>NC_140989.1:317168713-317768713 GCF_052327205.1 Somniosus microcephalus
TGGGGAGGTGGGGTGGTGGGTCGGGGGTGAGGGTGGGGTGGGTTGATGGGGCGATGGGGAGGAGGTAGTGGGGGGGTTGGGGGGTGGGGAGGTAGGTGTTGGGTGGGGGGGCGGCGGCGATGGGGAGGAGGTAGGGGTTGGGTGGGGGGGGCAGCGATGGGGAGGTAGGGGTTGTGGGGGGGGGTGGCGATGGGGAGGAGGTAGGGGTTGGGTGGGGGGGGCGGCGATGGGGAGGAGGTAGGGGTTGGGTGGGGGGGCGGCGATGGGGAGGAGGTAGGGGTTGGGTGGGGGGGCGGCGATGGGGAGGAGGTAGGGGTTGGGTGGGGGGGCGGCGATGGGGAGGAGGTAGGGGTTGGGTGGGGGGGCGGCGATGGGGAGGAGGTAGGGGTTGTGGGGGGGTGGCGATGGGGAGGAGGTAGGGGTTGGGTGGGGGGGGCGGCGATGGGGAGGTAGGGGTTGGGTGGGGGGCGGCGATGGGGAGGAGGTAGGGGTTGGGTGGGGGGGGCGATGGGGAGGAGGTAGGGGTTGGGTGGGGGGGCGGCGATGGGGAGGAGGTGGGGGGGGCGGCGATGGGGAGGTAGGGGTTGTGGGGGGGGGCGGCGATGGGGAGGAGGTAGGGGTTGGGTGGGGGGGGCGGCGATGGGGAGGAGGTAGGGGTTGGGTGGGGGGGCGGCGATGGGGAGGAGGTAGGGGTTGGGTGGGGGGGCGGCGATGGGGAGGAGGTAGGGGTTGGGTGGGGGGGGCGGCGATGGGGAGGAGGTAGGGGTTGGGTGGGGGGGGCGGCGATGGGGAGGAGGTAGGGGTTGGGTGGGGGGGTGCGGCGATGGGGAGGAGGTAGGGGTTGGTCGGGGGGGGGGGGGGGCGCCCCCTAGAAGGGAAGAGAAAATCAGCCAGCGTGACCACTGCTGCTCACTATCCCGTGATCCCTGCTAGAAGTGTGTGTGGGTGTTATTTTGAGGACTGGCTTGGGTTCAGCTGTGAGGCCTCTATCAATGACTAGCAGGCATTCTTTATCAACGCTGTAGCATGAATGATAGCAACTTGGGTGAGGACCCACCCAGGAGTTGCTGCCTTCAAGGGGAGGGGTGGGAAGAAAATGAATGAAGGCAGGGTGGGGGGGGTGAGCAAAAATATTATGCAAGAACCAAATTAATCGCGTGCTGTTTATTTTTTATCATCACATTTAATGCAAGTGTTTGATTTGTTGGGAAAAGTTTTTTCACTTATTGTGCCCATTGTTGGGTCCAGCAATTCCTGCTTTGATGCAGAGTACGGCTCCCACAAACTATCCAAACGAGGTGTCTCAACTCGACCTCAGCAGAGTGAATCTGATATTTATATTTCTGTACAAAACATCCCTGCTGCCTCTCCAGGTAAAATTGTCATTACAAACAAATTATGATTAGTTTTGTTCTGTGGATTTATACCCACTTGAAATTTGATTGGAGTACCCTTGCTTTATTTCATATTGAAGGGGCAGCTGTCCCATCAGTGTGGATTAGATTTGAACCCAGATATTTGGGGTTAAAGCAGAACATTCTGGCCCACTGTGCCTGAGGTATAAAATGTGTGGGGTTCTTTTGCTGAAGTTCATGGCATGGTAGCTCGAGCAGTATTAATGTTTACAATCATCCAAGACACTGATGAATTTGCTTCTTAAGTGACTGCGATCTGTTGCTCCATTTTGTCTTAGATGAATTTGGTTAGTTCTTGGATAGCTTGCTGAATGGAATTCTGGGGGAATAGTCCGAGACCTAGAAATTCCAGGGAAAGATGTATGGTGGAAGGAGTAACAGGTTGATGGATGTAAATACTACCATTGCTTTCCCCAATATGAGTTTCATTTGGGTAGGAAATACCACAATAAATTGAAGCTTGTGTCACGTATTGGGGATCCATATTAAAATCTGAATAAGACAGACAAAGTGAGTTTGGGGGAGGGAAGAAATTTTTTTATCTTTGTGACCTTTGTAATTTGATTTTTCAGTTTTACTGAGCAAGAGAGAGATTCATGTCATTAATTTTTTTCTAAATTTTCTCGCAGGAGTTTCCTATCAACTGTGAGTAATGCCTTGCAGTATGTAGTGAAACTGAAACTACATTACAAACTACTTGTGGTTATACAGTTTGAAAGCAAGTATCTCTCAGTGGCCAACCATAAAGAGGTGATGGTTCTCAAGAATAATACAATTTGGCACATTATTTGATTGAGGGCAGGCCGTTTTGGGAACCTCAACATGCTCAAGTTGGCTTATGATGCTTGATATCTAGCAGTTGTATGTCTGAAACTTTTATTTTTAAAGCCTTAAAAGTATAGCAGCGACTTCTACATCAGTAGAATTCTGCACCAAATGATATTATATAACTGGCTTAAGCATTGGGTGAGAATTATAATCTATTCTTAAATGACCAATACTTTTCAATTCAGTTGCGTTTAACCATCATCTGATTTGTGTAGGCAAGGTAAATTCTGAAGTGCCCAAAATTTTAATCACTCTGAGATTCTAAATTTGGTTCTGAGTTTAACCTTACAACTTCAAAATTATGTCTGGCTTAATTTAACTTTTTAAATTGCTTTTCAATGAAGCCACACATTTGAGTCAACCGAAAACTTACTTTTCATGGGAACAGGAGTGGGCCATTCAGTCCCTTGAGCATGTATCGCCATTCAGTTAGATCATGGCTGATCTGTATCTTAACTGCATCTACCTGCCTTGGTCCCATAACCCTTAATATCCTTGCCTAAAAAAAAAAAAATCTGTCACTCAGTTTTTAAATTTTCAATTGACCTAGCCTCAACAGCTTTTTGGGGAAGAGTTTTCCAGATTTCCACTACTTGTTGTGGTGAAGTGCTTTCTGGCTTCACCCCTGAACAGCCAGGCTCTAATTTTAAGGTTATACTCCCTAGTTCTGGACTCTCCCACTAGAGGAAATAGTTTCCCTCTCTACCCTATCAAATCATTTAATCATCTTAAACACCTCCAATTAATTGACCCCTTAATCTTCTATATTCAAGGGAATACAAGCCTAGTCCATGCAACCTGTCCTCATAATTTAACCCTTGGCCCCAGTATGATTCTGGTGAATCTGTGTTGCACCCCCTGCAAGACTAATGTATCCTTCCTGTGGTGCAGTGCCCAGAACTGAATGCAGTTCTCCCGATGAGGTCTAAATCGAGCTCTGCACAGCTGTAACCTAACTTCCACCTCTTTGTGTTCCAGCCCTCTTGAGATAAAGGCCAACATTCTATTTGCCTTTTAAATCATTTTTTGTACCTGTCCACTAGCTTTTAGTGATTTCATAGACCCCTAAATCTCTCTACTCATCCACAGTTCCAAGCTTCTCGTCATTTGAAAATACCCTGATCAGTCTTTCTTGGGTCCAAAGTGGATGACGTCACACTTTCCTGCGTCGAGCTCCGTCTGCCCCAGTTTTCTGCCTATTCACTTAATCTGTGAATGTCCCTTTGCAACTTTCTGCTCCCAACTGCACTATTTACTGTGCCAGCAAATTTAGATGTACGTCTCTCGGTTCCTTCATCCAATCAATTAGAAATATAGTGAAAAGCTGCGGCCCCAGTACAGATCCCTGGGGACACCACTAATCCCATCCTGCCAATTTAAGTACATGCCCATTATCCCTACTCTCTGTCTCCTTCCTCTTAACCGATATCCTATCCAAGCTGATGGGTTGCCTCCAATTCCATGCGCTCTCATTTTTGTTAACAGTCTCTTATGTGGAACCTTGTCAAATACCTCCTGGAAGTCCGTATAAATGACATCCATAGACATTCCCTTATCTACCACATTAGTTACCACCTCAAAAAATTCAACTAGGTTAATTAAACATGACTTGCCCTTTACAAATCTATGCTGGCTCTCTCTGATCAGCTCATATTTGTCCAAATGTTCAGTAACGTTGTCCCTAATAACAGATTCTAGTAACTTCCCCACAACTGGTGTTGGACTAAGGTCTATAATTTCCTAGTTTATCTCTTACCTGTTTTAAATATTGGAGTGACAATTTTCCAATCCAAGGGGACAATTCCTGAATCGAGGGAGTTTTCGTAAGTCATGACTAGCTGATCATCAATTTCCTCATTTTGCTACTTTTAATACCATTGGGGTGGAAACTACCGGGTCCTGGAGATTTGTCTACCTTTTTACTCTTTTTAGTTTCTCCATCACCAATTTGTTTTACTTGTATTGAATCTAGTTAGTTCCTCCCATTGATTTATTTTTATTTGTCCTTGTATCTACGGTCACATAACATTGTTCTGTAATAATTTGCTCAGAAACAAAGTGAGTATATAGCTTGTCGAAGCAAGTCACACACTTCTAATTTATTCTTGAAGTTGGAGTAGTTTGTGTCAATCTGGAGCTTAACTCAGCACTAGGGGTAGTAAACTCTACACAAGACCCTTCTGAAGTGGGCATGAGGTGTAATTGATTACCCCTGCAGTCCACCATACAGCCAGGCAATGTAGCAGTATAGTCTGGTTAGATAGGTTCTTCCTTTTGTGGAATAGAAAATAAATCCAAGGAATTTTACAAGGGGTTTCCTCCCTCACTTTCCAGAAGCAGATAATAAAAGAACATGAGTCTTCTAAGATACCTCACTGTGTTTGTAAATCCAGTGCTGATTATACATGTCAGGTTATCAACTTATTTCTTCATTAAAGTGTTATTGGTGAATAGAGCTCGGTAAACATTTTATACAGCAGCGGATAGAGCTGGGGTTGCCTCTGCTAACGCCTGCCACCTCAGTTCATTGTTCCTGCTCATCTGAAACATCTGAGTTGTTTTATGGGTCAAAGGACATTTTTTTCAAGAGTTTCTTGCCTACTTTGTAGAGTGCCATATAGGTATGGAATTAATAAAATAGGAACATGGTAAACTAAAATTGGTACACAGCAAACCATCACCTAAAGTGTGCGTTAATTGTGCTGGTCAGTCTCCATTCTGTTCAAACACAGGTATTTTATCGTGATGGAAAAGAAATATAGAGGACTCTCGGGCTTCTTCTATATTCATATTTTTTCTCTTTCTGTTGCTTGCAGCTCTTCCTCCAAAGCCACCGAAACCCATGGCGTCAATAACTGCCAATGGAATCAAAGACGGTGGAAGCCTATCTCTACAAGATGCTGAATGGTACTGGGGAGACATCTCTAGGTAGATATATCATTTGTGCCTGGTGCACTCCTATCAGCTGTTGCGATATAGCTGCCAGCTTTGCTTAACAAAACCCATTGACTTGATAAGTAAGGGCCTCAGCCTAGTCCAGCTGCTCCTGCTGCTAAATTTAACTGAAATAATCAGTTTTGTGTGTCACGCAAGGTTTCGGTCAAATCAGATCAATTGAATCAAGCAACATGGCTTTGAGAAAAAAAATCTTTTTGTGCGAGCAGCAACTTTCTTAACAGGCCTATCCATGCAGGATCAAGCAGGAAAGCTAATTACAGATAAGAATTATCTTGGATATGAAATGGAAAAGATAAGGAACAAAAAAAAAGGTAAAGTGATGAGACATTGAATAACCATTTAAATGCAGTTGGAGTAGCAACAATGCATAATTAATATTTGCATGGAAAAGCAGACAGAATAGTGTTACCAGTCTTGTCATAGTGGTAATCTAGCAGATTGGGATTTAACAGGAGCAGCTTTGCAGGGATAAATCACATGTTTGCAATAAATGTCTACTAGACCAGTCTAATCTCTCCACTTTTTATCTATAGGGAAGAAGTGAATGACAAGTTGCGTGACATGCCAGATGGTACCTTCCTGGTGCGAGATGCTTCTACCAAGATGCAGGGAGATTATACTTTGACCCTCAGGTACACGATAAGTTGGAGTATTGAAATGTTTCCTAGCAAAATACTAAATCTATTTCATACCGTTTATTAAGGAAAAAAGGCATTGATAATTTAATGAAAGTGCTATGCTAATTTTTTAGATCTTGATTGCTGGATTTTTAAACTTCTACATTGATATTTACTTGTCACTTTTTGAACCAAGCAAGATGTAAATGGTGCAGAAATCACCCCTCCCATCCCCTGCCCACATGCACAAATATTTTCATGCTGCATCATTACAGAAACTCTTAGGAAATAACTAACAAAAAGAATGGAAGAAGGCCACCCGGTTCTTGAGCCTGTCCTGTCCTGGCATGGTGTAACCTGCGTGTGCCATCACCCCCATATAGTCTCCTGGAAGAGGCTAGGAAAAAACCTTAAACCAATTTGCGGGGGTGGGGGCGGTGCGGGGAAACACTGGGAAATTTCTCTCTGACCCCTGAAGGCAAGAATTCAAGCTTCAAGAGACCCGAGTGATTGGTGCCACTAATCCCCAATGACCCACATATACCTCCTATATGTAGAGATGTTTGCAACTCTCAAGTACTCGCCCAGCCCTCTTTTTAAATGCTTGCAGCAAATCTACACTCACTGCACATCCAGGCAACTTATTCCAACAGATGGTGACTCTCTGCAAAAAGAAATACCTCCAAGCATCTAACCTAATTCTACACTTTTACAACTTATAAGTATGTCCTCTGTTCCTACCTTACTCATAGAATATCCACATGGACTGAGTCTAATCCTTTCATTATTTTAAAGAACACAATCATATATTTCCTCAAATTATACACTTTCCCAAAACTAAACACCTCCTCTGAACCTTTTGCAGGGCCTCCATCACCCACTATGTGAACGGACCAACACTGGACACTTTATTCTAAATGTGGCCTGACCAAGGCTTTGTTCAAAGAAAGGATAGCATTTTTTTTCTTTAAATTGTCCTAGCAATACATTCTCATACCCTATTCGCTATCACAATAGCCTCATGGCAGTGGTCATCTACCTTCAGTGAATCATGCACTATAAATATCTGGTCCTTCTCCCACTCTGTAGCCTCAAGCACTCAACCCTCCAAGGTGTATACATGCTTAGAGTTGCTCCATCTGCTTCATGTTGCATTTGTCTATATTAAAAGATATCTGACAGACACTGGCCCATTCCACTATTGCATCTACATCCACCTGCAATCTCTTTTTCATCTAATGTCCTTACATCTGCTCATATCATCATGTCCTTCAAAAACTTGCAGATAATTTCCCTAATGCCTTCATCTAGATCACTTATAAAGATGCTGAAGTGTAACAGCCCCAACACCAATCCCTGTGGGAGTCCACTAGTGACTGGTCCCCCACGCATCACTAATAACTATTTTCTGTGCACAAATGTATAAACTTCCTTATCGGACTCAAAATCTTCCCGCTAGTGCCACAAACTCAAATATACTTGGTAGCCTTTTGTGCGGCACTTCGTCAAAAGCTTTTTGAAAGTTTAGATATACAGTATTGACTGGATTGATAAATTCCTCTGGGATTTCATTAGCATCGGCAGTTAGTGTGCTGGGCCAATCATGAATCTCATTCCTCCCTTACCCATAAAGTGCTTTTCCACAAAATACCTTGGTCACACTCTTGCTCACTCTAATAAATAGGCCAATGGGTGAGAAGACCATTGTAGGTCAGTCTGTCTGAACTGAATTCTCTGTACATTGTGTGGACCAAACATGTGCTTGATTTTCATTTTTCTAAAATAATTTGGAACAAATTGCAATTTTTCCTTTTTAAAAAAAAACTTGCCAGCTGTATTCTGTTGATACCCACTCTTGTTACTATGAGCACCTAGCAGATACTGGAGTGATATCCTATGTTGTGGGCATGCTGGAGTAGCTATTTGATGTGTACTGCAAAGATGTGCTTTACATAATTATACCATCTCGCCACTGAATAATGAATCAAACGAGTTGATGCCACCCAATCCAACGTATGTATTAGCGTGGCGTGCTCTGTCAGGGGCTTGCTAGTGTAACTCATCAGTGTCTCATTGAGTGATTTCAGCCAGTGTCGTATAATATTAGTCATAGGCCTAGATATTCGGTTGGTAGCGCCAGCAATTAGCGCCTAAAGAGCCCGAGAATTGGGGCGTTACCCAATTTTTGGGCGGGCACAGTGAATATAGCGCCACCTCCCATATTGAGTATCCTTTTAGCGCCGGCGCTAACTCTTTGCGCGCGCCCACGGGTGCAGGCAGATCATGACGTCATTTCAGTGTGCAACGCCTTTTTGGCACCCCGGACCGGATATTCGATGGCGCCCGCAACCTTTCCACCTAGCGCTATTAGTGACAGTTGGATGGAGTGTTCCCAGGCCCTTCTCAGACTCGGGGGTTGCTATTTAAAGGGGACAGCACTAGTATAAAAGCTGCAGCCATTTGGGCTGGCCATTCTGATCGTTGCTGGAGAGAGTTGCTGACCTTCTGTTGGACAGTACTTTTCTCATTGAGCCTTTGGAGGCACTGGCACTGGCAGCTTGAGGGCCTGGCTCCCGAGCTGGTGATACAGCATCTGAAAGCAGGGAGGTGGAAGAGTGGCTTTAGCAAAAGGACAGCTTGGCAGCAAGGGATGCCAGATTGCGGCAAGGCTATGACATGGGTCCACAGTGAGAAAGCATGCTGGTGGGGGGAACAAGTGGAAGGAGACAGTTGTAAAAGGTGAGAACCTTACCATCGCTGTCGACAATGGGGTCGGCAGCTGCAGTGGCTACAGGACCACTCAGACGTCCTCCAAGAATCTGGTGGACTCTCTCCTCGAGATCCGTGAGAGTGACCACTTGTGGAGGTCCTCCACCGGTGTGAAGCTGGTCTTTGCCAATCCTCGCCAGCTTGGACTGCAGGGGAAAGGAGGGGAAGTTATGTTACCTGATGCCCTGAGTGATCATCTCATGCCCCCCATGGTGCAAGAGCCCTTACATGACGCCTTGAGTCAAATGTGCATGTGTGTGCCCAGAAAGGGCCATGGGTGCTTGCTGGCAGATGGCCAATGGGGCACAGCCCACCCTGTAGCCATAAAGTCAGGTGCAAATGAAGGGATGCTGAAGTTTGCAGAAACAACACCCACCCTCACGACCCGAGTGAGGTCGTTGAATTTCTTTCTGCATTGGACAGGGCTACTGGTCTCCATGCTGCTGGAGTTGACCCTCTGGCATACATCCCTCCAAGCTCGTCGGTAGTCCTTATGATTCGGCCTCCTGCCATTGTCTGGGTAGAGAACATCTCGCCGGCGCTCCACTGCGGCCACCAATTGCTCCAGAGCCTCATTGGTGAAGCGCTCTGCTCTCTGTCTCACCTTCTCCATCTGGTCCAAGTTTTTAGCGCCAGAGAAGGGCCTGCGCCGATTCTGAGGCCTGCAAGGCGAAGAGTGTGGATGTTGAAGCTGACTGACCCACCCCTGCAAGAGCTGGCCGGCGCCTGGAAGTCTCGTGGTCATCGGTAATTGAGAGCACCTGCGCTGCGCCCATCCGCTCCGATATTGGGTTGCGCCGGAAGTTTAGCGCCTTAGGAGTCCCGTGTAACACCTGAATTCGCGCCTCAATCACCTTTAGGGGCGATGGAACCCAATATCGCGCCAGGTGGCGATAAGTTGCGTCTGGCTTTAAACTTTGCGCTGCACCAATTCTAACGCCCCAAGTGGGGCTATACCCAATTTCTAGGCCTTAGAGTCAGAGTTATACAGCACAGAAAGAGGCCCATCGCATCCACGTCGGCCATCAAGCCCTATCTAATCTAATCCCATTTTCCAGCATTTGGTCTGTAGCCTTGTATATTATAGGTCATATCTGACTTTACTCCATTACATTTTAAAGATCAATCAAAATGCAATTTATTTCTATTGTGATCAAATAAGAAAACTTGATGATCTGTGCAGAAAATGGATACTGCCGCTACTTTCATGTAAATCTTATTATACTAGTATGACAGCTGTAGAAGTATTTCTTAGCCCGGAGACCCTATTTTTCTTTGAACTGCACAAACCACTGCTTGATTTGTTAATGCAGCCAATTACCTGTTTAGCACAACATTATTCCCGCTTAATTCACTCTCATTATTAGCTTATTTAAAAACTTCAATGAAATATTACTAAGAACACTTGCACAATTTCTGCGAAACCTTTTAATTGCAATGGAAGCTTTTTTTGGAAAGGTGGTTATTTTAATACCGTTGATTTTTTTTAAAACGAGGGATCAGCTGGTGTCCATTAATGTATTTTCTCTTCAGTTTTCTCCTACTTTCTACAGCACTAACTCGTGTATTGTTTCCAAAGGAATTGATCTCAATGGTCCCCCAATTTTAAATTTGGGGGCACTGTCCCTTTAACGGGCTGCGCGGCCCATTCAAAGTTTCGCACATGCAAGAAATGTCACATTAGAAAAGCCGGTCCCGGGCTGTGCGGGACCAGCAGACAGCCGCTGTTCTCTGTCCAAACTGGTTTTCATCTTGTGCAAGCCTGGGCAGTGACTATTGGCAGGCTTGTTGAATGTGGAGGGCATCACACTGTTCCCAGTCTTGTCTTTACTCAACATCCATACACATGCACTTTTTAGCAGAAACCACAGGGCAGTGATAGGAGCTTTCGCACTCTCTGCATCCATTTCCCACCTAACAGACAGCCCAGAGGTGTTGGTGCCAATTGCAACAACGCAGTTACTACCTAGCAGTGATTAGTTAAGTCTGCACACAGGTGACTGAACCTGATATGTTTTTGATCTGTATAGTTCAGCATCACACTAAGGAGTGACTTTACACATTTGGGTCAGCAGTGGAGATAAATTTAGTCATTTGCTTTTTACAGAGGGGTTAAATTCTATGTAATTTAGCCTACCCAAGAATCTGCTGTAGCCAAAACCAGTGAAGAGAAGCCATTTATAAAGAAAAGAAAGGAAGACTTTCATTTCTGTAGTGCCTTTCATGACCTCGGGTCATCCCAAAGTGCTTCGCAGCCAATGAAGTACTTTTGAAGTGTAGTTACTGTTGTAATGTAGGAAACGTGGCAGCCAATTTGTGCACAGCAAGCTCCCACAAACAACGATGTGATAATGACCAGATAATTTGTTTTGCTGATGTTGATTGAGGGATAAATATTGGCCAGGACACCAGAGAGAACTTCCCTGCTCCTCTTTGAAATAATGCTATGGGATCTTTTAGGTGCACTCGAGAGGGCAGACGGGGCCTTGGTTTAACATCTCGCCCAAAAGGCAGCATTTCCGACAATGTAGCACTCACTCCAGTGCAGTACTGAGGATCAGCCTAGATTTTGTGCTCCAGTATCTAGAGTGGGCCTTGAACCCACAACCTCCTGACTCCGAGGCAAGAGTGCTACTTATCTTCGGTTAGAGGTCACTGTCATCTTTATTGCCCCATCACTACATCATGCAACTTTCAACATTTAACATGCCCAGCATATTGATATAGAAATACAAGTTTAATTTTAAAACCCATAAAACTATATACTATAAAGGTTTTAGGTCTAATTTGTAATTCTTTTTGTTGTTAAACTCTTGTTGGCTTGTACCCCATTCTATCACCTTCCCATGCCATGTGTTCCTAACTGAGAGGACAGGCTGGAGACCTGGTCCCAGACCTCTGCCAGTACCAATCTATTGCTGGCTGCTAGGAGTTGCACATAAGCAGCACTGGATGTTTTTGGCTTGTTCCCGTAGCCTCTGTTTAATGGCATGGTTGAGAGCATGACTGGTGGCCAGTTTGAGGCAATACTTCAGTCGGGTTCTGATGATGAACAAGCTTTGCTTCATTTGGATTATTTTACAATTCAGTGCCAGCCATTCTGTTCAACTTTCTCTCTCCTACATGTGCAGCCCAAGACCAGTATAAGAACATAAAAGGAGGGATCAGAGTTGTTAAATACCTTCAAATAAGGAAAAGACTTGGCGGAGAATAATAGACATAAGTGTACACCGTAAACTGTCGGCCTCCATGAAAAGCTTGAGGTTGATGGGAATCAAATACTTACTGTGAGAGTCTTACTTTAAAACTGAACATAGGTGAGGATGGAGGAGCCTTATTGTAAACTATTAAATTATTGCAGGTACAAAAGCATATCACATGTTGTATTAGGAAGGATTCCAAATTATTTTTTCCAAGGTGTTACTGTTGTCAGGATGGTTCGGTTCCCATTAAAAGTCTATACAGGTAGACTATATCCTTTATCCGAAAACCTCGGGACCAGCCGTGTTTCGGTTTTCGGAAAATTTCGGATTTCGGAAGGTATTTTATAAGACTGGGAAATTTGTCGGCGGGGGGTCGGCGGTGGGGTTGGGGTCGGCGGGGGTCCGCGCGGGGGTCGGGGTCAGCGGGGGGGTCCGTGGGGGGTCGTCGGCGGGGGTCGGGGTCGTGCGCCACTCTGGTCATGTTGTGCGCACGACTTACGCTGAACGAAAAAACCTTCGGTTTTTAGAGGGTTTCGGTTTTCGGAAGTTCGGATAAAAGGTAGTCTACCTGTATTAAGTGAAATTCCATGGAATACTCAATACAGCAAGTTAATAGGCGATACTGGAACCTCCATTTGATCTACCTCCGAATGATGAAATGAAAGCCACCTCTGTGACTCGACCCCAAGCTTTCAATGTGAAATGATTACGGCCAGCCTGAACCCAGCTCATAAAGGTCCAAACTGGCATTGATTGATGAACAGTGGCAATATTCTAGGAAATGGAAGTGTCACATTGGTGCAGGGGAGCTGACTAAGATATTGGAATTCAAAGCACTATGGGGTATAGTAGAGGCTGCATCCTGCATTGGTGTACATTTATCTGACCTGGGGTGAAAAGTGAATTGCCATTAACAGTTGCCTCGTATTCTCAATGGAGGCACTACAATTGCTTTACAACAGTCGTTGTGATTTTAAAAACATTAAACCCTTTTGATAATCGGTACATGTCACTTTGTACCCCATTCCTCAAGACGTATTGCTAATATTGCAAGTTGTCCTGTTCTCCACTACAGAGTGCTGAGATACTGCAGGGTGTCTTCACTGAGGGACATGGTCTGAGGTTGCGTGCAAACTGATCATTAAGGAGATTTGAAATATAGGATTGCAATTCAGCTCAAACCTTTGTGTCATAGTCCAGCACTCCACCACGAGAGCTGCTCAGCTGAGGTTTGTTGCTTTTGTTAAACGTAATGCAGTCCTCAAAAGTAGAGCAGCATCAGGACCTCCCATTGTAAGCCTAATTGCATCCTTTTGATGTATTCTTGAGTGTACAGCTGCTCACCTGACCACCACCTTTGCATTTGTCCTTTTTATAGGAAAGGAGGCAATAACAAGCTAATCAAAATATACCATCGAGATGGAAAATACGGCTTCTCTGATCCACTCACTTTTAACTCTGTGGTGGAACTCATTAACCATTACAGACACGAGTCCCTTGCCCAGTACAACCCAAAGCTAGATGTTAAATTAATGTATCCAGTCTCAAAGTTCCAGCAGGTAAGTTGAGCCTTTATATTTCCTGGATTTGGTAGTAGAACCTCTCTCTTATAATGTAGTTTCTGGTTGCCATATTAACATAGGAGTCCTCAATGAGGTGTGGTATGTTAATGAAGGGTTACTGTGACAAGAATGGCTACCATTTAAAGGGCTACCCATTAAAATGCACGTGGTCAAAGAGTAATAAATGTGACGGATTAATCTGGTATACCAAACAAATTTTTTTCAGGAAATTCTAATGTAATCATAAATGGGGCAGATGCCTTTGGTATTGGATGTGTTTTGCCATATTTTTAATGCAGGCATGAACTTGATTATTAGTTTGACGCAGAAACCTCTGTAGATAGACTGTATTGTCCTGTAATACCAATTTTGTCTAGCATTGTGCAGGGAAATCTACTCCACACATTACCTAAAGCATTAAATATAATGGTTGCAAAGTGATTATTATAATTAGCTGCTAGGTGGAATTAGAATCATCATTCAGTGAATTAAAAAAAGTACTGACGCAGAATTTGTGGTCAGTGGCGAAGCAAAGTCGCTCGCCGCTGGTCCCGAATAAAGCTTCGCACAAAGATCTCGTGATCTTTGCGACAAAGTTCGGGTTTTTCCAGCGCGTAGTTCAAATCAACGTAGAATAGTGGGGATCTCATAGTGCGAGCTGCTGTGATGTCAACAAGCTGTCTAAGCAGCCAATCAAAATGCAGAATTCTCAGACAGCGAACCAGGAAGTGGGTAAGCTCTTAAAATTCTAACTTTTTTTTAAAAAAATGTTAGCGAGAGCAAAACAAAGATTGGGGCTCTCATAGGGAAAAGGCAAACGGAAATAAAGATGAACAAATTTAAAAGTTTCTTAAAAATATAAATTTTTACTAAAATGGATAAATTTGACGCTGCGTAAAATTTTAATTAATTTTTCAGGGCCATCACCTTTGTTTAGCAGTCAATACACTGTTAAAACTCCAGGTGCACCTAACCCCTTTGGGTCTAACTTTTAATGGAGTATTTAACAGCGTAATTAAGAGCCAATGTTTTCATCAGTTTCCTTGATTTGAGAGATTTCACTGATTGCCGGCTGTGTGGGGGTGGGCACAGCGCAGTCTGTGGAGGAGCAGTGAATGACAGACTGCAACTTCTGCATTAGGATGCGCATGTGCTAAATCCTGAAATTGCGGTCAGTTTCAAAGGCGAAATAGTCATCAGGACCGCAAATTCTGGGCCAGTACTTTTTTTCCTTAGAAATCATATCCAATTACTTCTAGTTTTACACAATTTTTAGCAATGGCTGTCTTCATGATGAAGCTAATCTTGATGAGGATATAGCTGTTGTATGATGTGCTGCTCACTTTGTTAAATAGGATCAGGTGGTGAAAGAAGACAATATTGATGCTGTTGGCAAAAAACTGCAGGAATACCATAACCAATATCAGGATAAGAGTAAAGAATATGACCGGCTTTATGAAGAATACACAAGGACTTCACAGGTATGTCTATGCTTTTGAATGACAGGCTACGCTGGATCATGGAATAATCTCCATGTATTCCAGACTTTTTTTCATCTCGCTAGTTTTCACTACAATTATTTTTTCATTTCTGATATCAGCTACTGCCTTTTGTACCACAGATAAAGGACCAGTCATGATATGGCCCTGAGATTGGTGGTAGAAACTTCTAATATACATAAGTACAAGTCGAATTGAGAGCGATGTATACCAAAGAGTGATTACACAGCAGCAATTTAATCCAGTCAGTGAAATGCTAATGGTTTGTAACTGATGTGCTGCTGGGGTAAGAGGGGAAATTTTTCAACCAGCCAGGGCTGGATAGTGGAAATTTGAGGATGGGAATAGGGAGTATTTTTGCAGTTCTTTCCTTTTTAGGCTATGATGTAAAGTGCATGATGAGGTAAATTGCATACACTGTGTGGAAAGAGTAAGGTTAATGGTCCAAATGGCCTTTTCACATTCTATTCCTTTAGTTTTTGTTCCAACATGGGAGATGGTTTCATTTAGTTTTGGGTACTTTATGCTGGTAGTGACAGTATTGGCTCTGATGCAGATAGCGGCAAGTTCACCGCAATTTTCAGTCGGTTATTAGGACTGTATGATCTGTGCATCACCACCTTTGTTCTTCAAAAACCGGCATGCTTCCATCGACGGTATTTCAAAGTATCGCTACTTTGTAATGTATTTAGTAATGTGTTAGTAGTGGTTTTAGTTTGTTTTAAAGAGGTGTTAAGCTGGCACACCACCTTCAAGTGTTTTATACTTTGTGGTTTGCTTTAAGTCAGCTATGTGAAGGCCAAGTTCTTTCAAATTGCATACTTTGCAGACATGTTTATGCCACAGTGCAATTTTTTTTAAAAGAAAATATTTATGAATGCACTTTCCCTAACCTTGTGATTCACATTTTAGTAAAAGTTGCTACCAGAACCGTCAAAAGATTTGATTATATCATACTGATCCAGAAATCCCACTGCCTTTTTTTAGGAGCATTGTAGCTCCTGTTATATTAAACTGTGGGTGTGCTGATGCCAACAGTGTGCTTGGATAATAGTTTTAGTGTCGTACCTATGGCAGGATCTTGGTGTTTAAAGTTAATATCTGAATTAATTTTCATAACCTTTTTGAGAGTACCAAGTTTATCCTAACACTATTGCACTACCAGCATGCTACAGCTTTGTTTGGCAAGTGGTAGAATATGGATGGCTTTAAATAAACCTAGAAATTAGGTTAACAACAGAAAATGCTGGAAAAACTCAGCAGGTCAGGCAACATCCGTGGAGAGAAATTTGAGTTGACGTTTCGGGTTGGACCCTTCTTCAAAACTGGAAAGAAAAGAAACTAGATCGGAGGCAGGGCTGCGATCGGACAAAAGAATAAAAGAAACAAAAGAAGTAAAAGAGATTAGAAGCTAGACGAGATAGTAATAGGCTGGGATTAGGTGTAAAGTGTACTGGCAGGGCAAAAGATAGCTGCCAGGTGTGAGAGAGAAACAAAAGGAAAGGGGGGGGGGGGGGAAAGGAGTGGAACAATTACAAGAGAAAATGAAATGGGGGCCGGGCTTATGATCTGAAATTGTTGAACTCGATATTGAGTCTGGAAGGCTGCAGAGTGCCTAATCGGAAGATGAGGTGCTGTTCCTCGAGTTTGCGTTGAGCTTCCGTGGAACAATACAAGAGGCCAAGGACGGTGAGGTCCGAGTGGGAATGGAGCGGTGAATTAAAATTTTGAAGAAGGGTCCAACCCGAAACGTCAACTCAAATTTCTCTCCACGGATGTTGCCTGACCTGCTGAGTTTTTCCAGCATTTTCTGTTGTTATTTCGGATTTCCAACATCTGCAGTATTTTGCTATCATACTAGAAATTAGGTTACAGCTTTTGGCTCCTTATTATTTACACTATTACCAAAGGTTTGCATTACTGAGAAATCTGCACCTGTTTGTATCTTGGGCTTGAATTTCACAGTACAAGAACTTCCCAAATAAATTCCCTTTCTCCTTGTTAAATACAACTTTTTAAAAAAGCTGTACAGTAATTTGTAACTTCTTTTGGTTTTCACCATTTTAACATGACTTGGAGAAAGTGCAGATCAGTGACTAAAAAACTGCATTAGTGGCCTGTATGTGTGTTGAGCTGTTTGGTTCCAGGATATCTTGACCTCTATCTCAGCAGCAGTGTTTGTATTGCTACTGGGGTGCTGACATACAGAAGTGCTGACCATAGGCATTGGTAGCAGTGATGTGATAGCCATTAGACTCTATAAAACAAATTTTAACAAAGCACTTCTTTGGTTTTGCAATATGTTTGGGAATACTCCAGGGCCAACATCCAGTGCCAAATGACATTCATCAAAGAATATTGTATCCATTTCTGACATCTTTGATTCTAGACTTGCAGGCTATAGTTTGCAACAGAATTCAGGGGAATTCCATGTGGTGCATATTATTGTAACAACTATAGAAGATTTAGTGCAAAACTTTATTGAACTGTTTTTAAAATATAACTTGTAAACCTGTCTCTTTAACAGGAAATACAAATGAAGAGAACTGCGATTGAAGCCTTTAATGAAACAATAAAAATATTTGAAGAGCAGTGTCATACTCAAGAACGTTACAGCAAAGAATATATTGAGAGATTTCGCAGGGAAGGGAATGAGAAGGAAATTGAACGGTACTATTGCTTTAAATGGTTTTTCTTTCCCCAAATCTTAGATATATGAGCCGGAATTTTCTCCAGGGAGGCTGGTTGGGTGCGGGGGACCCAGGAGGCCAGTTTTCCCACAGGCCCTGCCGACATTAACGGCAGGGCCTGATTTGCATGTGAGGCCTCGGGTTCCCGCCCGCATTCCATTGAGAGGCTGGCTGGCTGCGGGCAGGTAGGCCTGCAGATGCGAGGGGTCGGTCTGGGGGAGTGATTGGGAGGGGGTTTGGCATTGAGCATCAGAAATCGCGGGAGTGGGGTCGGCATTGAGGATCACGGGATGGGGTTAGCCAGAGCATCGGAGGGGTGTTCAGCGGGCTTGATCGCGGGGGGGGGGGGGAGGGGGAGGAGAAGAGGATCGAGGCCAGCCACCGGAGAATTGGGGCCATCCTCGGCATCAGTGGGGGAGGGGTGGGGCATCATGGTGAGGATCGGAGGCCTTGTGGTGACGTGTCTGATTACGGGGGATGGGTTAGGTAGGGACCCTGGATCCAGGAGGTCGGTATAAAGCCCCTTACCTCCTGGATGCAGCAGTCCCCGCCTCTGTTTAACTGCCGGGTTTTACAAATTGTGTGAAACCCGTCCCCAGCCAGTTAAATTCAAAATGGAGGTGAAAAAAGAGGCTTCCAGCCTCATTATAATATTTAAATTGACGTACCGCCCCCTGGGAGTGGATTGGTCGCCTGTCCTGCTTCCATTAAAACTGGAAGTGAGCGGGTTGGAGGCGGGATCAGCTTGGGAATCCCATATTTAACTGCCTCCACGTGCCAATCTCGCCTGTTTTTTAGCGGGAAATTCCGGCCATGAAGTAGCCTGATGAATAAAAGGAGCCTCCCCCCCCACTTAAACCAATCACAGAATACTATTCCTAATAAGGGCCTTCATTTAAAAGATACAACACAGAAAAAGGCCGTTTGGCCCAACTGGCCTATGCTCCACACTTGCCTCCTCCCATCTTACTTCACCCTATCTGCATATCCTTCTATTCCTTTCTCCCCCATGTACTTATCTAGCTTCCCCTTGAATGCATCTGTGCTATTCGTCTCAACTACTCCCTGTGGCAGCGAGTTCCAAGTTCTCACCACTCTGAATAAAGAAGTATCAGCTGAATTTTTTATTGGATTTATTGGTGACGAATCTTCAACTTATGGCTCCTAATTTCGGACTCCCTAAAGTAGAAACATTTTCTCTACCTCTAATCCTTTCATAATCTTTAAAGACCTCTATCAGGTCACCCTTGGTCTTTTTTCTAGAGAAAAGGGCCCCAGTCTGTTCAGTCTTACCAGCTAGTTGTACCCTCTCAGTTCTGGTATCATCTTTGTAAATCTATTTTGCACTTTCTCCAGTGCTTCTATACCCTTTTTGTAATATGGAAGACAACTGTGCATTGTATTTTAAATGTGGCATAACTAAGATTCTATATAAGTTTTATATAACTTCTCTAGTTTTGAATTCTATTCCTCTAGAAATGCCTCAGTGCGTTGTTTGCACTTTTTTTTAAATGGTTTTCCTAACCTGTGTTGCTACTTTTAATTGATTTTTTTTTTAAATCTGTACCCCTGGATCCATTTACTACTCTACCCCATTTAGACTCTTTTTCCAAGGATTAAGTAACTTCCTCCTACCAAAATGCATCACCTCACACTTATATTAAAATTAATTTGTCATTGACACGCCCATTCTGCAGGTCTGTTAATGTCGTGTCGCAGTCTTCCTCAGTATTAACTATACCCCCAATTTAGTGTCATCTGCATATTTTGATTATAATCAGAATATGGTTATGGCTTATTGCCTCATAACAAGAATTTTCTCTATATTGATGGGTTTTGCTTAATGGAGACTTGGATAAATGGGATGATTTAATTTTCATAAAGCATACCTCTGTAAACCTGCTGGCTGATCAGATTATTACTGGTATGCAAAGGTACCTTTGGTAAAGGGGAAAGTCTGATTGCCTGCACTTCCGGTTAGAAGGTACAATAAAGGTGATCCGCTATGAATATAGGAAGGCGAAAAAGGGCAAATAATAATGTAACTTGTGCATTTTGACTGAAAATGTGTAAATGTAAACTGTTTGTGCCATCTACATTGCATCCTAATATGCATTAGTTCCCAATAATTCAAACAAACCTTTTTTTGTGTGGTAGGATAATGATGAACTATGAAAAACTCAAGTCTCGTCTTGGAGAGATCCATGACAGCAAGATGCGCCTGGAACAAGATCTGAAGAAACAAGCATCTGATAACCGAGAGATTGACAAGAAAATGAACAGCATCAAGCCTGACCTAATTCAACTGCGAAAGATCAGGGATCAGTACCTTGTGTAAGTAGAAACAGATAAATGATGTTGGATTTACTTTTCTCCCTGAGGGGCAAAACATGCTGAAAGTTGACAGTATAACAAAATGATTAAAACTTTGTGATAGTTTCCTTCTCTTCATCTTGCAGATGGCTCAATCACAAAGGAGTGCGTCAAAAGCGAATAAATGACTGGCTTGGAATCAAAAATGAAAATGCAGATGAGTGAGTTAGAATTGTCTCAAATGTAACCCCACTATTTAAGAAAGGACAGAGAGAGAGAAAACGGGGAACTGCAGACTAGTTAGCCTGACATTAGTAGTAGCGAAAGTGCTAGAATCTATTAAGGACGTGGTAACAGGGCACTTAGAAAATAATATGATTGGGCAGAGTCAACACAGATTTATGAAAGGGAAATCGTCTTTGACGAATGTTAGTTTTTTCAGGTTGTAACTAGCAGAATAGATAAGGGGGAACCAGTGGATGTGGTGTATTTGGATTTTCAGAAGGCATTCGATAAGGTGCCACACAAGAGGTTATTAGTGGGATTGGGGTAATATACTAGCATGGATTGAGGATTGGTTAACGGACAGAAAACAGAGAGTAGGAATAAACGGGTCATTTTCGGGTTGGCAGGCTGTAACTAGTGGGGTCAGTGCTTGGGCCTCAGCTATTCACAATCTACATCAATGATTTGGATGAGGGGACCAAATGTAATATATCCAAGTTTGCTGATGATACAAAACTGGATGGGAATGTAAGTTGTGAGGAGGGTGCAAAGAGGCTTCAAGGGGATATAGTCAAGCTAAGTGAGTGGGCAAGAACATGACAAATGGAATATAATGTGGAGTTATCCACTTTGGTAGGAAAAATAGAAAAGCAGAGTATTTTTTAAATGGTGAGAGATTGTGAAATGTTGGTGTTCAGAGGGACCTGGGTGTCCTTGTACACGAATCACTTGAGTTAACATACAGGTACAGCAAGCAATTAGGAAAGCAAATGGTATGTTGGCCTTTATTACAAGAGGATTTGAGCATAAGACTAAAGACATCTTACTGCAATTATATAGGGCCCTGGTGAGACCCCACCTGGAGTATTGTGTACAGTTTTGGGCTCCTTACCTAAGGAAGGATATTACTTGCCATAGAGGGAGTGCAACGAAGGTTCACCAGACTGGTTCCTGGGATGGGGGGGGGGATTGTCCTATGAGGAGAGATTGAGTAGACTCAGCCTATATTCTCTAGAGTTTAGAAGAATGAGAGGTGATCTCATTGAAACATACAAAATTCTTACAGGGTTTGACAGGGTAGATGTTTGTAGCGAGGATGTTTCCCCTGGCTGGGGAGTCTAGAACCAGGGGTCACAGTCTCAGAATAAGGGGTCGGCCATTTAGGACTGAGATGAGGAGAAATTTCTTCACTGAGGGTTGTGAACCTTTGTAATTCTCTACCCCAGAGAACTGTGGAGGCTCAGTTGTTGAGTATATTCAAGTCAAAGGTTGATAGATTTTTGAATATCAAGGGATATGGGGATAATGCAGGAAAGTGGAGTTGAGGTAGAAGATCAGCCATGGTCTTATTGAATGGCAGAGCAGGCTCGAGGGGCCAAATGACCTAATCCTGCTCCTATTTCTTATGTTCTTATACAAAAGCAAAATACTGTGGACGCTGGAAATCTGAAATAAAAACAGGAAATGCTGGAAATACTCAGCCGGTCAGGCAGCATCTGTAGAGAGAGAAACAGAGTTAACGTTTCAGGTCGATGACCCTTTGTCAAAACTGGAAAAAGCTGGAGATGGAACAGGTTTTTAAGCAAGGGCAGGGAAAGGGGGGTGGGGAGGAAAGAACAAAAAGGAAGGTCTGACAGGATGGAAGGCAGGAGAGATTAAGAGACATTAAGAGCTGGTGCAAGGCAAAAGGAGATGGTAATGGGACAAGTTAAGAAACAAAAGATGGCTCTAGATGAAGTGTAAATGGCAATGGCAGAATGAAAGACAGCTGCCATGTGAGAGAAAAATAAATAAATGTGGAAAAAAAAGATAGGGGCAGAGGTTATGGTGTGAAATTGTTGAATTCTATGTTGAGTCCAGAAGGCTGTAAAGTGCCTAATCGAAGCTCCCAAAAATGGGTTCAAAGAATTGGTGCAGCTTCTACAGGTCACATTTACAGAACATAGTAAAGCGCTTTTACTGAGTGTGTTAGTGATATCTAATGGCAGAATGTCAATTATGCAGTTATTGACAGTGTCCAATTTAGATAGATTAGGCCCCTTCCGTAGTACTTAACGGGAATGTCAACTTAATTGATTTGAATGGACAGGCCCATAGTCAGATTCAGCATTGAGGGCAAGTAGACAGATACACTTTCACCCCTTCAGTTTCCCAGTGATTGAGCCAAATGTAGGCCTCATAATCAGCTTTCCCTGGTTTATATTGGCTTTTACTCAGTTTTGAGGACAGCCAGGCTCTATTCTTGATATGTGTACCATTATACCAAGTTGATTGGTGCTATAAAGCAGAAGGGGGTACTTGATACTGCTTGCAATAACCTTGTATAAACTACTTCTATGAATTGGATATGTTATCTTTTTTAAAAGGTTTAGCTTTTAGACATTAAAGTAACTGACATAAACATCAGAGCTACAACATTGCTATCTCCGTTTAGTATAATTAATGGGTTAATCGTAGAATTGGAATCCTGGAACAAAGTAACAAATATTGGGGGTAGTTAGCACTGTGCACGGCTCAATAGAGTAATTCTTGTTATAAACAATTTCACCTCAGCACATATTTCATGACTGAAGAAGATGAAAACCTTCCTCACTACGATGAGAAGACCTGGTTTGTGGGAGCTATTAATCGAACACAAGCTGAAGATTTACTTAGAGGAAAATCAGATGGTGCCTTCCTAATCAGGGAAAGCAGTAAAAAGGGCTGCTATGCCTGCTCTGTGGTGTAAGTAACGTGTTTTTTTTTTAAAGGAGGCATATTTGTAAATCAAGAAAATCCCATTGGTGATGTCGTCATGTTGGGTCACTTTTTTCTATCATTAGCCTTAATTAAAAATTGTATACATGGCACTGCTGCTGTTTGAAGGAAGTTTTATGTAGGAATTTATTAGGAACTTACGCCATTGGTCATATACAATGTAAATTTTAAAAATGAATTGAAAATATGTTGCAAAATTTCACATTGCTGCAGATGCAGTTGTGGTCAGTCTTAATATTGAAGCACTTCCTTTGGTATCTCATCCTTATTGGAGTCCTTTTGATTCCCCTTTCCTCTCCATTCCCATGCCAATAATCTTCCTACATTACCCTGATTTATTGTCACTTTCAGCTGGCTAGTGTAGCTGATGGAGAGGCATTAGAGGAAGAAGTAAGTGAGGCAACACAGCGCAGGATTGGGTATAAGCTGTCGGCTGAGGAGGGGGAGCGGCGTTGTCACTGACAACCGGATTGGTCAGTGGGTAGAACGCAGAATGAGATCCAAATAAACTTATTAGTTGGGGTGGTGGTGCTGGTGGTGGGGAGGAGATACCACAAAACAGGGTATGAGCTGTCCGTTGAGGCAAGATGGGATATGAGCATTCGTCAAAGGACATGAGGGAATAGACTGGAGTCAGATCCTATCAGTAGCATTTTTCTTTTCTAGGTGAGATGTGTTGTCTCTAAAGCTTGTGTGCAAGATGGGCGTCTTTAAAATATTGTAGACGTACTACTGTGATTTCCCATTCCCTATTGTTCCTAGAAGTCCCTTTTCCCTATGCCAGACATTTTTCTAATTTTATTTTCACTCATCCAATTTCCACAGCTTGGGGCCAGACCTAGGGCAGGGCTCATCCTATGGGAAGCTAGCATTTCAGAGCTGGTACCAAGGGATACATTGAAGGCTCTTTGTCTACAAGGCCTGGCACATGACCAGTACTCTGTGGGACAGACTGAACAGTTCGATATGCTTCAGAAGGGATGATTGTGTTGAAAAAGAATGCCTTTCTGCTGCATTCACAATAAACTACAGTAAAAATCCAAATTCTCACCGCCTCAAAGAATTAAAGCAGTCTTTCTTCTGGGAGTAGAGACCTTGGTGGCACTTTGACCAGCTGCATGGATAAACTTCTATTTATAGTTGCCAACATAACAAATGGGCATAAGCTTATATGGGAGATTTTTTCTTAATTCAGAGGCTGTCCAAAATAAGCTACCACATGAAGGAGACATAGTGGTGGAAAACAGCTGGATTTAAATTGCAGTCAGCTTTGCTAAATATTCAAGTACAGTCAAATCATGATGCAAGTATTAGTTTCCTAAGAAATACTACATTTTGTTTGGGATCTCTATATACTTTGTACAATTAAAAGTCCCATTTTTCTAAACCATTTAAGTCGAGAGAAACATCTTGGTGTAAAAATTGACCAAAAGAAGTGTCAATATTTGGAAGCAGTTGCAAGGGAAGCAAGACTATGTTTATAAGTAACACTATAAGTGAGACCACTCACTCGTAATTGTTTGTGCGGTATTGGTGGTCGCTGTACTTGTTTGTGGCACTGAATCAGACAACAAAAATGATTCCAAGTTATCGATCGCTTGATCTATAAAGACACACTAAGGAAGCTAAATCTAGTCTTATTCAAAGTAAGAAAGGGGTATGATCCAAGTTTTTAAATACTTGGGTGGGAATCAGCAAGTGACTTTTTGTTCTGGTTCCTCACAAGTTCGACACAGAATTATTAGAGAGTATATATGCAAGCTGATGAGGCCACAATTTTAAATTAACTTCATATTTTCAGCTAAGTGGGACCCTGATTCATGGTGCTATGAGTGTCTGATCTTGGGTGGGAAAGGAATTGGGAAGAAGTAGTTGGTGAGCAAGAGAGAAAGTCGGGGTGTAAATTGTCCTCCCCCCCCACCCCCCCCCCGCCGCACTGGGCATCTCCTAGTTATGGAGCAGTGTCGGCCTTCTGAATAAATCACCTGTCAGCCATGGGAATGGATCTTATAAAGCTGGGGGGAAGTCGACAAATGTAGAAGCATAAAGATAGATTTCTGTACCAGGGAGTTTCCTTCTACAGTGATTACAGGATTCAGAGTGTTTAGCTAATTGCAATATTTGAGATATCTAGTAACTAAATTTACTTTTATTTCTACTGTTACACATTTCCAAAAAAGCCTGAAATGTTGCATTTTAACCACTCTAACTGGCTTGAAGTAAACTCTTTGTCCTTAAATCAATGGAACAAGCTGCTTGCCTAATATATGCCGTCATAGGATTTTATCTCATGCTAACAACTTCTTGCATCTCCCCTTGCAGCGCTGATGGAGAAGTGAAGCACTGCATGATTTACAGCACGCCAAGGGGTTATGGATTTGCCGAACCGTACAACTTGTATAGCACGCTTAAAGACCTGGTGCTGCATTACCACCAAACTTCACTGGTCCAGCACAATGACTCTCTGAATGTCAGACTGGCCTACCCCGTCTACAGCCAGATGCCCTCTCTGCGCAGATGAATGTTTAAGAGTCGGCCGTGACAGATTACAGAACACTGAGGGCATTGTACTTGGCTGCTTTTGCACAGTGAGTACAGAATGTGAATCAGGACAGTGGCGTACTCGAGAGTTCAGGTGACCTGGTGCTACCTAAACTCCAACTGTGACTTTCTGTTTTTTTGCTTTTATTTCAGTCAGAGAGAAACACAAAAAAAACTGGAAATGTATCTCTTTTTTTTCTTTTGGTTTTTGTTTTGGTGTCATTCGTGTGGAGCTGAAACTTTAGTCCAAACAGTCTGGTGCTGATGGCTCTGGGCTATTCATCTTGAGAGTTTAAAAATCTCCAACTTTCAGATGTTCTTTTTCATGGAACAACCAGTGAGAACTCTGTTAGTCTTAACTTCAGATCTCTACAACATCTAGCGCAACTCTGACAAGAGCACCCAGTGTACGAAGAAGACTTCTTTGCATTTTTAGTTTAGTCGACATATTGTTCTTGAACTAGACTCGACCAGATTATCTGATTTCTTTCACTCGTTGGAGGACACTGAGCTCGGTGTGGAAGAAGACCAAAGGCATTCAGGAGAGCTTCTGACAAAAAAAAAACAAAAAAAATTTAAAACTGGCAAAATTTGAAAAAAACATTGCACAAAGGGTCGCTTTTTAATGTACTGGAGTACAAGTAAAAAAAGAAATACAAATAAAGAACATTTTACGGCTTCTGTGACTCTAGAGCTCTTCACAAAAAAAAATAACCAAAATGAAAAGACCAGGGCATCTTTTGATGTTGGTTTTAGCACTTAATGTTCAGTCAGATGTCTGCAGCCGCACATATTTACACCAAAATTTTAAAGTGTTTTTTAAAAAATAAAAACACTAATGCATAATGTTATTAACATAACCCTGAAATTTTGCAATTTTACTTTGACCGGTCATACCTAACCCAGAAGGTGAGCTTCAAAATTTAGCCATAAGGAGGCAAGTACTTTAAAGGTGCTTAGAATTTGACTTTGGAGGGGGCGGGGGTGGGGGGAAACAAACAAAATACTTTTGTTTCATTGCTCGTAGAAAGGAAAGTGCAATTTGCAATGCTTCTGGATGGCAAAGAAAGATCCTGTAGCTTAAAGGGGGTATGGGGAAGTGGGGGATGAATTGGTGGGTGGTACCTATTCCTATCTCAGTGGAAAACACGGGCCCAATTGGTCTGCATTTCATATTTTTAGAATCAAATCTATTCAATATGACTTGTATTATACTCCAGTATTTTTGAGGAGTTGGGGCGAGGTCTTTGAAGGTTCTGTGAACAGTTTAATTTTAAATGCTGTAAGAGACTACTTTCTAAATCCACTGAGCACGCTCCCTGGTATGTCATGTTTTGAGAATATGGTTCGTCCAGGAAACAAGGGTCCCATGATGCACTGGGCATTTTGTTTGGATATGTGCAATTCAAATAAAAGAACATTTTACAGACCTTTTTTTAAAAATAAATAAATAAATAAAAAGATGGCAGCTAATTTTCTGCAGTACTAGTCTCACTTTCTTGAATCTGATTTAGTTTTAAATACCTTTTTTCAGATCTGGAATGTTTAGAGGTCATAATATTTTTACAAGCATACAAAGTGTGATCTTTGTCTTTTTTTTCTCTCTCCTGCCAAAACTCTACAAGGCCTAGCACCAGTTACTTCTGTTTTCTCTAGTAGACCAGAACATGGCCCACTCCACCCTCTCCCTTTTCTTTTCCTCCCTTCTCCCACCACCCACCCCCCCCCCCCCCCCCCCAAGCCATTGCTCCATTTATGCACCAATGTAAATGCTGAATTTTATGTTGGTTTTTTGTTCTATACATATAAAAAGTAATGGTCTCTCTATGAAAAATGTAATTCATGTGAAAATTAGGCCCAACATTTTGAGAGGGCCAGGGTGTGTTCTGTGCACTTCTAATTCTGTTTCCAGACAATTAGGGATTTACAGAACATGTTGATAGTTAGGATTTTTTTTTTCTAGCCATCCAGATGCGATTGATTTTTAAAGTATGTAGCGGTTTTAATATTATCGCAGACACCTGATGCACTATATATATATCAATATATATTAACAGTGAACTTGGCAAAAGCAAGGGCATCGCTTGGTCTTGAGGGCAGCTGGAGTTAAATGAAACATTGCCATTTTGTTTTGTGAGGGTCTCTGCTCAACTGTAGACCATGGCCAAAATGGAAACAGCTTTTTAATTCTTCACTGTGCCCAAACTGGTGTTGGTGCTTATCCAGCATGTATCAATGGTGCGGCTGTAACTGTGGCCCACTCACTAAAAGCTCTTTTCTTGGTACTTGAGCAATCCTATTTCTGTTGTTGAATGTTTTTTGTACTGGTAAAGCGAATCAGACCCTGGAATGGAATTGAATATTGTATGTTTCCTGCATTCACTGGGGGGGGGGGGGAACGCGGTTAGGTACTTCTGAAAAGGATTCAAATTCAAATGCAAATATTGGAAGCACTGCGGAGCATTCTGAGAATTTTAAGAAGTGTTTCTGCTAATACTCAGAAGTTGGCCTTTTTTAAATGGGTACGTTATACTTTACCCTTTTCTGAGAGAGAGCCTTGTGGTTTTTTTTTAATACTAAGGCTGGGTAATTTGGTCAAATTTTTAAGAAATGATAAAGATCAAACTGCAAAATAAGCCCTATTTGGGAAGTTGAAGGAATATTGATTCTTTGTAGCGATGCCGTGGATGCCATCTTGTGTTTTTTTTTCTTTTCTTTCCTTCACCCCTCGCGCCCCCCCCCCCCCCCAAACCTACAAGTATATTAGGATATAATCGTCCTTTGTGTGGTTATAAATGTTAATTGGAAAAAAATACAACCCATACCAAGTCTACCAGTGAGTGTTATGTTCCCATGGTGTAGATCAGCCACAGCTGGCATTCCATGGCTGCATTACTAAGATCTCATGGTGGTGGAGCACTCCCATTGGATGCTTGTGGGGGGGGGGGAAGAAATGAAGTCAAAAGGAAGAATGATCCTGCCCCTCATTAACTGCACTTGGTGTCTGTTGATGCTGACATAATTCTCCAGACCGTCCTGCCCTTGCAGCTAAAGAAAGGCAGGAAGACTGAAAATGAAAATATAATGAGGAAAGTGGGAGATTTTCCAATTGGGGTGGGGGACGAGGGCAAAGATCCTGAGAGTTTAAAAATGCCATTTGACGGATTTTGTTTAGTAAGATGGTAATAAAATTGGTTGCAGACTGGTCTGTACACGGACATACAATTTGTGTACAGTTCAATTGGGATAAATTAGAAAGGGCTGAATTGCGTTTCAATCTACAATACTTTTAATCTCTGATTTTTTTCAGATCAATATGTCAACTTATTATTTAAGTAAATTTTCATGTGCTTACATAGCCATCAATTAAACAAAATTTGAAACTATCTTAATCTAAGGGCTTAAATATGTCATACCTCTTGATCTATATTTTTGGGGTTTGTGATTTTGGTTTTTGCCACCTATCCTTTTCTCACTTCCCTTGCCCCCCCCCCCCCCCCTCCCAGCTGCACGATCTGACTGCTCCGTGCATCCTGTTTTCAGTGGAAGGACAGACCTTCCTCTTCCATGACTTTGCAGCTCTAATTTCTGGCTGTTGGGGAGGAGAAGGAGGGAATGTGAAGAGAAGGAGGGAATGTGAAGTGGGATGCTTGTAACCACTGCATCTCATTCCAGATTGCATTCTGATGTTTCCTTTGAGCAAAAAGAAATCTCTCACCTGACAACTTGGTGTAGGGAGAATCTGTTACAAGACATCTTGAATCTATTTATAAACAAAGCTTGTAATGAAAATTCTTAAACTGTAATATCCTAGTGAATCGGTCCTGATTGGGATTAAAGTTCTAGCTTGATGAAATTGCTCCTGTAATAATCACTAGGAATGGGAGTGGAGCTGTACGAAGTAATATCAAACCCTTCCTTTCAAATCCTCTTTTCTACTGGCAACATCCAGCATCCTTCAGTAAAGGAGATTCATTGCTGCAGAACACGTGGTTTATGAAGTGCATTCAATTTCTTAACAACAAAATGCATTAAATAAAAACCTGCATGCGATTGAAATTGCCTTGGGAGTTTTGCTTTTCCAGACTCGACAGGGGAAATTCTTCAATTTGTGCCATTGTTTTGTTTTGGTTTGTAGGGTTATGGTCTAAAGACCAGGCCCCTTCGTCCACAGATTGGGCTTCTCTCGTGTATTTCCCAGAACTAGCGCTGAGCATAAAATAAATCTTTAATTAAAAGCAGTAGGTTATGTAGCAATATTTCACCCTTTCACTTCTGGGATCTTGGTTTGAATCCGGTGCAAACTGTTCGAATAAGCACTGCCCCTCTGTTGTCTGCAAAAGTCCTAAGTCAAATGAGTTTTGTTGGTTGATGCCGAGTACCTAAAGGACAGAGGACTACAATGCAAAATTTCCTGTTAATTGGCACTAGGTTAATTAGTAACTTGACTTGGACCATAAAGATGATTTTGGTATGAAAACAGAAAATGCTGGAAATACTCAGCAGGTCGGGCAGCATCTGTGGGGAGAGAAACAGAGTTAACGTTTCAGGTCGCTGACCTTCATTGACCTGAAACGTTAACTCTGTTTCTCTCTTCGCAGATGCTGCCTGACCTGAGTATTTCTAGCATTTTCTGTGTTTATTTCAGATTTCCTGCATCTGCAGTATTTTGCTTTTGTAAGATGATTTTGGTATTGGAAATGCAATAAATTAAAATTTCAGACTGATAACGCAGGAGATTGACCGTAAAGGAACATTGTTGAGGCAAAGCAAAAGGAGCTTTACTCTGCATCTGGCCTGTTATACCTGACTTTGGACTGCTTGATGCTGACAGAGGGTGACAACAATGGGAAACGGTCTTCATTCTCAATATTGATACCGGTCCTCTTGATAAGCGCAAAAACTTACTTTAAAAAAAAAAGGAAAGTGGAATAAGCAAACCTACATGACTAGTAGTTGTTGTGTTTTTCAATACCATGTATGACTATTTTCCCCCCTCCCCCAAGATTGCTTGTTTGTGGTGTGTAAAACAGGCGGTTGTGTATAGAATTCAAAGCATAATGCAGGGCTGCCAAAATGAGGACACCTAGAGACATAAGGTGAAGAGTCAGTAAATTATCCTTTACTAATAAGTAAGGAAAGTGTTGATACTGATATCTACAGTACGCAACAATCTTAGATTCTTTGCATTTTCAATATTATTTGTGATTAGCAGCTATATTTCCCCCGCTTGCATAGTGACCACATCAAGCCCTCCCAAATCGGTTAGAAATGCAAAGCCCTACACTACCACATGATGGTATTCCTAAATCCCAACATTGGAAGTGTCTTTGACTTCAATTCACTGCAGTCTTTCCAAGTTGCTAATTCAGCCTTGAATTTGAAAGTAGTGTTGAGCTCAACATTCATGTCTATTGGATTGAGACTGTTCAAATTTAAGTCAGTTGCACTTTGTGCTGTTGGACTTTGAACCCAGATTCCAGACTTGTTTTGGGGTGGTGGTGGGGGAGGGGGAGGAAGTACATTTGGATATTTTACTGCATCATCATCCTCTGGTAACTTTTTTTTGTAGTATTTGTGTTTCCTACTCTTGTGGAGAAAACACATTTATTTATAATAAGTTGACGACAAAGAATTCCCAGCCTTAGTAGAAACTCCTTATTTTGGAGCAATACAGTGGTACCAATGGCATAGTCACCAATTGTTAACTTAAAGTGTTCCGAGATTATTTTTTTATGCCTTTTAGTCAGTATTGTATTTGCACATTTTTGTTTTAAGAAAAGCTAGGTGCAGCAAAGTGTGTTTTCAAGTTCATTTTACAAACACTTTAAAAGTTCTATCCTGATAATACTTGTTTTATTTGAATGATTATATTCTTTGATCATTTTAATTTTTTATTATAAATTGGATTGTTTTGGTTCTCTGCAGGACAGAAGGCTTTACACGATTTGTTCCAGGCAGTGGGGTCAAAAGACATTTTTGTGCATTCTCACTTCTTTCTCTCGATCTTTGTCTCTGACTCACTCTCTCGCTCTTTCTTGTTCTTTGTCTCTTGTTCTCTTGCTCTCTCTTTGTCTCTCGCTCTCTCTTTGTCTCTTGCTCTCGCTTTCTCGCCGCCCCGCTCTCGCTCTCTCACCGCCCCCGCCTCGCCTGGCCCCCACCCGCCTGGCCCCCGCCTCGCGCCACCCCCCCCGGCCTGGCCCCCACCCGCCTGGGCCCCCCCCCCCCGCCTCGCCCCCCCCCCGCCTCGCCCCCCCCGCCTCGCCGCCTCCCCTCGCTCCCCGCCGCCCCCCTCGCTCCCTCGCCGCCCTCCCTCGCCGCCCTCCCTCGCCGCCCCCCCTCGCTCCCTCGCCGCCCCCCCTCGCTCCCTCGCCGCCCCCCCTCGCTCCCTCGCCGCCCCCCCTCGCTCCCTCGCCGCCCCCCCCCCTCGCTCCCTCGCCGCCCCCCCTCCTCGCTCCCTCGCCGCCGCACCCCCCTCGCTCCCTCGCCACCCCTCTCTCTTGCTCTTTCTCTTAAAGGAAATATTTCATGCAGAACTTTCATGCACTTTTCAAAGACAAAAACCCAGCATGTAACTTAAGTATGTTGACTGTTGTATCTGTGTAATTCAGCTTTGTTCTGTCTGTAAATGGTGTAGTTTAATATGAACTTATGTAGCTTACAAGAAAAGGTCACATTGTGCATTACAACTAATAGAGTAGCATCTGCTCCCAGTCCTGGTATATTATACTTTACAGATAACCGTATACTGCACTAGGTTGTATCAGTTGTGCAAAACTCTGTTCCTAGTCTGCAGCTGAGTCTTTTGTGACACCAATAACTGGTCACAGCATGTATGGGATTTTCTGCATTATAAGCATTGACTCTGTGTTTCACTCTCCACACAGTAACTGCTACTGTCTTCAGAATTTTTGTGATTTTTTTTTTTTTTTTTCCTTTTTTTTGTCAAGTTGCCATAACTTCATATTATTCATCTATCTTGCAGAATAAAAATGTATTTTGTTCAGAATCAGTGTGAAGGGTTTAACTTTTTAACAAAAATAAAACCTATTCCACTTACTACTTTCTCCTCTTGCACAGCTGATTATGTTCATGATGTCCTGCTTCATACTGGAAGGAAAAACTCAAGGATACTCCTATAGAATCTGCACCGTGCAAAATCTCATGAGATACCTTTATAACCCTAGTGGATTCAGTAATACCTACAGGATACACCATGGAAACATTTCTGCGCCTGTATAACACGGGAACTATGTAACATTTATGCAGGAGATGATTTCCATTTTGAAGGGGGAAATATCCACATATTGTAGTTAGACCTAATCAGAGTGTTCACTATAATAACGATGATAAACGGGTTACTTAAATTAATTTGACTTTAAAAGTCTGAAATGGTTTTTAAAACTTTTTGTATATTTGGGAAGTTTGCAAGGAATGTTTGGATTAAATCCCTTCTAGGAAACCTCAATCTAATTTTTTTTTTTTTTTAATTAGTTAAAGGGTGTATAACCCAGAAGGATTTGCATCTCGCTGAATATTTCTCTCAATTATCTGCAAAAGTTTGCTCATTTAAGGTAATAAGTCATGTGTCCCCAGCACAGCTTGCCCTGTGCGAAATTCTTCCCCTGATGTTCTAAAGAAATTTGATGCAATTCAGTATTATTGGTAATTGGACATGTGTCTTATCACATTCCATAATTAGTTTTTCTACAATGTCGTAATATGCACTGATGTCACATCTGTTGCGACGTCATCACCTCATAATGTAAAGAAGCATTTCTTTGAGTTCAGTTGCTTTCATGGATGGAGAAGTCTTGTTTGAATCAATTTCAAATTTGTTTTGTATTTACTTTTATGCCATGTATGTAATGGGGAATAGTAGGATACTGTACTATGTTTGTTTCAATTGTGGGAAAGATCCTTGGTGCGAGCGAGTAGATAGTCCTCAGTAATGAGAGATACTTAGCCCACATTACAATGGTGACCACATTACAATGGTGACCACATTACAATGGTGACCACATTACAATGGTGACCACATTACAATGGTGACCACATTACAATGGTGACCACATTACAATGGTGACTACATTCAAAAGTACTTCCTTGGCTGTAGAGCACGTTGGGGCGACATGAAAGACATTACTGTACATGAATGCAAGTCTGTCTTTCTTATGTGTGGTACTAACACTGGAAAAGTCAAACTTCCACTGGTAGATTGCAAATGACCATTTTAAGCTGTGAAGCTACTATTTCTATCAGTATATCAAGTTCTGGTTGCCGCATTTAACGAAGTTTAAAACTGAATAGACTCTCAATACTGTACAGACAAAAAAAAGTATAAAAAGCATTGCAGTTGTGCTAAATAATAGCTAATTCTTTACTTTTTTTTAAAACTCCCACTTTCAGACTCTGCAGTGTCTGGCCGAAACTTTCCTTACCTCGGGACAAGGGCGGCAACGTCGGTGGCGGGTCCTGACCCCACTGCTGGCTCCATCCCGCTCTGGAAAATTATTTTACGTTGATGGGGCTTGTTAAGCCTCCTAGCGTGTTTCCCGGTCCAATTAGAGGAAGCGGGTCTTGTGATGTCATTCATGACGCATCATCAGCCAGTTTCCTTAAAGGAACCATGGCCAACTTTCTATTAACATTTGCGCTGTGTGTTCTACAGCATTGAAGTGCTGCAAACACTGACAATCACTGCACAGAGGTGCAGGGCTGCACCCAGGTTCTCCCATGACAGCACGCAGGAAGGTCCTCTTCCTTTCCAATAGGCGGAAGAGACCGCCCCAAGAGACCAACACAGTCTGATTGTACATTGCAGAGGAGGTCACAAGCAGGGATGTAGTCAGGAGGACCTTGGTGCAGTGCCACAAACCTTTCAATGATCTTTAAAACATTAGTACAAGGCCACGCTCACCTTCATCCTGCTGTGCCTCTCATCACATCCCCATCACTTTGCCTTCCCTACCCTACCCCTACACACCAGCTTACCTTGCACCTCCACCCATCACTCTGCCTTGCCTTCCCTACCCCTACACATCCTTACACCAACTTACCTTGCACCTCCACCCATCACTCTGCCTTCCCTACCCTACCCCTACACATCCTTACACCAACTTACCTTGCACCTCCACCCATCACTCTGCCTTCCCTACCCTACCCCTACACATCCTTACACCAACTTACCTTGCACCTCCACCCATCACTCTGCCTTCCCTACCCTACACATCCTTACACCAACTTACCTTGCACCTCCACCCATCACTCTGCCTTCCCTACCCTACCCCTACACATCCTTACACCAACTTACCTTGCACCTCCACCCATCACTCTGCCTTCCCTACCCTACCCCTACACATCCTTACACCAACTTACCTTGCACCTCCACCCATCCCTCTCTATCTACATTATCACTTCCCCATCTCACTAGCCACCCCTCACACTCGCCCTCATCCTAGTGCAATCATACCAACTAACAACACACAATGGTAGCCACTTGGGTGTTTTATCCAATGTTCATGTAAAGTTTCAGTTAATGTGTTGTCAAACATTGAAACCTTTTATTTTCAACACTGTGTTCTTGGACAGATTTGTGTGCACCTTTGGAAGTGGCTTAGTGAGTTGCAATGAATGATGAGACATAACGGTACCCCCCGCAATGGTGATGAATGTGAAAGGAATGGCTTGGACATTGTAGGGATGTTTTATGGTGTTGGTGTGGGGTGGTGCCAACCTGCCACGCATCATGTGGCAGCCAGGGTGTACAGCGTCAAGTGAAGTAAATCTGGCCGCACGGGGCAGCAATGTGCTCTGGGCTGATGCCCTGTGTCCTGTGCAGCATCAGGCGCTTGAGAAGGTTGGTGCTGCTGGTGTTGGGGCTGATTGTGGTCGGATTCTGAGGACCAAGGTGAGACAGTAAAAAGGGCACCCATGTTGATGGAATAGATGGCAGGTGAAGTAGAGATGACAGAAACATTGTCAATGGTGAGAGAGTTCTTCCAATGATTGGAGAGTGGAAAGCCTGCAGAATCTGTAGAAATGGACTGAGAAACCACTTGTGGCTGAGGAAAGCGACGATCTGTCAGGTGGGAGCTTTTACTGTACATTTGAAGCTGTGAAGTAATTGGCTGAAGCAATGGCCACTGAACTCCCACCTCAGGTTGACAGCGTAGTTCCCATGGCCATGGAGTTAAAGTGAAAAGATAAATTTTTTAAAAAGCCTTCCGATTAGGCACTTTGCAGCCTTCCGGACTCAATATCGAGCTCAACAATTTCAGATCATAACCTCGGCCCCATTACATTTTTACTTTTTTTTTCTTTTCTCCCCACCCCTTTGTTTTGGGTTTTCCCTCCCCCTCCCCCCCCCCCCTCCTTTTTTTTTTACATGGCAGCTGTCTCTCATTCTGCCAGTACATTTCACACCTAATCTGAGCCGTCTTTTGTCTCTTTACTAGTCCTATCACCATCTCGTCTCATTTTGAATATCTCTTAATGTCTATTCACTTCTTTTGTTCCCTCCCCAGCCCTCCTTTCGATCTATTTCATTTCCTTTCCAGTTTTGAAAAAGGGTTTCGACCCGAAACGTTGACTCTAATTTCTCTCCAAGTCCTAAACTGTGTTCCTGTGGTATCTGGGATCTCTGCATTCTTTACAACATGGCAACACTTTGTGGTATTGACCTGTCTAAGGGCAGTAATGACCAATGGAGTGTAATCATGCAGTTGGCAAGGAATTATGCAATATCATCTGTAATCACTATTCATAAGAGTGATTGGAGCACAATGGTCACATGCCCTGAGCACTGATTTGATGATGGGGATGGTTCACGTGTGCAAGCTTTTATTTTACTTCTGAGGCAAGCATTGTCTAAGCATAGCATGCATTGAAAAGTTTGGACTGGGAATTGAATGCAAAGAACCATGCTGCCCTTCACAAGAAATAAACTGAAGATTTATTAGATAAAAGATGCATCATGGTAAGTTACCACTCTGTGCAATCACTGAATGAATCCGTTTTGTCATCTTCAGTCCACCTTTTTAAGCATATGATTAAAGTGCAGTGTTGCTCCTGGCCAGCCTCGGTCCTCGCCCCCTCCGTAAAGTGGAGCTCATCAAAAGTCTGCTACCTGTATTCTATCCTGGGCCAAGCCCCACGTACCATCACCTATTTTCCTCACCGATGTACATTGACTTCCAGTCCCCCAACTCATCCTCAGGCTTAATGGCCATACTTCTTTCAGACCCTTCTTAAAACACAGTTCTTTAGCTAAGCTTTTGTTTATCCCTTCTAATATCTCCTATTTTGGTGTGGCATCCATATTTTTTTTTGCCTTGCTGTTTTTCTACATTAAAGGTGTTGGATAAATGCAAGTTGTTGCCAATTATGGAAACCTTAATCAAGAAATTGCTATCTGATTGCCAAATTGGCTTCAGAGCAAAGTGGTTGCCTTGTATTTCTCATTCTTATGGTTCAGAAATGAAGTTCTCTCGGTACTCAGCATGAGATTGGAGGACCTTTATGTTGCTGGAGCTACTAGAAGGCTACGACATCATAACCTGATTGAGAAATGGACTTCTTATGGATTATCTGGTGAAATACTCAACTGGAAATGCCAATTTCTCAAGGTTGTAAATGCAAGTTTGTCTTCCTAACTAGAGTTCCTCAAGGAAGTGTTCTTGGTCTCACTTCATTTCTGGTTTTAATTGGATGTAATTAAGAGAGAGATCTTTGATGATGCACTGTGGACAAATGGTGTATTATCTTAAGTGGCGTGAAGATCAATTTAATAATGCTGTTCAGAAATGTTTGCTGTGATACTGTTCAAGTATCTCCACTTTTAGTGGCAATGTCTCTTCAGTTATGAACTTTAGGCTTGTTGTCTAGCTTGGTAATTACATATAATTGATGCTGGGTTAAACAAGTTGTGAAGAAGGCTGGAAATGCACTTTTTTATTTTGTTCTTGGCTGTGCGAACATAGGAAAATGAACACAGGAAAAGACCAGCTGGTCCATCTAGCTTATCCCATATAGTCGTGATGCCTGATGCATCAGGTCAGGAGATTCTCTACCACTTAGGATCCATGTGGTCTCCTGGGAGAGGCAGAAAACCAGCTCAAATAGCCATGGCCAATTAGGGAAAACAATCTGGACAATTCCTCTGTGATCCCTCTAGGCACTTTGAAACTAGTCAAGGAGACCACATTGACCCTGACTTGCGTTAATTGGTACCTACCTCTTGTGTGATGCAATATTTGCCCGAGCCAGGAACCAGTCCAATTCCCTCTTGAAGGTATACAGTGAATCAGCGTTCGGCGCATAAGCCGGAAACTTGTTCCATAGGTCTACTATTCTCTGGAAAAAGAACAGCCCGACATCTGACCTAATTCTCCCTTTGTGTAATTTATATGCACGACCCCCTCGTTCTCCCTAGCCTTTCAAATTTAAATAATCTAGTTATTTTTTATAAAGAATGCTGACAAGACTGTTTGTTTATTATCTGTCGCTAGTTGCCATGATTAGGTGGTGATGGGCCACGTCCTTGAACTGCTGCAGCCCTCCCATGATGGTATTAGATTGGGAATTCCGGGCTACTGACCCAGTGACGACGAAGGATCGGATGCTGTGTGCTTAGAGGTGATGGTATTCCCACAACTGCTGCTGTTGTCCTCTGTGGTAGTTTGCAGGGCGTGTGATGTTTAAATAACTTTATTGAGTATCTGGTAAATTGTACATACTGCAGCTTGAGTTTTCCAGTGGTGAAGGAGGTGGATATTAAATCGTGGGATGAGGGCCACTTAAGTGGCCAGCTCTGCCCTGGATGGCGGTGAGCTTCTTGAATGTTGCAGCTGCACCCACCCAGGTGAGCGATGGGTATTCCTTCACTCTCCTGACTTCAGACTTGTGGATGATGGATTGTTTTTCAGCGCTCAGAATATGAGCCACTCATTGCAGAGTACCCAGCCTCTGCCTGCTTTGGTATCCATGGTGTTGATATAGCTGATCCAGTTAAGCTTCTGGTCAGTGGTGACCCCCCCAAGATGTTGATGGTGAGAGACTTGGTGATGGTGGTTCCATCGAAGGCCAGGAGGTGATGGCTGGGCTTTTTCATTTCCGAAGAATAGGAATTCTGGAAAAAAAAAATTGGACTTGCTTGTCATCGGTAATTCCAGGGATCTACAAAACCAGCAGCAAAGTTTAATTCGTACCACTTTTCCCATTAGGGGATTTTACACCCATTCAGTGTCAACATCTTAAACTGATGCCGGGAAATTCCCTATATTGGCATCGACCGTTGATGCCATTTTCTTGACAAAATGGCGGCCGCCTCGCTTCTGCCTGCTTCTGGTGTGGGACATTGCCAGCGCTCACCTCTCCAATGCAAATGTGCAGATCGTGACTTCAATCGCCGTGCAATGCCTGATTTGACACATAACTGCGATTTTGGACATTGCCACATGCCATAAAATGGCAGGGGATTGGGAACCTGTGCAAGGAGACAGAGAAAAGGGAAGCAAGGATAGAAGCAAAAGACAAGGAGGAGAAAAGCAAAAGTAGAGGGCAGAAAAATCAAGGGTGTAAATCAAACAGGGCCACAGTAAATAATAATAATTCTAAAAGGATTAAGTGTGTTAAAAAAACAAGCCTGAAGGCTTTGTGTCTTAATGCGAGGAGTATCCGTAATAAGGTGGATGAATTAGCTGCGCAAATAGATGTAAACGGTTATGATATAATTGGGATTACGGAGACATGGCTCCAGGGTGACCAAGACTGGGAATTCAACATCCAGGGGTATTCAATATTCAGGAAGGACAGGAAAAAAGGAAAAGGAGGTGGGGTAGCATTGCTGGTTAAAGAGGAGATTCACACAATAGTAAGGAAGGATATTCGCTCTGATGTGGAATCTGTGTGGGCAGAGCTGAGAAATACCAAGGGGCAGAAAATGTTAGTGGGAGTTGTATACAGACCCCCAAACAGTAATGCTGAGGTTGGGGATGGCATTAAACGGGAAATTAGAGATGAGTGCAATAAGGGCACAGCAGTTATGGGTGACTTTAATCTACATATAGATTGGGCTAACCAAATTAGCAATTCCTCCTCCACAGTATTGTTACTGGAGTGTATACGGGATGGTTTCCTGGACCAATATGTCGAGGAACCAACTAGATCAGGCCATCTTGGACTGGGTATTATGTAATGAGAAAGGATTAATTAGCAATCTTGTTGTGCGAGGCCACTTGGGGAGGAGCGATCATAATATGATACAATTCTTCATTAAGATGGAGAGTGAAGTAGTTGACTCAGAGACTAGGGTCCTGAATTTAAATAAAAGAAACTACAATGGTATGAGGTGCAAGTTGGCTAGGATGGATTGGGGAACATTACTTAAAGGGTTGATGGTAGATAGGTAATTGCAAACATTTAAAGATCGCATGAATGAACTACAGAATTTGTTCATCCCTGTTTGGCATAAAAATAAATCAAAAAAGGTGACAACTGTGGCTAACAAGGGAAATTAGGGATAGCATAAGATCCAAGGAGAGGACTGATAATTTGGCCAGAAAAAGCAGCAACCCTGAGGATTGGGAGCAGTTTAGGATTCAGCATAGGAGGACAAAGGGATTAATTAAGAGGGGGGGGGGGAAATAGATTGAGAGTAAGCTCGCAGGGATCATAAAAACTGACTGACTGACTGTAAAAGCTTCTATAGATATGTGAAGAGAAAAAGATTGGTGAAGTCAAGCGTAGGTCCCTTGCAGTCAGAATCAGGGGAATTTATAATGGGGAACAAAGAAATGGCAGACCAATTATTAAATACATACTTTGGTTCTGTCTTCACAAAGGAGGATACAAATAACCTCCCAGAGATTTCGGGGAACATAAGGTCTAATGAGAGGGAGGAATTGAATGAAATCAGTATTTGTAGGGAAATGGTGTTAGGGAAATTGATGGGATTGAAGGCCGATAAATCCCCAGGGCCTGATAATCTACATCCTAGGGTACTTAAGGAAGTGGCCCTAGAAATAGTAGATGAATTGCTGGTCATCTTCCAAAATTCCATAGACTGGAACAGTTCCCATGGATTGGAGGATAGCTAATGTAACCCCACTATTTAAAAAGGGTGGTAGAGAGAAAACAGGGAATTATAGACCGGTAAGCCTGACATCGGTAGTGGGGAAAATGCTAGAGTCCATTATAAAAGATGTAATAGCAGAGCACTTGGAAAACAGTGACAGGATCGGACAAAGTCAACATGGATTTACAAAAGGTAAATCATGCTTGACTAATCTACTGGAATTTTTTGAGGATGTAACTGGTAGAATAGATAAGGGAGAACCAGTGGATGTGGTGTATTTGGACTTTCAGAAGGCTTTTGATAAGGTCCCGCATAAGAGATTAGCGTACAAAGTACATGGGATTGGGGGTAAGGTACTGTCTTGGATAGAGAACTGGTTGGCGGACAGGAAGCAAAGAGTTGGAACAAATAAGTCTTTTTCCCGAGTGGCAGGCAGTGACTAGTGGGGTACCACAGGGATTGGTGCTAGGACCCCAGCTATTCACTATATATAAATGATCTAGACAAGGGAACTAGATGTAATATCTCCAAGTTTGTAGACGAGACAAAGTTGGGTGTGCGTGTGTGCTGTGAGGAGGATGCAGAGAAATTCCAGTATGATTTGGACAGGCTGAGTGATTGGGCAGATGCATGGCAAATGCAGAATAATGTGGATAACTGCGAGGTTATCCACTTCGGTGGCAAAAACAGGAAGACAGATTATTATCTGAACGGCAATATATTGGAAAAAGGGGAAGTGCAACAAGAGCTGGGTGTCCTTGTGCACCAGTCGCTGAAGGTAAGCATGTAAGTGCAGCAGGCGGTTAAGAAGGCAAATGGTATGTTGGCCTTCATAGCGAGAGGATTCGAGTACAGAGCAAGGATGTCCTGCTGCAGTTGTACAGGGCCTTGGTGAGACCACACCTTGAGTATTGTGTGCAGTTTTGGTTGCCTTATCTGAGGAAGGATGTTCTTGCCATGGAGAGAGTGCAGCGAAGATTCACCAGACTGATACCTGGGATGGCAGGAATGACGTATGAGGAGAGATTGGGTCGATTAGGCTTATATTTGCTGGAGTTTAGAAGAATGAGAGGGGATCTCATTGGACCTTATAAAATTCTAACAGGACTAGACAGACTAGATGCAGGAAGGATGTTCCCGATGGCGGGGGAGTCCAGAACCAGGGGTCACAGTCTAAGGATAAGGGGTAAGCCATTTAGGATTGAGATGAGGAATTTCTTCACCCAGAGAGTGGTGAACCTGTGGAATTCTCTGCCACACAGGGCAGAGGAGGCCAATTCATTAAATAAATTCAAGAAGGAGTTCGATGTATTTCTTAAGGCTAAAAGGATCAAGGAATATGGGGAGAAAGCAGCGATAGGGTACTGAATTTGGATGATCAGCCATGATCTCATTAAATGGCGGAGCAGGCTCGAGTGGCTGAATGGCCTACACCTGCTCCTATCTTCTATAACGCCCTGTCCTAAACACGCGCGGAAGAACGTGTGCGCAGCAGTACTGCAGAGATACTGGCAGTGCTTCTTAAAGGGACACACCCCTCTAAGTTTCAATTTCTGTTATTGGGAGTGTTTTCTAAAATTTTATTGAAAGTAGTGGCTTGGTGCAATACATTTTAAAAAGCTGTTAGGGTGCAGAGAGTGCTGCTGGTTGCTTGCAAGGCTTTGGATGTTAAAGGAAGGATTTACAGGATCTTGCGGAGGCAGCGTTGGTGGTACCTCTCCAGTGCTTTGAGGTGCCTGCTGTACATGGTCCATGTCTCTGAGGCATGCAGGAGGGCGGGTATCACTGCTGTTCTGTAGACCATGAGCTTAGTGCTGGGTTTGACGTCCTGGTCTTCAAACACTCTCTTCCTCAGGCGACCGAAGGCTGCACTGGCACACTGAAGGCGGTGTTGGACTTCGTCGTCGACGTCTGCCCTTGTTGACAGTAGACTCCCGAGGTATGGAAAATGGTCCACGTTGTCCAAGGTCTTGTCGTTGGTTTTGATAATCGGGGGGCAGTACTGTGTGGCGGGGGCAGGTTGGTAGAGGACCTTTGTCTTACGGATGTTTAGTGTAAGGGCCATGCTCTCGTACGCTTCGGTGAAGGTGTTGACGACGGTTTGGTGTTCGACGTCCGAGTGAGCGCAGACGCAAGCGTCGTCTGCATACTGTAATTCGACGACAGAGGATGGGACGATCTTGGATCTGGACTGGAGTCGACAGAGGTTGAACAGTTTCCTGTTTGTTCTGTAAATTAGCTCCACTCCAGCAGGGAGCTTACTGAGGGTGAGATGGAGCATTGCAGCAAGGAAGATTGAGAAGAGCGTTGGTGCAATGACACAGCCTTGCTTGACCCCGGTTCGTACGTGAATTGGGTTTGTGGTGGAACCGTTGGTCAGGATCACGGCTTGCATGTTGTCGTGAAGCAGGCGAAGGATGGTGACAAACTTTTGAGGGCAGCCGAATTTGAGGAGGACACTCCATAATCCCTCACAGTTGACAGTGTCGAAGGCCTTTGTGAGATCAAAGAAGGCCACGTACAGCGGTTAGTGCTTTCCCTGCATTTCTCTTATAATTGACGTGCGGTGAAGATCGTGTCCATTGTGCCCCTTAGTGGGCGGAATCTGCATTACGATTTTGGGAGGAGCTCTTCGGCCACTGGGAGAAGGCGCTTGAGGAGGACTCTTGCAATGACTTTCCCTGTGGCAGACAGCAGGGAAACCTCCTCTGTAATTACCGCAATTGGACTTGTCACCTTTCTTGAAGATGCTCACAATTACGGCATCTCTGAGATCCCCTGGCATGTTCTCCTCCTTCCAGATAAGAGAAATTAGTTCATGAATTCACACCAGTAGTGCTTCTCCGCCATGCTTTAGTGCCTCGGCGGGGATTCCATCTGCTCCTGAGGCCTTGTTGTTCTTCAGTTGTCGGATGGCCTTTTCAACCTCATGCCGGGCTGGGGTTGTGCTGAGATGGTGGCGGGTAGCATGCTGTGGGATGGAGTTGAGGACACTCTCGTCGAAGACAGAGTCTCGGTTAAGGAGATCTTCGAAGTGCTCCTTCCAGCGGACACTGACTGCCTCTCTGTCCTTGATGAGTACCTCTCCGTTCTTGGCCCGCAGTGGGATAGGCCCTTGGGTGCTTGGGCTGTAGATGGTCTTGACTGCGCTAAAGAATCCACGCACGTCATGGTTGTCGGCTAGCTGCTGGATCTCCTGCGCTTTTTCCACCCACCATCTGTTCTTTAGGTCGCTAGTTTGTTGTTGGACCTCGCCTTTCGGGCATCTGTAGAGCTGCTTTCTTGCTCTCGAGTTCTGTTGCTGTTTCCAGATCAGGAATGCCTTGCGCTTGCGGCTTAATAGCTCCTGGATCTCCTGGTCGTTCTCGTCGAACCAGTCTTGGTGTTTCCTGGTTGAGTGAGCGTCTCTTCACAGGTGCTGATTATGGAGGCTTTGAGTGCAGACCAGGCACTGTGGACACTCTGACTCTGCATCACTGGGAGTCGTCAGGTTGTTTGAGAGGTGCAGGCTGAATAGGGCCTTCTTAGCGGGGTCTTTGAGTGCTCCAGCATTGATTTTCCATTTGGCATTGTTTCTGTTGCCGCCGCTGTTTTGGGGCTACATTGATGGAGATGACCGAGCGGATTAGGCAGTGGTCAGTCCAGCAGTCGTCCGGTCCTGTCATGGCGTGGGTGATGCGGACGTCCTTGCGGTCCCTCGCTCGGACAATGACGTAGTCCAGCAGATGCCAGTGCTTGGAGTGAGGGTGCTGCCATGAAGCCTTGTACTTGTCTCTCTGACGGAACAAGGTGTAGGTTTTGACAAGGCCATGTTCTAAGCATTTCGACAGGAGGAGGGTACCGTTGGAGTTGGATTTCCCTACCCCCTCTCTGCTGATCACACCTCCCCACAGGTCTGTGTCCTTTCCAACTCTAGCATTAAAGTCGCCAAGGAGGATCAGCTTGTCGCCTGTTGGGACTTGGGACAGGGATTGTTCGAGGCTGAAGTAGAATTCCTCTTTGGTCTCGTCTGTGGCTTCCGGTGTTGGGGCGTACGCACTGATGACTGTAGCGCACTGGTTTCGGGCTAGGGTGAGCCGAAGAGTCATGGGCCTAGAAATTCGGTGGGCTGCGCCACCAGTTGGCGCCTAAAGAGGGCACTCGGTGGCTTTAGCGCCACTGGCCGTGCCTCCCGTGATATTTAGCGGGGCGCTAATGGCGGCATTAGCCTGTAGCGCTGCGCCGCCACCGATGATGTCATCGGTGTGCGCAGTGCCCCGCTACCGCCCCGATCACGATATTTGGTTGCGCCCGCCTCTAACGCCGGCCGCAAATCGCGCCTGGTTCACGGGGCCTACCTGTGGTGGTAGTGGCGCAAATTAAGGTGGCGGTGTGGGGCGGCCATTTTTTTCGGTGGCCGCCTGCCAGCATCTCCTTCCCCAGCCTCCTGATCTTCCCTTCCAGGCAGTGCCGGCTGTGTCCCGACAGCCCGGCACTTCTCCTTGGTGCCGGGCTCTTTTGCCGGCACTCGCGATTGGTCATCGAGCTGGTGCAGGCCCCTCCCCCTTAAGAAGGGGAGGAAGGCCTGCAGTACCGCAGCGCGCCGTGCCGCAGCGTGTGGCGCTGCGGCACGTTGCGCTGCGATATTCAGTTTGAGCGCCCCAAGAGGGACGCGGGCCGTCTTGAGCAGCGCCCCGTGTCCCTCTTGGGGCGCTCAAACTGAATTTCCGGCGGGCGGAACGGCTCCGTTCGCAGCAGTAATTCCGGCGCCCAGAATGGGGCGCCACCGAATTTCTAGGCCATGAGGCGCTCGTTTATACCGCTAGGAGAGTCTCTGAGATGCCCAACTAGTTCATTTTTTATGGCGAAGCCTACCCCATGGAGGCGGCACCGTTCTTCAGGTTTTCCTTTCCAGAAGAAGGTGTAGCCACCGCCTTGCTCCTTGAGCTGGCCTTCCCCTGCCCGCCAGGTCTCACTTAGGGCGGCGATGTCTATGTCGAAACGTCTACGCTCCCGGCCAACGATAGCAGTACGGCGTTCCGGTCTGTCACTGTTTGGGTTGTCCATCAGGGTCCTGACGTTCCAGGTCCCGAACTTCATTTTAAAGGGTGGAAGATGTCTGTGCGTGAATTCTTGTAACGTGGGGTGGCCGTTGCACACCAGCTACCACATGGGCTTGACAGAGCAAGGTCTTGGTCCAATGGCAATAGGATCCAAGACAATTGGAGACCAGGCTCTGCTACAACGGCCTAGCACACACACACAAACACAAACATACTGCTACTGTCGTCCTCCCTCCTTCCCGCAGGTCCTCTCTGCCTGGGTTTCATAGGATGCATTGTGGTCCTCCTGACCTCTCTGTTGGCCCGTGCCGCACCTTCCCTGGGCCCCGACACCGCTGATCGTCCATGCTGCGCCACTCCTGGGCCTTGACCTCGCTGCTGGGCTCGTCTTCGCTCCTGGGTCCCGGCCTCGGACATGAATGATATTGTCTCTCACAGAATCAAATTAGCACTGATATTATCGCCCTGAGCTCCACTCGCGATCCACTAGTCACTAGATCAATAGTCCAGTGGAGAAGCATAGTCTTGACGGCAGAGAGATCTGGGAATTTGGGAGCTAAGTTTAAGTGGGCTTGCAGTGAATGTTAGTCAATAACCTATCCCTAGAGATGGAGACTGAGAAGTCGAGGAAGGGAAGGGACGGGAAGAGTCGGAGATGGACCATGTGAAGGTGAGGGAAGGGTGGAAATTGGAAGCAAAGTGAACATTTTCTAGTTCAGGGCGAGAGCAGGAGACGGCACCGATACAGTCATCAATGTACCGGGAAAAGAGGACTGGAACAAAGAGTGTTCCACATATCCCACGAACAGGCATAGCCAGGACCCATGCAGGTACCCATAGCAACACCTTTTGAGTTGGAGGAAATGAGTGGAGTCAAAGGAGAAGTTGTTCAATGTGAGAACAAGTTCAGCCAGGCGGAGGAGGGTCATGGTGGATGGGGAGTAGTTGGGCCTCTGTTCAAGGAAGAAGCGGAGCGCCCGAAGGCCGTCCTGGTGGGGGATGGAGGTGCAGAGGGACTGTACGTCCATGGTGAAAAGTGCCATCCTTTGCTCTTACCCCCCCCCCCCCTCCCAGTCTCCTCTCTTCTGCTGTTTAGGTTCCCCTGGCTCTAATAGTGGGTGCATTTTATCCCTAACTGCAGGTTCAAGCTGCAAGGTCAAAGTTACCTGAGCCCACTGCCCATCCCCCGACAATAATAAGCAATGGATACATTTATATAATATTAAAACAGTGTATCTGAGGAAGGCATTTTGTGGCCTGAAAAGAAATGCACACAGTTGCACTTTGACAGCATTTGTGTCAAATAGTATAATGTGCTTGTCATAGAACAATATATCCTCTGACTCACTATAGCACGGAAGATATATTAAGTGTTGTAGTGTATGTACTTTGCAGAAGGAACTATATTCTGCAGCCCCTGTATACTGCAGTACCAGTAGTGACCACCCCTGTATATAAGCCTGCGTAGTAACTTTGCATAGTAGTTCCAGTTTTGCCTCCACTCAGTAAACACCTGTTGTAACCAACTCCTGCAGTCTGTGTCTCAATTACACATGGACATAATACTGGCGACGAGCAGATCCGAACTTACCTACAGTCTGCACCACCTCATGGGGATCCATCCCTGAAGCGAAGTTGTCAGAGGTCGAGGCCAGAAGGAAGAAAGAAAAGAAAACACAGAAGAAACGGGCGTCGACCGTGGGCAACCGCCTCCGATTCATCGCATTTGAAGATTTGCAGGAGAGGCTGTCGAGAGCGGGGCTTGGTTATCCTGTCTATGGTGTTCCAGCTAATCGGGCTGGTGGCAGGTAGTACACTGATCCTTCCGGTGCTGCGGCGGGCAAGAGCTCGATCGGGTGGCTTTTCAACGGGGCCGAGCAGCGTTGTCGGGAAGAGGAGAGAGAGAGAGAGAGGGTGGAGCACACAGGGCGCGGCCGGTGCTACGAAGCCAGGCAGCGTACAGACCCGAGAAGAGGGAGGAAAGTGTCCCGTAGGGTTTGCTCTGACGATGGGAAAATAAAAGAAATTAGAAGCGCAGAAAGCCGCGAGGAGCTGCAGTTTGCCACGGGGACCGCGGAGAGCGGCGTTAGCAGCAGCGCGGGGGGGGAAGTGCGCGAAGACCATAGGGCATCGCCATCAAGGCATAAAAACGCCAGCAACAGCGCTAGCAGCAGCGGATAAGACAGCGCGGGAGGCGCCATCTTAATCCAGCAGGGCAGAAGGCAAAGCGCGGGAGGCGCCATTTTGTTCAATCGGGGAAGAAGGCAAAGCGCAGGAGGCGCCATCTTAGATTTCCAAGATGCCGAAGACTGGCACTCCATTCAGGCACTGGCTGTGGCTGGTAAAAAGGATGACAACGTCACACCTGGACGATTGTCAAAAAACTTAGCTAACGCTAAAGAGGTATTTCAACAAGAACTGGGAACTCTTAAAGGCGTAACCGCCTCGATAAAAATAGAAGAGAATGCAATTCCCAAGTTTTTCAAAGCAAGACCGGTACCGTATGCAATTCGCCCAGCCTTCGAGGCAGAGCTGGAGAATCTGGAGAATGCAGGCGTGTTATCTAAGGTAGACTGGAGCAAGTGGGCGACACCCATCGTTCCTGTCATGAAAAAAACGTTAAACAATAAGTCCGAGGAGCCAAGGAAGGTTCGCATTTGTGGGGACTTCAAGGTGACGGTGAACCCAGTCCTTCACACAGGTACAGTATCCTCTTCCGAGGATAGAAGATATTTTCGCCTCACTATCTGGAGGGAAGCGTTTTACAAAAATTGACCTAGCACAAGCATATTTGCAGATGGAGGTTGAAGAATCCTCTAGGAAGTATCTCACGATAAACACTCACAAAGGTCTTTACCAGTATAATCGACTGGTATTCGGAGTAGCATCAGCTCCGGCGATATGGCAAAGAGCGATGGAACAAGTCCTGCAAGGGATTCCGGGGACTCAGTGTTACTTGGACGACATCCTAGTGACAGGTGAAAATGACAGTGAACACCTTGCCAATCTAGAGCACGTGCTCACTAGACTAAGAGAACGCGGGCTATGAGCCAATCGCCCCAAGTGCGAGTTTTTTAAGAAACAGATATCGTATTGTGGCCACGTGATTGATGAAGAGGGGTTACATAAGTCCCCTGACAAAATTGAAGTGGTAGTTAAGGCTCCAGTGCCTGAAAATGTGTCGCAACTGAGGTCATTCCTAGGATTGGTGAATTACTACCATAAGTTTTTGCCGAATTTGTCCACTATTCTGCACCCACTGAACGCCCTACTACAAACTGGAGTAGCATGGAAATGGAGCGATGAATGTAAGCGGGCTTTTCAGAAGAGTAAAGACCTAATCACTTCAAGAGAACTATTGGCTCACTACAACCCATCATTACCGATAAGACTGGCGTGTGATGCGTCTCCCTACGACGTTGGAGCGGTACTGTCACACAAATTCCTTGATGGTTCAGAGAGGCCGATGGCTTTTGCGTCACGCTCGTTAACTTCAGCCAAGCGTAACTACGCCCAGATTGACAGAGAGGCCCTCCGCCTGGTGTGGGGGGTGAAGAAGTTCAATCACTACCTGCACGGTCAGAAATTTACTCTACTAACTGATCATCAACCTCCTGTCTCCATTTTCAACCCTCAGAAGGGCGTCCCGATAATGACAGCACAACGGCTACAGTGGTGGTCCCTTCTCCTAGGGGCACACCAATATGACATCGAGTACAAAGGAACTAAACAGCATGGGAATGCTGATGGATTGTCGCGCCTACCGTTGCCGACGGTGGAAGAAGCTCCTGTGGAGATATTCCACTCGACCATAGTCGAATGTCTACCTGTGACGAATGCAAACATAGAAAAGGAAACACGAAATGACCCGACACACTCCAGGGTCTATGATTTAACGGTGAAGGGATGGCCAGCACATGGCGAACCACTCTTGCCAGCATTCTCGCCGAGAAGAGAACAGCTGTCAGTGTGCAGAGGAACCTTGATGTGTGGATCCAGAGTAGTAATTCCACCCAAATTGAAGGATAGAGTGCTCAATGAGCTTCATGAGGGTCATCTGGGAGGGGTAAAAATGAAGAACTTAGCCAGAGCGTTTGTGTGGTGGCCGGCAATCGATAGAGAAATCGAAGAGATGACCAAGAGCTTTACAGGATGCCAGAAGGTCCAAAACGCCCCACCACGAGCCCCTCTACATCCATGGGAGTGGCCCTCATCTCCATGGCAAAGGGTACACGTTGATTTTGCTGGTCCATTTATGGACTCGATGTTTTTAATTGCGGTGGATGCACATTCAAAGTGGCCAGAGGTAATAAAAATGTCCTCAACCACCACTATCACAGTCTTACGAACCATATTCGCCAGAAATGGGCTGTCTGAACAGATTTGCTCCGACAATCGACCACAGTTTATGTCTGAAGAGTTCCGGAGGTTCTTAACACCATTGTTCTTTAAGCATTACACATCCGCCCCATATCATCCAGCCACCAATGGATTGGCTGAGAGGTTCGTTCAAACATTCAAGAAGGCTATCAAGGCAATGTGTAATGAAGACATACCCCTACAACTCAAGGTGGATAACTTCTTGTTTGCCTACGGGAATGCGACACATGCGGTTACCAACCAAACTCCAGCCATGATGTTCTTCAATCGAAGACTACGATGCCGCTTGGATTTGGTTAAGCCAAACATCAGAAGAGATGTGGAGAACAGGCAGTTTCAGAATATGAATGAAAGGCCGACCAGGAGTTTTAAGATAGATCAACCAGTTTTGGCCCGGGACTACCACACAGAGAAATGGCAGCCAGGAACGATCTGCACACAGCAAGGACCTCTCATGTATACCGTGGACGTTGGGAGAGAGCATTGTAAGACACCATGCTGACCAGATTCTAGAGTCACTGGAAAACGTCAATTCCACACCACAATCTGATACACCTGGTGATGAAACCGAAGTACCAATTGCATCTACCTCAGAATTGGGAATATTGGAAGCAGACGAACCCAACAACGACGTTGATTCCGAATCAACTCTGCCAGAAGAACCTGATACCCCAAAGAGGCGTTATCCAGACAGAATCAGGAAGCCTCCTCAAAGACTGAACTTATAATTGCTTAACTTCAACTAATGTATCTAGCAACTGTAATTGTAAATATGTTATTTAATTCTTAATCAAATGTTATGTACTGTTTAGCTAAAAGGGGAGGAATTGTAGTGTATGTACTTTGCAGAAGGAACTATATTTTGCAGCCCCTGTATACTGCAGTACCAGTAGTGACCACCCCTGTATATAAGCCTGTTTAGTAACTTTGCATAGTAGTTCCAGTTTTGTCTCCACTCAGTAAACACCTGTTGTAACCAACTCCTGCAGTCCGTGTCTCAATTACACACGGACATAATAAGTGTATTTATCACACACACAATCCTCATTGGTTCCTGGAAAATTTAAACCAATCAAAAAAACTTCAGTCTTTGAACACAATTCTTTTGAACTTCTATTCAAATCCTTTCTGCACCCATCCTTTAAAATTCTCTCCCACATACCACCATCTCCACTCCTGCAAAGCATAAGCAATGCCTAGGGTGCTCTGCTAGTTTTGGGATGAAAATAAAGAAATCCTGAAAGTGTGCAATATGTCCCTCAGCGGCTGAGAACAACAGTCAGGCTAAAGTTTCAGCTGAGACTGTACAGCAGAGCACGTGGAAATAGAAAGGTGGCTATACAATGATACTGGTAAGTGGGTAAATGAATTGTTGCAAAAAGTGTGCCTAGTGGAATTTTTGTTCCATCCAGGTTACATTTTGGGTATTAGGCGAGGTATTCAACTCAAGTTCAATGTCAGTGACAGCTCCTGGAAGTCGACCATGCATCTCCTACGATTCACACTCACCTGTCCAATATCTGGGTAAATGATGGTGATATCCGGGAATCAACAGACAACTCCTGTCGCTATATCCCAGCTCACTGGAACCTGCTGCTACCATTTTCCTCATGTTCAGTAGGTGGATTGAGACTGAGGCTCAGGATATAAATCAACTGACATTTTAGTATAAGTCAGTGATCAGTACAAAATTGTATGTCACAGTAATCCGTTCAGCTTCCTCTGCCACTTCCCTCCCTTCCCCCCCTAGTCCACTGGGGCAAACTTCCTATAAGATTCCCCCCTGCCCTAGCCTTGAACTCCCATCTTTCTCCAGTTTCTCTCCATGAGACCCACTTCCTGCTTCCTCGACCCTATTGCCACCAAACTGCTGACCACCCAACTTCCTTTCCTGGCACCCATGTTAGCTGATATTTTTAACGGATCTCTCTCCTTGAGTACTGTCCCCCTCTCCCTCAAATCTGCCATCATCACCCCTCTCAAAAAAAACCAAACCTTGATCCCTCCATCCTTGCAAACTACCGCCCCATCTCCAACTTCCCTTTCCTCTCAAGTCCTTTAATGTGTTGTCGCCTCCCAAATCCATGCCCATCTTTCCCGCAACTCCATGTGTGAATCTCTCCAATCCGGTTTCCGCCCCTGCCACAGTACCAAAACGGCTCTCATCTATGTCACAAATGACAGTCCCTCCTCGTCCTTCTTGACTTGTCTGCAGCTTTTGACACGGTTGACCACTCCATCCTTCTCCAACACCTCTCCACTGTCGCCTAGCTGGGTGGGACTGCACTCGCCTGGTTCCATTCTTATCTACCTAATCGTAGCCAGAGAATCACCTGCAATGGCTTTTCATCCTGCTCCCGCATCGTTACCTCTGGTGTCCCCCAAGGATCTATCCTTGGCCCCCTCCTATTTCTCATCTATATGCTGCCCCTTGGCAACATCATCCAAAAACACAGCGCCAGTTTCCACATGTACACTGACGACACCCAGTCCTACCTCACCACCACATTTCTCGACCCCTCCACAGTCCCTAAATGTTTAGTCTGACTGCTTGTCTGACATCCAGTTCTGGATGAGCAAAAAGTTTCTCCAATTTAATATTGAGAAGACCGAAGCCATTGCCTATGGTCCCCACCACAAACTCCATTCCCTCGCCACTGACTCCATCCCTCTCCCTAATATTTGTCTGAGGCTGAACCACACTGTTTGCAACCTTGGTGCCATATTTGACCCTGAAATGAGCTTCCAACCACACATCCACGGCATAACTAAGACCGCCTATTTCCACCTCTGTAACATCGCCCGTCTCCGCCCTTGCCTCAGCTCATCCGCTGCTGAAACCCTCATCCATGCCTTTGTTACCTCTAAATTTGACTATTCCAATGCACTCCTGGCTGGCCTCCCGCGTTCTTCCCCACGTAAACTTGAGGTCATCCAAAACTCGGCTGCCTGTGTCCTAACTCGCACCAAGTCCCATTCACCCATCACCCCTGTGCTTGCTGACCTACATTGGCTCCCAGTTAAGCAACACCTCGATTTCAAAATTTTCATCCTTGTTTTCAAATCCATACGAGGCCTTGCCCCTTCCCATCTCTGAGATATCTGCGCTCCTCTAATTCTGCCCTCTTGAACATCCCTGATTATAATCGCTCAACCATTGGTGACCGTGCCTTCTGTTGCCTAGGCCCTAAGCTCTGGAATTCCCTGCCTAAACCTCTCTACCTCTCTTTCCTCCTTTTAAGACACCCCTTAAAACCTACCTCTTTGACCAAGCTTTTGGTCACCTGCCCTAATTTCTCCTTGCATAGCTCGGTGTCAAATTTTTTATCTTATAATACTCCTGTGAAGCACCTTGCGACTTTTACTATGTTAAAGGCGCTATATAAATACAAGTTGTTGTATTTATAAACTTTACCATTTTCCTCAATATATCGAAACAATAAACACTCTTGAACTATCAAAATACATTTAACCTTGAAAACGGATGTTCCCTTCCTACATGGTGAAACATTGCCACAGAGTTTCTCTGCTGGTTAGAGACTGTAAATTGAGCTGAAGTAAACTCGTTCACAGCTGTAACATTCTTAATCTTTTGAAGGAGTGCTGAAACAAAGCCTATACCTGAAAATTGAATTTTCCTTGGTATACTTAATGGCTCGTCATTCTTTGTCAATTACCTAGGATGTGTGTCCCCCAGTTCAAAATATTTTTGATAGCTGGAACTTAATACTTAGCCCATACAGCCCTCAAAGGTACTATAAAATTGATATAACTCCACAGTTGCCTTCAATCTATATTACCATATTAATACCATTTTTTTAATAGCAGCTCGGGCTCAGACTTACTAATATATTGACATTCCTCCTGCCACCAATAACCATTCAGCCGATCTGTAGGAGTTACCATACATATCCAGTGGCAGCAAACCAATCATGTATACCAAGGACTTTCTGAACTTTATATGTCTCTACTAGATGCTAATCCTTTGCTCCCATTTTCACCTGAATAGCACTACACACAAACTTCTGATGTCTGCACCTGCCTGTGCCTGAAGAAGGCACACCAATGTAAATTCCATTCAAACACATGTCAAAACCTCTACGCTCAAACTTTCAACAGCACTACTCCCAATATTTGCAGGAAAATGTGGTGCTGCTGATTCCAGAGCTGCTTTTAGGGCCCTATCTGTCTTAAAGGACAGGCTGATATTGCCAAGAAAGGTCCTTATTCCTACATTGCAACAGTGACTACACTTCAAAAGAATTGGCTGTAAAGCACTTTGGGACATCCTGAGGTCATGAAAGGCGCTGTATAAATGCAAGTCTTTTGTCCTTTTATTATTTAGCCTTTTAAATAAAAATAGTTTTTACTGCCTCTGTACTTTTTTCCCCATCTGTCCATTAGGCACTTTGAGAAAGACTAAAGACTGGAAATTAACCTTCAGGACAGATTGGCTTTGCTGAAACCATCACTTAGATGCACTGGTGAATCTGGACTGCAATCAAAATCTAAAAAGTAGCACAAACATTCTAATGTCAACTTAAATCCTTCATCTGTAAAAAGGCTTGCCTTGAGGTATCCAGTTATTCAGGAGTTAACATAACATATTACTGTGTTAACCAACTGAAGCAGTCCTTGGCTTCACCATGAGCTCTAGTAAGATATGCATTGCCTTTGGCTAGCATGTCAAAATAACCTTTAAAGTCAGATGTCCTGTACATCCCCCCACTTCATTCTGCTCGGGCCCATATGTATTGCAGTTTTGAGAACTTCTCTGATTATCTTGGTGCCCTCTGAATAAAAGTGAGGAGATGAAGAGTAAGAAGTACCATCAGCAACACCTCTTTCAACATCCTCCTAAATGATCATTCAAATTCTCACCTGTTCAGAATTCAGAACCTGTCGAGACTCAGTAGAATCTTTCAGCGTTGAAGTGGCAGGACCTCAGATTGCTTGCTGGAAGTGCGGTGGCCCAGTGCATTTTCAGAAATTGACCCATTAATTGTACATGGCGAACTCTTGGCTGGTGTTGGTTGCTGGCTGGCGGATTGGGACAGGAAATAGCATGCAGCTGCAGTTCTTAAGGGCCACAGCTGCAATTGAAGGGGTTCACCTGTTGACGTGTACAGCAGATGCCAAGCTGGAGCCAGGAGTGGGGCTGCTTGTGTGGTGACTTTTTGGAGATCCTCTTGCAGGCAGTGCAGCAAAGGAGGGTTACTCTCATTGTTGTGCTAGGGGACCCTTTGGTGTTCAAGGAATGCCCAGGCTGCTTGTCAAAGAAATGGCAAACAAAGTCAGTGCAGCATCCACCATCCAGAAGCCTTGAGTCAAAAAAATACCCTCAGGATGTCTGCCAGGGTAAGCCCGGCCAGTATTGCACTATACCAAGTACATGGGCAAATATCCAACTCGCAGGTTTATTCACCATATTGCAACCTGGCTGATGCTAACTCCTCAGAAAACAGCTTTTCCTAAACTTCACATGCTTGGCTACACTGCAGCAGGGTACATCTTATTACTGTCACTTTAAACTGCAGTTGTTGTCATGTGACCTTTTGGAAAGGTGACCCTAAAAATTAAGCTTAATGCACTGTAGGGAAATGCCCTATATACTTCCTAAGATGTTCTCAAAATGGAGTTTTAGCTTGAAAGCTGCCCACTCAATATAGAGATACGCTGTTCAATGCTGGGAAGTGGCTAGAAATCTTCCAAGTTAATTAAAGTGACAGTGAAATTATAAACTTCATATTGTATGGCAAAAAGCAGCCCACTTGAATAGCACCCCATCCATCACCTTAAACATTCACTCCCTCCACCATCGGCGCACCTTGGCTGCAGTGTGTACCATTTATCAGCTATCTAGGGATTTAACACACCAATATGGGTATGATAGCACAGTGGTTATGTTATTGAACTAATGATCCAGAAATATGGGTTCACATCCCACCACGGCAGCTGGGGAATTTAAATTCAGTTAATTAAATAAATCTGGAATAAAAAGCTCGTATGAGTAATGGTGACCATGAAACTACCGATAGTCCTAAAAATCTGTCTGGTTCACTAACGTCCTTTAGGGAAGGAAACCTGCCATCCTTACCCGGTCTGGCCTATATGTGACTCCAGACCCATAGCAATGCGGTTGATTTTAACTGCCCTCTGAAATGGCCCAGCAAGCCACTCAGTAGTACCAAACTGCTACAAAGGAGTATACTAAGAATAAAACCGGACAGCCCACCCGGCATCAACCTAGGCACCGGACATGACTTGTGTCAAAATTGGGAAAGCTGTCCCAGCCTGACATAGTCATACATTTCGGCCAAAGTCCCTGACTCCTCCATCACCATATGTCCTGTCCCACCAGAGGTTGTGGCACAATGGTATACAGTTGGGAAGGAGTGCCCCATGGAATTCTCAACATTGACTCGTGGCATCTGGTCAAACACGGGCAAGGAAACTTCCTGCTGATTACCACCTACCACCCTCCCTCAGCTGATGATTCAGTACTCCTCCATGTTGAACACTACTTGGAAGAAGCACTGAGGGTAGCAAGGGCACAGAACATAATGGGGGACTTCAATGTCCATCAGCAAGAGTGGCTCGGTAGCACCACTACTGACCAAGCTGGACAAATCCTGAAGGACGCAGACAGGGCCTGCGTCAGGTGGTGAGAGAACCAACACGAGGGAAAAGCCTACTTGACCTTGTCCTCACCAAACTACCTGTCACAGGTGCATCTGTCTGTATCCACTCTATCAAAACCTTTCAGAATTTTAAAGACCGCTTGCCAGGAGCAGCACCAGGCATACCTAAAAATGAAGTGCCAACCTGGTGAAACTACAACACAGGACTACATACATGCTAAACCATGGAAATAGCATGCTATAGACAGAGGTAAGCAATCCCACAACCAATGGATCAGATCAAAGCTCTGCATTCCTGCCACATCCAGTCGTGAATGGTGGTGGACAGTAAAACAGCTAACGGGAGGAGGAGGCTCCATGAACATTTCCATCCTCAATGATGGCAAAGATCAGCATGTGAGTGTAAAAGACAAGGCTGAAGCATTCGCAACCATCTTCAGCCAGAAGTGCTGAGTGGATGATCCATCTTGGTTCCTCCTGAGGTCCCCACTATCATGGAAGCCAGTCTTCAGCCAATTCAATTCAATCCACATAATATCAAGAAATGGCTGAGCGCACTGGATACAGCAAAGGCTATGGGTTCCGACACCATCCCCCGACACCATCCTGGCCATCGTGCTGAAAACCTGTGCTGCAGAACTAGCCGCGCCTCTAGCCAAGCTGTCCCAGTACAGCTACACACTAGTATCCATCCGACAATGTAGACAATTGCCCAGGTATGTCCTGTCCACAAAAAGCAGGACAAATCCAATCCGCCCAATTACTGCCTGATCAGTCTACTCTCAATCATCAACAAAGTGATGGAAGGTGTCGTCAACAGTGAAAGAAAGACTTGCATTTATATAGCGTCTTTCATAGAAACATAGAAGATAGGAGCAGGAGTAGGCCATTCGGCCCCTCGAGCCTGCTCCGCCATTCAATGCGATCATGGCTGATCATCCAAATTCAGTACCCGGTCCCTGCTTTCTCCCCATACCCCTTGATCCCTTTAGCCTTAAGAAATATATCCAACTCCTTCTTGAATATATTTAATGAATTGGCCTCTACTGCCTTCTGTGGTAGAGAATTCCACAGGTTCACCACTCTCTGGGTGAAGAAATTCCTCCTCATTTCTGTCCTAAATGACCTACCCCTTATCCTTAGACTGTGACCCCTAGTTCTGGACTCCCCGACCATCGGGAACATCCTTCCTGCATCTAGTCTGTCCAGTCCTGTCAGAATTGTATAAGTTTCAATGAGACCCCCTCTCATTCTCTAAACTCCAGCGAGTACAAGCCCAATCGACCCAATCTCTCCTCATACGTCATTCCTGCCATCCCAGGTATCAGCCTGGTGAATCTTCGCTGAACTCCTTCCATGGCAAGAACATCCTTCCTCAGATAAGGCGACCAAAACTGCACACACTACTCAAGATGTGGTCTCACCAAGGCCCTGTATAACTGCAGCAAGACATCCTTGTTCCTGTACTCAAACCCTCTTGCTACAAAGGCCATTTGCCTTCTTAACCGCCTGCTGCACCTGCATGCTTACCTTCAGCGGCTGGTGCACAAGGACACCCAGGTCTCATTGCACTTCCCCTTCTCCCAATCTATTGCCATTCAGATAATAATCTGCCTTCCTATTTTTGCCACCAAAGTGGATAACCTCATATTTATTCACGTTATATTGCATCTGCCATGCTTTTGTCCAATCACCCAACCTGTCCAAATCATCCTGGAGTTTCTCGGCATCCTCCTCACAGCACACACGCCCACCCAGCTTTGTGTCATCTGCAAACTTGAAGATATTACATCTAGTTCCCTTGTCTAGATCATTAATATATATTGTGAATAGCTGGGGTCCAAGGACCGATCCTTGCGGTACCCCACTAGTCACTGCCTGCCACTCGGAAAAAGACCCGTTTATTCCAACTCTTTGCTTTCTGTCTGCCAACCAGTTCTCTATCCAAGTCAATACCTTGCCCCCAATCCCATGTGCCTTAACTTTACACGCTAATCTCTTATGCGGGACCTTATCGAAAGCCTTTTGAAAGTCCAAATACACCACATCCACTGGTTCTCCCTTATCTATTTTACCAGTTACATCCTCAAAAAATTCCAGTAGATTAGTCAAGCACGATTTACCTTTTGTAAATCCATGTTGACTTTGTTCGATCCTGTCACTGTTTTCCAAGTGCTCTGCTATTACATCTTTTATAATGGACTCTAGCATTTTCCCCACTACCGATGTCAGGCTTACCAGCCTGTAATTCCCCGTTTTCTCTCTACCACCTTTTTTGAATAGTGGGTTAACATTAGCTACCCTCCAATCCATGGGTACTGTTCCAGATTCCATCGAATGCTGGAAGATGATCAGCAAAGCATCAACTATTTCTAGGGCCACTTCCTTAAGTACTCTAGGATGTAGATTATCAGGCCCTGGGGATTTATCGGCCTTCAATCCCATCAATTTCCCTAACACCATTTTCCTACAAATACTGATTTCTTTCAGTTCCTCCCTTTCATCAGACCCTATGTTCCCCGACATCTCTGGGAGGTTATTTGTGTCCTCCTTTGTGAAGACAGAACCAAAATATGTATTTAATTGGTCTTCCATTTCTTTGTTCCCCATTATAAATTCCCCTGATTCTGACTGCAAGGGACCGACGCTTGACTTCACCAATCTTTTTCTCTTCACATATCTATAAAAGCTTTTACAGTCACTTTTTATGTTCCCTGCAAGCTTACTCTCATATTCTATTTTCCCTTTCTTAATTAATCCCTTTGTTGAATTCTAAACTGCTCCCAATCCTCAGGTTTACTGCTTTTTCTGGCCAATTTATATGTCCTCTCCTTGGATCTTATGCTATCCCTAATTTCCCTTGTTAGCCACGGTTGAGTCACCTTTTTTGTTTTATTTTTATGCCAAACTGGGATGAACACATTCTGTAGTTCATCCATGCGGTCTTTGAATGTTTGCCATTGCCTATCCACCGTCAACCCTTTGAGTGACATTCCCCAATCAATCCTACCCAACTCACGCCTCAGACCATCGTAGTTTCCTTTATTTAAATTTACGAGCCTAGTCTCTGAGTCGACTACTTCATTCTCCATCTTAATGAAGAATTCGATCATATTGTGATTGCTCCGACCCAAGGGGCCTCGTACAACAAGATTGCTAATTAACCACCGGACGTCTCAAAGTGCTTTATAGTCAATTAAGTACATTTGAAGTGGAGTCACTGTTATAATGTGGGAAACGCAGCAGCCAATTTGCACACAGCAAGGTCCCACAAACAGCAATGTGATAATGACCAGATAATCTGTCTTTTTGGTTAAGGGATACTGAGGATAACTCCCCTACTCTTTTTCAAAATAGTGCCATGGGATCTTTTACGTCCACCTGAGAGAGCAGATGGGACCTTGGTTTAACATCTCATCCGAAAGACGGCATCTCCGACAGTGCAGCACTCCCTCAGCACTGCACTGTCAGCCTAGCTTTATGTGCTCAAGTTGCTGGAGTGGGACTTGAACCCACAACCTTCTGATTCAGAAGCAAGTGTGCTACCAACTGAGCCACAGCTGATAGTGCTATCAAGGGACACTTACTCACCAATAACCTGATCAGCGATATTCAGTTTGGGTTCTGCCAAGACCACTCAGCTCCAAACCTCATTACATCCTTGGTACAAACATGGACAAAAGAGCTGAACTCCGGAGATGAAGTGAGAGTGACTGCCCCTGACATCAAGGTAGCATTTAACTGAGTGTGGCATCAAGGAGCCCTAGTAAAATTGAAGTCAATGGGAATCAGGAGGATAGCTTTCCACTGGCTGGAGTCATACCTAGCACAAAGGAAAGTGGTTGTGGTTGTTGGAGGCCAATCATCTCAGTCCCATGACATCTGAAACAGTTTGTGCTTGTATGCAGCACGACCTGGACGACATTCAGGCTTGGGCTGATAAGTGGCAAGTTACATACACACCACACAAGTGCCAAGCAATAACTATCTCCAACAAGAGAGAGTATAACTATTGCCCCTTGACATTCAACAGCATTACCATCGCCAAATCCCCCACTATCAACATCCTGGGGGGTCACCATTGACCAGAAAGTCCTGTGGCTACAAAAGCAGGTCAGATGCTGGGTATTCTGCACCTCCCAACTTCCCAAAGCCTTTCCACCATTTACAAGGCAGAAGTCATGAGTGTGATGGAATACTTTCCACTTGCCTGGATGAGTGCAGCTCCAACAACACTCAAGAAGCTCAACACAATTCAGGACAAAACAGCCTGCTTGATTGGCACCCCATCCACCACCTTAAACATTCACTCCCTCCACCACCAGTGCACCATGGCTGCAGTGTGTACCATCTACAAGATGCATTGCAGCAACTCGCCTAGGTTTCTTCGACAGCACCTCCCAAATCTCTGCCACGTAGAAGGACAAGGGCAGCAGGCACATGGGAACACCACCACCTGCAAGTCCCCCTCCAAGTCACACACCTTCCTGACTTGGAAATATATCGCCATTCTTTCATCATTGCTGGGTCAAAATCCTGGAACTCCCTCCCTAACAGCACTGTGGGAGTACCTTCACCATGTACAAGCGGTCAAGAAGGCAGCTCATCACCACCTTCTCAAGGGCAATTAGAGATGGGCAATAAATGCTGGCCTTGCCAGCGACGCCCACATCCCATGAATTAAAAATTGTAATAATCTCAGACTCTGATCAATGCCATAATTGATACTCAGTGTCCACTCATGCTGAATTACAATGATATACTGAATTGCCGCGTAACCTCTTCTACTCATTTAAGTAACTGTGTCCATTAATTTTTTATATTCGAATTGCTAGGTAACTCTGACTACATCTATTTATATATATGCATTGCTCATATACTCACTGTTTGACTTTAAATTGTGAGTTTCTAGTCAATAAATAGTTATTATTGCACAACGTGTCTGACCTATTTGGTGATTTGGCAAGAGGTAATTCACTCAGTAGCTTGTGAGTATCCTAATCGAGGGTTAGTGAACTCAAATTCAATTCAAGCTAGTTAAATGTAAGGTAATTCAGCAAGCAATACTTAGGCACCATTCATCCCTTGACCTAAACAGGACAGTAAAACCACAGACAGTTTTTTAGTGAGGAGTTAATGAAAACATAAGAACTAGGAGTAGGAATAGGCCACTTGGGTCTTCGACCTGAAACGTTAACTCTGTTTCTCTCTCCACGGATGCTGCCTGACCTGCTGAGTTTTTCCAGTGTTTTCTGTTGTTATTTCAGATTTCCAGCAGCCGCAGTATTTTGCTATTGTATTAGTGTTACATTTGCGGTTTTCCAATCCGCTGGGACCTCCCCAGAGTCCAGGGAATTTTGGTATAATGTATCCACTATCTCTGCAGCCACTTCTTTTAAGACCCTGGGATGCAGGCCATCTGGTTCAGGGAACTTGTCATATTTTAGTCCCATTATTTTACCAAGTACTATTTCCTTAGTGATAGTGATTGTCTTTAGTTCCCCCCTCCCTGCTGCCCCTTGATTATCTATTATTGGGATGTTGTTAGTGTCTTCTACTGTGAAGACAGATACAAAATATTTGTTCAGAGTCTCTGCCATTTCCCCATTTCCCATTATTAATTTCCCACCCTCTGAGGGACCAACATTTACTTTAGCTACCCTCTTCCTTTTTATATACCTGTAGAAGCTCTTACTATCTGTTTTAATGTTTCTTGCCAGTTTACTCTCATAATTGATCTTCTCTCTCTTTATTATTTTTTTAGTCATCCTTTGCTGGTTTTTAAAAATTTCCCAATCGTCTGACCTCCCACTAATCTTGGCAACATTGTATGCCTTCATTTTCAATTTGATACCATCCTTTACTTCCTTAGTTAGCCACGGATGGTGCTCCCTCCTCTTAAAATCTTTCTTTCTCACTGGAATATATTTTTGTTGATTGTTATGAAATATCCCTTTAAATGTCTGCCACTGCATTTCAACTCTCTTACCCTTTAATTTATTTTTCCAGTTGATTTTAACCAGTTCTGTCCTCATGCCATTGTAATTGCCTTTGTTTAAGATCAGGACACTGGTTTGAGATACAACTTTCTCACCCTCCAACTGAATTTGAAATTAAGCGAGGGTGTTAAGGATTCGTCTGGTTCCTTAGCATATATTTGTCGAAATACATAGGGGATTTAAGGAGGCAACAGGAGCTGGGTTCACAGGGTGAAACAGGAAGCATTAGTGAGCATGAGCAGGTCATGGAGAGAGAGAAGGAGCAGCAATCTGTTGGCCAGAGGGTGCCAGCTTGGGTCCATCCTAAGCTGCAAAGCTCTCAGATCTCGACCACATAGGGTGTGTATTGCAAAGAAGGATGCTCTCTGTCCATCATTTTCTACTGTCATTCGAGAAAGTGCCAATCAGCCTGCAAGGGCAACAGCTAGAGTTGAAACGTTAATTAGCCACATCTGTTTAGTCACCCACAACTGCTAACCTGAACTGCCGTCCATCGCGAAGAGCATGGCAGCTGCAGCGGAGCCCCCAGTGCAGGAAGTCCAAGCACAGTGGGGCAATCTCTGATGAGGGCTATGAAGGCTTTGGTCTCCAATCTGCAAGAGGCTCTCTTCTTCAATTTCAACCTCTAAGGTGATTGGATAGAGAATTATGCATGGTTTCCTTGCTTTCTCTGTTACCCTGTCACACAGTCTACTGCCATACAGAATACTGGGCCTGCTGAGAGAATGGCTATCAACAGGGGCCCAGCTGCAGTAGACACTAATGAAGCTAATGCCTCTCAGGCCATGGTAAAATTAGCCTGGCCAGCAACCCTGCTTAATTGGTCCTAGACATGGCAGAAAGTGAACAGAAGCAAGCAGCAGTTATAGGGTTAATTCATGATCCGACGTAAACAGGTAGAGGACCACCTCAATCCCAAAAGCTTCCAACTGAGGCCCAGCAGCCAGCCATTTCACTTAATCCTGATACAGCAAAATCATTGAGAAAGAGCACTGTTATTTCATTCCACCAAGGGAAGGGCCAGGTGGAAAATATTAGCCACATATACTATTCACTTTTAGATAATCGTAAATTGGTTGCAGTTTTCTAAGGATGGTTTAGTATAATTTTTAGCAGATGGAATGCATGGATACATGTTAAGCCACTGTTAGAGGAACGTATATTTGGCTGTTGTATGGTGCAGATGTGGAGAGGACTTTTAATGCATTGGGTGGGTATGGGGTATTTAGGCGATGTTTTCATCTGTGTGAGTTTGCCATGTGGCTCCAGCTGTCTATAAAGGTATTTCAATATAAATCCCTTATGGCTCCTTCTCTTCATCTTTCCCATCTCTAGGCTCTGGCTTGATGCTTTTCTTCACCATTTCTTTTATGGATGCAGCAGACAATACTAATCTTGGAGACCAAATCACGAGTCTCATTTTAAAAACGTTTTCCTTTCCACGCCAAACAGCCCGGCAAAGCATGCTTCATATGGGCAAGGCTAATGCACAGTGCATTCTCTGGAAACTGCAGTGCACTTATCACCATATCGATTACATTCATTATAATATTGAAAAGAAGTGATTGCCTGTTTGCAATAAGAGCTTTGTCCACTCACCTACCCCTTCCCCAGAAGTGTGTGCTTGACATATTATGGATGACAATCAGGATCTCCGCCCGATTTTCTGACCCAGCTAAAAGTCTAATGGAAAAGAGGATCGTAGACATTTGTGCAAGTAATGGGAAAAGCATTTTCATTTATGTGAAAAGTCAGAGAACTGTCAAAGACTGTTTTGGGCCACTGAAGGATGTTCAAGGACAGGTTACAAAGGACTCACCGGGTAAGATGGAAATATTAAATGATTACTTTGCATCAGTCTTCACTCTTGAAGTTGATGCTCGACTATTAAAATGTAATAATGTTACTAACAAAACTAGTAATATTAACATAGATGAACAGATTGTTTTAGAAAGAATTATGAACTTGAAGATAGATAGAGCAGCCAAGCACATCCAACATGGCTTCATAAAAAGGTCATGTCTTAAAAATCTAATTGTATTTTTTGAAGAAGGTACTAAGTTTGTGGCTGAGGGAAGCCCAGTAGACATCATAGAATCATAGAATCATAGAAAGTTACAGCACGGAAGGAGGCCATTTCGGCCCATCGTGTCTGCGCCGGCCAACAAAGAGCTATCCAGCCTAATCCCACTTCCCAGCTCTTGGTCTGTAGCCCTGCAGGTTAGAGCATCCCAAGTGCACATCCAAGTACTTTTTAAATGTGGTTAGGGTTCCTGCCTCTACCACCCTTTCAGGCAGTGAGTTCCAGACCCCCACAACCCTCTGGGTGAAGAAACTTCCTCTCACATCCCCTCTAAACCTTCCCCCAATTACTTTAAATCTGTGCCCCCTGGTTTTTGACCCCTCTGCTAAGGGGAATAGGTCCTTCCTATCCACTTTATCTGTGCCCCTCATAATTTTATACACCTCCTCTGTTCCAAGGAAAACAGACCCAGCCTATCCAGTCTTTCCTCATAGCTAAGATTCTCTACTCCTGGCAACATCCTTGTAAATCTCCTCTGTACCCTCTCTAGTGCAATCACATCTTTCCTGTAATGTGGTGACCAGAACTGCACGCAGTACTCTAGCTGAGGCCTAACTAGTGTTTTATACAGTTGAAGCATAACCCCCCTGCTCTTGTATTCTATGCCACAGCTAATAAAGGCAAGCATTCCGTATGCCTTCTTAACCACCTTATCTACTTGGCCTGCTACCTTCAGGGATCTGTGGGCATGCACTCCAAGGTCCCTTTGTTCCTCTACACTACTCAGTGTCCTACCATTTAATGTGTATTCCCTTTCCTTGTTAGCCCTCCCCAAATGCATTACCTCACTCTTCTCCGGATTGAATTCCATTTGCCACTGTTCTGCCAACCTGACCAATTTATTGATATCGTCCTGCAGTCTACAGCTTCCTTCTTCAGTATCAACCACACAGCCGATTTTAGTATCATCTGCAAACTTCTTAATCATACCCCCTATATTCAAGTCTAGATCATTGATATATACCACAAAAAGCGAGGGACCTAGTACTGAGCCCTGCGGAACCCCACTGGAAACAGCTTTCCAGTCACAAAAACACCCATCAACCATTACCCTCTGCTTCCTGTCTCCGAGCCAGTTTTGAAATCAACTTGACACTTTGTCCTGGATCCCATGGGCTTTTAACTTCGTGACTAGTCTGCCGTGTGGAACCTTATCAAAAGCCTTGCTAAAGTCCATATACACTACATCAAATGCACTACCCTCCTTGTTACCTCCTCAAAAAATTCAATCAAGTTTGTCAGACACGAACTTCCCTTAACAAATCCGTGCTGACTATCCTTGATTAATCCGTGTCTTTCTAAATGAAGATTTATCCTGTCCTTCAGAATTCTTTCCAATAATTTTCCCACCACCGAGGTTACGCTGACTGGCTTGTAATTACTCGGTCTATCCTTTTCTCCCTTTTTAAACAAGGGTACCACATTAGCAGTCCTCCAATCCTCCGGCACCATACCTGAAGCCAGAGAGGATTGAAAAATGATGGCCAGGGCCTTTGCTATTTCCTCTTTTGCTTTGCATTGTCTACTTAGATTTCCAAAAAGCTTTTGATAAGGTATCGCACAAGAGATTTCTCTAAGATCAAAGCCTCTGGTATTAGTGGTAATATATTGAGCAGGATTCAGAACTGGCTGGCAAGACATAGGCAAAAAGTAGTTATAGATGGATTTGGATCTGTTTGGAGACGGGTCACCAGTGGTGTCCCGCTAGGATTGGTGTTGGAACCGTTGCTCTTCACTATTTTTATTAATGGCCTGGATATGGTTGTTGGGGGCATGATCTGCAAATTTGCAGATAACACTAAGATCTGTGCGAGTGTTAGGACTGTCGACGATTCAGGTGGAACTTAATACTTTGGGAGATTGAGCTCATGACTGGCAAATGATGTATAACTTGGATAAGTGCAGAGTCACACATGTGGGCGGGGCAAGTGCTCAACATTCATACACCCTTCAGGGAAAAGCATTAAAGAAGGTGGAGATAGAAAGCGATTTGGACATTCTAGTGCATACATCTCTAAAGGTACATGAGCAATGCTGTGAAGCATTAGTTAGAGAAAATAGGGTGTTGGGGTGTAGCCATAGGATAATTGAGTACAAGACAAGGAATACTGTTTTGTCCTTGTACAAGACCTTGGTTAGCCCTCACTTGGAATACTGTGTCCAGTTTTGGTCTCCTCACATGGTGGGTGATATTGAGGCTTTGGAAAGGAACAGAGGAGGGCCACTAGACTAATTCTCAGTTTAAAGCATCTCAGCTATTAAGATATGCTAAAAGAGTTGCAACTCTACACTTTACAGAAGCATAGACTTAGGGGTGATCTGATTGAGGTTTATACGATGATAAAGGGAATAGATTGTGTTCCAGTTGACAGTTTGTTCCAATAGGTTAGGGAGGACCAGGGGTCACAAATTTAAATTGTGTAAGGCCAGATCTAGGTTAGATGTCAGGAGGTGGTTCTTTTCCCAGAGAATAGTGGACCTCTGGAACAGGCTGCCGTCTCGTGTGGTGGATGCTGATTCGCTAAATTCCTTCAAGCGAGAGCTGGACCTGTTTCTGGCTGGAGCCGAGATCACCTCTTACAGAAGGTAGGTGCTGGTGTTGTTGTTGGTGCTGCTGGTGTGCCCGGTGATGCTGGTGTTGGGGCTGATCTTGGTGGGATTCTGAGGAATTTTCAAGAGCAACGAGCTGATGGAATAGATGGCAGGTGAGGTTGAGATAACAGAAGCAATGGTGAGGGAGGCTGTTCCAATGAGATGGCACTGGATAGAGAGTTGGCTCCAAACACTTGCATGCTGCAGAAAGCTCAATGGGGGAAAAATTCAGTTGGTTTGTGCCTCCCGATAGCGCCTTAAGAGGGCACTAATGGGGCGCAAAGCAACTAGCACCCGTGGGCAGCGATGTTTGCGCCGCTCACGAAATTAACTAGACATTTTGCGGCGGTGCTAAACACTACCGCCATGATCTCCTGCACCAGCAGATCGTGATGTCAGTCGGGTGCGCAACACCCCGTTAACGCCCCGGACCGGATATTGAGTGGCGACCCCTGCCTTACCGTCTGTCGCTAGCAACGACAGGTTGAGGGCAGCGTTTTGCAGTCATGAAGGGACTGGGGGAGCGCTATTTAAAGGCGACCGCTTCCTGCCTTTTTTTGTTGGTGACATTTTTGCACCACGCATTCTGAGAGAGACTTCTGGAGAGATTCAATGCTGTGTGAAGGAGTTTTGGGTACTGAACAGCACTTTGCAGGTTCACTTTGATTTGCCCTTCCTTGTATCGATTTAGAAGAGACTGTGAGGGCTGCACTCTGAGCTCTTTCCCTGGGTCTCTCCATTGTTCTTTCCAGCAGATTTGATGTCCAGGTCTCTCCAGGCCGAGATTCAAGGCTGCAATGAGCAGGATGTGGATGGAGAGCAAGATTGACCCTCCCCTTTAAGAACTGGCCGACGCCATTGTGTCTGTGTTCCATTGCTGACTGACATCACATGTGCTTCGCCAGCACTCTGAGGTAGCACCTCGCTCCTCGGCCTTTGCGCCTTAAGACAGGTGTGTAACACCTGATTTAGCTCTCCAATCACCTCCAGGGGCGATAAAAGCCAAGTTTGCAGTCAGAGGCGATAATTAGCACCAGGCGCTAATCTTTGCACCCGGCCGATAATTGCGCCCCAAATAGGGTAATACTGAATTTCTCCCCCAATATGTCTTCCAAATGCAGTAACCAACAGTTACTGAGGTTTAAAGTGAACAGGGCCAGTGTGATCTCCTGGGACTAGTTTTGATCACCTAGATAGTTTGGAGAGGAATTTCCCAGATTTTTTCCCCCCAAATTGGCCTGGGTTATTTATCTGTTTTTTGCCTCTCCCAGGAGATCAGATGGGGCTGAATTTTGCCGGCACTTAGAGGGCGGGTTTGGAGGTCAGCTGTCAAAATAGCAAAGATTGACAGCAAGTAGGGAACCCGCTATCAACCCGCCTCCACACGAGTCTCCCAGGTGTCGGGTCTGTCGGTGCTGAGCAGACCCGACACCAAGTGGTGGGGGAGGCAATTCATATAATTAAATGGGCTGTTAACATCCAATTAACTGTTATTTTAAGCCTACATTTCAATTTTACTTGCTTCCCCACGGGTTACCCGCTGCTCGGGGAACACGTCAGCTCAGCATGTCATGAGTGGATTCAGCATTGAATTATCTCATGACCTGACAGCTGCCAAAGTTGTATAAAAAAATCCCATATTACAACTGTTCACTTTAAAACCTCAGAAACTGTTGGTTACTGCATTTGGAGGACATATTGAGCTTTCTGCAGCTTGCAAGTGTTTGGAGCCAACTCTCTATCCAGTGCCACCTCATTGGAACAACCTCTCTCACCATTGACATATCGCTTCTGTCATCTCAACCTCACCTGCCATCTATTCCATCAGCATCATTGCTCTTGAAAATATCTCACCTTGGTCCTCAGAATCCCACCAATATCAGCCCCAACACCAGCATCACCGGGCACACCAGCAGCACCAACAACAACACCAACCTTCTCCGCAATCAACTGATGCTGCACAGGACAGAGGGCATCAGCACCTGACCACATTGCTGCCCGGGATGCCAGGGATGGCCTCCCCATGGCCAAATTTACTTCACTTGATGCTGCACACCCTGGATGCCAGATGATGCACCAGGTTGGCACCACCCCACACCAACTCCATAAAGCATCCCTACAATGCCCAAACCATTCCTTTCACACTCATCATGATCTTTTAAATAATACTAGGGATGAAAGCTTTTAGTTATGAAGAAACACTAGTGAAACTGGAGCCCTTGCGATGTGATAGAGGTGTTCAAGATTTTTAAGGTAAATAGGAAAAATTATTTTCTTCAACTAACGGGCATAAATTTAAGATCATTACCTTAGCAACATAAGAAATAAGAGCAGGAATAAGCCATTATGTCCTTTGAGCCTGCTCCGCCATTCAATAAGATCATGGCTGATCTTTTACCTCAACTCCACCTTCTTGCACTATCCCCATATCCATTGATTCCCTTAATATCCAAAAATCTATCGATCTCTGTCATGAATACACCCAACGACTGAACATTAACAGCCCTCTGGGGTAGAGAATTCCAAAGATTCACACTGCTTTGAGTGAAGAAATTTCTCCTCATCTCAGTCCTAAATGGCTGACCCCTTATTCTGAGACTGTGACCCCCCTAGTTATAGGGGAAACATCCTCCCAGCATCTACACTGTCAAGCACTGTAAGAATATTATATGTTTCAATAAGATCACCTCTCATTCTTCTAAATTCTTGAGAATATAGGCCTAGTCTCCTCAATCTCTCCTCATAGGACAATCCCCCCATCCCAGGAATCAGTCTGGTGAACCTTCGTTGCACTCCCTCTAAGGCACTTATATCCTTCCTTAGGTAAGGAGACCAAAACTGTACACAATACTCCAGCTGTGGTCTCAGCAAGGCCCTATATAATTGCAGCAAGATTTCTTTACTCTTATACTCCAATCCTTTTGCAATAAAGATAAACCTACCATTTGCTTTCCTAATTGCTTACTGTATCTGCATGTTAACCTTCTGTGATTCATGTACAAGGACACCCAGCTCTCTCTGAATACCAACATTTCCCAGTCTCTTACCATTTAAAAAATATTCTGCTTTTTTATCTTTCCTACCAAAGTGGATAATTTCACATTTCTCTGCATTAAATTCCATCTGCCATGTTCTTGCCCACTAGTTGGTTCCTCAACATACTAATCTAGAAAACTCTTGAATGCATTCCATGAACTCGTCCCCTGCACTATTACTGCAAATTTGGTTTGCCCAGTCTACATGAAAATTAAAGTCTCCCATGATTGTTGCAATACCCTTGTTACACGCACCTCTAATTCCTTTTTTATACTGTGCCTGACACTACAACTACTGTTAGAGGTTCTATAAATTACTCCCACCAGTGTTTTCTGCCCCTTGTTGGTTCTTAGCTCCATACAAAGTGATTCTAGATCTTCATTTTCTGAGCTAAGATCCTGCCTCTCTACTATCTTTATCCCCTCCTTTATTATCAGGGTTACCCCCCTCCTTTTTCATTCTGTTGGTCTCTTCTAAAAGTCAAGTATCCTGGAATATTTAGTTCCCAACCTTGGTCACTCTGCAACCAGGCCTCCCCAATGGTTATTAAATAAAACCCATTTACTTTTATCTGCGATATTAATTCATCTATTTGTTGCAAATGTTTTGCACCTTCAGATATAGTGCCTTTAGCTTTAACTTTTTTCTATTTTCCCCTGATGTTACCTTAGTCACTGATGCCATATTACCTCTGTTAAGCTCTCTATCCCTTCCTGACCACTCTGCTTATTTTTACCCAAATCACTACTCTGCTTTACAGCCTTGACATTTCTCTTACTGCTTTTGAATTTACCCTTTCCTGGATCCTCCCCCCACCCCCTTTGTTAGATTAAAGCCCTATCTACCGCCCTAGTTATTCGATTCACCAGGACACTGGTCCCAGCCCAGTTTAAGTGGAGCTGGTCCCAACAGAACAGCTCCCTCTTTCCCCAGTACTGGTGCCAGTGCCCCATGAATTGAAATCCCTTCCACCCACACCACTCTTTGAGCCATGCACTTAACCTTCTAATCTGTTTGTCCCTATGCCAATTTATGAATGGCTCAGGTAACAGTCCAAAGATTTTTACCTTTGAAGTTCTGGGTTTTAATTTGAAGCCTAGTTCCTCAAACTCTTTCAACAGAACCTCATTCCTAGCTCTGCTTATGTCATTGGTTCCTACATGGACCACAACAACTGGATCCTTCCCCTCCAAGTTCTTCTCCAGCCGTGAGGAGCTAATCTTAACCCTGAACCGGGTGGACAACACACTCTTCAGAACTCCCGGTCGCTACTGCAGAGAATAGTATCTATGCCCCTGACTATACTGTCCCCTATCATTACAGCATTCCTTTTCATTGCCCCCACTTGAAAGGCAGTGCAGTGGTCAGTTTGCTCATCCACCCTGCAGACTTTGCCCTCATCCACACAGGGAGCAATAACCTTGTACCTGTTGGATAAGGGCAAAGGCTGAGGCTCTTCCAGCACTGCACCTGGGGTCCCCTTACCTGCCTGAGTCACAGTCACACCCTCTTGTCCCTGATCACTAAACAAACCTGTACCACTACCTAAGGGGTGTGACTGCCTCCTGGATCAAATTGTCCAGGTAATTCTCCGATTCCTGATGCCCTGCAATTTCTGCACCAAAAGAACAATGAGTGATGTTAGGAGAAAGACTTCTATGCATAGGGTTGTTAGGACATGGATTCCCGTACCAGAAACGGTGTTGAAAGCAGAGTCCATAATAGCTTTTTAAAGAGAAGGTAAGGGATATTAATGCTGAGAAATGGAATGCTTCCATTTCAGGAACCCAGCGTCAGTGTCAAGCTATCCCAGATTAGATATCCCACTTTATCAGTGTGGCATTTTGCATTACTCACACCAACCACCCTGTAGCCTGAGTAAGGTTGCTCATTTAGTGCTAAATTAAGAGCAATTTTATGATGTGGTCCTCTATCTACTAGAGATAGACTGAGACTACCCAACTCAAACAGAATCCTTATGCAAACAGACAAAGAAGACTTCACTACTGGATGGATTCAAACTGTGGTCCTAGAAATTAGACAAAATTCAAAATACTGCAGATGCTGGAAATCTGAAAAAAAATAGAAAAAAAATAACAAGGGCAGTCAGCCAGCATCGGTGGAAAAAGGCAAGTCAGTCGATAAGAACATAAGAACATAAGAAATAGGAGCAGGAGTAGGCCAATCGGCCCCTCGAGCCTGCTCCGCCATTCAATAAGATCATGGCTGATCTGATCCTAACCGCCAATCCACTACCACAGGACTATCTCCTGAATCTAACAGAATTAGACACACGAAACAGGAGCAGGATCAGGCTACACGGCCCCTGGGCCCGCTCCGCTACCCACAGGGCCATGACCGATCCGAACCTAGACTCATGTCCAAATTCCTGCCCGCTCCCCGTAACCCTTAATTCCCTTTTCTTCTAGGAAACTGTCTATTTCTGTTTTAAATTTATGTAATGATGTAGCTTCGACAGCTTTTTGGGGCAGCATATTCCATGGACCTACCACCCTCTGAGTGAAGTAGTTCCTCCTCATCTCAGTTTTGAAAGAGCAGCCCCTTATTCTAAGACTATGCCCCCTAGTTCTAGTTTCACCCATCATCGGGAACATCCTCCCCGCATCCACCCGATCCAACCCCTTCACAATCTTATATGTTTCAATAAGATCGCCTCTCATTCTTCTGAACTCCAATGAGTAGAGTCCCAATCTACTCAACCTCTCCTCATATGTCCATCCCCTCATCCCCGGGATTAACTGAGTGAACCTTCTTTGTACTGACTCGAGAGCAAGTATGTCTTTTCTTAAGTATGGACACCAAAACTGTATGCAGTATTCCAGGTGCGGTCTCACCAATACCTTGTACAACTGAAGCAATACCTCCCTATTTTTATATTCTATCCCCCTAGCAACGAAAGCCAACATTCCATTGGCCTTCTTAATCATTTGCTGCACCTGCATACTAACCTTTTGAGTTTCGTGCACCAGGACCCCCAGATCCCTTTGTACTTCAGTACTTTCCAGTTTCTTGCCATTAAGATAATAACTTGCTCTACGATTTTTCCTGCCAAAGTACATAACCTCCCACTTTCCAGTATTGTATTCCATCTGCCAAATCTCTGCCCACTTACTTAGCCTGTCTATGTCCCTTTGCAGGTTTTTTATGTCCTCACTCACTACTTTCCCTCCCATCTTAGTATCATCTGCAAACTTTGATATGTTACACTCGGTCCCCTCCTCCAAATCATTAATATAGATTGTAAAGTGTTGGGGACCCAGCACTGACCCCTGCGGAACACCACTGGTTGCTGATCGCCAGTCTGAGAATGAACCATTTATCCCAACTCTCTGCCTTCTGTTAGATAGCCAATCCTCTATCCATGCCAGAATATTACCCCCAATCCCGTGATTTTTTATCTTAAGCAATAATCTTTTGTGTGGCACCTTGTCAAATGCCTTTTGGAAGTCTAAATACACTACGTCCACTGGTTCACCTTTATCCACCCTATATGTTACTTCCTCAAAGAACTCCAGCAAATTTGTCAAACATGACTTCCCCTTCATAAAACCATGCTGACTTTGTCTTATTAAATTGTGATTATCCAAATGTCCTGTTACTGTCTCCTTAATAATGGCAGCCTTCTGTCTACTGCCCTTTTTAAATAAGGGTGTTACATTAGCAGTTTTCCAGTCTGCCGGGACCTTTGCTGAGTCCAGGGAGTTTTGGAAGATTATTACCAATGCATCCACAATCCCTACCGCCACTTCCCTCAAGACCCTAGGATGTAAGCCATCAGGTCCAGGTGATTTATCCGCCTTGAGTCCCATTATTTTACCGAGTACCACTTCCTTAGTGATTTTGATCGTGTTTATCTCCTCCCCCCCTATAGCCCCCTGCTTGTCCAGTGTTGGGATATTCTTAGTGTCCTCTACTGTAAAGACTGATACAAAATATTCATTCAGTGATTTTGCCATCTCCATATTTCCCACCATTAATTTCCCGGTCTCATCCTCTAAGGGACCAACATTTACTTTAGCCACCCTTTTTCTTTTTATATAACTATAAAAACTCTTACTATCTGTTTTTATATTTTTTGCTAATTTACTTTCATAATCTATCTTCCCTATCTTAATCAATCTTTTTGTTATTTTTTGCTGTCTTTTAAAGTTTTCCCAATCCTCTACCCTCCCACTAGATTTGGCTACCTTATATGCCCTTGTTTTTAGTCGAATACTATCCTTAATTTCTTTACTTAGCCACGGATGGCTGTCTTTTCTTTTACACCCTTCTCAGTGGAATATATATTTTTTGGAAGTTGTAAAATAACTCCTTAAATGTACACCACTGATCATGTATCGTCTTACCCTTTAATCTATTTTCCCAATCCACTTTACTCAATTCCGCTCTCATACCTTCATAGTCTCCTTTATTCAAGCTTAGCATGCTTGTTTGAGATCCAACCTCCTCACCCTCTAATTGAATATGGTCATAATTGTAAGACCAGAAATGTCAACTGATGCTGCTTGAACTGCTGAGTATTTCCAGCACTTTCTATTTTTGTTTCCTGGAGATTAGGGGACAGCATGCTAACTCGCTCTGCACCCAGTCCTCCTCAATAATCTTTTCATTATATTTAGTGACATTTTTGATCAGTAAATTCTTTCTAAACACTGCAGAAATGTCACATTGTCTGTAGCCTGCTTTTCAAATTCAGTGCCTTCGTTTTCAATTGTAATGTCAAAATGATCATGATCCTTTATTTATGTCACAGTCGTCCCATTGAATAATATCAGTTTAACCTATAATTCTTGGAGCACCTCTGATATTATTTAATTATTGATCTTGGGGTAGGGAGAATTTAACAAAATAGATAATTCTATATCTATGATCTGGAACGAACTATCTAAAAGGGAAGCTGATTCAATAGTAACTTTCAAAAGGGAATTAGATGAATACTTGAAAAGGGCTGTGGACAAAGAGCAGGGGAGTGGCATTAATTGGATAGGTCTATCAAAGAGCCGAATGCCCTCCTTCTGTGCTGTATGATTATATATATTTCAAAATTTGAAACAGTTAAAATTATAATTTTCGCCAAGTTGAATTATTATTGGTGGTTTACGTTGAGAATTTGCTTTAGAATGATGGTTTCCAGTGGTAACCAGACTACTGGATTATTCTAAAACATTGCTAAAGGATCGTTAAACAGTATTTAGGCTAATTCCTAATAATCATCCTAATTACTGATAATGTATATTAAGTATTTATGTTTCTGACATTTGAAAAAAATCAATGTTTGAATGTTATTTATTCTGATTAGAGAGCATTTTTTAGATAAGTATATATACACGGGAGTTACCATCTTCTAGACATAACAAGGTTATAATTATTTGTCCCACAGATTGTCATAGCATTTTTTTTAAAACACTGAATTTCCCATCTTCTAAGTTTAATCTTTCCCCTCTCCTGTACCTCATACTATTCCCCAAAGGCAGATTACCTACTTACAGATCTCTATCAATACTGATCTGTAATTGGGTGTTGTAAGGTCCATTATAAAAGGCCAGGCTGATGCCCTCTACCTTTCCTTCTCTACTTATAGGGAAAATTGCCATTTTATTGGCCCAGAAATTTGGGTCTCCACGGGTGAGTACGCATGGGGCACTCACCCATAGACCCAATGGAAGTGCCGGCTTCCTGCATGCACTGTGCATGTGCAGGAAACCAGCACTTCTGTTCCCCTGAAAGAAGGGGTTCAGAGTTCGAATGCGTGCGCAGGAGAGGCTGCGCGTGCGCATCGAACTTCGTTTTTTTTCACAGGTTTTCCCGGGAGGGTAAGTCTGCAGAATTTAGAAATGTAAAAAGCAGGCGTAAGGCCTGCATTTTACAAGGTAAGTGGTGAATTAATTAAAATTAAAACACTTTTTCCACAGGTTTATTATTTTTAAATACTTTAAAGCAAGGTAAGTTTATTTTTAGCCCTGTTAGAAAATAAAATTACTTTTTTCAAAAATTTAAATTATTGTTTAAAATAGTTATTTCATTTAATTTATAGTTTATGTAAAAATGTGATGTTTTTAAAAAATTTATTTGAAGATTTAGTCATGTTTTGTAAGAAGAAAGAGCCCGTAGTATTTCTAAGTTTGACAGCACTTCCTGTCAGACTTATGAATGGAGCATTCCCTGCTCCGATTGGCTGCCCATGGCCCACGTGATCCCAGGGGATGCTTCGAACTAACTGCGCCCCTGGGATACGCAAGCACTGCGCGCCGGCAGCTGGACCAGGCCCCGGATCGGAATTCCACGGGGGCCCAGAGCTCAACGTCCGGCGCGCTAGGTAAGTGCAGATCGGGGGCTTGCACCCGCGGGAAGCCCCTGACCCGAATTTCTGGGCCATTATCTGCCTCTCCTGGATGAGAGCTTCACTGCAAGGAGAATTCTGGGTATATACATACTACTATTCTGTAAAGTAACATTTCAGGGCTTGATCTGAACTCATGTCCCTCAACTCCCTTTTGAACATTTCAACAGATTCAGTATTTATTTTACTGGCTGGCAGTCTGTTCTACAGGTCAACAAATTGAAACATGAAAAAAATATTGTTTAAGCTAAGTACAGTTTATTTTAGATTATAATTATGGCTTCTGATTTTCCATCCTGATTTTCCACAAAGCACTTCTCTACATCCACATTATTAATTTTCCTCAACAGTTTAACACCCCTCCCTTATCTCTCACAGCATACCATGGCTGCAGTGCGTACAATCTGCAGGATGCACTGCAGCAACTTGCCAAGCCTTCTTTGGTAGCACCTCCCAAACCTACCAGGACAAATGTAGCAGGTGCCTGGAAATGTCTTCACCTCCATGTTCCCCTCCAAGTCGCACACCATCCTGACTTGGACATGTAGCACCGTTCCTTCATCATCAATAGGTCAAAATCCTGGAACTCCCCACAAGCATTGTAGGAATACCTTCATCATACAGACTGCAGTAGTTCAAGTAGGCCCACCACCACCTTATCAAGGGCATCTTAGGATGGACAATAAATGCTGATCTTGTCAGCAATGCCCACATCACAAGAATAATTTTTTAAAAATAGATCTAGCTTTTCTACATAGTTAATACCTGAAATCACTTTTCTTGCTCTTGTCCGAATCTTTTCCATCACATCAATATTTTTGTAAGTGTGATCACAGTGGACACAATTTACCAGTCACTGTACACCAGTCTAGTCTCACTAATACTTTTACAGTGCTAGCATTACTTTCCTTAGATTTTCATCCTACAGATAGAAGCAGAAAATTCTGCAAACAAAGAGCTGGGCCATCAGCATTCGAAAATAGAGACGTCAAGGTAGCATTTAAGGGGGAGAACTTTCATCAGAACATCCAAAATATTAAACCAAAAGCAAAATACTCCAGATTCTGGAAATCTGAAATGAAATCAAAACATGCTGGAAATACTCAGCAAGTCAGGCAGCATCTGTGGAGAGAGAAACAGAATTAACGCTTCAGGTCGATGACCCTTCATCAGAGTTCTAAATATTAACCTAACTTTTCTCCTTTTTTTTAAGTCCTGCTCCTTTTTTCAGTAGTTTTTAAGTGCTACTCTGATTGCTTTTGATTTTAAATATATTTCTTACACTTTTCTTTTGACTTCTACTTTGTCCTTTTTTTAATCTTCATTATTACTCCAACTCTCAGTATTTGTTCAATTTTGTTTCGTGCTGATCTACCTAATTCTTTTAGAACCAATCCCAATATTTGTGTTTCTAATTACACCTCTCTCTCTGTCCTCAATCCCACTCCCAGTATTTCTGTTTTGTTCCCACTCTGCCATTTTTTTTACTTCCACTCCTGGACCAGAATTTTGCCAGTGCTCAGAAGACGGGTTTGGAGGTGGGTCCACTATAAAAATTGCAAAGATTGATAGTGGGTAGGAAACCCGCTGCCAACCCGCCTCCACGTGAGTCTCCCAGGTGTCAGGTCTGTCAGCAGAGAACTGACCCGACACCAAGCGGCGGGGGAGAAAATTGAGCTCAATAATGGCTTGTTAAGAGCCAATTTAATACTATTTTGAGGCTTCCTTCTAATTTTATGTGCTCCCCCATGGGTTACCCGCTGCTCGGGAACACGCCAGCTCACCCTGGCGTGAGTTGAGTCTGCTCTGATGTATCTGATAAGCTGACAGCTGCAGAAGTGGTGTAAAGGGTGCCATGTTGCAGCTGTTCAGTTTCAGAGCTCAGAAACTGTTGGTTACTGCATTTGTAAGACATATAGAGATTTCTTTAGCTTGCGAGTGTTTAGAGCCAACTGTATGTCCAGTGCCACCTCATTGGAACAACCTCTCTCACCGGCGACAGATTGCTTCTGTCATCTCACCTGCAGCTGCCATCTATTGCAGCAATATCGGTGCCCTTGAAAAACTCAGACCTTGGTCCTCTGACTCCTTCCAGGATCAGCCCCAACACCAACATCACCAACAACATCACCAACTTTCTCCGCCATCACCTGATGCTGCACAGGACACAGGACATCAGCCCCTGACAACATTGCTGCCCGGGAGGCCAGCAATGGCATCACCATGGCCAGATTTACTTCACTTGATGCTGTAAACCCTGGCTGCCACATGATGCGGCAGGTTGACACCATCCCACACCAGTACCATAAAGCATCCCTTTAATGTCCAAGCCATTCCATGCACAGTCATCACTATAGCCGGGGGGGGGGGGGGGGGCGGAGTTATGTCTCAACATTCACTAGAACTCAGTAAGACACTTCTCAAAGTGTGCACAGATCTAACCAATAAGGAGCAGTGTTGAAAATATAGAATTCACTGTAAGACAACACATTACCAGAAACTTCACATGGACATTGGCTAAACCTCTCAAGTACCTACCCTTGTGTGTTGTTAGTTGGTATGCTTGCAGTAGGATGAGGGTGAGTGTGAGGGGTGGCTAGTGAGATGAGGAAGTGATAATATAGATAGAGAGGGATGGGCGGAGGTGCAAGGTAAGTTGGTGTGAGTAAGGATGTGCAGGAGTATGGTAGGGACGGCAGAGTGATGGGGATGTGTTGAGTGGCACAGCAGGGTGAGTTTGAGTGTGGCTTTGCACTAATGTTTCGTGATCCACTGAGATCATTGAAAGGTTGGCGCCACTGCAGCCAGGGACCCCTGACGACATCCCTATTTTTGCCCTCCTGTGCAATGTGCAACCAGGCTGTGGTGGTGTCCTGGGGTGGTCACTTCCGCCTTTGGAAGGGAAGAGAACCTCCCTGCGTGCTGTGACTCCCTCCATAAGCATATGGAGGGAGTCATTTGAGAGCCTGGGTGCAAGCGTCCACTTTGTGCAGTGCTTGTCAGTGTTTGCAGCACCTCAATGCTGTAGAACATTGACAGAACAACTGTCAAACTCAATGTGGTCATGGTCCCTTTAAGGAAACCGGCTGATGACGCGTCATCAAATGACATCATCAGACCCGCTTCCTGTTAATTGGCCAGGAAGCCTGCAGGGCGGGCTTAACAAGACCAATCAAGGGAAAATCCCTTTGACAGAGTGGCTGCAGCTGGGAGCGGGACCGGAACCCAGAAACAAGCACTCCCGCCACTATCCCAACACCGCTGAGAAAATCCAGCCCCAAGTGTTTCTATTTTTTAATCCCACTCCTGACTTTTGTTTCTTTAATTGCTACTCTTCTGCTCCCTTTTCTGTTTTTTTCTGACAGTCCGCAGCAAGTTAAAACCTCCAAGACTCACCTATCCAATACTTACAATATTTCTACGCTTCTTCATTACATTATTCTCACCAGTCCCTTCTAACTGGCCTAACTCCTTCTTTCCTGCACAGACCTCATCCCACTAACCTCTTTGCTCACCACCTGCCACCAACAAATGCTCTGGAAGCCCCTAACCTTTCTTCTGAAACTTTTCAACACTTCCTGCCACTCAACTTTTACCACCCGGTCAACAGCACAACCTCTTCTCCACTCACTGACACCAACTGTTGCCTCTCCTAACATTTCATGACATAAGAACATAAGAACATAAGAAATAGGAGCAGGAGTAGGCCAATCGGCCCCTCGAACCTGCTCCGCCATTCAATAAGATCATGGCTGATCTGATCCTAACCGCCAATCCACTATCACAGAACCATCTCCTGAATCTAACAGAATTAGACACACGAAATAGGAGCAGGATCAGGCTACACGGCCCCTGGGCCCGCTCCGCTACCCACAGGGCCATGACCGATCCGAACCTAGACTCATGTCCAAATTCCTGCCCGCTCCCCGTAACCCTTAATTCCCTTTACTTCTAGGAAACTGTCTATTTCTGTTTTAAATTTATGTAATGATGTAGCTTCTACAGCTTTTTGGGGCAGCATATTCCATGGACCTACCACCCTCTGAGTGAAGTAGTTCCTCCTCATCTCAGTTTTGAAAGAGCAGCCCCTTATTCTAAGACTATGCCCCCTAGTTCTAGCTTCACCCATCATCGGGAACATCTTCCCCGCATCCACCCGATCCGACCCCTTCACAATCTTATATGTTTCAATAAGATCGCCTCTCATTCTTCTGAACTCCAATGAGTAGAGTCCCAATCTACTCAACCTCTCCTCATATGTCCATCCCCTCATCCCCGGGATTAACCGAGTGAACCTTCTTTGTACTGACTCGAGAGCAAGTATGTCCTTTCTTAAGTATGGACACCAAAACTGTACGCAATATTCCAGGTGCGGCCTCACCAATACCTTGTACAACTGAAGCAATACCTCCCTATTTTTATATTCTATCCCCCTAGCAATGAAAGCCAACATTCCGTTGGCCTTCTTAATCACTTGCTGCACCTGCATACTAACCTTTTGAGTTTCGTGCACCAGGACCCCCAGATCCCTTTGTACTTCAGTACTTTCCAGTTTCTTGCCATTAAGATAATAACTTGCTCTACGATTTTTCCTGCCAAAGTGCATAACCTCACACTTTCCAGTATTGTATTCCATCTGCCAAGTCTCTGCCCACTTACTTAGCCTGTTGATGTCCCCTTGCAGGTTTTTTATGTCCTCCTCACTCACTACTTTCTCTCCCATCTTAGTATCATCTGCAAACTTTGATATGTTACACTCGGTCCCTTCCTCCAAATCGTTAATATAGATTGTAAAGAGTTGGGGACCCAGCACTGACCCCTGCGGAACACCACTAGTTACTGATTGCCAGTCTGAGAATGAACCATTTATCCCAACTGTCTGCCTTCTGTTAGATAGCCAATCCTCTATCCATGCCAGAATATTACCCCCAATCCCGTGATTTTTTATCTTAAGCAATAATCTTTTGTGTGGCACCTTGTCAAATGCTTTTTGGAAGTCTAAATACACTACGTCCACCGGTTCCCCTTTATCCACCCTATACGTTACTTCCTCAAAGAACTCCAGCAAATTTGTCAAACATGACTTCCCCTTCATAAAACCATGCTGACTTTGTCCTATTAAATTATGATTATCCAAATGTCCTGTTACTGTCTCCTTAATAATGGACTCCAAAATTTTACCTACCACAGATGTTAGGCTAACCGGTCTATAGTTTCCAGCCTTCTGTCTACTGCCCTTTTTAAATAAGGGTGTTACATTAGCAGTTTTCCAGTCTGCCAGGACCTTTGCCGAGTCCAGGGAGTTTTGGAAAATTATTACCAATGCATCCACAATCCCTACCGCCACTTCCCTCAAGACCCTAGGATGTAAGCCATCAGGTCCAGGTGATTTATCTGCCTTGAGTCCCATTATTTTACCGAGTACCACTTCCTTAGTGATTTTGATCGTGTTTAGCTCCTCCCTCCCTTTAGCCCCCTGTTTGTCCAGTGTTGGGATATTCTTAGTGTCTTCTACTGTAAAGATTGATGTAAAATATTCATTCAGTGTTTTTGCCATCTCCATATTTCCCACCATTAATCTCCCGGTCTCATCCTCTAAGGGACCAACATTTACTTTAGCCACCCTTTTTCTTTTTATATAACTATAAAAACTCTTACTATCTGTTTTTATATTTTTTGCTAATTTACTTTCATAATCTACCTTCCCTTTCTTAATCAATCTTTTTGTTATTTTTTGCTGTCTTTTAAAGTTTTCCCAATCCTCTATCCTCCCACTAGATTTGGCTACCTTATATGCCCTTGTTTTTAGTTGAATACTATCCTTAATTTCTTTACTTAGCCATGGATGGCTGTCTTTTCTTTTACACCCTTTTCTTCTCAGTGGAATATATATTTTTTGGAAGTTGTAAAATAACTCGTTGAATGTACACCACTGATCATGTATCGCCTTACCCTTTAATCTATTTTCCCAATCCACTCTACTCAATTCCGCTCTCATACCTTCATAGTCTCCTTTATTCAAGCTTAGCACGCTTGTTTGAGACCCAACCTTCTCACCCTCTAATTGAATATGGAATTCAACCATGTTATGGTCACTCATTCCAAGGGGATCCTTTACTAGGACATTTTTAATTAATCCCGTCTCGTTACACAGGACCAGATCTAAGGTTGCTTGCCCCCTGGTCGGTTCAGTTACATACTGCTCAAGAAACCCATCCCTAATACACTCAATGAACTCATCCTCAAGGCTGCTCTGCCCAATTTGATTTGTCCAATTAATATGATAGTTGAAATCCCCCATAATTATAGATGTTCCCTTATTACAAGCCTCAACTATTTCCTGATTGATACTCCATCCAACAGAGTTGCCACTGTTCGGAGGCCTATAGACTACGCCCACTAGTGTTTTTTTCCCCTTTTTATTCCTTACCTCCACCCAAACTGTTTCATTATCCTGATCTTTTGACCCAATATCATTTCTCTGTATTACAGTGATTCCTTCCTTTATTAACATAGCCACCCCACCTCCCCTTCCTTCCTGCCTGTCCTTCCTGATCGTTAAATAACCTGGTATGTTTAATTCCCAGGCATTGTCACCCTGCAGCCATGTTTCTGTAATGGCCACAAGATCATACCCATATGTAGTTATTTGTGCCATTAACTCATCTATTTTGTTACGAATGCTACGTGCATTCAGATAGAGAACTTTCAAAGACCTCCTCACCACTTCAGCATAATTCCCCAATTTACATCCTCCAACTGTTACATATGGAACTTTGCATTTCCCTTGAATTCACCACAGAAACATTTAAAAAATACTTTTATTATATAATTCATAGATACTGTGACCGGGAATTTCCGTGGAGCTGGTCCCACTCTGCCGCCATAATGTTGCTGGAGGTGCGGCCGAGTGGGATCAGCTCTGAGGAAATTCCAGTCTTTTGTGTTATATTATTTTGATATAAATGGTCTATATACATTATAGAAAAAAAGTCCACAATTTCTTTTTTACACACATACACGTTATGTAAAGAAGGAAAGAACTTAGATTTTTATTGTGCTTTTCACATCCACAGAACATCCCAAAGTGTTTTACAGCCAATCAAATACTTTTGAAGTGTAGCCACTGTTGAATTGTGGGGAAATTTGTACAGAGTTAGGTGTCACAGCAATGAAATGAATGAGCAGATATTCCGATTTCTAGTGGTGTTGGTTGAGGGATAAATGTTGGCCAGGACACCAGGAGAACTCTCGTTCTCTTCTTCGAATAGTGCCATGGGAGCTATTACATCCACCTTGAGCAGGCAGACAGGGCCTCGGTTTAACTTCTCATCTGAAAAACTGTGCAGCACTCCCTCAGTACTTGCATTGAAGTGTCAGCCTGAATTATGTGCTCCAGTCTTTGGTGTGGACTTGAACCCACGACTTTCTGACTCAGTGGTGAGGGTGCTACCCACTGAGCCCAGGCTGACATTTTACTGTACAGTTTATATGATTCGCATTATTTTGCTCTCATTTCTTTTTTTCCACAAAACTTTACAAATATATTCAAGCCTTCTGATATACAATTTCATCCCGATTTCAAATGCTTACAATCATTTTCTTTTTATTTCTATATGGCTCTATAATGACACATGTTCCGATTCTTCATTATATTATTGAACCGCTGCTCATCTATCACACTTTGTTGCCAACATCCTGTGTTATAAATCAATATGTCCTCTGACTCACTTGAGCAACACTATGGGTTAGTATTTCATCATAAAATATGATATGTAAATGATAACATCATGTATGGTGTAATCGTGTACATATTAATATATTTCCTAAACCAGGGTGATAAAGGAATAAACAATATCAGTGATATGGGGATTTTTTTAAGTAAACATCTCGGTCTTAAGCAGCTTTAAATAAATACTTCTGTTTATTATTGTTTTGTTGTATTTGTTCAGTAGGTCAAGTCTCGTGAAGTACATGATCACATCAAAATGACTAAAGTAGTGGCACCCACCAGCCAAGGGTGGTACAAGACAGGAGGCAGCTATTTCCAGGGATATTTCAAGGGATCCTCAGCTGCTCTCAGGTAACACTGTATAGAGATTTTGCAAACATTTTTCTTTCATTTTCACCATAAACAGTTTGCAAGTGCTTGTAGTTGCTGCTGCAGTTTCTGAACTGTTAAAGGGCTTCTGGCATTGCCTGTTTTTCTTCATGGTGCTCCTTCTAGAAATCCTATTCTAGGAAGAGAAGGAGGAGGAGCAAGAGCTAGAGGAAAAAGCAAACAGCTGCAACTGGAGGGTGAGCAAATAGAAGGGGGCGAGCTCGATGGAATACTTACCTTCCTAGCACAGTATATAGGCGCAGGACAGCATACCTGCAGCTCTCAGAAGAACAGTGCATAAGGAGGCTTTGGTTCTCTAGCGTGTCTGTGACAGAGTTGTGCCACATCCTGCATGAAGACCTGAAACCAGCTGCCCGAGCTAGCGCAGCATTGTCTGTTGTAGTCAGGTTCACTGCAGCCATGAACTTCTTTGCATCCGGCTTTTCCAGGCTGCCAAAAGGTATATCAGCAGCTCAGTCTGCAATCCGTGCTTGCATTAAACAGGTGACTGATACCTTGCTTGTTAAAGCAAACATTTTCTTCACTTTCCCCATGGACATCCAAAAGCACAAGGATAGGGCTCTGGGCTTTGCATAGATTGCAGGATTCCCCCACGTTCAGGGCATCACTGACTGCACCCAAGTCACCCTGCAGGCTCCTTCACATCACCCAACTGTCTTCATGAGTCGCAAGGACTACATTAACAGCAGTGTGATGACTAGCAGAGCCTCATCCAGGTCGGTGCCTGCTTCCCTGGCACCTGTGTGTGCTGGGCAAGAGCTGCTACCTCCTGGCTCTCACCTCCCCCACTAGGACCTCCAGGGTTGCAGCAGGAATGTGGTAGTGGGAGGGGGCAGCATTTTATCCCATCTCTGCAGCCAACACATCTTCCACAGTTGTTCACTGAGGAAACAGGGGATGCAGCCTCGCTTTAAGAGATGCATCTCCACTTGAAGTACTGTCGCGAAATGCAACAGAAATTGCATAGGTTACGTGGACGGGCTGCCCCCCAACCGTCCCATCCCCCCACCACCGCCCCCCCCCCCCCCACCGGCACTCACCTGATACCCGTTCTGAGTTAAAATCAGGGTTCCAATTTGAGTAATAATGGTGGTGAGAGGTAGATTAGAGTGTATTACAGTCACATGCCACCCACCTAAGTAGATACTGTATAATGTTTAGGAGTTGATTAATGGAGCTGAAATCTAACTGAGATATGGTCGCAATAAACGTTGAGATGAGATAAATCTAACACATAGTCTACCATCATAAGGGAATGGTTAATCTTGTTTTTCCCCTGGATGGCTTGGTATATGTTGCAAAAAGTTGTATGTTGTATATACTACCTTTTGGAGAAATTTGTTTTGTATTCTGAAAAACAAATAAAATTGATTTTTTTTTAAAAAAGGAAATACAGTAAAGGGTTAAACTGCAAAAATGAAAAGAAAGTTCTCTTCGGCATTAAATAATTTAAGCAAAATTCACAAACTTGAGCAGGATATCTGAACAGCATATTTAGTTTTGCAGTAGTGGAAGAATATTGAAGAATAAGTAATGAATATTCCTATGGGTTTTTGTGCTGAATCTTTCCTAATGAATGATAAAGCAGCATCTATGGATACTTGTGCTAATATCTAACTTCAATTACCATATACAATTTGGGTCTGACAGGCACCTATTAAGTAGATTCCAGCTGTATCTCCCTGAAGAAATGTCTTAATTACATAAATTTCCATATGTATAACAGTACATCATACAAGTCCAACAGAATCCTAATTGCATATGTTTATCGGAGTCAATCAGCATTTACCAATGATTTATCTATTGTCCCTGTCCATCATATTTAGTATATCCATATATCTAGCCTGTGCTCATCTACTACCCATTAATCACAAGCGTAATGAGTTTACACACAGTGTCTCTCACAATGATTCAGCAAGCATTACATTATGAGGCATATATATTCCGTAAAATTGTAAAAATTTTGAACTTTAGGCACTGAGGTGCTCACTTTCAGCACTGAGGTACAGATTGGAGAGCCCTGCCATTGAAATGCCGTGAAGGGAAGAGGGAGTAACCAAGCGGCCATTTTGTGGCCAAACTCAAACAAAGACAGCTGTTTCCTTATATAAGACTCTGAAGGTGTAATCACACAAAGATGGGGCTTGTTTGCGTTTAACTGTGTGATCTTTAGACTTTGGAAAAAAAGGTGGTTTTCCAAAGCAACTGTACCTTTTTTGTGGGATGCAGATAAATATTTGACTTTTAATTTGGATATAAATAATAATTAAAGCTAATTGCCACAAACTTGGCAGATCTAACCTCTTTTTAATTGAAGGAATTATTGCAGTACTTTCCCCTAGCATCTTACAGCAGAAAGATTCACTTTTGAGTAGCTAATGCATTAAAATGTTAAAATTAAATATGCAGGTTATCACAGTGTTGTACCCAATATCAGATGATGTGTCGAGTCAGTCACTGTGGAAGAGATCAACAGCTTTCAAATAATGCAAAAAAGTTAAATGAATGGGCTAAGGAATATTAAATAGAAAATACAATGGATAAAAGTAAAGATTGGAAAAGCAATATGAAAGATACGTACCCAAGCAAAGTTAAAAGAAGTTAAAAGAAATGTTGTAGTGGTAGGGGATAGTATCATTAGGGGGATAGATAGGGTTCTTTGCAGCTGAGAGCGAGAGTCCCGAAGGCTGTGTTGCCTGCCCGGTGCCAGGGTTAAGGACATCTCCTCTGGGCTGGAGAGAAACTTGGAGGGGGAGGATCCAGTTGTCATGGTCCATGTTGGTACCAACGACATAGATAGGACAAGGAAAGAGGTTCTGCTGAGGGAGTTTGAGCAGCTAGGGGCCAAATTAAAAAGCAGAACCACAAGGGTAATAATCTCTGGATTACTACCTGAGCCACGTGCAAATTTGGCTAGGGTAAATAAAATTAGAGAGTTAAATGCGTGGCTCAAAGACTGGTGTGGGAGAAATGGGTTTTGCTTCTTGGGACACTGGCATCAGTACTGGGACAGGAGAGAGCTGTTCCGTTGGGACGGACTTCACTTGGCCAGTGCTGGGACTAGAATCCTGGCGAATCGAATAACTAGGGCTGTAGAGAGGGCTTTAAACTAATTAGTGGGGGGGAGGTTTTAAGAGAGCGAAAAATAAAAATGACAGAGGAGAAGGCAATAGAGCAAGGTAGCAGTGGAGGAATTAAAAACCAGAGCGTGTCAGGAAGGGACAGAATGTATAATGATAAAGGTAAAGTAGTAAAAGGGGTAAAAGCAGGAATAAATTGTCAGAAAACATATTTGAAAGTTCTTTATCTGAATGCACGCAGCATTCGTAACAAAATAGACGAGTTGACGGTACAAATAACTACACATGGGTATGATCTGGTGGCCATTACGGAAACATGGCTGCAAAATGATCATGACTGGGAACTAAACATACAAGGGTTTTTGACAATTAGGAAGGACAGACAGGAAGGAAAGGGAGGCGGGGTTGCTATGTTAATCAAGGATGGAATCACTGCAATAGTCAGAAATGATATTGGGTCAAAGGATCAGGATAGTGAAACAGTTTGGGTGGAGATAAGGAATAATAAGGGGAAAAAGTCACTAGTGGGCATAGTCTATAGGTCTCCTAACAGTTGCAACTCTGTTGGTCGGAGTATAAATCAGGAAATAGTTGGGGCTTGTAATAAGGGAACAGCTATAATCATGGGGGATTTTAACTTTCATATTGACTGGACTAATCAAATTGGGCATGGCAGCCTTGAGGAAGAATAAAGGAGACTATGAAGGTATGAGAGTAGAATTGACTAAAGTGGACTGGGAAAACAGATTAAAGTGTAAGACGGTACAAGAGCAGTGGTCTACATTCAAAGAGATATTTTACATCTTTCAAGATAAATATATTCCACTGAGGAAAAAGGGGAGTAAAAGAAAAGACAGCCATCCGTGGCTTAGTAAAGTAATAAAGGATAGTATCCGACAGAAAACAAGGAGATATAAAGTAGCCAAATCTAGTGGGAGGATAGAAGATTGGGAAGTATTTAAAAGCCAGCAAACAATAACTAAAAGATTAATTAAGAAAGGGAAGATAGATTATGAAAGTAAACAAGCAAAAAATATAAAAACAGATAGCAAGAGTTTCTACAGATATATAAAAAGAAAAAGGGTGGCTAAAGGGAACGTTGGTCCCTTAGAGGATGAGACCGGGAAACTAATGGTGGGGAACATGGAGATGGCAAAGACGCTGAACAAATATTTTGTATCAGTCTTTACAGTAGAGGACACTAAAAATATCCCAACACTGGACAAACAGGGGGCAATGGGGGGGGGGAGGAGCTAAACACGATTAAAATCACTAAGGAGATGGTACTCAGTAAAATAATGGGACTTAAGGCGGATAAATCCCCCGGACCTGACGGCCTACATCCTAGGGTCTTAAGAGAAGTGACGGTAGGGATTGTGGATGCATTGGTGATTATTTTCCAAAACTCCCTGGACTCAGGAAAGGTCCCGGCAGATTGGAAAACTGCTAATGTAACACCCTTATTTAAGAAGGGAAGTAGACAAAAAGCTGGAAACTATAGACCAGTTAGCCTAACATCTGTGATTGGCAAAATGTTGGAGTCCATTATTAAGGAAACAGTAACAGAGCATTTGGATAAACATAATTTAATAGGACAGAGTCAGCATGGTTTTATGAAGGGGAAGTCATGTTTGACAAATTTGCTCGAATTCTTTGAGGACATAACATACAGGGTGGATAAAGGGGAACCAGTGGATGTAGTGTATTTGGACTTCCAAAAGGCATTTGACAAGGTTCCACACAAAAGATTACTGATCAAGATAAAAAATCATGGGATTGGGGGTAATATACTGGCATGGGTGGAAGATTGGCTATCTAACAGAAAACAAAGAGTTGGGATAAACAGTTCGTTCTTGGGCTGGCAATCAGTAACTAGTGGTGTTCCGCAGGGGTCAGTGTTGGGACCCCAACTCTTTACAATCTATATTAACGATTTGGAGGAAGGGACCGAGTGCAACATATCCAAGTTTGCCGACGATACAAAGATGGGAGAGAAAGCAGTGTGAGGAGGACATAAAAAACCTACAAAAGGACATGTAGTGTATGTAACCGTTCTACCTTTAAGAGAACTATTGTATGTAACCGTCCACCTTTAAGAGAACAATTTTAGGGGTTGCACTACTTTATCTTGGCTGTTGTATACTGTAATACCGGCGGTGACCACACTGGTATATAAGTGCTGTGTAATGATTTATTGGGCAGTTCCGCCCTGACCTTCGAATAGTAAAGTCCTGTTAAAGTTTACTCTTGTGGTCTGTGTAGTAATTCGCAATATAACACACAGACTTTACAGTGGCGACGAGTTCGATCTTACCCTGCGGCAGAGATACATCCGAAGCAGTTAACGAGCGTCGAGAAGAGGCATCCGCCCTCGTCATTCTGCTGAGAGAAGACTCGAGTCTGCAGAGCAAGGAAGAAGGAAGAATTCTGACATGAAGCCTTCCATCAGCAACAGGCAGTGATCGTCCCTTCTATCACGGTGGTGAGTGAGCCGATCAGCGACGAGAAGCAAGTCGGCCACGTTGACTGTGAGTAGGGGAGAAAATAAAAAGAAACGGAGGATATAAGGGCGGTGAACTCGACCACGGCCGGGGGAAAGGAGCCGGACAGAAGTCGGGGCCAGAGGCGCTGAGACTGGGGCAGCGTAGGGCACGGAAGCCGCGGTACAAGCGGGAACGCAGCCAGTGTGAGAGACCGGGCTACAAGCGGGAACGCAGCCGGTGTGAGAGACCGGGCTACAAGCGGGCTGGGAGACGCAACAGCGTCGTGAGACAGCTTGACCGCGACCGGTGAAAAAGGCCGGGCAGCTACCGAGGCCGCGAGGTGCTGCGACCGGGATCGTAAGGCGCGGGAGGTAATAAATAAATAAATAAATAAATAAAACCGTGGAGAACTCAGCCGCAGCCGGGGGAGGAAAGGACCGGACTGCGAGAGGGCTGGGAGGCAAGATTGAAAACCGCTGAGGGAGAGACAGAGCCCGAGCGAGCGGGAGAGACAGAGCCCGAGCGAGCGGGAGAGCGAGGGCGACCGAGCGAGCGGGAGAGACAGAGTCCGAGTGAGGGGGGAACGGGACCGAGCGAGGGAGACCGAGCGAGATTTCCGCCCAGCGGCTTACAGCAGCTTTCCGCAAAGGACCAAGAGCTGGAACTGTCCGCCGCCAACTGGTTGTCCCCAGCGCCCGTTTGCCCCTGTCGGGAAAGGGAACAAGGAACTCAATCAGCTGTTCTCGCGCTTCAGAATAAACCGAAAGCCAGCGGTCGTCGCCCGAGGGCAAAGCTTACCCTCCCGCCAGAGGAAGAAACGCGGGAAGCCGCCAGTTAGGTGGGGAAGAAGACAAGCGCGGGAAACCGCCATTCTCGGAGGCGGGGAAGAAGATAAGCGCGGGAAACCGCCATTTAAAAAAAAAAATTTAAAGAAAAATTCGTTGTTGTTTCTCAGAAAGATTGTGAAGATGCCTAAGCGTGGTAACATCAACGATTTCGATTCCGATGTGGAAGATTGGGCCACGTATGTAGAACGCATCGAGATATATTGTAAGGCCAATAAAATAGCAAATGATGATAAAGCTCTAACCTTACTAAACTCAATGGGTGCGAAGACATACGGGCTATTGAAGCATCTTCTATCACCAGCTAAACCGGCGGATCAGACTTTCGCTAATATTGTTGCTGTCCTGAAGGATCATTTGAACCCCACACCGCTGATGTTAGCGGAACGATTCAAATTTTATGCGAGAACGCAACTGAAAGAGGAAAGCAACGCGGAGTACTTGGTTGAACTGCGTAGACTAGCGAAATACTGTCAGTTTGGGGAAAATCTGACAGAGGCATTGAGAGACAAGTTCGTGTGTGGGTTGTCGAAGGAAGGAACACAAAAGCGACTGCTCGAAGAGAACGATCTTACACTTGATAAGGCTGTCCTTATTGCAGCATCGCACGAAGCCGCAGCGAGAGGCACTGCGGAAATGCAGCTGAAGGCAGCGGTACTCAGCGTGGATCAAATGACTTCGGGTACAACAAAATGTTATCGTTGTGGGAAGACAACACACGACCAGAACCAATGCTGGTTTAAAAACCAGGAATGTAGAAAATGTGGCAAGCTTGGTCACATAGCTAAAGTATGCCGGTCAGGAAAGAAGACCAGCAACAAAAAAAAGTCACTGCCGGAAAAGTACAGCAAGGTACACAAAGTGGCTGAGAAGAGTTCGGATGAACAGAATTCGGATTCAGACTCCAACAGCAAGGAACTGGGTAGTCTGAGAATTCACAATATGAGTAAGGAAGCTGACCGACAAACTATCTGGGTCACACTGCAGATAGCAGGAGTCCATGTGAAAATGGACTTGGACACCGGAGCGGCGTTGACGGTCATGAATAAACAAGATTACAAAAAGTTATTCAAACATATTCCCCTACGGGACACGAAGATAGTATTGCAGACATGCATGGGGCAAAAAGTATACCCCATCGGAAAGATAAAAGTCAAGGTGATACACAAGGGCAAAGAACACCAAGGAATGGAATTATATGTACTACCTGAGGGAGGTCCACCACTTCTGGGACGGGAGTGGATCAGGAAAATAAATATGGACTGGCACTCCCTAAAAGCAATAACAGTAGATTCCAGAAAGAAAAATGTCAAACCTGCACGATTGTCCAGAATACTGGATGAGGGCATATGCAACAGTGACAGGGACAAAGCAGAGAGTGAGAACTCGGTGAAGACAATCAGCTCAGACTCTGGAACTGATGATGGTAAGACCAGCCCATGTGCAAAAGACAAGTCTAAAATGGACTTGCAGACTAATGATGGAAAAACGAAGGAGTGCATAAATGCTTCAGAAGAGAGCAAAGTATCAGAACAGAGTTCCACCGAACAACAACAACATAGGTTGACAGAGAATTCTGAGTCTGTCCAGTCTTCAGACATGCACATTTCTGAGGAACACCGGGCTCGAACTCAACTCCATTTCAAACTACAACAGCAATTAGAACAAATGATTCGCCGTCTTGAGCAAGAGATGAATGCAACGAAAAAGTTCTTTGACACAGAGTGGGAGAATCTGGAAAGACAACAGAAGCAGCTGATGGAGAAAATGGAGCAGGAGCACACAAACCATCTGCGCGAGGAGGCCAAACGAATCAAAGCTGATTCGGTTTCTGAAGGTGCGTGCTCTAATCTGCTGGAGCAAGATGTTCAGCAACTGAAGGCGCTTGTTAGCAGGTTGCAGGCAGAAAAGGCTGATTTGGTTGCCATGAATTCTGAGCTCCTACTGAAGTTGGGTGCAGCATCACCGGACGATTCATTTGTTGAAATTCGAATGGTGGAGGCTGCGGATGATGGCGAATTAAAAGCAGCAAAGGAGCCCCAGTGCAAGGTTACAAACAGCCCTGCAGCCTATACGTCAAAAACACATGACGACGATACTGGGAAACATCTGATGTCAGAAGAGTTAACGGTCAGCCAACTCCTTCATATGCTGAGGGACAAGACTCTGAAATGGGAAAAACTTGAACACGAGCTTCAATCTTCAAAGGGAAGGGGTTCGGAGCTCTCAAAAGTTATTGAAATAGCTGAGGTTGCAACACAGACTGAGAAGATTGCAATAGAGCAGCCCTTGGATGCCAAGAGTACGCTGACTCATGGCAATGTAGAACAACAGAATGCTGAAACAGCTGCTCCAGTAGAGGGATTGAATAGTCCGATCAATCAATCTCCGAATGAAGTTGAAGTATCGAAATCACAAATGATGTCATTGGTAAAAGACTTGCAGGAAGCCCAGAAAAAGCTGGATGAAGCTGAACGCATGAAGAAGTCTCTTCAGGAGAGATGTCTGGATTTGGAACAAAAGCTGGCTAACGTCCAGCTGGGCATGGAGGAAATAGAGGACCCTCTCGCTGGCCTAGCTCAGGACGACACCGATTATTACCACTACCTGGACGACACCGAATATTACCACGACCTGTTCTGCCCAGCTTGTGGGGAAGTCTTCCAAAGTAAAAAAACCATGAAGAATCACGAAAAGTCTAAGAAACACCGGGAGATGGTGGCGCTGATACGGCAACAGGAGGACGAGGAGGAGGAACTGTGCATGCAGCTGGGAGTGGAGCCCAGAGAGTCTCCAAGAAGCAGAAAAGGAAAAGACGAAGCAGAAGATGATGACCCATCTGAACCATTATCACCTCTACCAGGTCACGCACGTGGTCCCTCCGAACTGAGTCAAATCAGTTTGGAAGTAGGAAAACTTCCCAAGGTACTCGAGCCTTTAGAAGTCAGCAAGGCTGGTTCTGAAGTTACGGAAGTTCAAGCTGTTAAGTCCAGTGAAGGACTATTGGATGAGTCACCCCAGCAACGTGAACCTACTACACCACCGAGAACTACTACACCACCGAGGCGTTATCCCGACCGAGTCAGGAAGCGCAGGAGGCGCCTCCGCAGAGACTGAATCTGTGAACTATTTCCCGCAGAGACTACATCTGTGAACTGTTTTTACATGAAGTTGAATATATGTTATGATGTTATGTTTAATGGGGAATAGGTATATTGTAAGCTAAAAAGGGAGGATTGTAGTGTATGTACCTTTAAGAGAACTATTGTATGTAACCGTCCACCTTTAAGAGAACTATTTTAGGGGTTGCACTACTTTATCTTGGCTGCTGTATACTGTAATACCGGCGGTGACCACACCGGTATATAAGTGCTGTGTAATGATTTATTGGGCAGTTCCGCCCTGACCTTCGAATAGTAAAGTCCTGTTAAAGTTTACTCTTGTGGTCTGTGTAGTAATTCGCAATATAACACACAGACTTTACAGGACATAGACAGGCTAAGTGAGTGGGCAGAGATTTGGCAGATGGAATATAATATTAGAAAGTGTGAGGTTATGCACTTTGGCAGAAAAAATCAAAGAGCAAGTTATTATCTAAATGGAGAGAAACTGCAAAGTGCTACAGTACAAAGGGATCTGGGGGTCCTGGTGCATGAAACACAAAAAGTTAGTATGCAGGTGCAGCAGGTAATCAGGAAGGCCAATGGAATCTTGGCTTTTATTTCAAGGGGGGTGGAGTATAAAAACAGGGAAGTCTTGCTGCAGTTATACAGGGTATTGGTGAGGCCACACCTAGAATACTGCATGCAGTTTTGGTTTCCATATTTAAGAAAAGATATACTTGCTTTCGAGGCGGTTCAGAGAAGGTTCACTCGGTTGATTCCGGAGATGAGGGGATTGACGTATGAGGAAAGGTTGAGTAGGTTGGGCCTCTACTCATTGGAGTTCAGAAGAATGAGAGGCGATCTTATCGAAACATATAAGATTGTGAGGGGGCTTGATCGGGTGGATGCGGTGAGGATGTTTCCACTGATGGGTGAGACTAGAACTAGGGGGCATAATCTTAGAATAAGGGGCTGCCCTTTCAAAACTGAGATGAGGAGAAACTTCTTCACTCAGAGGGTAGTAAATCTATGGAATTTGCTACCCCAGAGAGCTGTGGAAGCTGCAACATTAAATAAATTTAAAACGGAGATAGACAGTTTCCTAGCAGATAAGGGAATTAGGGGTTACGGGTAGAGGGCAGGGAAGTGGACGTGAGTCTAGATTCGGATCAGCCATGATCCTATTGAATGGCGGAGCAGGCCCGAGGGGCCGTATGGCCTACTCCTGCTCCTACTTCGTATGTTCTTATGTTCTTATTAAGTTGAAAAAGGAGAAGGATTTGGGTGTGATTATTCGCCATTCACTGAAATAGCTATTCATTGATTAGACGCCTGCTTAAGTATTACAATGGATTACAATGGCATTTTAATTATAAGTTGAAGTATATTATTTTATTTATTGTCAAGACTAAAGCTATTTTGTTTGGTTCTCATCAGGAATCACATACCCAAGTGTCAGAATTCACCCCCTCCTCCAAACAGCTTGTTCAGGCCTAACTTGATTGTGACCTTGATATCCTGCATGGCCTAGCTGAGCTTCAAACCCCATTTTCTATCTATCAAAAAAACTGACTATCTCCACCTCTGTCCTTACTTCATCCCACTGCCTCTGAAATTCTTATCCACCAATGCTCTCCTAACCAGTCTCCCAAGCTTCACCCTACATAAACTCTATCTCAGGCAGAACTCCACTGTGTGCACCGTATCCCACACTAAGTCCAACTCACCCATCACCCCAGTCCTCCATGCTTCCCACCAGCTCCCTGTCCCAGTATTGATTCAAAATCCTCATCCTCATTTAAAATCCTTCCACGCTCTTGCTTACTCCCGATCTCTGCACCCTTCTTTGACCCTATGACACTTCTTGCACCCTCCACTCTACTGTGTGTCCCCTCTTTCAACTCCATCACCAGTAGCAGAGCCTTCAGCCATCATGGCTTTCCCTCTGCAATTCTCTTCCTAAACCTCTCCACTTTGCCATATCTATCCACTATCCCACCTTTAAACTCTTCTCCCAATTCCTGGTTGGTGACCAATCAGTTCTTCTATGAAGCAGCTTGAGACGTTTTGCTGTGCTAAAGGCTATGCACCCTGCTTACTAAAGGACTTTGATGCATTAGAGGAAGTTCAGGGAAGTGTGACAAAGATGGTTCCAGTACTGAGTGCTCTATTGTGAAGACAGACACACACAACTGAGCTTGTTTTAATTGAAGAAAAGTAGATTGAGAGGAAAACATGATTCTGAATATAATGTAGGCTATTAGCTTTTACATTGCTGCATAATGATCAGGAGCAAGATCCCTGGCTTTACTCCATAGTCTGAGGAATTGGCCAACGTTAGTGTTACTAATGCCACCCTAGGATCAGCTAATGACACAAACTGGTGATACAATCGGGCTACTTTCAGACATGATTCTGTTCCGCACTGGTCAGTACATTTACGCAATGAGCCACTGGGATTGATTTAAATAAATGTTTTAACTGAGCTAGTTATAACTATATATTCAAATATAGATTGTTGAGGCAGGATCTGGAGATTTAAATTTTAAAATATATACCTCTAAATATGTTCAAATGTTTCCTCTATATGCATAATAAATTTAAAGCTAATACTTTTCTCATTATTATGCATAATATACAGTTCAGCTTATTTAAACAGGGAGTATGTTCACTTGAACCCTCACAAACTTCAAGGAATTATAAAGATATATCTATATACCTTTTGACATTTTACAGTCTTGTTTTGTTGATGTCATTGGAGCCCGATCTGCACATTTGAAGAAGGACTCTGTTGGTTGCCGGCGAGTGTCCTTCTAGCCTGCTTAAAAGAGCAGGTTAAAATGATGGCCATGCGTGATCGCTGTGTTACATCAGCGGGTGAGCCCCACAGGTGATTTTAAATGCCCACCCACCAGGTTTCTGCTATGTGGGCAGGATTAAAATTGCCCCCTCAGAGTCTGCCAGTCATTGTCAGTTAGGTGAGCCAGGACATGCAGATACATTTGGTGACATAACAGCAGGTGCGGGCAGTTTGGCCCTGGTGCCACCTGATCTCTCGCACCCTCGCCTTCTTTGATCTTCTACCACTTCAAGTATTAAAAACTGTGATGGGGCATTTTAAATGCAAGCCCTATATTTAATGAAAAATTATACTGGTAGAAAATGCTTGTATCCCTTTAAGAATTCCCTTCCATACATGTGAGCAATCTGTTTGCCTACTTTGAATAGGTTGCCTACTTTGAATAGGTTGCCTTAATGCTAGCTGAGATTTTCATCCAAACGTCCAAAAAGGGAGGTTTAATACCAATCACCTTGTTCAAGTATCTGATGAAAGGTCTGTGATGAAATATATTCCATTCATCACTGCCTGTTTTCTGTGTCTTGTAACTGCCTGCTTTCTGTGTCTTTTCCCTTCCCCCAGTCCTCATGTATTATGTATTGGAATGTGCTGGAACTGGTTGTGTGCAGGGCTCCGCCCATACCTGGCTCCTTTGTAATCTAAGTTCAGTCGGGCATCAGCCTCCTGAAGGAAGACATCTCTCTATTTTACGTGTTATGTTCTGAGTTAATAAAAGCCTTACTTTTGTTCTGCTAACTTCGAGTCTCGGAATAATTGAGGCACATCAATTTTATTAACTCAATTTTCAACACTATGGATCAACTCCTGAAACCCGAACGTTTGGATTTGGATCAACATGCTCCGGACGCATCAGCACGCTTCGGACACTGGTTTGACTGTATGGAATTCTTCCTGGACAATTCCGCAGCCGTCAAAGACGCTACGGACACTGCGAAGATGAGACTCGGAATGCTACGGAATTGGGTAAGCCACCGGGTTTACCCCCTCATCCAAGACGCCGATACGTACCTGGCCGCCTGCAACACCTTAAAGGCGCATTACCAGCAGCCTACGAATGAGGTGTGTGCTAGGCATCTACTCGCTACTCGCGCACAGCGACCTGGGGAATCGGTGGGGGAGTTCCTAAGCATCCTGAAAAAGCTTGGCAAGGACTGTAAGTGCCGAGATGTAAAAGCCGCAGTGTACACCGACGAGCTTGTTCGCGATGCCTTTATCACAGGCCTCAGCTCCACTCACATCCGACAAAGACTGCTGGAAAAAACGGAGTTGGACCTGAAACAGGCTGCGGACACCGCGCGGTCCCTGGAGATGGCCCAGAGAAACTCGGACGCCTACTCTTCAGCCCGCGCCGCCCACGCCGCCACGTGTGCGCCGAGGGCGCCGCCATCTTGGAAGGCATCTTCCCCGCCCGGCAGCCCGACACCGGCGGGGCCCAGCTTTCCCCCCAGAAGCCCTACGACAGCCGCGACGCGTCAAGGACCCAACTGCTACTTCTGCGGGCAGCCAAAGCACACCAGAAACCTGTGCCCGGCGAAAGGCACCACCTGCTTTAAGTGCGGTAAGAAGGGGCACTTCGGGAAGGTGTGCAGAGGGAACCCCGCCGGAAAACCAACCGCCGGAAAACCCGCCACCGCCGCGTGTGCGCCGTGGGAGCGGCCATCTTGGACGCCATCTTGCCCGACCTCGTGGGGTCCGCCATCTTATGAGCAGACAGCGTGGATGCCATCTTGTCTCGATCAGGGCCCTACAGTGGCATCGGTCACAGTGGACCAGACCAGGCCGCATCCGCTATCCAAATCAATGGTGGACATCGAGGTAAACGGGTGCCGGGTTAAATGCTTAATTGACAGTGGAAGCACGGAGAGTTTTATCCACCCTGAACTGGCACAACAACTCTCCCTAAAGGTGGTCCCTGCTCAGGGTACCATCTCTATGGCCGATAAAACCCAGACATCGACCATTCTGGGTTACTGCACGGTACAATTGTGCGTTAACGGAACTGTGTATGATAATTTTAAAGTATTAATCATGAAGAATCTATGTGCGAGCGTGATCTTGGGTTTGGATTTCCAGTGCAACCACCAAAGCATCACGCTCAAGTACGGTGGGTCCCAGCCGCCCCTCACAGTGTGCGGTCTGGCTACCCTGAAGGTAAAGCCGCCTTCGCTATTCGCGAACCTTACCCCTAACTGCCGGCCAATAGCGACCAAAAGCAGGAGGTACAGCTGGGAGGACAGGCGGTTTATCGCGACCGAGGTAGACAGGCTCCTGAAAGAGCGCATTATTGAACACAGCAACAGCCCGTGGTGCGCCCAAGTGGTAGTGGTAAGGGGTAGCGAGAAGAAACGGATGGTGATCGACTATAGTCAAACGATCAACAGGTACACCCTACTAGACGCCTACCCGCTACCCCGCATATCAGAAATGGTGAACCAAATCGCCCAATACCGGGTGTTCTCCACCATCGACCTCAAGTCAGCGTACCACCAGCTCCCTATCAGACCAGAGGACCGCCCGTACACCGCCTTCGAGGCGAACGGACGCCTCTACCAATTCCTCAGAGTCCCCTTTGGGGTGACGAACGGGGTCTCGGTCTTTCAGAGGGAGATGGATCGCATGGTCGATGACCACCACTTGCAGGCAACCTTCCCCTACCTCGACAACGTCACCATCTGCGGTCACAACCAGCAGGATCACGACTCGAACCTCGAGAGGTTCCTGAAAACCGCACAAAAACTCAACCTCACCTATAACGAGGACAAGTGCGTTTTCAACACCACGCGCCTCTGCATACTGGGCAGCGTGGTGGAGAATGGGGAAATCGGACCAGACCCCGACCGATTGCGCCCCCTACGGGAGCTGCCCCTGCCCAACACTCCCAAAGCCCTGAAAAGGTGCCTGGGGTTATTTTCTTACTATTCCCAATGGGTCCCCAACTACTCCGACAAAGCCCGCCCCCTCTTGAAAGCATCCTCTTTTCCGCTCTCTGCTGAGGCCCACGCCGCCTTCAAAAGCATTAAGCAGGATATTGAGCGGGCCACGCTACAGGCAGTGGACGAGAACACTCCATTTCAAGTGGAAAGTGATGCGTCCGACTTCGCCTTGGCGGCCACCCTCAACCAGGCGGGGCGGCCCGTAGCTTTCTTCTCGAGGACCCTCCAAGGCCCCGAGATCAGACACTCCTCCGTGGAAAAGGAGGCCCAAGCCATCGTGGAGGCAGTGCGCCACTGGCGCCACTACCTAGCCGGCAAACGCTTCACCCTACTTACCGACCAGCGGTCGGTAGCGTTTATGTTCAACAATAAACAGAGGGGGAAGATTAAAAATGATAAGATTCTTAGGTGGCGGATCGAGCTCTCCACTTTCGAGTACGACATCATTTACCGGCCAGGGGCCCTTAACGAATCCCCTGACGCCCTCTCATGAGGGATGTGTGCCAGACCCTCCACAACGACCTCTGCCACCCAGGGGTCACGCGGCTGTTCCACTTCATAAAGTCCCGTAACTTATCCTACTCGATTGAGGAAGTTCGGTCTCTGACCAGGAACTGCCGCACTTGCGCTGAGTGCAAGCCTCGGTTCTACCGCCCAGATAGAGCCCACTTAATCAAAGCTACACGGCCCTTCGAGCGGCTCAGCTTAGATTTCAAGGGCCCCCTCCCGTCCGTCGACCGCAATGTTTACTTCCTGAACATTGTGGACGAATACTCCCGTTTCCCATTCGCCTTCCCCTGCCCAGACATGACCAGCGCCACGGTCATTAAATGCCTCAACAGCCTGTTCTGCCTGTTCGGTATGCCGAGCTATATCCACACGGATAGGGGGGCGTCCTTCATGAGTGAAGAGCTACGCCAGTACATGCTGTCCAAGGGGATCGCCACGAGCCGTACCACCAGCTACAACCCCCGGGGTAACGGCCAGGTGGAGCGAGAGAACGGGACAGTGTGGAAAGCAGTCACTCTAGCTCTAAGGACCAAGGGCCTCCCTATCTCCCGCTGGCAGGAAGTCCTCTCAGATGTGCTCCATTCGATACGGTCGCTATTGTGTACGGCCACTAATGCCACGCCTCATGAACGAATGTTTGTCTTTCCTCGGAAATCCACCTCAGGCATATCCATGCCGTCATGGCTCTCCACCCCAGGTCCGGTACTCGTGCGAAGGCATGTGAGGGGCCACAAGACGGACCCTCTCGTGGAGCCAGTACACCTACTCCACGCCAACCCCCAATACGCATATATCCGGCACGCCGACGGAAGGGAGGACACCGTGTCCATAAAAGACGTCGCCCCAGCCGGCATCGACAACAACCATGGCAATAGCAGCGACGACGATCACAGCAACCCTTACCCACCCACTATTCTTTCATCACCCCCGGAAGAACATCGACCAACGGCACCCCCACCAACTACCCCTTCAACAACCCCGGCGGCACCCCCGGCAGAGACCCAGGAGGCTACCGGGGACACCCAGCCGACACCCGCGGCACCACAACAGCCACGTCGGTCGCAGAGGACTATCAAACCCCCGAACAGACTAAATCTATAGAAGGGGTGAATGTGATGAAATATATTCCATTCATCACTGCCTGTTTTCTGTGTCTTGTAACTGCCTGCTTTCTGTGTCTTTTCCCTTCCCCCAGTCCTCATGTATTATGTATTGGAATGTGCTGGAACTGGTTGTGTGCAGGGCTCCGCCCATACCTGGCTCCTTTGTAATCTAAGTTCAGTCGGGCATCAGCCTCCTGAAGGAAGACATCTCTCTATTTTACGTGTTATGTTCTGAGTTAATAAAAGCCTTACTTTTGTTCTGCTAACTTCGAGTCTCGGAATAATTGAGGCACATCAATTTTATTAACTCAATTTTCAACACTATGGATCAACTCCTGAAACCCGAACGTTTGGATTTGGATCAACATGCTCCGGACGCATCAGCACGCTTCGGACACTGGTTTGACTGTATGGAATTCTTCCTGGACAATTCCGCAGCCGTCAAAGACGCTACGGACACTGCGAAGATGAGACTCGGAATGCTACGGAATTGGGTAAGCCACCGGGTTTACCCCCTCATCCAAGACGCCGATACGTACCTGGCCGCCTGCAACACCTTAAAGGCGCATTACCAGCAGCCTACGAATGAGGTGTGTGCTAGGCATCTACTCGCTACTCGCGCACAGCGACCTGGGGAATCGGTGGGGGAGTTCCTAAGCATCCTGAAAAAGCTTGGCAAGGACTGTAAGTGCCGAGATGTAAAAGCCGCAGTTTACACCGACGAGCTTGTTCGCGATGCCTTTATCACAGGCCTCAGCTCCACTCACATCCGACAAAGACTGCTGGAAAAAACGGAGTTGGACCTGAAACAGGCTGCGGACACCGCGCGGTCCCTGGAGATGGCCCAGAGAAACTCGGACGCCTACTCTTCAGCCTGCGCCGCCCACGCCGCCACGTGTGCGCCGAGGGCGCCGCCATCTTGGAAGGCATCTTCCCCGCCCGGCAGCCCGACACCGGCGGGGCCCAGCTCTCCCCCCAGAAGCCCTACGACAGCCGCGACGCGTCAAGGACCCAACTGCTACTTCTGCGGGCAGCCAAAGCACACCAGAAACCTGTGCCCGGCGAAAGGCACCACCTGCTTTAAGTGCGGTAAGAAGGGGCACTTCGGGAAGGTGTGCAGAGGGAACCCCGCCGGAAAACCAACCGCCGGAAAACCCGCCACCGCCGCGTGTGCGCCGTGGGAGCGGCCATCTTGGACGCCATCTTGCCCGACCTCGTGGGGTCCGCCATCTTATGAGCAGACAGCGTGGATGCCATCTTGTCTCGATCAGGGCCCTACAGTGGCATCGGTCACAGTGGACCAGACCAGGCCGCATCCGCTATCCAAATCAATGGTGGACATCGAGGTAAACGGGTGCCGGGTTAAATGCTTAATTGACAGTGGAAGCACGGAGAGTTTTATCCACCCTGAACTGGCACAACAACTCTCCCTAAAGGTGGTCCCTGCTCAGGGTACCATCTCTATGGCCGATAAAACCCAGACATCGACCATTCTGGGTTACTGCACGGTACAATTGTGCGTTAACGGAACTGTGTATGATAATTTTAAAGTATTAATCATGAAGAATCTATGTGCGAGCGTGATCTTGGGTTTGGATTTCCAGTGCAACCACCAAAGCATCACGCTCAAGTACGGTGGGTCCCAGCCGCCCCTCACAGTGTGCGGTCTGGCTACCCTGAAGGTAAAGCCGCCTTCGCTATTCGCGAACCTTACCCCTAACTGCCGGCCAATAGCGACCAAAAGCAGGAGGTACAGCTGGGAGGACAGGCGGTTTATCGCGACCGAGGTAGACAGGCTCCTGAAAGAGCGCATTATTGAACACAGCAACAGCCCGTGGTGCGCCCAAGTGGTAGTGGTAAGGGGTAGCGAGAAGAAACGGATGGTGATCGACTATAGTCAAACGATCAACAGGTACACCCTACTAGACGCCTACCCGCTACCCCGCATATCAGAAATGGTGAACCAAATCGCCCAATACCGGGTGTTCTCCACCATCGACCTCAAGTCAGCGTACCACCAGCTCCCTATCAGACCAGAGGACCGCCCGTACACCGCCTTCGAGGCGAACGGACGCCTCTACCAATTCCTCAGAGTCCCCTTTGGGGTGACGAACAGGGTCTCGGTCTTTCAGAGGGAGATGGATCGCATGGTCGATGACCACCACTTGCAGGCAACCTTCCCCTACCTCGACAACGTCACCATCTGCGGTCACAACCAGCAGGATCACGACTCGAACCTCGAGAGGTTCCTGAAAACCGCACAAAAACTCAACCTCACCTATAACGAGGACAAGTGCGTTTTCAACACCACGCGCCTCTGCATACTGGGCAGCGTGGTGGAGAATGGGGAAATCGGACCAGACCCCGACCGATTGCGCCCCCTACGGGAGCTGCCCCTGCCCAACACTCCCAAAGCCCTGAAAAGGTGCCTGGGGTTATTTTCTTACTATTCCCAATGGGTCCCCAACTACTCCGACAAAGCCCGCCCCCTCTTGAAAGCATCCTCTTTTCCGCTCTCTGCTGAGGCCCACGCTGCCTTCAAAAGCATTAAGCAGGATATTGAGCGGGCCACGCTACAGGCAGTGGATGAGAACACTCCATTTCAAGTGGAAAGTGATGTGTCCGACTTCGCCTTGGCGGCCACCCTCAACCAGGCGGGGCGGCCCGTAGCTTTCTTCTCGAGGACCCTCCAAGGCCCCGAGATCAGACACTCCTCCGTGGAAAAGGAGGCCCAAGCCATCGTGGAGGCAGTGCGCCACTGGCGCCACTACCTAGCCGGCAAACGCTTCACCCTACTTACCGACCAGCGGTCGGTAGCGTTTATGTTCAACAATAAACAGAGGGGGAAGATTAAAAATGATAAGATTCTTAGGTGGCGGATCGAGCTCTCCACTTTCGAGTACGACATCATTTACCGGCCAGGGGCCCTTAACGAATCCCCTAACGCCCTCTCACGAGGGATGTGTGCCAGCGCCACCGAGGATCGGCTACAGACCCTCCACAACGACCTCTGCCACCCAGGGGTCACGCGGCTGTTCCACTTCATAAAGTCCCGTAACTTATCCTACTCGATTGAGGAAGTTCGGTCTCTGACCAGGAACTGCCGCACTTGCGCTGAGTGCAAGCCTCGGTTCTACCGCCCAGATAGAGCCCACTTAATCAAAGCTACACGGCCCTTCGAGCGGCTCAGCTTAGATTTCAAGGGCCCCCTCCCGTCCGTCGACCGCAATGTTTACTTCCTGAACATTGTGGACGAATACTCCCGTTTCCCATTCGCCTTCCCCTGCCCAGACATGACCAGCGCCACGGTCATTAAATGCCTCAACAGCCTGTTCTGCCTGTTCGGTATGCCGAGCTATATCCACACGGATAGGGGGGCGTCCTTCATGAGTGAAGAGCTACGCCAGTACATGCTGTCCAAGGGGATCGCCACGAGCCGTACCACCAGCTACAACCCCCGGGGTAACGGCCAGGTGGAGCGAGAGAACGGGACAGTGTGGAAAGCAGTCACTCTAGCTCTAAGGACCAAGGGCCTCCCTATCTCCCGCTGGCAGGAAGTCCTCTCAGATGTGCTCCATTCGATACGGTCGCTATTGTGTACGGCCACTAATGCCACGCCTCATGAACGAATGTTTGTCTTTCCTTGGAAATCCACCTCAGGCATATCCATGCCGTCATGGCTCTCCACCCCAGGTCCGGTACTCGTGCGAAGGCATGTGAGGGGCCACAAGACGGACCCTCTCGTGGAGCCAGTACACCTACTCCACGCCAACCCCCAATATGCATATATCCGGCACGCCGACGGAAGGGAAGACACCGTGTCCATAAAAGACGTCGCCCCAGCCGGCATCGACAACAACCATGGCAATAGCAGCGACGACGATCACAGCAACCCTTACCCACCCACTATTCTTTCATCACCCCCGGAAGAACATCGACCAACGGCACCCCCACCAACTACCCCTTCAACAACCCCGGCGGCACCCCCGGCAGAGACCCAGGAGGCTACCGGGGACACCCAGCCGACACCCGCGGCACCACAACAGCCACGTCGGTCGCAGAGGACTATCAAACCCCCGAACAGACTAAATCTATAGAAGGGGTGAATGTGATGAAATATATTCCATTCATCACTGCCTGTTTTCTGTGTCTTGTAACTGCCTGCTTTCTGTGTCTTTTCCCTTCCCCCAGTCCTCATGTATTATGTATTGGAATGTGCTGGAACTGGTTGTGTGCAGGGCTCCGCCCATACCTGGCTCCTTTGTAATCTAAGTTCAGTCGGGCATCAGCCTCCTGAAGGAAGACATCTCTCTATTTTACGTGTTATGTTCTGAGTTAATAAAAGCCTTACTTTTGTTCTGCTAACTTCGAGTCTCGGAATAATTGAGGCACATCAAGGTCATCGACCTGAAACGTTAACTCTGTTTCTCTCTCCACAGATGCTGCCTGAACTGCCGAATATTTCCAGCATTTTCTGTTTTTATTTCAGATTTGCAGCATCTAAAGGAGTGGTGTGGGAAAGAGAGGTTCCATTTCATGTGGCACTGGCACCATTATTGAGACAGGAAGGAACTGTACCGTTGAGACGGGCTCCACCTGAATCGGTCTGGGACCAGGGTCCTAGTGGAAAGGATAAATAGGGCGGTCACAAGGACTTTAAACCAGTAAATGGGGGGAAATTACAATATAAATAATACAAATAGTAGTTCAAAAACAAACGAAAGGGAGGAGTGTAGAGTAGCAGTCGTAAATTGTACTTTAGGCACTACAGGTAAAGGGAAAACTAAAAGATGTAAAGCGATTAAACCAGGAGAGAGAAATAAGAAACATGTGACTAAAGCATCAGAGCTGAAGGACGCGTGGCCCAAATAAACGTTCTTTATACAATGCACGCAGTATAAGGAATAAATTGAATGAACTGCAGACACAAATTCAAATTAGAGAGTATGACATGGTAGCCATTACTGAGACATGGCTGCAGGACAGTCAGGACTGGAAACTAAATATACCAGGTTATAAGGTCTACAGGACGGATAGGGGAAATGGCAGAGGGGGAGGAGTAGCCTTAGTGATTAAGGATGAAATCACTTCAATGATAAGAGAGGATTTAAAGAGAGGTAAACAGCCAGTGGAGACCTTATGGGTTGAATTAAGAAATAGGAAAGGATCTAAGACTGTAGTGGGAATTGTGTATAGGCCCCCTGGTAGCAGCTGTGAAGTGCTAGATTGTATAAATGCAGAGATTAGACAAGTGTAAAGGCAGTGTGGTTTTAATGGGGGATTTTAACTTTCCTATAGATTGGGAAAAGCAGACTAGCACCTGTCAGAAATGTAATGAATTTCTTGAAAGTGTCCGAGATAGTTTTCTACAACAATGTGTCTTGAGGCAACAAGGGGGCAAGCCATATTAGATTTAGCCTCTCGTGCAATTCAGTGGGAGGTTAGTGGCAGCGGTAGCCGATAGCACCCTGCAGCGCTGCGCCTCTGGCACTGATATCATCACCTTGCACAGCACCCCGCTCGCGCTCAGGCCGCAAACTTCGGTCGCGCCCCCATGATATGTCCGATAGGCTCAGGATGGTGTTTTTGCAGCCACAGCGGCGCAAATTAAAGGGCAGTTGCCGGGCGGCCATTTTTTTGGGCCGCCTGCCAGCACCTGCCCCCTTCCGCTTTTTTATGCAGGATGCCAGCTGCAATCGCTCAGCCCGGCACCCCTTTTGAGTGCCGGGTTGTTTTCTCGGCACCCTGCTCACTGGTGGTCCAGCAGGGCCCTGGTGCACGCAGCGCTAGGACCCTCCCCTTTAATCAGGAGAGGGAGGCCTGTAGTACCGTGGCACTACATGCCGACGCACATGGTGATGTTGCACATAGCACCGCGATATTCAACGGTAGCACCCAAGGAAGGAAGGGGAGCGCTTCCAGTAGCACCCCGCCTCCTGCTTGGGGCACTACCACTGAATTTACGGTGCAGGGGCGCTAACTTTTTTGGGGCACTAAAAGTAGTGCCCCGGTGAAGTAAGCACCCCAAAGGCTGCGCAACCAAATTTTTCCCCCTGAAAGTGGTGATATTGTCAATAACAATGGGGAAATGGCGGACATGTTGAATAATTATTTTGCATCAGTATTTACAGTAGAAGAGGATAGCATGCCAGAAATCCCAAAGAAACTAATATTGAATCAGGGACAGGGACTCAATAAAATTAACGTACGTAAAATAACAGTAATAAAGAAAATAACGGCACTAAAGAGTGACAAATCCCCAGGGCCAGATGGTTTCCATCCCAGGGTTTTAAAGGAAGTAGGTGAGCACGTTGCAGATGCCCTAACTATAATCTTCCAAAGTTCTCTCGATTCAGGAACCATCACTTTAGATTGGAAAATTGCACAATGTCACTCCACTTTTTAAGAATGGTGAGAGAGCGAAACCAGGGAATTACAGGAAACTTTGTGCTATCCGGCACCGACGGGACCGAGCTGTTGCCGTTCCCTCAAAACTGCCGGACACTCCAGAGTTAATGTTGAAAGATATGGAGATTCTTATCTCTGTATCTGACAACAAACACTGTTGCTTAGCAACAGCTTCTAAACAGTCGGGTGCAGCTGCAAGCTTGCAGTGCTTGACTGGGAAAAAAAAAGCAAAGAAAACAAATGAAAAGAATAAAAAACGGCTCCTGATTTTTGCCGGTGGCTCTAGCTTGCCGGATGGTTCGCCTCCAGATAACTCAAAGTTTCCTGTATAGACCAGTTAGCCTAACATCTGTTGTTGGGAAATTGCTAGAGCCTATAATTAAGGATAGGGTGACTGAACACCTTGAACATTTTCAGCTAATCAGAGAGAGCTAGCATGGATTTGTGAAAGGAGGTCATGCCTGACAAACCTGATTGAATTTTTTGAGGAGGAGACTAAAGTAGTGGTCAGGGGAATGGCTGTGCATGTTATTTATATGGACTTCCAGAAGGCATTTGATAAAGTCCCACATAAGAGACTGTTATCTATGGTAGAAGCCCATGGAGTTGAGGGCAAATTATAGGCCTGGTTAGGAAATTGGCTGAGTTGCAGGGGACAGAGAGTAGGGATAATGGGTAGGTACTCAAATTGGCAGGATGTGACTCGTGGTGTCCTGGAGGGATCTGTGTTGGTGCCTCAACTATTCACAATATTTAGTAGCGACTTAGATGATGGCATAGGAAGCTACATATCCAAATTTGCTAATGACACAAAGATAGGCGGCATTGTAGGCAGTATAGATGAAAGCATAAAATTACAAAGGGATATTGATAGATTAAGTAAATGGGCAAAACTGTGACAAATGAATTTCAATGTAAGCAAATGCGAGGTCATCCACTTTGGACCTAAAAAGGATAGAACAGGGTATGTTCTAAATGGTAAAAAACTAAAAACAGTGGATGTCCAAAGAGACTTGGGGTCCAGGTACATAGATCATTAAAATGTCATGAACAGGTACAGAAAATAATCAAAAAGGCTAATGAAATGCTGGCCTTTATATTTAGAGGACTAGGGTCCAAGTGGGCAGAAGTTATGCTGCAGCTATACAAAACCCTGGCTAGATCACACCTGGAGTACTGTGAGCAGTTCTGGGTGCCACACCTTAGGAAGGATGTATTGGCCTTGGAGGGAGTGCAGTGTAGGTTTACCAGAATCATACCCGGACTTCAAGGATTAAGTTTTTTAAAATTTGTTTATGGGATGTGGGCATCGCTGGCAAGGCCAGCATTTATTGCCCATCCCTAATTGCCCTTGAGAAGGTGGTAGTGAGTCACCTTCTTGAACTGCTACAGTCTATGTGGTGAAGGTACTCCCACAGTGCTGTTAGGGAGGGTGCTCCAGGGTTTTGACCCAGTGACATACTTCCAAGTCAGGATGATGTGTGACTTGGAGGGCAACTTGGAGATGGTGGTGTTCCCATGTGCCTTCTGCCCTTGTCCTTCTAGGTGGAAGAGGTTGCGGGTTTGGGAGATGCTGCAGTGCATCTTGTAGATGGTACACACTGCAGACACGGTACGCTGGTGGTGGAGGGAGTGAATGTTTAAGGTGGTGGATGGGGTGCCAATCAAATGGGTTGCTTTGTCCTGGATGGTGTCGAGCTTCTTGAGTGTTGTTCAAGCTACACTCATCCAGGCAAGTGGAGAGTATTCCATCGCACTCCTTACTTGTAAGTTCAAGGCATTACCATTGCCGAATCCACCATAGATAGTCAGCTATGGAGGAGAGATGGGCATCTATTTTGGAGAGACACCAGGGCTTCATGGACGTCCTTGTTTTGAGAACTGCCAGTACAGATACGGGTCCTCGTGGTTCCCCTGATGTGCAGCAAGGTGCTCTCCAGCCAATTGCTAGCACTGAAGTACGGCTGACCCATGAGAGGCATGTTGGTGGCAGACAACAAGGAAGTGTGGGCTCCTCTCCAAGCGCTCACACTCCCATGCCACTGCGGAGCCCTCGGTCAGAGCCCCAGATTCCTCACCCAACTGAGATGGCCGTCTCAGCCCCTGCACAGCCGCAGGAAGAGCAAACTGTGGAGGAGCCCTCCCAGTCTCCCAAACCCAGAGGATGCCCGCCAAAGGCATCTAGGCAGGCGCAGCATCAAAGTCAGCAAGGTACCTCTACATCTGCTGGAGCCACAGGGGAAGCACCACATAGAAGCACACGTAAGAGGAAGATAAAGCACAATTAGTCACAAGGGGAGTCACTTGGGTGTTTTGTTCTGTTGCATTTGGTTCTGTTTAATATTTTGCATTGTCATGCTTTTGCGAATGTAGTAAACAAAAGTTATGGCAAACAATTGAAGGTCTGGCCTATGTGTTCTGGGAAATGGAAGTTACACATTAAGGCCTCAGGGCGACTTGCATTTGTAATGATGATGCTGAGAGTGATAGGAAAGCAGCGTTTATTGGAGAGTAGATGTATGGTGTTTTAAGAATGTCGTCCACACATTCATAGCCTGTGGCTGAAGCATAAGCTTATGCGAATCTGGCATGGATGAGTGCATCCCTTGCATGACGGCCAGCGCTGTGCTTGAGTGCTGCTGCTTTGGCCACATCCGGCCTCCCAAGGCGTACCTCCTCATCCTTGTCCTCCTCCACCTCGTCCTCCCCTTCTTCTGAGGATGCTCTACGCTGAACCACTTGTTCCTCAGGCAGCGCTAAGCCATGCTGCTCTGTGATGTTGTGCAGGGCACAGCAGACGACGATGATTCTGGACACCGGGGCTGGTGTGTACTGTAGGGCTCCAGCAGATCTGTCGAGGCATCGGAATCGCTTGGAGAAAGCCGAATGTTTGCTCTATGATGCTACTGGTGGAAATGTGGCTCACATTGTACCACTTCTCAGCCTCATTTGTTGGCCTCCTCATCGGTGTCATGAGCCACTTTTTCAGGGGATAGCCCTTGTCGCCAGGTAGCCATCCAGAAAGTTGGGTTGGCGGATTGAAGAGCTGAGGCACAGTAGACTGCCGCAGGATGAATGAGTCATGGCAATTGCCAGGGTACTTTGTGCAAACATGCATGATATCTTCCTGTGGTTACACACCAGCTGGATGTTAAGGGGGTGGAAGCCCTTGCGGTTGACAAATACAGTTGGGTTGTGATGGGGTCCCCTAATGGCCACATGTGTGCAGTCTAGGACATCCCGCACCCTTGGGAAGCCTGCCATATGTGCAAAGCCAACCGCATGCGCAGTTACACTTGCTTCATCCATAGAGAAGTGGATGTAATTGTGCGACTTTGCAAAGAGGGCATCGGTAACCTGCGTGATGCAAGTGTGTGTGGCCGACTGGGAGATACCGCTGATGTCTGCTGCTGATCCCCGGAAGGAGCCCGAAGCAAAGAAGTTGAGTGCGGTGGTGACTTTGACAGCCACTGGTAAGGAGTGTCCAAACGCTCCTCTGAGCTCCAGGTGCTGGTGCAGCATTGCACAGATGTCAGCGACTACATCTCGTGGAGGTCTCAGCCTCCTTTGGCACTGCTGCTCACTCATGTTGAGGAAGCTCATCCTTAGCCTGTAAACCCTGTGTTGTGGGTATCTCCTGCAGCAAGGTGCAGGCCTGCGCTGACGCCCTCTGCCCTGTGCATCATCAGGTGGCTGAGGAGAAGTTTGGCGCTGCTGTTGTGCCTGGTTGCGCTGCTGCCGCGGCTGCTGTTCCTCCGAATCTGACGACCAGGATGAGAGGATATAAATGGTTCCCATACCGCTGGTATGTATCTCAGTCGAGGAATGGAGGTTGTTTACGCTCAGACAAAGTGGCCAGAGGGTATTCCAAGGAGGTCACACTGCAGGTGGATTTGAACCTCAACACTCAGAAGATTAGTTGAGCTGCAAAATGTCTCCCAAACCTCAAAGCACTAAGAATGAGAGATTGCAGGACTGCTTTTAAGCTGTTCCAGCAGCTGGCAACCATTCAGGTCCTCGCTCAACCCGGCTCGATTCAGCTGGCGTGTTTTAATGAAGATGGGCAGCACGTTGAAAAACCTCGAAAATCTGATCAGCCATTTAAAATAGGATTACCCTGCCAATTAACGACCTGTTAACTGGTTTAACAACCTATCCTGCCGTTTGGTGTCGGGTTAGTTCGGGAGCAGCTGACCCGACACTTCCCAAAGTTGCGTGGAGGTGGGTTTGCAGCCCACCCCCAATTTCTCCGATTTTCGCGACAGACCCACCTCCAAACCCGCCCTGTCAGAGGAATAAAATTAGTGGCCAGGGAGTCTGTGAAATGGGGGGTCTGTGAAATGGGGGGGTCTGTGAAATGGGGAATCTGTGAAATGGAGAATCTGTGAAATGGGGGGTCTGTGAAATGGGGGGTCTGTGAAATGGGGAATCTGTGAAATGGGGAGTCTGTGAAATGGGGAATGTGTGAAATGGGGAATCTGTGAAATGCAGAATCTGTGAAATGGGGAATCTGTGAAATGGGGAATGTGTGAAATGGGGAATGTGTGAAATGGAGAATCTGTGAAATGCAGAATCTGTGAAATGGGGAGTCTGTGAAATGGGGAATCTGTGAAATGGGGAATCTGTGAAATGGAGAATCTGTGAAATGGGGAATCTGTGAAATGGGGAATGTGTGAAATGGGGAATCTGTGAAATGGGGAGTCTGTGAAATGGGGAATGTGTGAAATGGGGAATGTGTGAAATGGGGAATCTGTGAAATGGGGAATCTGTGAAATGGGGAATCTGTGAAATGGGGAATGTGTGAAATGGGGAATCTGTGAAATGGGGAGTCTGTGAAATGGGGAATCTGTGAAATGGGGAATGTGTGAAATGGGGAATCTGTGAAATGCAGAATCTGTGAAATGGGGAGTCTGTGAAATGGGGAATCTGTGAAATGGGGAATGTGTGAAATGGGGAATCTGTGAAATGCAGAATCTGTGAAATGGGGAGTCTGTGAAATGGGGAATCTGTGAAATGGGGAATCTGTGAAATGCAGAATCTGTGAAATGGGGAGTCTGTGAAATGGGGAATCTGTGAAATGCAGAATCTGTGAAATGGGGAGTCTGTGAAATGGGGAATCTGTGAAATGGGGAATCTGTGAAATGCAGAATCTGTGAAATGGGGAGTCTGTGAAATGCAGAATCTGTGAAATGGGGAGTCTGTGAAATGCAGAATCTGTGAAATGGGGGAGTCTGTGAAATGGGGGAGTCTGTGAAATGGGGGGTACTTTTTCTCAGAAAAGTAAGCTGACCTGAAACTTCAGTTGAACTATTTACCCTCTGCCGAACCATAGGCAAAACTATCCCAGATTGCACAACCGATTTAATTCCGTGACGTGCAGCTCCCGGGGGAACTGCGCAAAGTGTTGACAGTGCCAGGTGAAAGCCGTATCACTTGGCACTTAGCTGCTGCTGCAGCATTGGCCTACTTTTGCATATTAGCATTAAGTCTGGTCTAATGAATAAAGTCTTCTTCTTGGAAAGCACTTTTACTACTCACCACCTTAACTCTTTGAGGGATGATAAATATTCTGAAATGGATTGATTATAAATAACTAACATTTTTAATGTAGAAAATCCTATTTTTCTCTTTGGAATGTAAAATTCACAGAATCGTAGAACAGTACAGCACAGAAGGAGGCCATTCAGTGGCTCTTTCGAAGAGCAATCCAGTTAGTCCCACACCCCCACTCTTTCCCCATATCCCTGCAAATTTTTTCTCCTTCAAATATTTATCCAATTCCCTTTTGAAGGTTACTATTGACTCTGTATCCACCACCCTATCAGGCAGTGCATTCCAAATCCTAACCACTCGTTGCGTAAAAAAGTTTTCTTCATGTCGCCTCTGGTTCTTTTGCCAATCACCTTAAACCTGTGCCCTCTGGTTATCGACCTTTCAGCCATTGGAAACAGTTTCTCTTTATTTACTCTATCTAAACCCTTCGTGATTTTAAACACCTCTATCAAATCTCCTATTAGCCTTCTCTGCTCTAAGGACAACAACCCCAGCTTCTCTAGTCTTAACTGTAAGCCCTCATCCCTAGAATCATTCTAGTAAATTGGCTGTAAGACACCTTGAGGACACAAAAGGAACTGTATAAATGTATATTTTCTTACTCCAATTTCCCCTTGATGCAACAAAAAAATACCTGTGACCAAAATTCCCCATTTCAGGATCCATTCTACATTCCAGCATTAGTAACCTACCAAAAGCTAGTTCCGTGGTGGTAAATTGCTCTGAATTTTTCCAGTAGCATTAGTTATCACTTACAGCTGTAAACGGGAACAAACACAACCAGCTGATATATTGCAGCAAAACACTAAACACAAGTATATATAACTGAAGTAAGTTGGGATGGCATATCATCTTTCTGAGAATATGCTATTAGCATATCCTATAGTTTGTGCCACGTGATTAATGGGACAGAGTACAGGACAAAAGGGTAGAAGATGCTTTTAAATCACTAGATCAGATTACTGGATTAAATAAGTATATAATCTGTAGATTACTGGGGTGAACAGTGGGACACAAGATGCAAGATCTGTTACAGTTACTAGGATGGACTATAGGACAAGAGGTCACAAACTGCTTTAACTCCCCTATTACTTTACCATGCTACCACCAAACTCAGGACTGCTCCCAGCGGCATCAGTGCAAAGTGACCGAGGCAGCACTGCTGCTTGCTGGGGCTCTGAGATCCATTTGAACAAAAAATTGTAGACAACACAAAATAGGGAGTATGGTTAACTGTGAAAAGGACTGTAAGTAACGTCAGGGATATACAAGCAGGCTAGTAGATTGGACAGATAAATGTCAAGTGAAATTTATTGCAGAGAAAAATGAGGTGTTAATACTTTGTGAGAAAGAATAAGGAAAGTAAATATACATTAAATGACAACACTTTTAAAAAGGAGTACAGAGCACTGACATGAACAGGGTCAAATACACTCATTTTTAAAAATGGGAGGACAAGTTGATAAAGCTGTTTCAAAAAAAAAATTATGGGATTCTAAGTTTTATAAGAAGGAGTATAGAGCACAAAAGTAAAGAGATAATCCTAAAACTATATAAATCATTGATTATTCAGGAGTTAGAGTAATGTGTTCAGTTTTGGTCACCCTATTTTAGGGAGCATGCTAAGGCTTGGAGATTCCCTAAGATGACACCAGTGATTGAGACTTTAGCTATGAGGAGACATGCCAGAAAGTGGGGATTTTTAAAATTAAAACACAAAAGGTTAAGAGGAAATCTGATAGTGGTGCTTAAAATTCTGAAGTGTTTAGATAAAGTAAATAGGAAAAAAATATTTTCACAGTTCGATCATCATAAAAAGAATAAAGGGAGAGAATAGGGAATTTTTTTGAATGCAGTTACTTGTTATCAGAAACAGTGGTGGGAACATAATCCATGATAGCTTTTAAAAGGGAAGTGGATAAATATTTGAAAACAAAAAATGTTAAAGGATATGGGAAGCAGGCAGGGGAATGGATCTAAGTTGGGTAGTTCTTTCAGAGCGTCATTACAGCCACAGTGGGCTGAATGGTGGCAGAATCCCATGCTTGTATAATTCCAGTGCAATGGAATCTGCCCTGCAATGTAGACACGAAGAAGTCATAGTGTAGTGTCCGCGCCTTAATAATACACGGACTGCAGGAGAACAATAAAACAGGTATTTACTGAACAGAGGGTACTCTTTTTGTTCGTACCAAAAAAACAACAAATTGGCTGTAAACAAAAGTTCAACTAAAACTTAACAAATCAAATTAAAATTGGGTTATCCGGGTTGATGATGCACTCCAGTCCCCGCGGCGCCCACCGGTCGCGGAAATCCTCAAGTGCACCGGCGGACACCGCGTGCTCCATCTCCAGGGCCACCCGGGCGCGAACATGGCCGCGGAAGAGAGGCAGGCAATCCGGCTGGACGACCCCCTCGACCGCCCGCTGCCTGGACCAATTGATGGCTCTTTTAGCCAGGCCCAGGAGCAGGCCCACAAGGAGGTCCTCCAACCTGTCCGCTCCCCTCCGCACCGGGTGACCGTAGATCAAGAGCGTGGGACTGAAGTGCAACCAAAAATCGAGGAGCAGCCCCTTCAAGTAGTGAAAGAGGGGCTGCAACCTCTCACACTCCATATAAACGTGAAACACGGACTCCTCCAGGCCGCAAAAAATGCAGGCGGCCTGGGAGTCCATGAACCTACTTAAAACCTTATTGCACGGGACCGCTCCGTGCAACACCCTCCAGGCCAAGTCCCTGATGGAACAAGGGAGGACTCCCGCGTAGAGAGCCCTCCATTGGGGACCTCCGCCACCGCCAGTCGGCAAGACGCCACGCCAAGGCGTGTCCGGACGGTAGACGAAGATGGCAAAGTGGAGAGTGTGCAGGAGCAGCCCGTACAGGAAACCCCTCCGCGCGGAATGAAAAGGCACGGAGGGTATTTCCTCGAGACGGCTCAAGTTGTGAGGCGCCGGTTCCTGAGGGGAGTTTCGGGGCCGGGCGCCGATGAGGAATTCCGTCCGAACGGGGGTAAGCTCAGACGGGATCGCCCCACATGCTTGAGCCGCCTCGATACACCTAGTGGAGTCAGGGCCCAGTGCCGCTTTCACCGATTCGATGGCTTCGACCGCGAGCCGGACGTTGGCCCAGGACAGGCGCCGCGCCAGCTCCTCCGGCGCCATCCAGCCCGCTCCTCCACCATCGAGCAGGTCCCCGACTCTGGTCACCTTGCCAGGCACAGCCCTGCCCTCCGTCAGCCGCCCGAAACCGCGTTCGTGGAGGTGCGGATTCCTGAGCAGCGGCTCCCGAAGGAGAGCCGCCGCTCCTGACGGGGGAGAGCTCCGCCTGGAAGCGACGTAGTTCCAAACCCATAGTAGTTCCTGGTAGAAGACAGGCAGCTCCTGCAGGCCGGCACACCTGCCGCCCACTTTCGCGAACAGGAGCTGCGTGTCGTAATTGAGGCCGTGCAGCTGGCGGAAGAAAAACGTCGCCAGCGCACACCATCTCGGAGGATTCTCGACGTACAGGTATCTCTGCAGCGTCTGAAGACGGAAAGTCGCAGCCTGGGTGCAAAGGCACACCAGCGCCTGACCGCCCTCCCTAAGCGGGAGACACAGAACCGCGGCAGAGACCCAGTGCTTCCTTTTGTCCCAGAAGAAGTCGATGAGCTTCTTCTGCATCTTGGCGACAAACGCAGGGGGAGGGATCAAAGTGACCAACCGGTACCACAACATGGCAGCCACCAGCTGGTTTATGACCAGCGCTCGACCCCTGTAGGACAACACTCGGAGCAGTCCTGTCCAGCGTCCTAGGCGAGCGGTGACTTTGGCCTCCAGCTCTTGCCAGTTCGCCGGCCAGGCGTCCTCGGCAGGGCTAAGGTAGACTCCCAAATAGAGGAGGTGCGTGGTGCTCCAGGCGAAAGGCCTGAACTCCTCCGGCAGGGAGTCCACCCGCCACTGACCCACCAAGAGTCCGGAACATTTCTCCCAGTTGATCTTGGCGAAGGATGCATCCGAGTAAATCTGCTGGCATTCCCGCATCCTCCGAAAGTCAGCGGGATCCGTGACCATGAGGAGCACATCATCGGCGTAAGCCGAGAGGACCACCTCCACGCCCGGCCCTTACAGAGCCAGTCCCGTCAACCTCTTCCGCAAGAGGCGCAGGAATGGCTCCACGCAAACGGCTTATAACTGACCGGACAAGGGGCATCCCTGACGCACCCACCTCCCGAAGCGAAGGGGCGCCGTCAAGGACCCGTTAACTTTAATCAGACACTCCGCGGCGGCGTACAGAAGTCGGATCCGGGCGACGAAATGCGTCCCGAACCCGAATGCGTGCAGAGTCCCGAAGAGATACTCGTGATCCACCCTGTCGAACGCCTTCTCCTGATCCAGGGAAAGGAAGGCGACCGACATGACCAGCCCTCTGGGAGTGGTGGACCAGGTCCCGGACCAGATGGATGTTATCATGGATGGTCCGGCCCGGGACCGTGTAGGACTGGTCGGGGTGGATCATGTGGGCCAGCACGGTGCCAAGGCGAGCAGACATGGCCCTGGCAAAGATTTTATAGTCCGTGCTGAGGAGGGAGACTGGGCGCCAGTTCTTAAAGAGGCGGAGATCACCCTTCTTAGGCAGCAGGACAATGACCGCCCTGCGCCAAGAGAGGGGCATCTCCCCGGTCGCCAAACTTTCCCCCAGGACCCGCGCGTAGTCGCCCCCCAAGACGTCCCAGAATGCCCTGTGGAACTCCACGGTCAGCCCGTCCAGCCCCGGGGACTTTCCCCTAGAGAGCTGGCGGAGGGCGCCGGTCTGCTCCGCCAGGCTTAGTGGAGCATCCAAATTTTTGGCGCCCTCCGGGCTGACCTTCGGCAGGTCCTCCCACAAAATTCTGCGCGCATCCTCGCTGGACGGATCCGGAGAGAAAAGAGCCCCGTAGTAGGCGCGGGTCTCCGCGCTGATTCCCTCCGGATCCGAGACCAGAGAACCGTCGTCGGCCAGCAGCCCCAAGAGCTGCTTACGGACCCCCCATCTTTTTTCCAGTGAGTAGAAGAAGGGGCAGCCGCGGTCCAGGTCCCGCAGGAGCTGGATCCACGACCTCACGTACGCGCCTCGGGACCCGACGAGCTGCAGGTCCTTCAGCGCGTCCTTCTTCTCTTCGTACACCTTCTGCAGGGCCGGGTCCTCAATGACCTGACCGAGACAGGACTCCAGGTCGAGCACCTCCTTCTCCAACCGCCCGACCCGGGCCTCCCGCCTCTTGGTCGACCCTTTCGCGTACTCCTGACAGAAGAGACGGATGTGAGCCTTGCCCACATCCCACCATAGCCTCAAGGAGGGGAAGCCCCCCCGCTTCCTTCTCCAGTCGGCCCAGAACAGACGAAACGAATCCCAGAACCGCGCGTCCTCCAGCAGCAGGTTGTTAAAATGCCAGTACGCGGACCCCCCCGCGCGCACAGCGGAGCGAGCTCTGCCCACACCAGGTGGTGGTCCGTGCACGGCACCAGCCACATGGTAGCCGCCGGAACGCAGGAGACGTACACCCGGGAAATGTAAAGGCGGTCGATTCTGGACCTTCCTCCCCCAGACCTCACGCTAGTGAAGGCGCTGGAGTCGGGGTGGAGATTTCGCCAGACGTCCACCAAGTCGAAGGACCCAACCAGGTCCCTCAACTTCTCCATCGCCACCGGGCTTCGCGGGGGACCCGAACGGTCCCTCGCCTCGAGGGTGCAGTTAAAATCCCCCCCGAGGATGACGCACTCGCCCACATCGACGGAGCCCAACAGAAGCTTCGAAGAAGCGCACTTGCTGTGCACCGGTCTGAGGGGCGTACACGTTCACTAGATGGAGCGGCACGCCCCCCAGGCGAACAGTGACTTGGAGCAAGCGGCCCGGCACGTGCTCCTTGACCCCCAAGATCTCCGGCTGAAAATGCGGGGCCAGCAAGATAGCCACCCCGCTGGAATTGTTGGAGAGGTGACTCATGCTGACCCCTCCTTGCCACTCCAGGAGCCATGTGGCTTCGTCTCCCGGAACGGTGTGGGTTTCTTGCAGGAAGCACACCGCATACTTCCCATCCCGAAGGACCGAGAAGTTATTGAATCTGCGGCGCGCCTCCCTGCTGCCGTTGATATTGAGGCTGGCTATGGTTATCTTCATGTCAGAAGCATAGTGCAACCTCTACCTACACCTAACGGGGGGAGGAAGCGCAGCCGCTGGTCAGCCGCCACTTCCTCAGCAGCCCAGTGAGAAACGTTGTGAGCCGGCGCAGCTCGAGTGGGTTCACACCCTCGTCCGCGCCCATGATCTTAACGGCGGCGCGGACGGATACGATGAGCAGCGCCAGCTCCGACCACCTGTCGAGGGCCAGCCGGACCTTATTGCGCCGACCCAGGCACGTGGCCATAAAATCCCGGAGTTCCCTTACGGGAATGAGGGGAGACTCGGCAAGGGGCACGAGGCCATCCATTGCCTCGTCGGTGCTGGAGTCCGAATCGTCCTCCGTGCCCATCACCGAGTCCCCATCCTCCTCCAGGGGGTTGTCACCAGCGGCCGACCCGTCCGCCGCGCAGTGCGAAGCGAACGGCTCGGCCGCGCCAGCCAGCCCCGCCTCCGCCCGGATCCCACCCCCAGGATCGGCGGCAGAGGATTTCTCCCTGGGCTCCTCTAGGGGTGCTGGGCCAGAAGACGGCGGTGGTTCAGAGCTCCCCTCCGCCTCAGATGCCGGAACGACCGGAGAAACCGGGGAGAGAACAATTCCCAGCTCCTCCAGTACGTCCGGCACCAGAGACACAGCCAGGGGGCCATCCTCCTCCCCACCACCAACCTCCGGCCCAGCGGATGGAGGGTTTTGAATTAAAAGCTCTACCAGGACGAGCAGCCCCTGGGGGATGTCCGGGTCGCATTGGGTGAGCTCATTATCCTCGAGCTCGTCCGACCCAGACCCCAGGCCGCCCGACCCGGTGAGGGGTAACGGCACCGATAGAAGGTCAATTTCAATTACCGCCGCGGTTTGTTCCACGACCCCCCCACGGGCAGGGTCTCGTCCCCATCCCCGGGAGGCACGCGTCGGACAGACACATCTGCCTCAGCCTCCCGAGGGACAGGCGACCCCTGCCGATCGCTGGTGATGACAACAGCGGGGGTGGGGGGCGCAGTACCCGCGGTGGGCGACGACTCCCCCTGCTCGGAGGGACCTTCCTCCTTCCAGTCCTCCTCCTCTTCCAGGGGGTCGCGCCTTCTTTTTAGCACGGAGGGAGCGAGGGAGACCTCCATGACTGCAGAGGCCTCCTCCTCAGCTCCCTCCAGCGGAGCAGGTTTGTTGGGCTCCTCGGGCCCGAGCCCGGCCGCAGGTAATGGCGTTTCCACTACGGCAGTTGCGGCCACAGGCTCGGGGACGAGGCCCCTCCCGCTCGCGTCTGCCCCGATTAACTCCGCGAGGAGCGCGGGTGTAAGGGGCTCAAGGGGCAAGGGCTGGCCATCCACGGGGGGACCCGCCCTAAGGTGTTTATTTTTCCGCCGCGCCTTCTTTCCGGCCGGACACGCTCCCTCCCCCCCGCCGGAGGCCTTGGTGGCATCGGCCCCCGACGTCGACTGCGCATCAGATGTTCCCGACGCGCGGGCAGGTCCAGGGGGAGGAGCGTCGGCGGCGCCAGCCTCGGCCGCACGAGATGATCCGGCGGCCTTGGAGGCGGGGCAGTTTTTCCGGATGTGCCCCACCTCCTTGCAGGCGTGGCACCGCACACCGTCCGACGTCCAGAAGACGCGATAGGCGGTCCCCTCGTGGTGGACGACGAATGCCCCATCAGTGTCCTCCTCCCGCGCCAGCTGGATGAACAGCTGGCGCCGGAAGGAGAAGACGTGGCGAAGGCTGGCCTCCTGGAAGCCGAGTGGGATGGGTGTGATCCCTGACCTCACCTCCCCAAGTTGACGTAGATGGGGAAGGAGGAGCTCACCAGGAACACAGGGAGGGATGTTCGAAATAACCACCCTCTGCGCGGTGGCCTCGAGGGGGTCCACCGGCAGGAAGGTCCCGCCCATGGTGAGCCCCTTGGTGACAGCCAGGGACACCGCCCGCTCCGACCCCAGGAAGAACACAGCCTTCCCATACATTTTTGAGGCCGCGACGATGGCTGAGGGGCCGACAACCCCAGCCATGGCTTTAACGCAGGCCTCAATGGTCATAGTGGGGTGAGTGTAGCTCTTCACCCCAAGCTTTTTTGTTATTAGTCTGAATGGTGACGGGGCAGCAGAAGCAGTGGGAGCAGCTGTGGCTGTGGCTGCCACTCCCGCATATGTCTTGGCTGGCCCCGTCACTGGCGAAGATGCAGTCGCCATTCTGGGGTGTTTTCTAAAAAAGGGCTACACTCACCCCAAGTCACAGGCCTGAAGGTGTTAATGTGGCCTCAGGTATTTTTTTGGTCCTCAATTGAGCAGAGGGAGCTGTTTAAATTGAAGGCACACCTCTCCCCCTTATTGATTGAAATTGGGAGAGGGGCCTTCTCCCCTCTGCTCAATAGGCAATTAATAATTAAAGATGAAATGAGGTGCCTCAGAGAGAAAGGCAGAGAAAGACAAAGAGAGAGAGAGAGGGTGGGGGGTGGGAAGGAGGGAGGCCGCAAAGGCAGGGTCACCACTCAGGATGGAGGGTGGGTGGGTGTCGGCAGGGGTGCACTCTCCGATGAAAAATTAAAGTCTTTGAAGGTGGTCTTCTAGCAGGGGGAGAAGATGTCTTCACCTGGGAAAGCTGGAGACGCCCCAGGCTCAGTCCCACACCAGGTCTTAACGATGTACAATTGGGCTGATCACCTAGGCAGCTCCAGCTAACCCAGGCCAGGCAATAGGAAGGGGTGCTTAATTAGTGGTGTGTGTGGCCTAGTGTTTTACAAGAGCCACACACACACACACACCCCTTGATGATCCGGCCCTTTTTTCTTCTTTTCTCCCCCCACCTAAAATACAAAGTCTTTGGGAGAGTGCACCAAATAACACCCACCTGAAAGATGCTGTTGTTCTTCCCTCCTTCCAAACAGTTGGTAGTTGTTGGTTGTTTCTCTCCCTTCTCTCCTGGAATGGAGGCCAATTTGGGGAGGCAGTAATGGGAAAGGCCTCTCCCCTGGTTGGTGTTGTTGCTGGCCTCCCTTCTCCTTCTCCTCCTCTGTCCTCTCTCGCCAGGCACCTCAGTTGCTGTGATGATGGTGGAGGTGGAGGTGGAGGTGGTGGTGGTCTAACGATATCCTCCTCTTCCTGGTCAGGAGACCACCACTTTACACTCTCCACTCTCCTGGTTTGTCTGCTCCTTCTCCTCCTGCTGACTGAGGCAGCTGCAAAGGCAGGAAATGCTGGAACAGAGGGTAACTTAAGACTGAAGTACAGAAGCCTGCTATGGCTTTATATACAGGGGTGGTCACTGCTGGTACTGCAGTATAGAATCAGTTCTTCTCTTAAAGGTACATACACAACAATTCCTCCCCTTTTAGATAAACAGTACATAACATTCATTTAACAACTAAATAATAACTAATTACAATTACAATTTTCTCTGTACTATATACACCAACTGAAATAATCATTTATGGGGCAGTAATTCCTCCCCAAACGCGTGAGTACGGAAGGGGTACTCGCGTCTGGCCGGAGGAAATGCCGGTTTTCAGCATGCACAGCGCATGCGCTGAAAACCGGCATTTCCTCTCCTCCAACCCAAGAGTTGAAGAGGCAAGCACATGCGCTGTAGGGGGCAGCGCGTGTGTCTTGGATTTCCTCGGTTTTGGGGGATTTGCGCATGTCTAAAGGACTCTGGTCTTTACGCTTGTAAAAAGCACACGTAAGTATTTATTTTTACAGGTAAGTGGTGTTTTAGTGTAATTTAGAATTTTTTTCCCCACAGGTTTATTATTTTAAAGAATCTACAATAAGGTAAATTTAGTTTTAGACCCTTTTTATTAAAAATTTATTTTTTTCAAAAAAAAAAATTATTGTTTAAATTATTTTTTTAAACTTATTTATACTTAATTTAATGATTGGGATTTAAATTTTTTTTTATTTAAAGTTTAAATAGTATTTTGGGCCCCCGTAGTTTTCATGAGTTTGACAGTTCTTACTCTCAAACTCATGAATGAACCTTCCCCTCCCCTGATTGGTTGTACAGTGCTCACCTGATCCCAGCCGGCACATCGCACCAACTACGCCGCTGGATCAGGTAAGCACTGCGCGCTGACATCTGAACCGGGCCTGTCACAGGAAATGCAAGCAGGCCCGGGCTTCAGATGTCAGCGCGCAGGGTGAGTGCAGATCGGGGGCTTGCACGCGCGGCAAGCCCCCGACACCAAGTTCTGGGCCGAAAAGTTCAGTCTTTGAGGAGGCTTCCTGATCCTGACTGGATAGCGCCTTTCTCGAGTATCCTGTTCTTGCGGCGGAGTTGATTCTGGCTCATTGTCATTGGTTGGTTCGTCAGCTTCCAATACCACTGCTTCTGAGGTAGACGCAATCTGTACTTCGGGTTGATTACCAGGTGCACCTGCTCGTGGTATGGGTTTGGCTTGTTCCTGTGACTCTAGAATCTGGTCAGCATGGCGTCTCACGATGCTCTCTCCAACGTCCACTGTGTACATTAGTGGTCCCTGCTGTGTGCATATCGTTCCTGGCTGCCATTTTTCTGTTCGATAGTCGCAGGCCAAGACTGGTTGCCCTATCTTGAAGCTCCTGGTTGGCTTCTCATTTATGTGCTGGAATTGCTTATCCTCAACATCTCGTCTTATGTTTGGTTTGAGCAAATCCAGGTGACATCTTAGCCTTCGGTTGAAGAACATTATGGCTGGAGCTTGGTTGGTGACTGCATGTGTCGCATTCCGGTAAGCAAACAAGAAATTATCTACCTTGTGTTGTAGTGGTATGTCTTCATTATACATTGCCTTTATTGCCTTTTTAAAGGTCTGAACAAACCTCTCAGCCAATCCATTTGTGGCTGGATGATATGGGGCAGATGTGTAATGTTTCACCCCATTATTCCTCAGAAACCTCCGGAAATCCTCTGACGCAAACTGTGGCCCATTGTCGGAGCAAATCTGTTCTGGCAAGCCATTCCTGGTGAAGATGGTCCGTAGGACTGCAATAGTTTTCTCCGTGGTGGTGGAGGACATTTTGATGACCTCTGGCCATTTCGAATGGGCGTCCACAGCGATTAGGAACATTGAGTCCATAAATGGACCAGCAAAATCAATGTGTACCCGTTGCCATGGAGATGAGGGCCACTCCCATGGATGTAGCGGGGCCTGTGGTGGAGCGTTTTGGACCTTCTGGAATCCTGTGCATCTCTTGGTCATATCCTCGATTTCTTTATTGATTCCCGGCCACCACACAAACGCCCTGGCTAGGCTCTTCATTGTTACCCCTCCCAGATGACTCTCATGAAGCTCATTGAGCACTCTATCTCTCAACTTGGGTGGAATTACCACTCGGGATCCACACATCAAGGTCCCCCGGCACACTGACAGCTGTTCTCTCCTTGGCGAGAATGCTGGCAACAGTGAGTCGCCATGTGCTGGCCATCCCTTCACCGTCAAATCATAGACCCGAGAGAGTGTCGGGTCATTTCGGGTTTCCTTCTCTATGCTTGAGTTTGTAACAGGTAGACATTCGACTTTGGTCGCATGGAATATCTCAACAGGGTCCACTGCAGGTGCTTCCTCTACCGTAGGCAACGGTAGGCGCAACAGCCCATCAGCGTTTCCATGCTGTTTTGTACCTTTGTACTCTATGTCGTACTGATGTGCCCCTAGAAAAAGTGACCATCTTTGCAGCCGTTGCGCCGTTATCACCGGAACGCCCTTCTTCGGGTTAAAAATGGAGACCAGGGGCTGATGATCAGTCAGTAGGGTGAATTTCTGCCCGTGCAGATAGTGATTGAACTTCTTCACCCCCCACACCAGGCTGAGGGCCTCCCTGTCAATCTGGGCGTAGTTACGCTCGGCTGAGGTTAACGAGCGCGACGCAAAGGCTATTGGCCTCTCTGAACCGTCAAGGAATTTGTGTAACTGCACCGCTCCGATGCCGTAGGGAGACACATCACATGCTAACCGAATCGGTAGTGTTGGATTGTACTGGGCCAATACTTCTTTTTAAGTGATTAGACATTTACATTTCTGAAAGGCACGCTTACACTCATCACTCCATTTCCATGTTACTCCAGTTTGCAGCAGGGCGTTCAGTGGGTGCAGAATTGTAGATAAATTCGGCAAGAACTTATGGTAGTAGTTCACCAACCCAAGGAACGACCTCAGTTGCGACACATTTTCCGGTGCTGGAGCCTTGACTACAGCCTCAATCTTGTCCGGCGACTTATGCAACCCTCCCTCATCAATCATGTGGCCACAATACGAGATTTGTCTCCTGAAGAACTCGCATTTGGGGCGGTTGGCTCGTAGCCCATATTCCTGTAATCTAGTGAGCACCTGCTCCAGGTTGGCAAGGTGTTCACTGTCATTTTCGCCCGTAACCAGGATGTCGTCCAAATAACACTGGGTCCCCGGGATCCCTTGCAGGACTTGTTCCACCGCCCTCTGCCAAATAGCCGGGGCTGATGCTACCCCGAATACCAGTCGATTGTACTGGTAAAGGCCTTTGTGAGTGTTTATCGTGAGATATTTCCTAGATGCTTCTTCCACCTCCATTTGTAGATACGCTTGGGCCAGATCAATCTTTGTAAAGCGTTTCCCTCCAGATAGTGAGGTGAAAATATCTTCTATCCGTGGAAGTGGATATTGTACTGTGTGCAGGACTGGGTTCACAGTTACCTTGAAGTCCCCACAGATGCGAACCTTCTTCGGCTCCCCATGCGTGCTGCTCAATGATTTCTTCATTACAGGAACGAGGGGTGTGGCCCACTTGCTCCAGTCCACCTTGGACAGCACACCCGAACGCTCCAGACTCTCCAGCTCTGCTTCAACGGCTGGGCGGATCGCGTAAGGTACCGGTCTGGCCTTAAAAATTTTTGGGTTTGCGTTATCTTCGATTTTTATCATTGCCGTTACTCCTTTTAGAGTCCCAAGTCCTTGTTGGAACACCTCTTTCGCGTCAGTTGGAATTTTTGACAGTCGTCCAGGTGTGACATCATCCTTTTTGTCAGTCACAGTTAGCGCCTGAATGGAATGCCAATCCAATTGCATTTTTTGGATCCATTCACGTCCCAATAATGGTGGTCCTCCATCTTGTAGTATATATAGATACAGTTTCTGTGTTTCCTTGCCGTTGTATTCAACTGGCACCCTTATTTTTCCTCTGGGGTAGACTTTTTGCCCCGTGTATGTCTTCAATACAATGGACGTGTCCTTCAAGGGTATGTGTGAGAATAGCTGCTCATAGTCTCGTCGATTCATGACAGTTAGGGCTGATCCTGTGTCCAATTCCATCTTTACTGGGGACCCTGCTATCATGAGGGTGACCTAAATGGTTCGGTGATCCTCCTTTGCGATCACATTGTGTAACTTTAGACAACTTAGTGTCCTGCTCCCGGAGTCCTTATCACTCTCCTGATCTTCCGAACTACTGTCTGTCAATTTCTTTGCTTTCTTGTACTTTTCCTTAGTAGTTCTTGTCGTGTTGGTTTTCTTTCCCGACCTGCAGACTCTTGCTATGTGCCCCATTTTCCCACATTGCCTGCATACTTTGTCCTTAAACCAGCAGTCCTTCTGATCATGGGTTGTTCTGCCGCAGCGATAGCACTTTTCTGCTCCATACGCCATTTCGTTAGCACTGTATTCTTGTGGTTTCTGTTGTATTTCCGCAGCTCCCCGTGCTGCTGCTTTGTAGGATACTGCCACGCTGAAAGCCTGTTCTAGCGTCAGGTCCTTTTCCGAAAGTAATCGTTTCTGGGTTCCTTCACTCTGGAGCCCGCAGACAAACTTATCCCGTAAGGTGCCTGCCAGTCCTGCTCCGAACTGGCAGTGCTTCGATAACTTGCGTAGTTCCGTAAGATAGTCAGCATTGCTCTCATCTTTGTGCTGGTTTCTTTTATGGAACTTGAATCTTTCTGCTATCAGCAGCGGAGTAGGGTTTAGGTGTTCCTGTAAGATATTAACGATCTCTTCAAAATTTTTCTCCATTGGTTTAGCTGGGGTAATTAAATTCCACAATAGGCCGTACGTTCTCACGCCCATCAAATTGAATAATACCGACGCCTTCTTTCCATCGACCACCTCATTTGCCTTGCAGTACACTTCAATTCTTTCCACATGCGTGGTCCAGTCTTCTACCTCGTTGTCGAAAGCAGTGATACTGCCACTTTTCAGCATCTTGGGTGATTTAAAATGGCGCCTCCCGCGCTTTTTCTTCTTCACCAATGGATTAAAATGGCGCCTCCCGCGCTTTTCCTTCTTCCCTAATGGAATAAAATGGCGCCTCCCGCGCTTTTCCTTCTTCCCCTTGCTGCCGCGCTGCTCCTAGCGTTCTGCAGGGTAATGGCGGCGACCCGCGGCTTCAGTGCGTCTCACTTTTCCTTCCTCTTGTTTTATTTTCGCTATGCTGCCTGGTTCTTGAGCACCGACTGCGCCCTGTGCGCTCCACCCTCTCTCTTTCTCTTTTCCTCCCGACGACGCTGCATGGCCCCTTTGCAGAGCCGCTCGATCGAGCTCAAGCCCGCCACAGTCCGGAAGGGCCAGCACACTACCTGCTACCAGCACGATTTGCTGGAACACCTTGACTGGGGAGCCAAGCCCAGCTCTCCACAGCCTCTCCTGCAACTCTCTGAAATCCGAGGGATACTTGAGCGGTTGCCCGCGGTCGACGCCCTTTGCTCTGACTTCGACCTCCAAGAAGCTTCTTCTCAGGGAAAGATCCCCGTGAGGTGATGCAGCACTGCAGGTGAGTTCGAACCTGTTCGTCGCCACTGTAGTGTCCGCGCCTTAATAATACACGGACTGCAGGAGAACGATAATAACAGGTATTTACTGAACAGAGGGTAACTTAAGACTGAAGTACAGAAGCCTGCTATGGCTTTATATACAGGGGTGGTCACTGCAGTATAGAATCAGTTCTTCTCTTAAAGGTACATACACAACACATAGCACTGGGAGACTCAGATAATGTTGCTGAATAAGCCATTAGAAACGTTGGTAAAATCACAAGACAGAAAGGTGTAAAATCCTATCAGGTTATTAATTTTGTGCTGCAATTGATGAGAGGTTTACAAATGAGACAATTTGTTTTTCCAGAAACCGAGTGCAGTAGAAACGAACAGGGAAAAATTCCATATACGGATTGTAGTGGCGCTTCGTAATTTCCAAACACGCAGCCACTGAGCTTTGAGGCTTTTAACAACGAGTAGACGCGTGTAGAAATAAAACGTTCCAAAATGTAACTTTGTCTTTAAACTGTTTACTGTAACACCTTACAAACAGAATTACAAAGCAAAACACGTTTAAACGAACACGGTCAAAAACTGTATTGCTCCAGCCATCAAAGCCTTTACATTCTCTCTAGCCTCGTGGAGCTTGAACTGTAAAATGGCTGGATACCATGTGACAAGCTTAAGGACTGTACCATTGTAGCAAGAATAAAGGGGGTATCTCAGACTATACTACTGGAACAAGAAAATAGGGGGTTTCTCAATACAATAAGTCAGTCAGGTAAATTAACTGTATTATACTATTTAACCAATATTTTAAAGTATTTTCTTTCTTAAACTTTCATGACTCTTACATTCCAGCCCCTAATTGACTAGGCACATGAAGCATATCAATTACTCAAACATTCTTAAGAGTCATAAACTAATGAGTTCAACATATTTACAATATAAATGTCCACTTTTTTTGTTCAGGAACCTTTCACGCTGCTTCTTGTAGCAGGCAGAGCTTTGTGATTGGTTTTTCCAGGGTCGTGTAACCATTTGCAAACAATGCATTCAGAGAGTATTTTTCTTATTACAGAATTAGCTCCTGGAATCCAGCATCTTTGTCTTAGCTTCGCAAGCACGTGGTTCCTCCCACTGTGTCCAATACTCTGGTGTATATGCTGAAGAATGAGAGTAGCAACCCGGAGGTCCTTAGAAAGGATAGCAGGATGCTTGGCCTCCTCTGGCATAGCAGATTTGTTTAGTCGCCCTCCCACCCTCAGTACTCCATCTTGGAGTGTAGGGTCCAGCTTGTAGATATGACTACCTTTCTTGATTGGAGTATTTCGCTGTAAAGCTTCGATTTCTTCTGGATATCCTTGTCTTTGACTAAAGCAAACTATCTCCATCTCAGCCTTGGCCAAATCCTCCACGGTCAATGAATTCTTACCCAATGTGGTCTTGTGCTGGTGCATATATTGCTGTCGAAGCATTCTCTGCTTATCAGGGTTACTTTCAGACTGATGGACAGTGGCTCGATACTCTTTTCTCTTACCGCTCAGGTGTAGCAGCAACTCTTTCAACCTTAGAAACCATGCAACTGCTTTCCTCAACTGGTGCCATCCTGAGAAATGGTTAACAAGCTTGTTCACTGTGTCAAAGTTCTCTTTCGTAGTTATGAGATTTGCTGTGACTGATCTCTTGACTTCGACGTCGTCTTCAGCAATCTGACTTGGCATATCTGGTCTTTCTGGCCATGATCTCTCTGTTTCCAGCAGATAACTTGGGCCTTGTATCCAAGTTTCACTCCTCATGAAGTTTTCAGCCTTCAATCCCCGTGAGGCTTGATCTGCTGGGTTTAATGAGGTGCTTACATACCTCCATTGAGATGGTTGTGTAGCTTCTCTAATGGATGAGATTCTGTTTGCTACGAAGGTCTTGAAGCGTATCTTCTCATTCTCTATATACTTCAGCTCCGTCGTGCTATCCGTCCAGAAGACAGATTCTTCTAATGGGAACTGTAACTCTTTCCGCATCACCTGGTCAACTTTAACTGCAACAACCGCTGCCATCAACTCCAGTCTCGGGATGGTGACCTGCTTCAGCGGAGCCACCCTGGATTTCCCCATGAGGAAGGCACAATGTTTCTGGCCCTGTTGATTTGTCAGCAAGAGGTAAGTAGCCATGCCATAGCCGTCCTCACTGGCGTCCGAGAAATGATGCAGTTGAGCCGTCTTTGTAACTCCAAAACTCACAGGCTTGATGCATCTACTGACGTTGAAGCTAGAAAGTTGTTGCAAATCTGTCAACCATCTGAGCCATCTCTGAGCTTGACCTTCTGGGATATCTTCATCCCATCCTCTCTTGTCTCTACACAGCTCTCGTAGGGTCAGCTTCACCGGCAGAATGAGTGGTGCCAGGAATCCAAGAGGGTCATAGATGGAACTGACCACGGAGAGAATCCCTCGTCTTGTGGATGGTCTTTCGTTCACCATTATTCTGAAGATGAACGTGTCTGACTCAATGCACCATTGTACACCGAGAGCTCTCTCGATAGGAAGGGCATCGTGGCTCAGGTCCAGATCTTTGACTTCAGTGGCTCTTTCCTTTTCTGGGATAGAAGCTAGAACTGCTCTGCTGTTGCTTACCCACTTAGTCAGATGGAATCCTCCATTCGAACACAGAGTTCTAAGGTCTCTTGACGGTGCAATGGCATTGTCTTCTGTTGACACGGACTTCAGACAGTCATCGACGTAAAAGTTTCTGAAGATTGTCTCCACAGCCTCTGATGGTGCTTTGCCTTTGCCATCTTCTGCAGTCTTTCTGAGAGCGTAGCTTGCACAGCTGGGAGATGATGTGGCTCCGAACAAGTGTACAGCCATTCTACATTCCACCATAGCTTGACTAACGTCGCCATCTGGCCACCAAAGGAAACGCAGAAGATCAGCATCTTCATCAGGGACTCTGACTTGGTAGAACATTGATTCTATATCTGCCATCATGGCAATGAGCTCTTATCTAAACCTAGTCAAGACGCCAATGAGGGTATTAGTAAGAGCAGGACCTTAAAGCAGCTGGTCATTCAGTGAAGTTCCTCTGAATGAGGTGGCGCAGTCAAACACTACACGGATCTTTTTCTTCTTTGGGTGATACACACCTTGATGAGGGATGTACCAGACCCTTCCATCATCTCTGTTCATCCTTGGGCACTTTTACAGCATAGCCTTTCGCTATGATGTTTCTCATGAAGCCTTTGCAGTCTTCGTGAAAGTCGGGGTTCTTGTTCAGCTTTCTCTTTAGACTGATGGCGCGCTGCTCTGCTATGCAGCGATTGTTCGGCATCTTCGCGGCCTGTCTTCTCAGTGGCAAACCAATGTGATAGTGGCCATCAATGAACTGTGTAGACCTTGTCATCAAATCCATGAACTGATGGTCTTCTTGTGACATCTCTGTCTTTTCCTCACAGCTGCGTTCTGAAAGGTCTGCGTTGAACTGCTGTATCAACAGCTCTTCAATGCTTGCGATAGAGATACGATTAACTGTTACATTTTGTCGTTGCTCCTTGTTCGACTTGTTGCCATCATCTCTCCTTACCGGTCCATTGACTACCCATCCAAGGGCTGTCCTGACTGCGTAGGGTCCGTCATCCTTGCTGTTTATCACCTGCCATGGCTCCATAGTTTTGTAGGCATTGGTTCCAATTAATAGGCCAATTTCTGCTTCAATATATGGGAGATGCACCTTTTCCAGGTAAGGCCATCTCTCCACATCCTTCTGCAGGGCTAAGTTCCCTATTTTAACAGGAATCTCCCTCTGTGTGAAAGCATTAGGCAGTTCTATGAAGTCCTTCTCTTCAAGTCCACACACTTCTAAGTCTGACAGGATATAACTTTGCATTGACTTCTCATGACCCATGATGCGTAATAGGATTTCTGTTCTTCTGCCTCTAACGTTCAGCTGTCGCATGAGTGATTCTGTGCAGAACGTTGCTGAACTACCTGGATCCATGAAGGCGTAAGTCTCCACAAACTTCTCACTCCTCTTAGACTTGATCTTTACAGGTACGATGGCAAGAATACAATCACTGTCACTGGCCCCAGTGAATCCACAAGTCTCTGGTTCTAGCGACACCAGAGCACTTGAAACAACCTTCTCGTCGGTATTGTTTTCTTCACTCTTCTTAGAGACTTGTTCTTCTTTATGGATATGCAGCAGACTGGGATGTTTCCGAGTGCACTCTCTGCATGTTGTTCTTTGCTTACAGTTTCTACTCAGGTGCCCCTGAGAGAGACATCCAAAACATAGGCCATTGTACTTCAGAAATTCGATTCTGTCTTTATGTGGCTGTGCTTTGATGTCACTGCAGAAATCCAATGTATGATTCTTCTGGCAGAATAAACATGGCTTCTGAAAGGCATTAGCAGGCGTCACTGTGCTGCTCTTTTTGGGAGATGAGTTCTGAGACTTTTCTTCCCCAGCCTGAGTGACGATAGTTGCAAAGCTGCTTCCCTTGGAACCACCTTTCCTGAGAGTCTTTGATTCAGCAGGCTTGGCTTTCACTCTTCCATCAGTAGTCGGGCTGACATCCTGGATGTTTCCGAACAATGGGTCCCTCGCAATTTTAGCCTGTTTGTCTATGAAATTCACTAAGTCTGCAAACCTGGCTCTACTTTTCCATCTCTCCATTATCTCAAAGGCTGTTCTTCTCCATTGTTCTCTCATCCTGTAAGGAAGCTTAGAGATGATGATTCTCATAGTCGTAGGATTGTCCATCTCTTCCATGAATTCAACATCCTCCATGGTGTTGCGACATCCTATGAGAAAAAGAACATATGTGTTCAGTGCCTCCCCATCCTCCGATCTGATCTGTGGCCACTTGGTAGCCTTTTCAATATATGCAGTGGCTATCTTCAGCTCGTTACCATAGTGCTCCTGCAGCAACTTCCTGGCTTCTATGTATCCCCGGTCCAGTCTCATGTGTTCACAGCTTCTGACCAGATCTTGTGGTTTACCACTGGTGTACTGTCCCAGGTAGTACAACTTATCACTGCTGCTCTCTGTTTTGGAGTCAATGGCTTGTTCGAAGGATCTGATGAAGGGCTTATACTCCTTGGAACACTGGTATGTCTCTTTGAGGGAGTCGAAACAGATTCTGTTGTTTTACAAGCATCTCTGTAATTTCGTTCTGACGTTGCATCATTCGGTATAGGCTTCTCTCTGTGTCTTCAGGCCTCTGGTGGTCATCAGCAGGGCCTAGTCTAGACCGTCTGACATCTGGGGTAGCATCACGTGCTCCTGTTAGTGGAGAGGCCTCTCTTCCACGCTGTAATGCCAGGAGATGGCCTTCAGATTCTCTTTTAACTCTTGAAGGTGCCCTGGATCCAACTCTGTGTGACAACATTGACTGGCAGTATTCGTTCATGCCATCCTGTGCGCCTTCATAATCTTCATACACACTCAACTTGGCATCTGAGACCGCAATAGCTGTTTTTAGCTCCAGCTGTTCTTTCTTTGCCTGCACTTGGGCCTGTTGGGCCTGCAGTTGGGCCTGTTGGGCCTGCAGTTGGGCCTCTTGGGCCTGCAGTTGGGCCTGCAGTTGGGCCTCTTCCCACTCAAGAGCTTGCTTCTCCACTAAAGATGCTGCGCGCGCCAGCAACGCTGCCCGTTCAACCTCCTCTCTCATGCGTCGCGACGAGCATGTGGTAGAAGCGACTGACCTGTGTCCAGAAACAGAGCTACCTTCTTTTCGATTTTTGCTCAGTGTGGCTGAAGTCTCTGAAATGCTATCATCTGGTCCGACTTCATCGTCATCTTTATCTTTCTCTGCTGTATCAGCATCTTGATGAATCTTTAACATCCACTGTTCTGTGGCCTTGACATAGTCCTTAATGCTGGATGATTTAAGGTCAAACCAGTTGTGCTGATCAGCGTTTCCCTCTTCTTCAGACAGAAGTGCTAATACATCTTCATTGAGTACATTAAATTCTTCATGCAACTTGGAGAAATCATAATGCATTATGTCTTCAACTTTCTTAATGTTAGCATTATCTTCCATGAGACAATCAATTATCTTCATTTTTCCAGTTATCTGAGCTAATTTAGCCCTCCTTGCACCTATGCTTCTATGTAACTTCTCTTCCATTGCCTTTGGGGTGAGCTTTACTTCCCTCTTTTGGCCAACAATCCTTCTGGCTGGGGGAAGCTCCTCACGGCTCCATAAGGCATCAGCCATTTTACCCGCAGCTCTTATTTAGCTTCTCAATAGAATGAACAAGGCAAGTAACAGTCACTGTACCTTCGCTTTCTTATATTGTCGTCTGGCTCCGTGACCATTCATGTATACGTTCGCTGACAATTCCGTCCTTTCCTTCTTAGGGAGCTAGTTTTTGACTAATGTAGTGGCGCTTCATAATTTCCAAACATGCAGCCACTGAGCTTTGAGGCTTTTAACAACGAGTAGACGTGTGTCGAAATAAAACGTTCCAAAACGTAACTTTGTCTTTAAACTGTTTACTGTAACACCTTACAAACAGAATTACAAAGCAAAACACGTTTAAACGAACATGGTCAAAAACTGTATTGCTCCAGCCATCAAAGCCTTTACCTTCTCTCTAGCCTCGTGGAGCTTGAACTGTAAAATGGCTGGATACCATGTGACAAGCTTAAGGACTGTACCATTGTAGCAAGAATAAAGGGGGTATCTCAGACTATACTACTGGAACAAGAAAATAGGGGGTTTCTCAATACAATAAGTCAGTCAGGTAAATTAACTGTATTATACTATTTAACCAATATTTTAAAGTATTTTCTTTCTTAAACTTTCATGACTCTTACACGGATTAACAGACGTGTTGCTCTGCAGACCAATCTGTATTTAACTTGAACAGGGTACTGTGTAATTCAGTACCAATCTACAAAATATAAATATGTCATTTCTGACTATGAGTTGCAGTGACCTATTGCTCTGGTAAGAATGTCCCATTAGGACTCCAAACTTCTCCTAGTCTGTTAAAGTTAAAATGAATCCTTCCATTTATTGGAGCGGATACAAGCTGGTACGATAGTCCTGTCATTCAGATAACATTACAAGTTTATGATTTCATCCGAACTACTCAGTTGTGAAATTAATATATTTTGTTACACATCACAGCAAAGTTAATCTCCTTCCAGACCATTGTGTTTGTGCAGATGCTCTTGCTTCTTTCTCTTAGCAGTGTTACTGCCAAAATTCCAGCAGTGACACCCAGGAATAATCATTTGGTTTAGGGACAGTGATTATTACCGATTCCAAGGGTTCAACTCAAGGGCATCACGGCAGCGAAGCTTTTCATCGTCTGGCCCATTGTGAAATAATAGTTGAGCAAGCTACATGTTTTCTGATGGGGCAACCAGGAATAACAGGGATTTATTCAGGAGCATGTAATTGATTGTAATGCAAGTCCAACAATGGACATTCATTAAACGCATACAGGTTATTCTTAGGCTGCTGTCACGGTATTATATCTACCAGACACTCACTGTGACATGATTGTACCACAGACTGTGATATAACATGCTTTGCTTATTGTTCTCTCTCTCTACTAGAGAGCTCATATAAAGCACCTTAGGATGTAAATTGGATAGGGCCCACTTTCAGATCCATAACCGACGGCACGCATGGCGCGCACGCACCTACCTTTTCACTGGTGGCGGCTGGCTAGACTGCAGCTACGCCCAGGAAACCTGAACCCGATGCCTGCTCTGCTTAGGCCAGCCCAATTTCTCGGAGAGAAACTAAAACAGAAATTCGGCTCCTCATTAATGTATGCAAGGGCCTAATGTCTGTTTTAGGCGGGCTTCAGGGATGCCTAAAAAAAATCATCTGACCCAATTTGGGATCTGATGTATTTCAGTCGCCATTACGACGTGGGAGACAGCACCATGATTGGTGCTTTTGGGCCCTGCTCTAAGCCTGAAAAGCGGGAAGCTGTCAAACACTGACAATCTGTCTTCTACGTTGAGTCCTGGGACACAGGCTTACTTAGAGATCTGTCCTGAGCAGAAAGCGGAAGGCTGATGCATTTGAGAATGCAGCGGCCATTCTGCTTTCTCTGCCGGTGAGCTGAGGGACTCCTGAGACCTGAAGGGATGAAACCTGGAGGAAAAAGCACACTTACCTCTGCGCACTTACACCCATCACTCACCTGCTCACCGGACATCTCGGCCCCTCTGACCCCCACAAACCCACGGCTTGCCTTGCTGACCCTAGTGAGGTTCGGAGCCGTCGGGAACCCCGCACTTTAGGGCTCAAATAGGGATTATCCAAAAAACTGCCTGTTAACCGGCAGTTAATTGGCACTAATCCCCTTCCTGCCTCGAGAAGGCGGCTCCCAGCGCGGGTCGGGTACCCGTCTCCTGGGAAGATGGCATGGAGGTGGGTTGGGGGCAGGCTGGGTATCTGCCCCAGATTCTGCCATTTTCCCGGCAGTCCCGCCTCCATACCTGCCTCCCCAGGGCTGGCAAAATCGCCATCCTAGCCTCACCTCACCCCCTTGGAGGAGACGGTGTAGGCCATTCTCAGCAGGGGCATGGCTGAGACCCTGGCCAGCGGCGGGGCAGAAAGGATACAAAATGCTGGCATCCTCATATGTTATCCTCCTTCTCGCATGCACCTCTTGCTTTACCGCCCTCTCCTCACCATAACTCCACCTTTGTGCCTTCCTCATTTCACACACCCAAGAAATGTAGCCTGCCCAGCCAGTGATTCACCAAGAAGAGGGCGAAGAGAGTGAAGAAGAAGAAACACCATCACTCGATTTGACACTCCCAGCCACCAGCCCCTCAAGGTCGACCAGCAAGGCCATTTTGACATGCCCCCCACTGAAAGTCAGTAGCCTTCCACCAGCCACGCTGCAGCCACTGGGGTAGCACTGTGTGACATCAGTAGGATAAGCAAAGGCACACACAAGACATTCACTAAGGGAATGCATAAGGGTGATGAGTTGATTTCTTGATGTCAGCATTGTGGCCAAGAGGACACTATGATGGTCAGTAACAGAGGGAAGGTAAGGTGTGGGACAAAAGTTGAAAGGGGAATTGAGGATGTGGTCACTGGTACTGCGGATGGATGATTCCATCCCGGATATCCTGGCCAGAAAGGGGCTGCCTGGATTGCATCATTCCTTCTGCTTCCCCCTCTTCTGCTTCTTCCTCTTCCCTCTGTGAGCGGCTGCTGTAAATCTATATATATAAAACGGTATGGCGCTCTGTCTGTCTTTCTGTCTCTCTGTCCGGCTATACAATCAAAAGTTATAGAGCGTAACTACACGTGTGTTACATCAAAAGAAAGCTTACGATTCTAGAACGGTTGTAAGCGTATTTACGTTTCAGTGAGACAAAAATTGTGCCTGCGGTATCCAAAAAACTTTCAAAATTCCGCTCATTATCTGCTCATTAGCATTGAGTGACGTCGAGGTCGACCAATCGTACGGTCGAGCGACCTGACGGTCGACCAATCGCTGCGTGGCAGGGGCGGGTTCCTGGCACGTGCGGGCGGGCCCTCCTAGAGTCAAGTGACGGGACGATTGACCAATCCTACTCTTCGGTGACCTGACGGTCGACCAATCGGTGCGTGTGTGGGCGGGCCTTATCGTTCTGAACCGAGGTGAGTCGCCGCCATCTTGATTCCAAACTTTTCATTTCTTTTTCCCGCTTTCTGCGTCTTTAAAAAAAAAGTTGCTTTTAAAACACATATTGTTTTTTAAAAAAGTTAATTACTTTCTAAATCTTTTATCTAATCGCATTAATTTTCCTACTTTTCCCCGTTTTTGCAGGTAGGCCTCGAAGCCTGGACGTATGTTGCCAGCCATGCTGGACCCTAGGCAATTGTTTTGTGGCAAGCTCCTCCCACCCCTCACCCCCCACACCCACCCCCGCGCTGGGCCCAATTCTGAACCAGTGGCCAGCCATCTAGGTAAAGGCTGGCTGGGCTCACTGCAAGCTCCTTGCGCTTGCGCTGCACGGCGCACGCGCACCTCCACACAGAGCGCGGCCAGAGGGAAGCGAGCAGGTTAGCGGGGGGGGGTGCGGTGGGGCTCGGGAGGGGAGGGGGAGCGGAGATGGTTACCCCGGCAACCGGGCTCGCCAGCCGCAATCGGCCGTCTCAAGCCGCTCAGGCCCAGGCCCGGTCCCGGAGATCGGGAGGCGGAGAGGGGAGGAGGGTTACCAAGGCAACCGGGCCCAGCCAGCTGCAATCGGCCGTCTCAAGCCGCCTCAGGCCCAGCCTCAGGAGGGCGGGGCTCGGGCTGACCGGGGCGCTGCGCTCGGCATGTCAGTGCGTGGGGCGGCACGGAGCTCAGCGGAGCCATCGTCGGCAGAGGGGAGAGGGTCTGCTGGCTCCCCCCTCCCTTTCTCCCCCCCTCCTTCCCCCACCCCTCCCCTCCTCTCCCCCCCTCTCCCCCTCCCCTCCCCCCCTCTCTCCCCCTCCTCCCCTCCTCTCCCCCTCCCCTCCCCCTCCCCTCCCCCTCCCCTCCTTTCCCCCTCCACTACCCTCCTCCCCCTCCCCTCCCTCCCTCCCCCCTCCCCGTCCACCCCTCTCCCCTCCCCTTCCCCCCTCTCCCCCTTCCCCTTCCCCCCTCTCCCCCTTCCCCCCTCCCCCTCTCTCCCCCTCCCCCCTCCCCCCTCCCACTCCCCCCTCTTCCCCCCTCCCCCTCCCCATCTCCCCCCTCCCCTCCCCCCTCCCCCTCCCCCCTCCCCCCTGTATTGCACCAAGCCACTACTTCAATAAAAAAAAATTCCAGTCCAGAAGCTTAAATGCGAACTTACCTGAAAGATGTGTGTGTCCCTTTAAGAGGTGCTGACAGCATCTCTGTTGGTCTGCTGAATGCTGGGTTTTCATAGCGAGCTTAGAACCCTGTGCTGAAGTCAGCGCTAAGGTCGAAGTTCACTGAGGTGACATTAAGTCGGCGTGTATGTCACCCTCTCTTCATTTACATGTCCAGGGCCAGCACTGCTAAAACCCTCACCAAAATGGCGGCCGCCGAGTCCCGCACCAGAGAAGGGCACTCGAGTGGTGGCTGCCATTTGTCACCAGGACAGTGGTGCAAACGGGTGATGGTAAGTGGCCCAATTTCTAGGCCTGCAAGTTTTTTATGTTTTAATACAGAAAGATAGGTTCAACTGCTCTCATTATTCCTGATGGAAAAAACAAGGAAGTCTACTTTAAGCATTATTTTTTAGATCAAGCAGGTACATCACTTTCCTCATGGACAACAGAGAGTAACAAGATCGAGCTCCAAATGGCAGGATTCCCAGAAACCCAGAGAATCACTGATGGTGCCCATATAGCCCTACATGTTACATACACAGGGGTGCTCCATACATGAATCACAAAGGCTTCTATTTCATCAATGTGCAGCTTATGTGCAATTACATTCATCGGATACTGCAGGTGAATGCCAGATCCTCCAGCAGCAATCATGATGCATTCGTTCCCTCCAAGTCACACACCATCCTGACTTGGAAATATATCGCCATTCCATCATCGTTGCTGGGTCAAAATCCTGGAACTCCCTCCCTAACAGCACTGTGGGAGTACCTTCACCACACGGACTGCAGCAGTTCAAGAAGGCAGCTCACCACCACCTTCTCAATGGCAATTAGGGATGGGCAATAAATGCTGGCCTTGCCAGCAATGCCCATATCCCAGGAACAAATAAAAAAAACTTTTTATAACTGGAACAAACTCTCCCAATTTACCTTATTCGCCACTATTTTTCTGCAGCTGTCAATCTATTCAATCATTCCCACTGCCTTTGATGCCCTTGTCCCCAGTAAAACATTTGGGGGAGAAAAATTTATAGCCCAGGAATGGGCAGTAACTTTTGAAAAGTTTGAGAATTAGCGCCAGGCGCTAATGATTCAGACTGCATGCAAAATTAAGTCTCATTGCACAAAGAAAGGATTGGAGCGCTAAATCAAGCACTAATGGCCTAGTTCAGTGGTGTTAAACTCAAAGCGCTGACCAATATAAGGTGCAGTCTAATCACAAGTCATCATTGCCACAGGCTTTTTCCAGTTCTTAAAGGGGAGTGTGCACGCTTACTGACATCACGATCTGCTTGGCGCTGAGGTCCCTGTGGTAACTGCTAGCAGCGGCGCTACAGGGGGGCCAGATTTGGCATGCGTCACTGGATTCACCTCACCCCGGCGCTACTGCATCAGCGCCCTGTTAGCGCCCTCACCAGGTGCTAACTGGAGGTGCTGACCAACTGAATTTTTCCCCCTTACTCTCTCCCATCCTAGTCATTCCCCCATGTATGGCCTCCATCTTCACTCCCTCGCGTGATAGGGTCAAAGACTTGAACATATCTATCGCCATTTCTGGTTGGATCACTCACTATTCCAGGATCATTCTGGAAAGCAAAGATAATCCCCAGCCTCCTTTCTCCACTACAAATTGTCACCTTAAACCCCTCTCCCTTCCCCTGCCCCCTCTGCCTTCACCTCCAACAAGTGCAAGGAACTTATGAACTCCTTTGTCACTAAGATTAAGACCATCCATTCAGCTCCCTCTGCCGCATCCCCCTTCCCCTTTCCCACTAAACAAAACACCCACTAAGGTCCGCCGCCCGACCCCCCGTCCTAGCCCTAAACCTGCTTCTTGCTCTCGCTTCTCTTACTTCCTCTCATGCCCTTTCTGAGCTCATCTTGTCCATGAGACCCACCTCCTGCCCTCTCAACCCCATTCCCACTACTCTGCGGACCACCATCTTCCCTTCCTGGCCTCCATGCCAGCTGATATTGTAAAGATGTATATTAACAATATTTATATTCTCATGTTAACAATATCTTGATTTCTGGTGCAAAATGTTTAAAAGAAAGATCCTTTTGAAGCATGAGAGATTGATAATGCAATTGGAGAACATGCCTAGGAGCTTTCAGCATATGCCAGCTAGGATGGAGGAATCTATAATCTGCGTGTGTGAAGTTCTTATGCATGGCATAGGAAGTATGCAGCCAGCCTTGGAGTGATTGGCAGCTCCAAGGACATTTGCAACGCAGTCCCTCTTACCGAGGCTGTTATGCCAGTCTTTGCATCTCTCATTAATATTCAGACTGCTGCCATACAGGTCCTCTGGCTGCAATGTTACCTCCTCCTTGGACAGGGTAGATGACTTTGTCTGAATGGAGAGAGTTGTTGATAAGAGCGTCAGCAATGTCATTGGTGTTATAGGGTCCACTCACCAACTTGTCAGTGATCAGAGGCTGGGAGCAGGGATAGAACAGACCTGGCAATGGATTATCATGGCATCTCTCCCATTCCACATGTCGCTGATGACACCCAGCTTTACCTCACCACCTCTTCTCTCGAGTCCTCCACAGTCTCTAAATTGTCAGACTGCTTGAATGACATCCGTAACTGGATGAGCAGAAATTTCCTCCAATTAGATATTGGCAAGAGCAAAGCCATTGTTTTCGGTCCCCACCACAAACTCCGTTCCCTAGCCACTGACTCCATCCCTCTCCTTAACATCTGTCTGAGGCAGAACCTGACTGTTTGCAACCTTGGTGTCATATTTGACACCAAAATGAAGTTCCAACCACATATCCGCGCCATCACTAAGACCGCCCATTTCCACCTCTCAACACCACCCAACTCCGCCCCTGTCTCAGCTCATCCGCTGCCAAACCCCTCATCCATGCCTTTGTTACCTCTAGACTTCACTATTACAATGCACTCCTGGCTGGCCTCCCATGTTCTACTCTCCATACACTTGAGGTCATCCAAAACTCTACTGCCCATGTCCTAACTTGTGCCAAGTCCCGTTCACCCATCACCTCTGTGCTCGCGGACCTATACTGGCTCCCGGTTAAGCAACGCCTCAATTCAAAATATTCTCATTCTTGTTTTCAAATCCCTCCATGGCCTCGCCCCTCCCTATCTCTGTAATCTCCTCCAGCGCCACAACCCCCCCCCCCCGAGATATCTGCGCTCCTCTAATTCTGGCCTCTTGATCATCCCTGATTTTAATCGCTCAACCTTTGGTGGCCGTGCCATCTGTTGCCAAGACCCTAAACTCTGGAATTCCCTCCCTAAACCTCTCCACCTCTCTCTCCTCCTTTAAGATGCTCCTTAAAACCTATCTCTTTGACCAAGCTTTTGGTCATCTGTCCTAATTTCTCCTTATATGGCTTGGTGTCAAATTTTGTTTGATAACTCTCCTGTGAAGCGCATTGGAACGTTTTACTACATTAAAAGGCACGATATAAATACAAGTTGTTGTTGTTCACCAAAACAACCCCCAAGGGATTTACTGATCTTAATGTTCTGATATTCAGGGTAGACATGGGGGTAGAAAGCAAAAGGAAGCCAGTTAAAAAGTTAAGTGGAAAAATTTGGTTGCTTAGTGCCTCCCGTTAGCACCCTAAGGGTGCTAATGGGGCGCAAAGCAACTAGCGCCCAGGCGCGCGATGTTTGCGCCACTTGCGAAATTGACCAGATATTTTGTGGTGGCACTAAACACTACTGCCACGATCTCCTGTGCCCACAGATCGTCACGTCAATCAAGCGTGCACGCCCTGGTAGCGCCCCGGACCGGATATTGAGTGGCGCCCCCTGCCTTACCGCCTGCCACTAGCAACGACAGGTTGAGGGGAACGTTTTGCAGTCGGGAAGGGACTGGGGGAGCGCTATTTAAAGGCGACCTGCCTTTTTTTGTTGGCGACATTTTTACACCACACATTCTGAGAGAGAGAGAGATACTTCTGGAGAGATTCAACGCTGTGTGAAGGAGTTTTGGGTACTGAGCAGCACTTTGCAGGTTCATTTTGATTTGACCTTCCTTGTATCAATTTAGAAGAGACTGTGGGGGCTGCACTCTGAGCTCTTTCCCTGGGTCTCTCCATTGTTCTTTCCAGCAGATTTGATGTACAGGTCTCTCCAGGCCGAGATTCAAGGCCGCAATGAGCAAGGTGTAGATGGAGAGCAAGATCAACCCTCCCGTTTAAGAACTAGCCAGCGCCAGTGTGTTTGTGTTCCATTGCTGACTGACATCACATGAATTTCTCCTGCGCTCTGAGTTAACGCCTTGCTCCTTGGCCTTTGCGCCTTAAGACAGGTGTGTAGCGCCTGATTTAGCGCTCCAATCGCCTCCAGGGCCAATAAAAGCCAAGTTTGTTGTCGGAGGCGATAATTAGCGCCAGGCGATACTGAATTTCTCCCCCCTACACTTTAAGCATGCTCATTTTAAGGGTATGCATGGGGATGGTAAATGGGACGAGATACTGGAAGCAAAAGATGTGGAAGTTCACTGGAATAGTTTCAAAGGGTTAGTTTTTAAGGTGCAAAATGAATTTATCCCTGAAATAGGTCAGGGACAGAAAAGAGTAAGACCAGTTTGAATTACAAACAAATTTGTAATAGGCACCAGGGAGAAAGAGAAACCAAACAAAAGTTTAAAATGTTTAGGAAAGGAACAGGATATGGAGATCTATAAAGATAGGCTGAGGAACTATAAAGATAGGCACTCCTGCTCCTCTCGGTTTCAGGTAAGTATATTTTACAAACCTTTTTGATGATGGCCTGCAGCAGTCCTTTTAATGACCATTGGCTAGGTTGCATGTAGACCTGGTTTTCCTGAACACAGGGCACATGCTACGTTCAAGCCAACCAATTTTGCACAGGGAGCCTCAATCAGGCGTTAGCCCCCTTATTTGCATATGCAAAGGGCGTAATGCCTGTTTCAAGTGCGGGCCGTTGACGCCTATTTATTTGCCTTTACCAATATGGTGGGTGTGCACTTCTGGTTTGTAAGAAGCACACAATTCCTAGTTGTCACAGTAGAGGCTTAGGCACCTGTTTAGCGCCCCAAAAATGTGTGTACCACTATCAAATTTCTAGGCTCAGAGATCTTTCTGGTTTTGTTCATTTATTCTTGTTGCCAGGTTCCGTGATATATAGTTCTATAATGAGTGGTTTGCCTGCCAGTGATTAAGATGTTACTATGCATGAAACAAGAGTACTTTTCTCAGTTCAAGTTGCCTCACACAACTGTACAACTGCAGTGTAGAGCCAGCTGAAACAGACTTAATTGTGCTTATTGCTCAGTTTGATTACAGCATTGCCCATGGTTTGTGGTCGGCTTCTTGAGAATTGCTTTCCTGTATTTCAATAAACTGCTTTTGTTTGATCCAACATTGGGATCGTGCTGTGCATAAAATTGCTGCCACGTTTGTCTAAATAACAACTGTAGTGTATGTACTTTGCAGAAGGAACTATATTCTGCAGCCCCTGTATACTGCAGTACCAGTAGTGACCACCCCTGTATATAAGCCTGTGTAGTAACTTTTGCATAGTAGTTCCAGGTTGTCTCCACTCAGTAAAGACCTGTTATAACCAGCTCCTGCAGTCCGTGTCTCAACTACACACGGACATAATACTGGCGATGAGCAGATCCGAACTTACCTACAGTCTGCACCACCTCATGGGGATCCATCCCTGAAGTGAAGTTATCAGAGGTCGAGGCCAGAAGGAAGAAAGAAAAAAAATCAAACGAACAGAAGAAATGGGCGTCGACCGTGGGCATCCGCCTCTGATTCATCGGAGTTGAAGATTTGCAGGAGAGGCTGTCGAGAGCGGGGCTTGGTTATCTTGTCGATGGTGTTTCAGCTACTCGGGCTGGTGGCAGGTAGTACACTGATCCTTCCTGGGCTGCGGCGGTCTAGAGCTCGATCGGGTGGCTTTTCAACGGGGCCGAGCAGCGTTGTCAGGAAGAGGAGAGAGAGAGAGGGTGGAGCACACAGGGCGCGGCCGGTGCTACGAAGCCAGGCAGCGTACAGACCCGAGAAGAGGGAGGCAAGTGTCCCGCAGGGTTGCTCCGACGACGGGGAAATAATAAAAAAATTAGAAGCGCAGAAAGCCGCGAGGGGCTGCAGTTTGCTACGGGAACCGCGGAGAGCGGCGTTAGCAGCAGCGCGGGGGGAAGTGCGCGAAGATCATAGGGCGTCGCCATCAAGGCATAAAACGCCAGCAACAGCGCTAGCAGCAGCGGAGAAGACAGAAAGCGCGGGAGGCGCCATCTTAATCCAGCGGGGAAGAAGGCAAAGTGCGGGAGGCGCCATTTTGTTCAATCGGGGAAGAAGGCAAAGCACGGGAGGCGCCATCTTAGATTTCCAAGATGCCGAAGACTGGCAATATCACTGCCTTCGATAATGCAATAGAAGACTGGACCACGTATGTGGAAAGAGTCGAGGTATATTGCGAGGCAAACGAAGTAGCCGATGAGAAAAAGGCATCGGTACTACTAAACTTAATGGGCGCAAGAACGTACGGCCTATTGCGGAACCTGATTACTCCAGCCAAACCAAAGGCGAAGAGTTTTAACGAAATTGTTGATATCCTACAGGAACACCTAAATCCTACACCGCTGCTGATAGCAGAAAGATTTAAATTCCACAGGAGAAATCAGCATAAAGATGAGAGCAATGCTGATTACCTTACGGAACTACGCAAGCTATCAAAGCACTGCCAGTTTGGAGCAGGACTGGCAGATACCCTATGGGACAAATTTGTCTGTGGACTCCTGAGTGAAGGAACCCAGCAGAGGTTACTCTCAGAGAAAGAGCTGACGCTAGATAAGGCTTTCAGCATGGCAGTGTCGTACGAAGCAGCAGCAAGGGGAGCTGCGGAAATACAGCAAAAGCCACAGGAATACGGCACCCACGAAATGACATGGGGATTTGAAAAATGTTATCGCTGTGGCAGAACAACCCATGACCAGAAGGACTGCTGGTCCAAGGACAAAATATGCAGGCAATGCGGAAAGATGGGACACATTGCATGAGTTTGCAGGTCTGGGAAGAAGACTAATGACAACAAAAAGGCTACGAAGGGACAGTACAGGAAAGTACAAAAGATGACGGACAGTAGTTCCGAAGACCAGATGAGCGATAGTGAATCCAGGAACAAGAGACTAAGCTGTCTCAAACTTCACAACGTAATCGCAAAAGAGGATCACCGAACCGTTTGGGTCACCCTCACGATAGCAGGGTCCCAAGTCAAAATGGAATTGGATACAGGATCAGCTCTGACCATCATGAATCGACGAGACTATGAGCGGCTATTCTCACACATACCCTTGAAAGAGACATCCATTGTCTTGAAGACGTATACGGGGCAAAAAGTATACCCCAGAGGAAAAATAAGGGTGCCTGTCGAATACAACGGCAAGGAAATACAGAAATTGTATCTGTACATCCTGCAAGATGGTGGACCACTGTTATTGGGATGTGAATGGATCAGAAAGATAAGTTTAGACTGGCACTCCATTCAGGCACTGACGGTGGCTGGTAAAAAGGATGACGACGTCACTGCTGGACGATTGTCAACAATCTTAGCTAACGCTAAAGAGGTATTTCAACAAGAACTGGGAACTCATAAAGGCATAACCGCCTCGATAAAAATAGAAGAGAATGCAATTCCCAAGTTTTTCAAAGCAAGACCGGTACCGTATGCAATTCGCCCAGCCGTCGAGGCAGAGCTGGAGAATCTGGAGAATGCAGGCGTGTTATCTAAGGTAGACTGGAGCGAGTGGGCGACACCCATCGTTCCTGTCATGAAGAAAACGTTAAACAATAAGTCTGAGGAGCCAAGGAAGGTTCGCATCTGTGGGGACTTCAAGGTGACGGTGAACCCTGTCCTTCACACAGTACAATATCCTCTTCCGAGGATAGAAGATATTTTCGCCTCACTATCTGGAGGGAAGCGTTTTACAAAAATTGACCTAGCACAAGCATATTTGCAGATGGAGGTTGAAGAATCCTCTAGGAAGTATCTCACGATAAACACTCACAAAGGTCTTTACCAGTATAATCGACTGGTATTCGGAGTAGCATCAGCTCCGGCGATATGGCAAAGAGCAATGGAACAAGTCCTGCAAGGGATTCCGGGGACTCAGTGTTACTTGGACGACATCCTAGTGACAGGTGAAGATGACAGTGAACACCTTGCCAACCTAGAGCAGGTGCTCACTAGACTAAGAGAACATGGGCTACGAGCCAATCGCCCCAAGTGCGAGTTTTTTAAGAAACAAATATCGTATTGTGGCCACGTGATTGATGAAGAGGGGTTACATAAGTCCCCTGACAAAATTGAAGCGGTAGTTAAGGCTCCAGCGCCTGAAAATGTGTCGCAACTGAGGTCATTCCTCGGCTTGGTGAATTACTACCATAAGTTTTTGCCGAACTTGTCCACAATTCTGCACCCACTGAACGCCCTACTACAAACTGGAGTAGCATGGAAATGGAGCGATGAATGTAAGCGGGCCTTTCAGAAGAGTAAGGACCTAATCACTTCAAGAGAAGTATTGGCTCACTACAACCCATCACTACCAATAAGACTGGTGTGTGATGCGTCTCCCTATGGCATTGGAACGGTACTGTCACATAAATTCCTTGATGGTTCAGAGAGGCCGATAGCTTTTGCGTCACGCTCGTTAACTTCAGCCGAGCGTAACTACGCCCAGATTGACAGAGAGGCCCTCAGCCTGGTGTGGGGGGTGAAGAAGTTCAATCACTACCTGCACGGTCAGAAATTTACTCTACTAACTGATCATCAACCTCTTGTCTCCATTTTCAACCCTCAGAAGGGCGTACCGATAATGACAGCACAACGGCTACAGAGGTGGTCCCTTTTCCTAGGGGCACACCAATATGACATCGAGTACAAAGAAACTAAACAGCATGGGAATGCTGATGGATTGTCGCGCCTACCGTTGCCGATGGTGGAAGAAGCACCTGCAGTGGATCCAGTGGAGATATTCCACTCGGCCATAGTCGAATGTCTCCCTGTGACGAATGCAAACATAGAAAAGGAAACACGAAATGACCCGACACTCTCCTGGGTCTATCATTTAACGGTGAAGGGATGGCCAGCACATGGCGAACCACTGCTGCCAGCATTCTCGCCGAGAAGAGAACAGCTGTCAGTGTGCAGAGGAACCTTGATGTGTGGATCCAGAGTAGTAATTCCACCCAAATTGAAGGATAGAGTGCTCAATGAGCTTCATGAGGGTCACCTGGGAGGGGTAAAAATGAAGAACTTAGCCAGAGCGTTTGTGTGGTGGCCGGGAATCGATAGAGAAATCGAAGAGATGACCAAGAGCTGTACAGGATGCCAGAAGGTCCAAAACGCCCCACCACAAGCCCCTCTACATCCATGGGAGTGGCCCTCATCTCCATGGCAAAGGATGCACATTGATTTTGCTGGTCCATTTATGGACTCGATGTTTTTTATTGCGGTGGATGCACATTCAAAGTGGCCAGAGGTAATAAAAATGTCCTCAACCACCACAGAAAAAACTATCACAGTCTTACGAACCATATTCGCCAGAAATGGGCTGCCTGAACAGATTTGCTCCGACAATGGACCACAGTTTGTGTCTGAAGAGTTCCGGAGGTTCTTAAAGAACAATGGTGTTAAGCATTACACATCCGCCCCATATCATCCAGCCACCAATGGATTGGCTGAGAGGTTCGTTCAAACATTCAAGAAGGCTATCAAGGCAATATGTAATGAAGACATACCCCTACAACACAAGGTGGATAACTTCTTGTTTGCCTACCGGAATGCGACACATGCGGTTACCAACCAAACTCCAGCCATGATGTTCTTCAATCGAAGACTACGATGCCACTTGGATTTGGTTAAGCCAAACATCAGAAGAGATGTGGAGAACAGGCAGTTTCAGAATATGAATGAAAGGCCGACCAGGAGTTTTAAGATAGGTCAACCAGTTTTGGCCCGGGACTACCGCACAGAGAAATGGCAGCCAGGAACGATCTGCACACGGCAAGGACCTCTAATGTATACCGTGGACGTTGCAGAGAGCACTGTAAGACGCCATGCTGACCAGATTCTAGAGTCACTGGAAAACGTCAATTCCACACCACGATCCGATACACCCGGCGATGAAACCGAAGTACCAATTGCATCTACCTCAGAATCAGTGATATTGGAAGCAGACGAACCAAACAACGACGTTGATCCCGAATCAACTTTGCCAGAAGAACCTGATACCCCAAAGAGGCGTTATCCAGACAGAATCAGGAAGCCTCCTCAAAGACTGAACTTATAATTGCTTAACTTCAACTAATGTATCTAGCAACTGTAATTGTAAATATGTTATTTAATTATTAATCGAATGTTATGTACTGTTTAGCTAAAAGGGGAGGAATTGTAGTGTATGTACTTTGCAGAAGGAACTATATTCTGCAGCCCCTGTATACTGCAGTACCAGTAGTGACCACCCCTCTATATAAGCCTGTGTAGTAACTTTTGCATAGTAGTTCCAGGTTGTCTCCACTCAGTAAAGACCTGTTATAACCAGCTCCTGCAGTCCGTGTCTCAACTACACACGGACATAATAACAACAGTCACTGAACTTCAAAATAAATGATGTGAAATACTTTGATACGTTTCTGAAAGACCTGATAAAGCACGATAATAAATGCAGGGCTTTCTGTACAGGTATGTACAGGAGATATTTGTACCAGTCCCACGTGGAGGTAATTGGTTAATATTGTACAAATATTAAGTGCAGTCAAGGGCTATTGTACAGTTACAGAAGTAACCAAAGGTGTCAGCTTTGAGAATTATTACACACTCAAAGTCACTTCAATAAAGTGAAATATAATAATTCACATTATATTGTGATCAATATGTTTTATATTCACAGATTTAAATAACAAAAATTGTTTTATAGGGATATTTAAAACAAATATATATATATATATATATACTTAACTGTATGTCACATTAATATCTGTTCTACTGCCTTCTGATAACAATCCTGAAGGCATTTTAATCCACTAGCATCACTTGGTGATCAACAGTGAGTACAGGAGGACATGGACTAGACTAGCAGGTTGGGCAGATTGGTGGTAGATGTACTTTAATATAGAAAAATATGAAGTAATACATTTTGGATAATAGGGAAACAAAATACACCTTAACTGGTAAGATCATATGTCCTCTTGCACTCACTATTGATTACCGATTGAGGAGCAGAGGGACCTTGGTTTGCAGATACACAGGCCATTAAAGATAGCAACATAAATAGATAAAAACATTAATAAGACAAACAGGATCCTTGGCTTTGTACCTAGAGACATCAAAAGAAAGGAGGTAATATTGAATTTATACAAGACCTTCTTAGGTTGGCCACAGATTCAGCAGCCCATTATAGGAAGGACGTGAAATGGTAAAGCTGCAGCCTAGATTCACTCAGACGTTGCCAGGGCTGAACTGTTATAATTGTGACAAGAGGCTTGAGAAGTTAAGGAATCTTTCACTGAAGCTGAGAAAGCTAAAGGTGGTCTGATCGGCTTCAAGTTTATTAAGAGTTACGATACAGTAAATAGCCATAGATTGTTTCCACTGGACAGAGAGGTGGTAATGAGAGAGCAAAAATTTCAGATAATCACAAAAAGAATTAAAGGGAGGTTAGAAAAAAATTCTCTACACAGAAGTTGGTTTAATATAGACCTCTCTGCCACAAGCTGTTTTTAAAGGATAGGAATGTAGGAACAAGGCAAGGCCATTCAGCCCCTCGACATTGTTCCTCCATTCAATTAGATCATGGCTGATCTGTACTTCAGTTCCATTTACCCACCTTTTCTCCATATCTCCTGATACCTTTATCTAACAATAATCTATCGATTTCAGTTTTGAAAATTCTGGTTGACTCAGAATCCTCAGCCTTTTGGAGGGAAGAGAGTTCCATATTTGTACTGTCTTTTATGTGGGAAAAAAATGTTCCCTAACTATACTTCTAACTGGCCTAGCTCTAATTTTAAGATTATGCCCATTGTTCTGGACTCCCCCTCCAGAGTTCATATATTCTTTTAAAATGGAATTCAATAATTACTTGAAAAGGGGGAGTATTAAAAGCTATAGTGAGTGAGCAGGAGAGTGGGATTAGATCAGGTGGCTTATAAGCAGAAAAACCATGGTACAGACTTGATGGGCTGAATGCCTGTTTCTGTGCTGTAGCATTCTATGGGGTCGCAGTGCATTGGTCTGCCACTCGTTCCCGTTGCGAAGAGCCCTGGCCTCATTTAAACTTGGCAGGCGAGCTGCAGGGCGACGAACAGGCTTCCCCATACAGTTCGCCGGATTGAGGCCCATAAATTGGACCAGGATGGCCACCAGCAAGGTTAGTTAAGGTGGGGGGTGGGGGGGTAGAGGGGGGCATGATCGCAGAGGGTGGGGGTCCTGGGGCACCAGCAGCCCTGATTATTTTTGTGGGCCCCGGAAGTGCACTCCTGTTCCTCCGGGACCCACAAAAATAATTCAACAGGCCTCTTTGCTCCATCGTTCATGGAACTGGTTGGAGTGTGCATAACGCGGGCTCTGACCAGCTCGGACCTAAAATGGCAATCGGGGCCCTATTTACATCATAGGAGTCTGATTTCCATATTAAAAGGGGCTTATTACCTGAAACACCGGTGGTAGGCCCCTTTCAAAATGGAGCCGGCCACATCACCAGTGTTAATGGGACGGTAAGGCTACCAACCCCATTTTGAGGGCGTTAGTGCCCCATTAATGCAGTGAAAATCAACCCCTATGATTCTATATTCTTCACACATGACAGGTCTTCAGTTTTACATTAAATGTTATTCTGGGGATTATATTTAGTTAGGTATCACTTGGGTGAGATGGAGGGGAAAACTTCTCTACAGTGCCTTAGCAGTCCTGTAAACTGCAACTTGACAAAGTCTGCCCTATGTATCATTTGAAATGTTTCAAATCCCACACCAGTTAGCCATTCTTGTAGCCTCAAGTGAAACTGACAAATTATAGGTTGTCTTAGTTTGTGGATTTGTGACGGCTAGGAACTGAGTTTAGTCCAATGTGAAAAGTCTTTTTATATGGTACCCTTACAGCTAACAGACAGAGGAGACTTTCATTCCACTGGTCAGAGTTGGAATGTAACCCAGGTCCCAGGGATGAAAGGACAAAAATATCCTTCTTCATTAAAACATTGTGTTAATACAGATTGCAGTAAACGTTATGAATGGAAAATAGTTTCTGCTTGTTTAGTTCCTATTCAAAAAACAAGAATATTTAGTTAGCAAGTACTAGCACAGATGAAAGCAGTATATAAATATTAACCTTCCATCAATAACAATCATTTTATCTTATTCTGTTGCATTGCAACCAGTAATGAGACAAAACCACAGTGAGGAAATAAATATTGATTCCAGCAATGGACTATCAATGGGAGCACTGTGGAATCGATGCCAACACTGTGTATGATTATCACATTATAAATCTCTGGTACACTCACCCAGAATTTGATTTTAGAGGTTTACTTCTGTCCTCAGTTTTAAAATAGTATTTTTAATAGGTGATATAAGAAGAAAACTGCAAATGGAGGAAATAAAAGCAGAAAATGCCTGAAATGCGGAGAGATTAATTTTTCAGGTGGAACTCTGCATCAGAACACAAAGATGCAATCAGGGTGCTCATCTGAGATGCTGATCGATCTTTCTTTTCCCAATGCTGTTCATTTCCAATGTTTTCTGCTTTTATCTTGTAAATGATTTTTTTCACATTAGTGAACATGAATGTGGTCGGTGATAATGAACAATAAGGTACACATGTGTCAGGAGGTTTTAATACTCCGGTGATTGATTTTGTATTTTGCTTCATCTTATGCCAAAATAATGTGGCTTGAAAAACAGGTTATCTTGTGCCTTTGCATCAAATTTTGCCTAATTGTTGTTCATAACATCATGAACACAATCTATTGTATGAAAAATACCAAAACAAATTCTTTAATACCTAGCCATCTCATTGGCAGTGTCATGAAAGTACAGAGTCTCAAAAGGTCAAATCCTAGTACAGGCTACCAATGCTACAATTTACAGGGATGCCAACTTAAACCTACGGTCCTTATGATAGAAATTAATAAAATTCATTTTGCATCTTTATAGTAAAAATATATAGCGTGCACTTCATGCTACCTGCTGATTAGCATGAACGCTCAGCAGGGGGCCAAAGTTTGTGTGAGGCTAGCATCAATTAAAGCTAGCCTGCACTTCGTAAAGGCAGACTACACCTCTTAAAGGGGAGGTGCATTCTGCCTGCAGCTGCTCATTCAACTGGTGAGGCAAGAGAGTGAGAGGAGAAAAAAACCAATTATGTCGCAACAGAAGAGAGAGCGTGTGCTAAGGTTCTCAGATGTAGGACTGGAGGCTTTGGTGCAGGAGATCAACTTGAGGAAAGAGGTCCTGTTTCAACAGGGGGCCAAGATTTAAAATCCAATGGGAGCAGATAGCCACTGTGGTGAATGCCAACAGTATAACTGCAAGGACCTGGATGCAGTGAAGGAAGAAGTTTAATGACCTCACATGAGTGGTCAAGGTCAGTGAATTCATCTTCAAATGCCATATCCCACCATCTGCACCACTAGCCTCACACACTGCTCAATGCATCACACCTCCATCACTCACCTACCAACAATCTCTACCAAACACGACTCATACCTCACATTCATAGCTTCACCTCACCCTCAGATACTTACCACTGCTGGAAGCCTCACACCCACATAGAGTCATAGAGTCATAGAGTAATACAGCACGGATAGAGGCCCTTCGGCCCATCGTGTCCGCGCCGGCCATCAAGCCCTGTCTAATCTAATCCCATATTCCAGCATTTGGCCCGTAGCCTTGTATGCTATGGCATTTCAAGTGCACATCCAAATGCTTCTTAAATGTTGTGAGGGTTTCTGCCTCCACAACCCTTTCAGGCAGTGAGTTCCAGACTCCAACCACCCTCTGGGTGAAAAAGTTCTTTCTCAAATCCCCTCTAAACCTCCCGCCCTTTACCTTGAATCTATGCCCCCTAGTTATTGACCCCTCTACTAAGGGAAAAAGCTCCTCAGCATCCATCCTATCTATGCCCCTCATAATTTTGTACACCTCAATCATGTCCCCCCTCAGCCTCCTCAGCTCCAAGGAAAACAAACCCAACCTGCCCAGTCTCTCTTCATAGCTGAAGCGCTCCAGCCCTGGTAACATCCTGGTGAACCTCCTCTGCACCCTCTCTAACGCGATCACATCCTTCCTGTAGTGTGGCGACCAGAACTGCACACAATATTCCAGCTGTGGCCTAACCAGTGTTTTATACAGCTCCATCATAACCTCCTTGCTCTTATATTCAATGCCTCGGCTAATGAAGGCAAGTATCCCATATGCCTTTTTTACCACCTTATCCACCTGTTCCGCCGCCTTCAGGGATCTGTGTACTTGCACACCCAGATCCCTCTGACCCTCCGTCTTGCCTAGGGTCTTTCCATTCATTGTGTATTCCTTTGCCTTGTTAGTCCCCCCAAAGTGCATCACCTCGCACTTTTCCGGGTTAAATTCCATTTGCCACTGTTCCGCCCATCTGACCAACCCATCTATATCGTCCTGCAGACTGAGGCTACCCTCCTCGCTATTTACCACCCTACCAATTTTTGTATCATCCGCGAACTTACTGATCATACCCTTTACATTCATATCCAAGTCATTAATGTAGACCACAAACAGCAAGGGACCCAGCACCGATCCTTGTGGTACCCCACTGGCCACAGGCTTCCAGTCACAAAAACAACCTTCGACCATCACCCTCTGCCTTCTGCCACTAAGCCAGTTTTGTATCCAATGTGCCAAGGCACCCTGGATTCCATGGGCTCTTACCTTCTTGACCAGTCTCCTGTGCGGGACTTTATCGAAGGCCTTACTGAAATCCATGTATACCACATCCACTGCGTTACCCTCATCCACACACCTAGTCACCCCCTCAAAAAATTCAATCAAATTAGTCAGACATGATCTTCCCTTGACAAAGCCATGTTGACTATCCCTGATTAATCCTTGCCTCTCCAAGTGGAGACAAATTTTGTCCCTCAGGATTTTTTCCAATAATTTTCCTACCACTGATGTTAGGCTCACTGGCCTGTAGTTCCCCGGTTTTTCCCTACTACCCTTCTTGAATAATGGTACTACATTAGCGGTTCTCCAGTCCTCTGGCACATCCCCTGTGGCCAGAGAGGTCCTGAATATATGTGTTAGAGCCCCCGCAATCTCCTCCTTTGCCTCACACAGCAGCCTGGGATACATTTCATCCGGGCCTGGGGATTTATCCATTTTTAGGCCAGCTAAAACCGCCAATACCTCCTCCCTCTCGATGTTAATATGTTCGAGCATATCACAGTCCCCCCGCCCTATTTCTATGTCTACATCGTCCTTCTCCATAGTGAAAACAGATGCAAAAAATTCATTTAGAACCCCTCCTACATCTTCCGGCTCCACCCACATCTCACAGCTTGCACGCACTGTCAGTTATTTAAACATGACAGGCACATCACCCAAACACATTGCACCACACTCTCTGACACACTTCCCTTTCTCTTGCAAGAAAAGGTGGCCCACAACCAGCGGCAGCAGGACCTAACCAGCTGGGGACCGGCACGCCTGCTTAGCCTGACCCTCATGGAGGAGACAGGGCTGGCCATTATTGAGTGGGGGATCGCTGAGCCCGTGGCCAGGAGCGGGGCTGAAAGAATACAAGATGCCAGTATCCTCATACATAATTCTCCTTCTCACATCCCACTTCCCTCTCACCCCACAATCTCTTCTGATTTACAGGCTGCACATGGTGCAAGCATGTACCTCTTGCTTTCCCCCCTCCCCTCACCACAACCCTACCCTTGTGCCTTCCTCATTTCAGACACCCAAGAAATCCAGCCCTCCCAGCAAGTTTTTCAGCACTATGGAATTTCACCCCCGTTGTGTCTCAAATTACTCATACATTGTATCCCAAAATGTTATTTTTCTGAAAGAAATCTGTCTAATTTGCATTTGAATAAATCAACACTTTCTGCTTCCACCATCTCTCTAGAGAGCCTGTTCTTTAGATTTACCACACACTCCCTTAATTACTGTAACCCTGGTAATATTCTCCCAGGCAGATGCCAATCCTTGTACCACCACCCTCTGGGTTTTATTTGTAAACCAATTAAGTATCCATTGTACAATATTTCTACTGATTCCCACTTTATTTTCAGTGCCAATCTTTGAATGGAACTGTATCAAAGCCTTACTGAAATCCAAGTACATCACATCCACTGCCGTATCCCTTTCTGCACCTTGGAAAGATTTGCTGTGATGGAAAAATAAATATTTTGAAAATGTCCAGCTTATCTATCTATTAGTTCATATTTCTGACTGAAGCAATCGTTATTTCTGTTGAAAATATCGAACTATATTGTTTCTGAATTAAATCTATGTGTTATTTTATAGGAAATCTTCATTTTGACAGATCACACAGGTCCTAGGTTTGATCACTGGCTTAGAAACATAGAAACATAGAAGATAGGAGCAGGAGTAGGCCATTCGGCCCCTCGAGCCTGCTCCGCCATTCAATGAGATCATGGCTGATCATCCAAATTCAGTGCCCTGTCCCTGCCTTCTCCCCATATCCCTTGATCCCTTTAGCCTTAAGAAATATATCAAACTCCTTCTTGAATATATTTAATGAATTGGCCTCAACTGCCTCCTGTGGTAGAGAATTCCATAGGTTCACCACTCTTTGGGTGAAGAAATTCCTCCTCATCTCTGTCCTAAATGGCTTACCCCTTATCCTTAGACTGTGACCCCTGGTTCTGGACTCCCCAGCCATCGGGAACATCCTTCCTGCATCAAGTCTGCCTAGTCCTGTTAGAATTTTATAAGTTTCAATGAGATCCCCTCTCATTCTTCTAAACTCCAGTGAATATAAGCCCAATCGACCCAATCTCTCCTCATACGTCATTCCTGCCATCCCAGGTATCAGTCTGGTGAATCTTCGCTGCACTCCCTCCATGGCAAGAACATCCTTCCTCAGAAAAGGCGACCAAAACTGCACACAATACTCAAGGTGTGGTCTCACCAAGGCCCTGTACAACTGCAGCAAGACATCCTTGTTCCTGTACTCGAACCCTCTCGCTACGAAGGCCAATATACCATTTGCCTTCTTAACCGCCTGCTGCACCTGCATGCTTACCATCAGCGACTGGTGCACAAGGACACCCAGGTCTCGTTGCACTTCCCCTTCTCCCAATCTATTGCCATTCAGATAATAATCTGCCTTCCTGTTTTTTCCACCAAAGTGGATAACCTCGCATTTATCCACATCCCAGAAATTCGGGTCTCCACAGGTGAGTACGCATGGGGTACTCACCCGTAGGCCCGATGGAAGTGCCGGTTTCCTGCATGCGCTGTGCATGCGTGGGAAACCGGCACTTCCGTTCCTCTGAATGAAGGGGTTCAGAGGTCGAACGTGTGCGCGGGGGAGGCTGCGCATGCGCATCGAACTTTGGTTTTTTTTCCTGGGAGAGTAAGCCTGCAAAATTTAGAAATGTATTTTACAAGGTAAGTGGTGAATTAATTAAAATTAAAACATTTTTTCCACAGGTTTATTATTTTTAAATACTTTAAAGCAAGGCAAGTTTATTTTTAACCCTGTTAGAAAATGTAATTTTTTTCCCAAAAACTTAAATTATTGTTTAAAATAGTTATTTCATGTAATTTATAGTTTATTTTAAAAATGTGATTTTTTTTGTAATTTATTTGAAGATTTAGTGCTATTTTGGGGCCATAGTATTTATAAGTCTTGACAGCACTTCCTGTCTGACTTATGAATGGAGCATTCCCTGCTCCGATTGGCTCCCCATGGCCCACGTGATCCCAGGGGACGCATCTGTTAGATCCGTGTGTTAATGGAGACACGGAATGCAGGAGTTGATTTAACAAGTGTTTACTGAACAAAGTCTGGAGGTGAACTAAACTACACAAGACGCTACACAGGCTTATATACCCGAGTGGTCACTACTGGTACTACAGTATACAGGGGCTTCAAAAACATAGTTCCTCTTAAAGGTACATACACTACAGCATCGAACTAACTGCGCCTCTGGGATATGCAAACACTGTGCGCCGGCAGCTGGACCAGGCCCCGGATCGGAATTCCACGGGGCCCCACAGCTCAACGGCCGGCGCGCAAGGTAAGTGCAGATCAGGGGCTTGCACCCGCGGGAAGCCCCCGACCCGAATTTCTGGGCCATTATACTGCATCTGCCCAATCACCCAACCTGTCCAAATCATACTGGAGTTTCTCGGCATCCTTCTCACTGCACACATGCCCACCCAGCTTTGTGTCATCTACAAACTTGGAGATATTACATCTAGTTCCCTCGTCTAGATCATTAATATATATTGTGAATAGCTGGGGTCCTAGGACCGATCCCTGCGGTACCCCACTAGTCACTGCCTGTCACTCGGAAAACGACCTGTTTATTCCAACTCTTATGCTGATGCTGAATTAGCTGACCTCAACTAGATTGGTGGTAGGGGCACTAAAATTGGCATCAGCAATCTTGGGTGAGGGAGAAGAAAGGGCTGTGGCTCCTGATCATTATCTAGTGAGCATGCTTGAAGTCTGCATGTGTCGTTCCTGGGTGAGGACAGGATTGGACTTAGCTGTGATGCCTCTAATTGTACACAGACCTCCAGCATCACTGTCAAAGCTCAGAGATGAATAATGGCAAGTTGGCTGTGGTACCAGAGGGTGACTGGACCCCGCTGGCAGGGGAGGAGAACAAAATTGTCAAGAAAATTAGAAAAAAGAAATCACCATTTTCTAGTATTTAGAGAGTTTGTAAAAGATTGTGAGAAATAGTAATTTTGAATAGAAGCTCAGTAGAAATCTCAGAGAGCTGGTTTAAAAAAATAATCTGCACTTCATAGTCTTCCATGTAATACACACACCTAGCTTACATCTGTAAATGGCAGTTCCTGCATGGTCATCAATTTCTGCTGTACAGCATAAACATTTACAATTACTACCAGCTCAGCGCAATGCATTATGATCTATCTAGTCTCTCAAAATTAATGCAGCTACTAAAACCACCGAAAGCTGAGAATAAAGCAACTGAAATGTCTATTTGGTGTCGGTGGAAGGAGTGGCAGCCTGATTTTCTGCTTTACCTGTACTGCTTGGGACTAAACTAAATGACCACAGATCTCTGTTCTGTGCATTCTAAACAGGACAGGTTATGAAACTTTGCTCCTGGCCCAGCATCAGGGATATACAAGATTATAAGAAACAGTATGAGGAAGATGTATGTTAAAAATATCTATATTTTCTTGTTAACAATACAGGTATCTATATTCTATATAATGATAAAATTATGTCAATCTTTCCATTATGAATTTCTATGTCCATATTTATGATGGAAGTTGTCTATGTAAACTTATCATACTATAATTGCACCCTCTTTCCAGTGGTGACCCTGTGGCACCTCTGTTTTACATTTCCCTGCTCTTCAGCCAGTACTGCAGAGAAACTGCAGAGAAATACCGCAGTATTTTGCAATTATATTAGTGTTTGGTTCACTGCCACCTCTCTTCTAGGAATGCCAACCTTGAAGAAGTTCTGCTCTTCTCTCTGACGGGAGTTCCGTTTATCTATTCAACCTTGTTCATCTTCATTGCTTTCAGTTTCCCTTCTCGTTTTTGCCAAGACTCGGTTTCACAGCCACATCTCTTTCCTCAGTAACTGTCTCCGGTCCAGAGTTATTCCACGTGGATTCCAACTGAACTTCCACCCTTCATGTTTTGGATCCACCCAGGATTACAAAAATCTCCTCGATATTCATCGTTCTTCAAACTACTGCTCTCGTCGCATCTTGAGATCCACGCTCAACACCATGCGCCGCCACATTAACAACCTCGCCCTCTCTCTTCAGCAGCACCGACGCACTCTATTTCAATGCTGTCCGGGTCCACAGTTCCATTTCATCCTTCGACTCATCTGACGCTTCAACAAAAAACTTTTTTTCTTCCTTTCTGATGTCAAGGATTGCAAGCTTCGTCAACTCGTGGACACCAACGCCCCCCCAGAACCTTCTTCCCCGTTACTTTCCTCCGATCCCTTCTTCCAGTCTCACCCCCTGCCGTGTTTTCACTATCCCCTCTGACCTTCCCCTCTCTGACCCCGAACGTTCAGTCCTCAACAAAGGCCTGAGCTTCATCCCCTTACGCCCCCACCTGAATGAATTTCGAGCTCAGCACGATGCTGAGCTCTTCTTCCGTCGCCTTCGTCTCCGTGCCCACTTCTTTGGCCAGGAGTCTTCCCCCCGCACGGCTGATCCTTTCTCCCGCTTTCTAAATTCTCGTTCTACTTGGATCCCTCCCTCTGGCCTTCTACCCTCTCTAGATCTTTTCATTGCTAACTGCCGACGTGACATCGGCCGTCTCCATTTCTCTGCTCCCCTCACTCACTCCAACCTAACTCCCTCTGAACTTGCAGCACTCCATTCTCTCCAATCCAACCCTAACATTATCATTAAACCTGCTGATAAGGGTGGTGCTGTTGTTGTTTGGCGAACCGACCTCTACCGTGCGGAAGCTGAACGCCAACTCTCCAACACCGCCTCCTACCTCCGCCTGGACCATGACCCCATTAGCAAACATCAAGCCATTGTTTCCAAGTGTGTCACTGACCTCATCTCCTCTGGAGATCTTCCCTCCATGGCCGCCAACCTCATAGCCCCCCAACCCCGCACAGCCCGCTTCTACCTCCTTCCCAAGATCCACAAACAGGACTGCCCTGGTAGACCCATCATTTCAGCCTGTTCTTGCCCCACGGAACTTATCTCTTCCTATCTCGACTCTATTTTTTCTCCCCTTCTCCAGTCCCTTCCCACCTACATTCGCGACTCTTCCGATGCCCTCCGTCACTTTAACAGTTTCCAGTTTCCTGGCCCCAACCGTCTCCTTTTCACCATGGACGTCCAATCCCTCTACACCTCCATCCCCCACCAGGACGGCCTTCGGGTGCTCTGTTTCTTCCTTGAACAGAGGCCCAACCAGTCCCCATCCACCACCACCCTCCTCCGCCTGGCTGAACTTGTTCTCACATTGAACAACTTCTCCTTTGACTCCACTCACTTCCTCCAAATTAAAGGTGTTGCTATGGGAACCCGCATGGGCCCTAGCTATGCCTGCCTGTTCATGGGACATGTGGAACATTCTTTGTTCCAGTCCTACTCAGGTCCCCTCCCTCACCTCTTTTTCCGGTACATCGATGACTGTATTGGTGCCGTTTCCTGTTCTCGCCCTGAACTAGATAAGTTCATTCACTTTACTTCCAATTTCCACCCTGCCCTCACCTTCACATGGTCCATCTCCGACTCTTCCCTTCCCTTCCTTGACTTCTCCGTCTCCATTTCTGACGATCGACTTTCAACAAACATCCACTACAAGCCCACCGACTCCCACAGCTACCTGGACTACACTTCCTCCCACCCCGCTTCCTGTAAGGATTCTATTCCTTTCTCCCAGTTTCTCCGTCTCCGCCGTGTCTGTTCTGACGATGCCACCTTCCATACTAGTGCTTCCGACATGTCTTCCTTTTTCCTCAACCGAGGATTCCCCTCTACCGTGGTTGATACGGCCCTTGACCGTGTCCGTTCTATTTCCCGCACTTCTGCTCTCACCCCTGCCCCTCCCTCCCAGAACCACGATAGGGTTCACCTTGTCCTCACCTTTCACCCCACCAGCCTCCACATTCAACGGATCATCCTCCGCCATTTCCGCCACCTCCAACGTGATCCCACCACCAAACACATCTTCCCCTCACCTCCCCTTTCAGCATTCCGAAGGGACCGCTCCCTCCACGACACCCTGGTCCACTCCTCAATCACCCCCAACAGCCCTGCTCCTTCACCTGGCACCTTCCCGTGCAAGCGCAGGAGATGCAACACATGCCCTTTTACCTCCTCCCTACCCACTGTCCAGGGCCCCAAACACCCCTTCCAGGTGAAACAGCGATTTACTTGTACTTCTTGCAATTTAATATACTGTATTCGCTGCTCACAATGCGGTCTCCTCTACATAGGAGAGACCAAACGCAGATTGGGCGACTGCTTTGCTGAACACCTCCGTTCAGTCCATACGTGTGACCCTGAGCTTCCGGTCGCCTGTCACTTTAATTCACCGCTTCACTCCCACTCTGATCTCTCTGTCCTCGGCCTATTACATTGTTCCAATGAAGCTCAATGTAAGCTCGAGGAACAGCACCTCATCTTTCGATTGGGCACTTTGCAGGCTGCCGGACTCAACATTGAGTTCAACAATTTCAGATAATTATCCCTGCCCCCATTTTTCATGCAGTATGATTTTTGCCATTCCCATTTGCAACATTTTATCTTTCCTGCCTCTTACAAAAGTACAGGATGTTCTTTCTATTTCTTCCTCCCCTCCTAACCGCCACCCCCCCCCCCCCACTGTCTCTGCACCTGCTTAATATCTGTTACATCTCCAGCTTTTTCCAGTTCTGATGAAGGGTCCCAGACCTGAAACGTTAACTCTGTTTCTCTCTCCACGGATGCTGCCTGGCCTGCTGAGTATTTCCAGCATTTTCTGTTGTTACTGCAGAGAAACTCCTATGCGCCAACCATCTCTACATCTTTGGTTCCCAAATTGGTAGGTTTTGCTATTTAACTACAAATATAAACAGAAAATCAAAGTATTTTATCAAAATAAGGACAGATTTTATTTTACAATAAATAGTGGACTGATTTACATCTGCAGGCCCTGGTCCAATTATATCTTGGCCTCTAATCCCACGTCACCTGAAGTCCACACTTGTGCCATGATTTTCCCAGCGGAGGCAGGTTGGAGTCGGGTTGGAATCAGGTTGGAGTCGGATTGAGTGGTCGGTGGCTTCCGATCCCACTGCCGGCTTCAGCCGCTCTGAAATGACAATTTTACTTTAACTGGGCTTAATAAACCCGCCGTGCGCACTACCCGGCCCGTTCACTGGGTTCGGGTGTGCTGCTTGCCTCTGCTGACACCTTGCATTCAGGAGCTTTTAAGGGGCCCATGTAGCCTTTGCATTTCATTTGCTTTATGCTGCTCCTGAAAACAGGTCTTCTGAACATGACTGCTGCAAGATCGAAGGCAACTCCTCGATTTGATGATGATGACTCCCTCCATTCTCTTGTGGAGGGAGTTAGAGGGCGCAGGGATGTTGTGTTCCCTCCAATGGCCGGAGGAAGCCTCCTCAGCAAACAAAAGCATCCTGGCTGCAAATTGCTGAGGAGCTAGCGCAAGGTCTTTGTGTTCACACACCTGGGTGCAGTGCCAAAAATGGTTCAATGATCTGCTACGCTCAGCAAAAGTGAATATAAACTCACACTTACCATCAATCTGCTCCCCATCTGTTCTCATCACCAGCACTCTGCATTGTCAACCTACTCCTCCACATCCCAACTTACCCTTGCATCCCTTGCACCCTTACCTATCCCTCTCTCTCTATGTACAGAATAACTTCACCATCCTACTATCCACCCCTCACACTCGCTCTCACTGTTATGCAATGACAACAACTAACAATGCACAGGGAGGCACCTTGGTTTTGGTACCTCACTCCATCTTTGTCTCCCTCTAAGCTTCTATGTTATGGAATCTTTACACTCACTCCATCAATCTCACTGAAACTCCACTTGTGTTCCTCCTTGCAGGAAAAGAGAGCCCACGATAAGAGGGAGAGGGCGAGGACAGGAGGAGGCCCATCATCCCTGGACATTTTAACAAGCACTGAGGAGCTGCTATCGAGATCATCGGGTGCAGTAGAGCAAGCTGGTGACAGAATAGATTTGCAACCCTCTCATTTAGATTTCATGTGTGATTGGTATGGCATCTGATGTTCATACAGATTGACCTCTGATCATCTGCACAATAGGATGTGTCTGCTACCTAAATATCACATGTCTAACTCATGCCTTTACTCCCCCACAGGACCATCAAGAGCCCCCCTCCCCACTGTCCAGGAGGAAGAGCTGGACGACACCTCAGAGGAACCTGGATACATAGATACAGATACCTGGAGCCTCTGAGGGAGCAGTGTCACCAGAAATCAGCGCACCCGGTGCCAGCGCAGAAACACACACCTTCGTGGCATAAAGTAGTGTTATCACAGCTCACAAGTGAGCATTAGCAGATGGTGGACACAGCGACAGCAGTGGAGAGTCCTTGTCGGAGGTTGCAGGAAGCTCCTAGCTCTGCTCAGCTGCATGCAAACATTGTACCTCGGGGGCCATCCAGAAATAGAGCGGTGCTGGAACTCCAGCAACAAGTGCAGGAGTCTCTGACAGGGTTTGCATCCGCGGTAACTGCGAGTGTGGAGCGAATGGAGGAGTCCACCTCAAACATGAGCAATGCCATCGGGGAACACTTCAGCAGTCAAGGACATTCAGCCTCCGATCTTCGGGTAAGCATTCTCCAAGGCGGCCTTCGAGACACACGACAACGCAAAATCATCGAGCAGAAACTGATAGCCAATTCCGCACCCATGAGGATGGCCTCAACCAGGATCTTGGGTTCATGTCACACTACATGTAACCCCACCTGACGTAGGGTCATCCAGACTCGAGTCGTCGTTGGCTTGTTTTCTCCACACAGATGCGGCCGGACCTGCTGTGATTTCCAGCAAATAAAATGTTTTTTGTCTGTTTTTTTGTTTTTCATACAGACCCCAGCATCTGCAACATTTGACCCCTTGTAACCCCACCTCATTGTTCTTTGATGTAATGTTCTCCTGACTGACCTGTTTGGACACCATTTACACCTTTGATTGCTGTGATTATCTCTCTGCCGAGGTGTGATAAATGGCAGTTAGAAAGATTACCTGTAAACATCTGACATTATTCTATGATGACTATATAAGCTGTTTTTTTATGCATCTCTCCACTTCACCTGACGAAGGAGCAGCGCTCCGAAAGCTTGTGATTTCAAATAAAGCTGTTGGACTATAACCTGGTGTTGTGTGATTTCTTACATTTGTCCACCCCAGTCCAACACCGGCATCTCCACACCAAAATCAATATCAATCAATCATAATGACATAAACATCTTCACAATAGTCAACACATTTTCAAAGCTTTACTTTATGAACTCTAAGCTTTTCATTCTTTTATTATCGTCTATCAGGCTTTTTTACTTCACGTGTGGATCTTCTCAGCACAGGTAAGTCTGATGTGTTTTCATGAGAGCCTGTATGTGTGTTTGTGTTAGATTGTCCTGGTGGTGAGTGACAAGATTCAGTTGCGGCATTGTCATCGATTTGCTCTTGGATAGTTTCTTGTGTTTTCAGGAGGGAACGGCGGCTCCTCCTGAGAATCTGTCCTTCCTCAGTTCTAACAGTGTATGACCTTGGTCCTACTTCCTCAAGAACTGTAGCTTTCCTGTTCCATGCATCTGGATCCTCAATCCTGACAACATCATCCCTTGTCAATGGTTTCAGAGTTTTGGATGACTTATCATAGTGTGATTTCTGTTTCAGCTTTAACAGTTGAAGTCTCTGTGTCAGTTCCTTACTCTGCTTTTCTTTTGCACAGCAGGGTAGCGTGGTGCGCAACTTGTGACCCATTAGGAGTTCAGCAGGTGAAGAACCAGAGTCTAAAGGGGAGGCTCGGTAGCTCAGCAGGGTGAGATAAGGATCAGACTTGCGTTCTGTTGCTTTCTTCAGTAGCTGTTTGAGAACTTGAACACCTTTCTCTGCCTTACCATTCAACTGAGCATACAGAGGACTGGATGTGATGTGTTGAAAGTCATAATGTGCTGCAAACTGTTGCCACTCCTTACAGTTGAAGCACGGACCATTGTCGCTAATGGCAATCCTGGGAATTCCATGTCTGGCGAAGATGGATTTAACATGCATTATGACACTGCTTGCTGATGTGCTTGAGAGCAGCGCCATCTCAGGATAGTTAGAATAGTAGTCGATCACTATTAGATAGTCTTTACCATTCAAATGAAAGAGGTCCATACCAACCTTTTGCCATGGTGCTGTTGGTAAGTCAGCTACTATCATTGGTTCCTTTGCTTGTTTGTTTTGGTGTTTCTGACATGTCTCACATATGCCTATCATGTTCTCAATGTCCTTATTTATGCCAGGCCAATAAACAGTGTCTCTTGCTCTCCTTTTGCATTTTTCAATTCCGAGGTGTCCCTCATGAATCCTTTTGAGCATGTCTCGACATAGAGCCTGTGGAATGACTATTCTGTTCTGTTTTAGTAGTAGTCCACTTGCGACACTCAACTCTGACCTTATGTGATAGTACTTTGGACAGGAACCTGAGGAAGGACGTTCTTGCCATGGAAGGAGTGCAGCGAAGATTCACCAGGCTGATACCTGGGATGGCAGGAATGACGTATGAGGAGAGATTGTGTCGATTGGGCTTATACTCACTGGAGTTTAGAAGATTGAGAGGGGATCTCATCGAAACCTATAAAATTCTGTCAGGCCTGGACAGACTAGATGCTGGAAGGATGCTCCCGATGGTTGGGGAGTCCAGAACCAGGGGTCATAGTCTAAGGATAAGGGGTAGGACATTTAGGACTGAAATGAGGAGGAATTTCTTCACCCAAAGAATGGTGAACCTGTGGAATTCTCTGCCACAGAGGGCGGTGGGGGCCAGTTCATTAAATATATTCAAGAAAGAGTTGGATATATTTCTTAAGGCTAAAGGGATCAAGGGATATGGGGAGAAGGCAGGGACAGGGTACTGAATTTGAATGATCAGCCATGATCTCATTGAATGGCGGAGCAGGCTCGAAGGGCCAAATGGCCTACTCCTGCTCCTATGTTCTATGTTTCTATGATGAACGTTCTCTATTACTGTTTGTAACACTGTATCTTTTACTGTTTCTTCTGCTATTTGCTTTGATTTTGTGTCTGACACGGGCAGCGCAGCAGTGACCATACTCACATGAACATCCATGTCTTCCTCAGTAGAGCTCACATGGGTGCTCGGGATAGTGCATCTGCTAACACTATGTGTTTGCCTGGTGTGTAGATCAGTTCAAAGTCATATCTTTGCAGCTTCATCATGAGTCGTTGAATCCTTGGAGACATCTCATTCAGATTTTTTTTAATGATGGCAATCAGTGGGCAGTGGTCTGTCTTAACTGTGAAGGTGGGAAGTCCATATATGTAGCCATGGAACTTTTCTAGTCCAACTACCAAGCCTAGACATTCCTTTTCAATCTGGGCGTATCGACACTCAGAATCAGTCATAGACCTGGAGGCATAGGCAACAGGCTTCCAATCTTCACCCTCTGCTTGTAGCAAGACCGCACCTAGGCCATCTTTTGATGCATCCGTTGACACTTTGATTCTCTTTGTTGGGTCAAAGAAGGTGAGTACAGGTGTGGTTGTCAGCACTGTTTTGAGGTTCATCCACTCTTGTTCATGTCTTTCTGTCCATGCGAACTCATTTGTTTTATGTAGCAGGTCTCACAGACAGGCTGTCTTGGCTGACAAGTTAGGAATGAACTTTCCAATGAAGTTTATCATCCCCATGATGCGTAGCACTCCTTTTTTGTCAGTGGGTCGGGGCATGTTGAGTATGGCGTTTACTTTTTCCATATCTGGCTCTATTCCTTTACCAGATAGATTATCTCCTAGGAAAGTGACTTCCTGGATGCCAAACTGACACTTGGCTTTGTTGAGCTTCAGTCCATTCCGGCGTATGCTCTGTAGCACTTTAGTCAGTCTCTCATTGTGTTCTTTCAGTGTGGTGCCCCAGATGATGATGTCATCAACATAGACCCAAACTCCTTCCAGACCTTCAATTATGTGTTCCATCGCTCTATGAAAGATTTCAGATGCAGATATTATCCCAAAAGGCATTCTGAGGAAACAATACCTGCCAAATGGTGTGTTGAAGGTACAGTATTTGGTGCTCTCTTCATCCAGTTTTAGTTGCCAAAATCCTTGTGAGGCATCGAGCTTTGTGAAGTATCTAGCACCTGACATTTCACTGGTGATTTCTTCTCACTTGGGAATCTGGTAGTGTTCACGTTTTATGTTTGCATTTAAGTCCTTTGGATCCATGCATACTCTTAGATCATTTTTCTTTTTCTTTACACATACCATGGAGTTAACCCAGTCTGTTGGCACTTCGACTTTCCTGATGACTCCTAGTGTGGTCATTATGTCCAGTTATTTCTTGAGCCGGTCACGCAGGGGTGCTGGAACTCTCCGTGGAGCATGTACCACTGGCTGAGCATCCTCCTTTAGCTGGATCTTGTAAGTGAATGGTAGAACTCCAAATCCTTTGAACACATCCTGGAAATTACTCACTACAGAATCCACCGAGTCATCTGGTCTGCTTATGGCACAGTTTATATGGTAGACTCTCTTGACCAGTTCTAAGTCCTCACAAGCTTTGTCACCTAGTAGTGAATCAAGTCCTTCAGCCACAACAGAAAACATGAGATGATGCACTTTGTCTTTGACTGTCACTTTAAGTCTGCATACACCTAAGCTATTTTCTGTCCATTATAGTTCTTCAGTAGTACTGACTTTTTCTGTATTTTGAGCTTTTCTTTCATATTTTTAATGTCACTCATACTGATTAAGTTTGCTTTTGCCCCAGTGTCTAGTTTCAATGTAACTAATGCTCCATTTACCTGCAGTGGCATCATCCATTTGTCCTCTTTTACTGCATTAACTTTATGTTCAGCATTGTCCATTCCTGAGGGCTGCACATTTTCTGTATCCTTTTCGATATTGTCACATGACACCATTCCTACAAAAAATGTCTCACTTAAATCAATGTCCTCAATCACATTGACTTGTTGCCCTTTCTTTGTTTTTACTTTTGAAAAGCATTGTTTGGCAAAGTGATTCTTTCCATTACATTTTGTGCACATTTTGCCAAATGCTGGGCATTGTCTTGACTGGTGCTGGTAACCACAGCGTTTACAATTAAAATTTCCATCGTCCGATTGCTTTGCATTTCTGTTCTGCCCATGTTTCTTCCCCTCGTAGGACACAGCACCGACAGCAGCACAGTCACTCATTACAGTCGCATCATTATTAATTTCACTGAAAGTCTTTGTGTGCTGCCGAGCTAGCTCACTGGCATGGCATATTTTCACAGCATCCTCCAATGTTAGTTCGGTTTCTCTCAACAAACGTTCCCTGACCTTTTTATCATGAATACCAAACATAATCTGGTCACGAATCATGGATGATTTCAGTTCAGAGAAATTACATGTCTGTGCTTTCAGTTTCAGATCGGTCAGAAAGCTATCAAAAGTCTCATTTTGCTGCTGTGTCCGTGAATGGAACACATACCTCTCATAGGTCTCATTCTTTTTGGGAGAACAATGTGTATCAAACTTCTTTAGCACATCGTCCATTTTTTCTCTGTCCTCCTCTTGATCAAATACAAACGTATTAAATACCTCTATCGCCTGTGGGCCTGCAACCATGAGCAGTAACGCTATTTTCCTTGCGCCTGGCATCGTACCGAACCCGATGGCAGCAATGTAGAGTTCAAATTGTTGTTTGAAAGTCCGCCAATTGCAGTCGACATTCCCCGTGAGTTTCAAACCCTCCGGTGGCTTCAAATTCTCCATGTCGCATTTCACAATATTCAGCAGATATTACCAATCCTGGTACCATGTTATGTTCATTAATAAATAGACGTTTTCATTATGAACAGCTAGCTTGAGCTAGTCATTTATTCAGCCATGTGGACTAGTGTAGAGGCATCCATCTTGACTACTGCCTTGTGGGTAGCCCACTGCTAAACATACAGCTCCACCTAGTGTACCATTCTAGAATGACATGTTACTGATCATTACAACGTGAAGGCGGGATGGTGGCAGGTTAGCAACCCGCTGTCAATCATTTGGAATTTTACTCCTGAGCTGCCTCCAAACCCACCCTCTGAGCGCCGGCAAAACCATGGCCATGGTCTTGACTCTCCGTGTGCAACACATCGACCAGTGTAAATTGTTTGGCTACAAAAGGTTACAGGAGTAACACCTTCATGAAAAAAGTGCTTGGCAAACCTGTGTTTCTTTGGAAATGCACACACATCAGATCAAACTAATTATAACTGGGCTTAACACATCATCAGGACAACTCAAAGCACTTCACACCCAATGAAATATGGTGTCACACCTGGTATGTAGAAGGAAACAATTGAATGTTAAGATAATCTGAGTCAGAAGTTCAAAGTACAGATGTGGATTAGGGTTCGTATTCCATCTCTAACCCAAGACCTGTGAATACAGAAAAGGAGAGGTGAATCTAATGACAATATATGAGTTTTCCCATATGATTATGGAGATACCTACATAGGATTACATAGGATATACGGCACAGAAACAGGCCATTCGGTCCAACCAGTGTTTATGCTCCACTCGAGTCTCCTCCTGTTTTTCCCTATCTAAATCTATCAGCATAACCCTCTATTCCCTTCTCCCTCATATGTGTGTCTAGCCTCCCCTTAAATGCATCTATACTTTTCACTTCAACCACTCCCTGTGGTAGCGAGTTCCACATTCTCACCACTCTTTGGGTAAAGAAGTTTCTTCTGAATTCCCTATTGGATTTCTTGGTAACTATCTTATATTGATGGCCTCTAGTTTTGCTCTTCCCCACAAGTGGAAGCACTTTCTCTGTATCCACTCTATCACAAACTTTCATCATTTTAAAGACCTTTATTAGGTCACCCCTCAGCCTTTTTTCAAGAGAAAAGAGACCCAGCATGTTCATCCTTTCCTGATATGTATACCCTCTCATTTCTGGTATTATCCTTGTAAATCTTCTCTGCACCCTCTCCAGTGCCTCTATAGCCTTTTTATAATATGGCGACCAGAACTGTATGCAGTACTGTAAGTGTGGTCTAACCAAGGTTCGATACAGGTTTAGCATAACTTCCCTACTTTTCAATTCTATGGGCTCGATTTTAACGCAGCCGATAGGTGGGCTTTCAGGTTTGCGGGGGGTTAAAATCGCAAAACCTGGGGGTCGGGACCCCCCCCGCCTGGTTCCTGCCTCCACGCCATTTTAACCTAGGTGTGTCTGATTGACCCGAATCAGTCCCGCCTGCAACAGGCGGGACTGGTCTTTAGGGCCCTTAAATAGCACTGATTGGCCTTTATAATCCCATTTTAACAGGCCTTTGCCTGTTTAACCCTTTTCCCACGTAAAACGTGCCTGGTGGGGATCACGCCTGTGAAACCTGGCGTGAACACTATTGGCTTGCTGACTATCAGCTGCAGGTCCAACATTAAAGAGGATATTTGATCAGTCATCATTTGCAGGTGGCAGGACTTTGTTGTCTCAGGTCTGGCAACTTTTACCAGGCCTAACCACACCTGTGGAAGGTTGGAGCCTCACACACTTCTCCAGTGTGACCTCCTGCGAGACCCCTCTCGCCACCCTCACTCAGCGCTTCCTCAACTGAGGCACCTACCAGAAGCATGGGAGGCCTTTTTTTCCTTCCCCTCTTGACATTAGAGGACCTCCAGCCCCATTTGCGAAATGACACATGCCACAACTGCAGAAGTTGCCATCAGAATTTTTATGAAAAACAAACTGATGGCATTTTTACAAAATACACAGCATTTCACCCAAGTGACTACCCTTGTGACTATTTGTGCTTTATTTTCCTCTTACTCATGCTCCTACGTAGTGGTTCCCCTGTGGCTTCAGCAGATGTGGAGGCCCCTTGTTCACTTTCCTGCTGGTCCTGTCTTGACACCTTTGGTGGGTGTCCTCTGGGATGGCGAGCCTGTGAGGGCTCGCCAGCAGTCTGCTGCTCCTGCGGCTGTGCAGGGGTTGAGACCTCTATCTCCGTTGGGTGTGTACTCCGGCGGGGCTCTGACCGAGGGCTCTGCAGTGGCATGGAAGTGTGAGCGCTTGGAGAGGAGCCCCCACTTCCTTGAGGTCTGCCACCAGCCTCCCTCTCATGGGCCAGGTCCCCCTCAGTGCCTGCAAGTGGCTTGAGAGCAGCTTGCTGCACATCAGGGGGTCCTTGGGGACCTGTATCTACAATGGCAGTCCTACTCAGAAGGCCTTCCATGAAGGTCTGGTTTCTCTGTTCAATAGATACCCATTGCTCCTCAAGAGATGTCATTCTATTCTAAACACTCATCATGTTTTCCATACCCTGGCGACTAACCTCCTCCATGGCCGTAGCCCTCCTCTCCTCTACCGTTGCCCTCCTCTCCTCTATCGTAGCCATCCTCTCCTCTACGGTAGCCAGCCTTACCACGGAGGTAGCAATCATTTCCACGTAGGTAGCCACCCTTTCCGTGTTGATGCATTCATGCGCCAATGACTCCACAAAGGCTCTGCTCATGTTCGCTATGGACTCCTCCATTCGCTCCACATTCGCAGTGACCCTAGAGACAAAACCTACCAGAGACTCCTGCATCTGTGCATGGAGTTCCATCACCTCTGATCTTATGGATGGACCCAGAGGCAGAGGGTCGACATGCAGCTGAGCCGAGCTGGCAGAGTCCTGCGCCCTCCGACGAGGATGCTCCACTGCTGTCCCTGTCTCCACAATCTGCTGATGCTCACTTGTGAGCTGTGATACACCAGGTGACAACTCTACTCTATGTCCCGAAGGTCCCACCGAGGTGTGAGTGTCTGCGCTGGTGCTGGGTGTGCTTATTTCTGCTGATGCTGCGCCCTCAGAGGTTGCAGATTCCTCTGAGGAGTCTGGCTGCTCAGGCTCTTCCTCCTGCAGAGTGGGGACGGGGACTCTCAATGGTTCTGTGGGGGGGTCAAGGAAAAAGTTAGAGATGTGATGCCAAGGTTACATGCACATTGCATTTTGCAGATGATCATAAGTCCATATGATGTAGCTTCAGAATCATTATCAGCGACTCATGCAATGCCAATGAGAGAGATGAAAAACTATTCTGTCACCAGCTTGCGGGGATGCTCCTGTCTGTCCTTCCCCAATGTCCACATCTCGGTCAGCCCCGGCAATCTCCAGGACGCCTTCCTCCCAGGGAGTGAGCTGGGCTAATGAGGGCAGCCCTCCTCCTGTCCTGGCTCGCTCTCTCCTGTTGTGAGCTCTCTTTTCCTGCAATGAGGGAGACAAGTGGAGGTTGAGTGAGAATGAAGGAGTGAGTGCAGAGATTGCATAGCATAGATACTTAGAAGGAGACAAAGATGGAGTGAGGTTGCAATACCAAGGGCCCTCCCTGTGTGTTGTCAGTTGTGTTCAAAGCATCAGAGTGAGAGGGAGTGTGAGGGCTGCATGGTCGCATAGTTCTGTGAATGTGAGCATAGAGAGAGAGGGAATGGGTAAGGGTGCATGGATGTGAGTGTCTAGTGGGATGTGCAGGAAGAGATTGCTAAAGCTGTGTGCTGGTGAGGAAAGGCAATGGGGATCAGATTGAGGGTGATGGAAACATCATAGAGTACTTACTTTTCCAGTGCAAAGAAGGTCATGGAATCTTTTCCTGCACTGCAACCACGTTGTGAGCCCCAAGCAGTTGACTTGACCTGCCACCTGTAGCCACAAAGCCTTGGTCTTGCTGGGAGGCCTCTTCCTCCCTGAAGAAGGGAACAGGACCTCCCTGTGGGCCCTAGCACCATCCAGTAATGCCTGCAGTGAAGCCTCATCAAATTTGGGGGCAGATCTGGCCCTCCCGCTGGCCGTTGCTCCTGCAGGCTCCTGTGCCATCTTAATGGTGAAGTTTGGGAGCCTGCAGAAGAAGCAAGGCTTGCTGTGGACCTTAAAAGCAGCAGCAATGATGATGTCATATTCTGCGACTTTCTGACTGGAAATACTCAATTGCCAAGGCTTCCCACACACTGGAAATCAATTGGCCAATTGAGCTAAAATTGCATCAATCTCACAGACCCATTTAGAATTGTGTGGGAATCACTAAATTCGGGGAACCCGCCAATTCCCCGCACCTGAGATAAAATCGACTCCCTAATCTCTAGAAATAAACCCTAGTGCTTGGTTTGCTATTTTTTATGATCTTGCTAATCTGTGTTGCAACTTTTAGTGATCTGTGTATTTGTACTCCAAGATCCCTTTGTTCCTCTACCCCACCTAGGCTCGTACCCTCCAAGTAATGTGACCTCCCTAGTTTTCCTACCAAAATGTACTATCTCACATTTATCTGTGTTGAACTTCATTTGCCAATTATATGTCCATTCTGCAAGTTTATTAATGTTCTCCTGTAATTTGTTGCAGTCCTCCTCAGTATTGACTATCCCCCCCCCAATTTGGTGTCATCCGCAAATTTAGAAATTGTGTTTTTGATTCCAAAGTCTAAATCGTTAATATAAACTGTGAACAACAGTCATCCCAGCACTGATCCTTGTGGAGCACCACTACCCACCTTCTACTACTGTGAATAGCTACCCTTTACCCCTACTCTCTGCTTTCTGTCTTGAAGCCAGTTAGCTATCCATTCTGCTACTTGTCCCCTGACTCCGCATTCTCTGACCTTGTTCATCAGTCTATTATGGGGTACCTTATTGAAGGCCTTTTGAAAATCCAGACAAATTACATCTACTGCAAAACCATTGTACACTCTCTCTGTTATCTCTTCAAAAAATTCAATGAGTCATCAAAGAGTGCTGTGAGTTAGGGTAAGTGGGGTGTTAGGTGCTCTTTTCAAACTTTAACTCAGTGGGTTGTAGTTAATAAGGCCTTTCTGGTGCAGAGTGACTGTTGGTAAACCATTTAACTGGTGTAACTAGAGGGATTGATTTAATTTAAATCCAATTAATTAAAGGGGATACTAGCATCTAAAATCGGGCAGAGGGTGTCCATAACTAACAATAAAAAATTTAATTAATTACATAGAATGGAGCAGGTGATGTGTTACTGTTGCGAGATGTGGGAGCCGGTGAACCCCATTGAGGCTCACGGTGATTACGTCTGTGACAAGTGTCTGCTGCTACAGGAACTCCAGCTCTGTGTTGATGAGCTGGAGTCTGAGCTTCAGACATTGCGACACATCAGGGAGGGGGAGAAGTACCTGGACTCTGTGTATCAGGAGGTGGTCACATCTATGAAGTTAATTAATTCAGATGTAGCCCATGGTCAGGGACAGGACGGTGTGATTACAAGTGAGGCAGGTGCGGGGATCCAGGAGGTAGAGCTGGAGGAGCCGCAGCCCTTGCTCTTGTCCAACAGGTTCGAGGTTCTTACTCCCTGTGGGGACAGGAGCAGGGACTGCAGGGAGGATGAGCAACCTGGCCACAGCACCGTGGAACAGGGGGCCATTCAAGAGGGGGGAGTAAATAGAAATGTTGTAGTGGTAGGGGATAGTATTATTAGGGGGATAGACAGAGTTCTCTGCAGCCGAGAGCGAGAGTCCCGAAGGCTGTGTTGCCTACCCGGTGCCAGGGTTAAGGACATCTCCTCTGGGCTGGAAAGAAACTTGCAGTGGGAGGGGGTGGATCCAGTTGTTGTGGTCCATGTTGGTACAAATGACGTAGATAGGACTAGGAAGCCAGTTCTGTTAAAGGAGTATGAGCAGCTAGGGGTCAATTTAAAAAACAGAACCTCAAGGGTAATAATCTCTGGATTATTACCTGAGCCACGAGCGAATTTGGCTAGGACAAATAAAATTAGAGAGTTAAATGCGTGGCTCAAAGACAGGTGTGGGAGAAATGGGTTTTGATTCCTGGGACACTGGCACCAGTACTGGGGCAGGAGGGAGCTGTTCCGTTGGGACGGGCTTCACTTGGCCAGTGCTGGGACTAGAGTCCTGGCGGATCATATAACTAGGGCTGTAGAGAGGGCTTTAAACTAACTAGTGGGGGGGAGGTTCCTAGAGAGCAAATAATAAAAATGACAACAGAGAAGGTCATAGACTTAGGTAGCAGTGGGGAAATTAAAAACCAGAGCGTGTCAGGAAGGGGCAGAAGGTATGGAGTAAAAGGTAAAGTAATAAAAAGGGCAAAAGCAGGAACTAAGTGTCACAAAACATATTTGAAAGTTCTCTATCTGAATGCACGTAGCATTCGTAACAAAATAGACGAGTTAATGGCACAAATAACTACATATGGGTATGATCTTGTGGCCAATACAGAAACATGGCTGCAGGGTGACAATGCCTGGGAATTAAACATACCAGGTTATTTAACGATCAGGAAGGACAGGCAGGAAGGAAGGGGAGGTGGGGTGGCTATGTTAATAAAGGAAGGAATCACTGTAATACAGAGAAATGATATTGGGCCAAAAGATCAGGATAATGAAACAATTTGGGTGGAGGTAAGGAATAATAAGGGGAAAAAAACACTAGTGGGCGTAGTCTACAGGCCTCCGAATAGTTGCAACTCTGTTGGACGGAGTATCAATCAGGAAAAAGTTGAGGCTCGTAATAAGGGAACATCTATAATTATGGGGGATTTTAACTATCATATTAATTGGACAAATCAAATTGGGCAGGCTGCCTTGAGGATGAGTTCATTGAATTTATTAGGGATGGGTTTCTTGAGCAGTATGTAACTGAACCGACCAGGGGGCAAGCAACCTTAGATCTGGTCCTGTGTAACGAGACAGGATTAATTAAAAATGTCCTAGTAAAGGATCCCCTTGGAATGAGTGACCATAACATGGTTGAATTCCATATTCAATTAGAGGGTGAGAAGGTTGGATCTCAAACAAGCGTGCTAAGCTTGAATAAAGGAGACTATGAAGGTACGAGAGCGGAATTAAGTAGAGTGGATTGGGAAAATAGATTAAAGGGTAAGACGATACATGATCAGTGGTGTACATTTAAGGAGTTATTTTACAACTTCCAAAAAAAATATATTCCACTGAGAAGCAAAGGGTGTAAAAAAAAAAGACAGCCATCCGTGGCTAAGTAAAGAAATTAAGGATAGTATTCGACTAAAAACAAGGGCATATAAGGTAGCCAAATCCAGTGGGAGGATAGAGGATTGGGAAAACTTTAAAAGACAGCAAAAAATAACAAAAAGATTGATTAAGAAAGGGAAGATAGATTATGAAAGTAAATTAGCAAAAAATATAAAAACAGATAGTAAGAGTTTTTATAGTTATATAAAAAGAAAAAGGGTGGCTAAAGTAAATGTTGGTCCCTTAGAGGATGAGACCGGGAAATTAATGGTGGGAAATATGGAGATGGCAAAAACACTGAATGAATATTTTGTATCAGTCTTTACAGTAGAGGACACTAAGAATATCCCAACACTGGACAAACAGGGGGCTATAGCGGGGGAGGAGCTAAACACGATCAAAATCACGAAGGAAGTGGTACTCGGTAAAATAATGGGACTCAAGGCAGATAAATCACCTGGACCTGATGGCTTACATCCTAGGGTCTTGAGGGAAGTGGTGGTAGGGATTGTGGATGCATTGGTAATAATTTTCCAAAACTCCCTGGACTCAGCAAAGGTCCCGGCAGACTGGAAAACTGCTAATGTAACACCCTTATTTAAAAAGGGCAGTAGACAGAAGGCTGGAAACTATAGACCGGTTAGCCTAACATCTGTGGTAGCTAAAATTTTGGAGTCCATTATTAAGGAGACAGTAACAAGACATTTGGATAATCATAATTTAATAGGACAAAGTCAGCATGGTTTTATGAAGGGGAAGTCATGTTTGACAAATTTGCTGGAGTTCTTTGAGGAAGTAACATATAGGGTGGATAAAGGGGAACCAGTGGACGTAGTGTATTTAGACTTCCAAAAGGCATTTGACAAGGTGCCACACAAAAGATTATTGCTTAAGGTAAAAAATCACGGGATTGGGGATAATATTCTGGCATGGATAGAGGATTGGCTATCTAACAGAAGGCAGAGAGTTGGGATAAATGGTTCATTCTCAGACTGGCAATCAGTAACTAGTGGTGTTCCGCAGGTGTCAGTGCTGGGTCCCCAACTCTTTACAATCTATATTAATGATTTGGAGGAGGGGACCGAGTGTAAAATATCAAAGTTTGCAGATGATACTAAGATGGGAGGGAAAGTAGTGAGTGAGGAGGACATAAAAAACCTGCAAGGGGACATAGACAGGCTAAATAAGTGGGCAGAGATTTCGCAGATGGAATACAATACTGGAAAGTGTGAGGTTATGCACTTTGGCAGGAAAAATCGTAGAGCAAGTTATTATCTTAATGGCAAGAAACTGGAAAGTACTGAAGTACAAAGGGATCTGGGGGTCCTGGTGCATGAAACTCAAAAGGTTAGTATGCAGGTGCAGCAAGTGATTAAGAAGGCTAATGGAATGTTGGCTTTCATTGCTAGGGGGATAGAATATAAAAATAGGGAGGTATTGCTTCAGTTGTACAAGGTTTTGGTGAGACCGCACCTGGAATATTGCATACAGTTTTGGTGTCCATACTTAAGAAAAGACATACTTGCTCTCGAGTCAGTACAAAGAAGGTTCACTCGGTTAATCCCGGGGATGAGGGGATGGACATATGAGGAGAGGTTGAGTAGATTGGGACTCTACTCATTGGAGTTCAGAAGAATGAGAGGCGATCTTATTGAAACATATAAGATTGTGAAGGGGTTGTGTTGTGTATGTACCGTTAAGAGAATAACTGGTCTCAGACTGCAATACCGGCAGTGACCACCCCTGTATAAAAAGGCGCTAGAGAGCCTCTGTTGGTTTGATTCGTTTATACCTTCCACCAGTAAAGATCGTTTTGTTTTCTCTCCTGCTAGTCCGTGTCTCAATCATTCACGGACTTAACACTGGCGACGAGTTAGAAACGAACTTACCTGCAACTCAGCAACAGCTCCAACGACGTTAATGAAGGTCGGAGCCAGAAGAAAGAAAAAAAAAGAGAGTCCATTGAAACTCGAGGAACGGGCGTCGACCGTCAATCATCGGGTTCAAGGCTTTGCAGGAGAGACTGTCCAGAGCCAGGCTGGGTTCCTCGGTCCGTGGTTTCCCAGCTAATCGGGCTGGTGGCAGGTAGTGCTCTGATCCTTCCTGGGCTGCAACGGGGCCGGGCAGCGAGTTGGGAAGCAAGGAGAGAGAGAGAGGGTGGATCATACAGGGTGCGGCCGGTATTTTGAAGCTGGGCAGCGTTCGGGCCTCAGAAGAGGGAGGGAAGTGTCCCAGAGGGTCCGCTCCACGATGGGAAAATAATAAAAGAAAAAGAATACGCGCAAGAAACTGTGGAAAGCAGCGCTAACAACAGCGGGGAAGAAGGAAAAGCGCGGGAGGTGCCATTTTGTTAAATCAGAGAAGAAGGCAAAGCGCGGGAGGCACCATTTTAGATTTGCAAGATGCCGAAGACTGGCTGTATCACTGCTTTTGATAATACATTAGAGGACTGGACCACGTATGTGGAAAGAGTCGAGGTATATTTCGAGGCAAACGATATAGCGGAGGGGAAAAAGGCATCGATATTGTTAAACCTAATGGGCGCTAGAACGTACGGCCTATTGCGGGATCTGATTACTCCAGCCAAACCGAAGGCGAAGAGTTTTAACGAAATTGTTGCTGTTCTACAGGAGCACTTAAACCCTGCACCGCTGTTGATAGCAGAAAGATTTAAATTCCACAGGAGAACTCAGCACAAAGATGAGAGCAATGCTGAGTATCTTACGGAACTATCAAAGCACTGCCAGTTCGGAGCAGGACTGGCAGATACCCTACGGGACAAATTTGTCTGTGGACTCCTGAGTGAAGGAACACAGAAGAAGTTACTCGCAGAAAAAGAGCTGACGCTAGATAAGGCTTTCAGCGTGGCAGTATCGTATGAAGCAGCAGCCAGGGGAGCTGCAGAAATTCAACAAAAACCACAGGAATACAGCACCCACGAAATGACACGGAGATTTGCAAAATGTTATCGCTGCGGCAGAACTAACCATGACCAGAAGGACTGCTGGTCCAAAGACAAAATATGCAGACAATGCGGGAAGATTGGACACATTGCACGAGTTTGTAGGTCTGGGAAGAAGACCAGCGACAACAAAATGGCTACTAAGGAACCGTACAAGAAAGTACAAAAGATGACGGACAGTAGTTCCGAAGACCAGATGAGCGATAGTGAATCCGGAAACAGAAGACTAAGCTGTCTCAAACTTCACAATGTAATCGCAAAAGAGGATCACCGAACCATTTGGGTCACTCTCACGATAGCAGGGTCCCAAGTTAAAATGGAATTGGATACAGGATCAGCGCTAACCGTCATGAATCGACGAGACTACGAGCGGCTATTTTCACACATACCCTTGAGAGAGACATCCATCGTCTTGACGACGTATACGGGGCAAAAAGTATACCCCAGAGGAAAAATAAGGGTGCCTGTCGAATACAATGGCAAGAAAATACGGAAATTGTATCTCTACATACTGCCAAATGGTGGACCACCGTTATTGGGACGGGAATGGATCAGGAAGATAAACTTAGATTGGCATTCCATTCATGCAATGACGGTGGATGGTAAAAAAGATGAAGACGTCACTCCTGGACGATTGTCAACAATCTTAGCTAACGCCAAAGAGGTATTTCAACAAGAACTGGGCATGCTTAAAGGCGTAACCGCCTCGTTAAAAATAGAAGAGAATGCAGTTCCCAAGTTTTTCAAAGCGAGACCGGTACCATATGCAATTCGTCCAGCCGTCGAGGCAGAGCTGGAGAATCTGGAGAAGGCGGGCGTGTTGTCTAAGGTCGACTGGAGCGAGTGGGTGACACCCATCGTTCCTGTCATGAAAAAAACGTTAAGCAATAAGTCCGGAGAGCCAAGGAAGATTCGCATCTGTGGGGATTTCAAGGTGACGGTGAACCCTGTCCTTCACACAGTACAATATCCTCTTCCAAGGATAGAAGACATCTTCGCCTCACTGTCTGGAGGGAAGCGTTTTACAAAAATTGACCTAGCACAAGCATATTTGCAGATGGAGGTTGAAGAGTCCTCTAGGAAGTATCTCATGATAAACACTCACAAAGGTCTTTACCAATATCATCGATTGGTATTCGGAGTAGCATCGGCTCCGGCGATATGGCAAAGAGCGATGGAACAAGTCCTGCACGGGATTCCGGGGACTCAGTGTTACTTGGACGACATCCTTGTAACAGGTGAAGATGACAGTGAACACCTTAACAACCTAGAACAGGTGCTCACTAGACTACGGGAACATGGGCTGCGAGCCAACCGCCCCAAGTGCGAATTTTTTAAGAAACAAATATCGTATTGTGGCCACGTGATTGATGAAGAGGGGTTACATAAGTCCCCTGACAAAATTGAAGCGGTTGTAAAGGCCCCAGCGCCTGAAAATGTGTCGCAACTGAGGTCATTCCTCGGGTTGGTGAATTACTATCATAAGTTTTTGCCGAATTTGTCGACAATTCTGCATCCACTGAACGCCCTGCTACGAACGGGGGTAGCATGGAAATGGAGCGATGATTGTAAACGTGCTTTTCAGAAGAGTAAGGACTTAATCACTTCGAAGGAAGTATTGGCTCACTACAACCCAGCACTGCCAATCAGACTGGCGTGTGATGCATCTCCCTACGGCATTGGGGCGGTACTGTCACATAAATTCCTTAATGGTTTGGAGAGGCCGATAGCTTTTGCGTCACGCTCGTTAACTTCTGCCGAGCGTAACTACGCCCAGATTGACAGAGAGGCCCTCAGCCTAGTGTGGGGGGTGAAGAAGTTCAATCACTATCTGCACGGTCAAAAATTTACTCTACTAACCGATCATCAACCTCTTGTCTCCATTTTCAACCCTCAGAAGGGCGTACCGATAATGACAGCACAACGGCTGCAGAGATGGTCCCTTTTCCCAGGGGCACACCAATATGACATCGAGTACAGGGGAACTAAACAGCATGGAAATGCTGATGGATTGTCACGTCTACCGTTGCCGACGGTGGAAGAAGAAGACCTTGCAGTGGATCCAATGGAGTTATTCCACTCGACCATAGTCGAATGTCTCCCTGTGATGAATGCAAACATAGAAAAGGAAACACGGAATGACCCGACACTATCACGGGTCTATGATTTAACGGTGAAGGGATGGCCAGCACATGGCGAACCACTGCTGCCAGCATTTTCGTCAAGAAGAGAACAGCTGTCAGTGTGCAGAGGAACCTTGATGTGTGGATCCAGAGTAGTAATTCCGCCTAAGTTGACGGATAGAGTGCTCAATGAGCTTCATGAGGGTCATCTGGGTGGGGTAAAAATGAAGAGCTTAGCCAGAGCATTTGTGTGGTGGCCGGGAATCGATAGAAATCGAAGAGATGACCAAGAGCTGTGCAGGATGCCAGAAGGTCCAAAACGCCCCACCACAAGCTCCTCTGCATCCATGGGAGTGGCCCTCATCTCCATGGCAAAGGGTGCACATTGATTTTGCTGGTCCCTTCATGGACTCGATGTTTTTAATTGCGGTGGATGCACATTCAAAGTGGCCAGAGGTAATAAAAATGTCCTCAACCACCACGGAAAAAACTATCGCAGTTTTACGAACCATCATCGCCAGGAATGGGCTGCCTGAACAGATTTGCTCTGACAATGGACCACAGTTTGTGTCTGAAGAGTTCCGGAGGTTCTTAAAGAACAATGGTGTTAAGCATTACACATCTGCCCCATATCATCCAGCCACTAATGGATTGGCCGAGAGATTTGTCCAAACATTCAAGAAGGCTATCAAGGCAATGTGTAATGAAGATATACCCCTACAACACAAGGTGGACAACTTCTTGTTTGCCTACCGGAATGCGACACATGCGGTTACCAACCAAACTCCAGCCATGATGTTCTTCAATCGAAGACTACGATGCCGCTTGGATTTGGTTAAGCCAAACGTCCGAAGAGATGTGGAGAACAGGCAGTTTCAGAATATGAACGAAAGGCCGACCAGGAGTTTTAAGATAGGTCAACCAGTTTTGGCCCGGGACTACCGCACTGAGAAATGGCAGCCAGGAACGATTTGTACACGACAAGGACCTCTCATGTATACCGTGGACGTTGGGGAGAGCATTGTAAGACGCCATGCTGACCAGATTCTAGAGTCACTGGAAAACGTCAACTCCACACCACGATCTGATACACCTGGTAATGAAATCGACGTTCCAATTGCAGCTACCGCAGAACCGGTAATATTGGAAACAGATGAACCAAACAACGACATTGATTTCGACTCAACATTGCCAGAAGAACCTGATACTCCAAAGAGGCGTTATCCAGACAGAATCAGGAAGCCTCCTCAAAGACTGAACTTATAATTGCTTAAACTTAACCAATGTATCTAGCAACAGTAATTGTGATTGTAATTCGTTATCATTAGTGTTAAATGAATGTTATGTACTGTTTACCTAAAAGGGGAGGAATTGTTGTGTATGTACCTTTAAGAGAATAACTGGTCTCAGACTGCAATACCGGCAGTGACCACCCCTGTATAAAAAGGCGCTAGAGAGCCTCTGTTGGTTAGATTCGTTTATACCTTCCACCAGTAAAGATCGTTTTGTTTTCTCTCCTGCTAGTCCGTGTCTCAATCATTCACGGACTTAACAGGTTGGATCGGGTGGATGTGGGGAGGATGTTCCCGATGATGGGTGAAACTAGAACTAGGGGGCATAGTCTTAGAATAAGCGGCTGCTCTTTCAAAACTGAGATGAGGAGGAACTACTTCACTCAGAGGGTGGTAGGTCCATGGAATATGCTGCCCCAAAAAGCTGTAGAAGCTACATCATTACATAAATTTAAAACAGAAATAGACAGTTTCCTAGAAGTAAAGGGAATTAAGGGTTACGGGGAGCGGGCAGAAATTTGGACATGAGTCTAGGTTCGGATCGGACATGGCCCTGTGGATAGCGGAGCGGGCCCAGGGGCTGTGTAGCCTGACCCCGCTCCTATTTCGTGTGTCTAATTCTGTTAGATTCAGGAGATGGTTCTGTGATAGTAGATTGGCGGTTAGGATCAGATCAGCCATGATCTTATTGAATGGCGGAGCAGGCTCGAGGGGCCGATTGGCCTACTCCTGCTCCTATTTCTTATGTTCTTATGTTCTTATGTTGGTCAAGCAAGACTTTTGCTTTTTAAATCCATGCTGACTATTCATTACTATGTTTTTGCTTTCTAGATGTTCTTCTATTTTCTCCTTTAGTAGGGATTCCATTATTTTTCCTATCACCGATGTTAAGCTGACTGGTCTATAATTCCCTGGACATGTTCTATCCCCCTTCTTAAATATAGGTATTATGTTAGTTATCCGCCAGTCCTCTGGCACTACACCTTTTTCTAACAAATTATTAAATATGTGTAGTATCTCTTCCCTAGTTTGTTTTAAATTGCATGGATACAATCCATCCAGACCAGGGGTTACATCCTCTTTGAGTTTGATTAGTTCATTTAATATATCCCCTCTTTTTATTTTAAATGCACTTATCTCATTACTAATCTCACCATCCAATGTGATGTCCACCTGTTCTATCTCCCTGGTAAATACAGAAAGCAAAATAATTATTTAATATTTCTGCCATCTCTCTATCGTTACCTGTGGTATTATCCTGTCTATCCCTTAATGGCCCTATTCCCATCCCAACCTTTTTTTTATTGATGTGTCTGTAAAATATTTTACTATTTTGCTTTATGCTCCTTGATAATTTAATTTCATAGTTCCTCTTTGCCTTCCTAATTGTTTGTTTGACTTCTCTCCTAATCTCTTTGTATTTCCCTTATCATGCACTCTCCTGCTGTCTATGTACTTAATGTATGCCTCTTTCCTTACCCCCAATTGTTCCCTTATGGCTTTATTCATCCATGGAGTCTCATTAGTGTTTAGGTTGTTTTTTCCTTTTAGCGGAATATATTGTTCCTGCACTCTTTTGAACACCGTTTTAAATGTTTCCCACTGCTGTTCTACATCATTGTTTGCCAATATTGTTGCCCATTTTATTTTTCCAAGTTCTATTCTCAGCCCCTCAAAATCAGCTTTTCTCCAATCTATTACCTTGGTTTCCGTCATAATTATGTTCTTCTCAATTATCATCTTAAAGCGTCTTATATTATGGTCACTATTGCCTAGATGTTCCCTTACTTTTACTTCTCTTATCTGCTCTGGTTCATTCCCCATTACTAGATCCAATAGTGAATCCTCCCTTGTTGGGCATTTTGCATATTAGGTTAGAAAGGAGTCCTGTATACATTGTAGTAACTCCATTCCCTTATCCCCTTTACCTATCTCTTCTGTCCAATTAATATCGGGGGTAGTTGAAATCCCCCATGATTGTTATTCTATGTTTTTTACTCATTTCCCTAATTTGTCTGCATATTTCTTCCTCCACCTCCCTTCCACGATTTTAACTTAATGGTGGAAAAATTTGTGTTCACCAGCAAATTTGCCGGTGTCACCAGCAACTGGAGTTAATAGCCGCTGACAATGGCTGCAACACTAATGATGCAAAATTGGTCTAGGGGGCATGGAGTTGTTGGCGCAGTGCTTACCTTCTGTGCAACGCTATCCTGGTGGTGTTGCTGGAGGCATCCGAGATGAAGTTTCTGTCAAGGAACAGCATTGCAGCTTCCCACAGCCTCTGGAAACGATGCTGTGGAGCTCACAAGGAATTATGGGTAATGAAGAGGTCTGAGATTTAAAGGGGCCATGCACACTGAAGCAATACAAATTAAAATTAAATGAAACAATGCAGTTTTTAGCCCTTACTGCCTTTTAAAATATTTAAAAAGAAGTCCTCAATTATGACTATTCAGCTCTTACAGCTGAATTACCTTCCTGAACTCAACAAATGGGAAAACTGCCTCAGCCCTAACACTAATGGCTCAGCAAGCCAGGGAAGGGGCACCGAGGGTCTCGCACGCAGCAGTCCAGCTTTGTGCAGGGGAACAATACTGTAAGTGAGGTCCTCTACCCACAGGGGGCCAGGAGGCCCTCCAGAAAGAAGGATGTGGGAGTACATCACCGAGGCAGTCACTGCCAGCAGTGTCGCCCCCACAATCGGGCTCCAGTGCCCAAAGAAGCTTCATAACCTCAGACCACTGATCAAGGTCAGTGAATGCATCTCCAAAAGCTGTCTCCTACCAACTGCACCACTAGCCTCACACACTGCTCAATGCACGACCCCTGATCACTCATGTATGGACAATCTGCACCAATCATGAGACACATCTCCCATTCCTAGGCTCACCTCATCCCCTTGGAGGAGACGGTGCTGGCCATTCTTGGCAGGGGCATGGCTGAGACCTTGGCCAATGGCGTGGCTGAAAGGATAAAAGATGCTGGTATCCTCATACATTATCATCCTTCTGGCATGCACCTTATGCTTTCCTGCCCTCTCATCACCACAAATCCACCCTTGAGCCTTCCTCATTTCACACACCCAAGAAATGCAGCCTGCCCAGCCAGTGAGTGACCAAGAAATGCAGCCTGCCCAGCCAGTGGGTGACCAAGAAGAGGGAGAGGAGAGTGAAGAAGAACAAGAAGAAGAAGATTGATTTGACATTCCCAGCCACCAGCTCCTCGAGCTCATCCTGCAAGGTGATTTGCAGTGACCCCCACTGAAAGTCAGTAGCCTTCCACCAGCCATGCTGCAGCCACTGGGGTAGCACTGCTTAACATCAGTAGGATAGGCAAAGGCACACACAAGACAGTCACTAAGAAAATGCATACGGGTGATGTGTTGATTTCTTGATGTCATATTGGATGGATAGATGTATATAGGTGGATTGGAATGTTTGCTTTGTGGTGGCTTTTATTTCAGCAACGTGGCCAAGAGGACATTGTGATGGTCAGTAACAGAGGGAAGGTAAGGTGTGGGACTAATTTTGAAAGGGGAATTTGGGTTGTGGTCACTGGGACCGGAGGCAGATGATTCCATCCCAGATATTCTGGCTACAAAAGGGCTGCCTGGGATACATCCTTCCGTCTGCTTCCTCCTCTTCTGATTCCTCCTTTTCGGCTTCCTCCTCGTCTGTGTCTTCCTCTTCCCTCTGCAAGCGGATTCTGTAAATGTGAAATGACAGCATAAAATGCTGGAAATACTCAGCTGGTCTGGCAGCATCTCGACCTGAGACGTGGGGCAGGATTTTCATTGGGCCGTGGAGGCGGGATTGGAGGCGTGCGGGTGGTTAAAATTGGAAAAACTGGCGGGCCTGACCCCGCCTCCATCCCGCCTCCACGCAATTTTCAAAAATTCGTGTCTGATGGTCCCGTCTCCAAGAGGCGGGATAGGCCGTTAAGGCCCTTAACAAGCACTAAATTGCCATTTTAGAAACATAGAAACATAGGAGCAGGAGTAGGCCATTCGGCCCTTCGAGCCTGCTCCGCCATTCAACGAGATCATGGCTGATCATCCAAACCCTAGCACCCGATCCCTACACCGACAGCCATCCCACCCAAGCCCTATCCCCGTAACCCCACGTATTTAATCCCCCCTAACACTAAGGGCCAATTTTTATCATGGCCAATCAACCTAACATGCACATCTTTGGATTGTGGGAGGAAACCCACGCAAACACGGGGAGAATGTGCAAACTCCACACAGACAGTCACCCGAGGCCAGATTTGAACCACGGGTCCCTGGCGCTGTGAGGCAACAGTGCTAACCACTATGCCACCGTGCTGCCCTTTTGAATGGCTATTGCAATTTTAACCCTTTTCCCACGTGAAACACGCCTGTTCTGAAACACGACGGTGAAACCTGGTGGGAGCACAAGTGGAGATTTGATCAGCCATCATTTGCAGGTGGCAGGACTTTGTTGTCTCAGGTCTGGGGGAACTTTGAGAAAGCATAACCACAGCTGTGGAAGTTTGGAGCCTGACACCCATCTCCAGTGTGACCTCCTGGGAAACCCCTCTCGCCACCTTCACTGAGTGCTTCCTCAACTGAGGCATCTACCAGAAGCATGGGAGCCATTTATTTCCTTCCCTTCTGGATATTAGATGAGGCCGAACAACAGCAGCAACAACAACAGCAGCCCCAACAGCAGCAGCAACAAAACAGCAGCCCCAACAGCAGCAGCAACAACAGGCGCACCAAGCTGCTGCTCACCCACCTGAAGATGCACAGGCCAGAAGGGGTCAGCGCATGGAAGCCCGTCGGCGCAGGAGATACCCCCCAAACAGGGTCTACAGACACAGAGCCAACTATCTCAACATGTCTGAGCAGCAGTGCTAAAGGCGGCTCTGACTTTCGCGAGAGGTAGTGGGTGACATCTGCGCAATGCTGCAACAAGACCTGCAGGCCAGAGGACCAGGTGGACAACCCTTACCAGTGGCCGTCAAAGTCACCACTGCACTCAACTTTTTGCCTCAGGCTCATTCCAGGGATCAGCAGCAGACATCAGCGGCATCTCCCAGACGGCCGCGCACACTTGCATCACGCAGGTAACCGATGCCCTCTTTGCCCTCGCACACAATCACATCCATTTCACCAAGGATCGAGCAAGTGTCACGGCGCGTGCGGTTGGATTAGCTCATCTGGCAGGCTTTCCAAAGGTGCAGGGCATCGTTGACTGCACACATGTGGCCCTTAAGGCACCCCATCGCAATCCAGGTATTTTTGTCAATCACAAGGGCTTCCACTCCCTTAACGTTCAGCTGGTGTGTGACCACAAGAAGGAAATTTTGCATGTTTGTGCCAAGTACCTTGGCAGTTGCCATGACTCCTTCATACTGCGCCAGTCTAGTGTGCCTCTGCTATTCAGTCTGCCAGACCAACTTAACAGATGGCTACTTGGAGACAAGGGCTATCCCCTGAGGACGTGGCTAATGACGCCATTGAGGAGACCATCCAATGAAGCTGAGGAGAGCTACAACTCCAGCCACATGTCCACCAGAGCCATAATCGAGCAAACCATCGGTTTGCTGAAGATGTGCTTCAGATGGCTGGATAGACCAGGTGGAGCCCTGCAGTACTCAGCAGCCAGGGTCTCCAGAATCGTCGTGGTTTGCTGTGCACTTCACAACATGGCACAACATCATGGCTTGCAGATTCCTGAGGACCAAGTGGCTCCTCACATATCCTCCTCAGATGAGGAGGAGGAGGAGGAGGAGGAGAGTGAAAACAAACATCCTGCAGAGGCCCATCAACCAGTGGCAGCAGTATGCGAGAACATAGCTGCCCGGGGTGCAAGGAATGCACTCATCTTGGCCAGATTTGCTTAGCTAGCCACTCAGGCACTTTTGCCTCGCATCTTCTTACCTGAGCATCAACAATGGCCACGAACCAGCTGATTCCTAGAAATTTGACCATCATACTGACAATTGCAAGTAATCCTAAGCCCTCAATGTGGAAGTCCGATTCGTGAAATGACACACGCCACAACTACAGCAGTAGCCATCAGATTTTTTATGTACATGATTCATATGATGGCTTTTACACATAAAACATCAAATTTCACCCAAGTGACTACCCTTGTGACTATTTGTGCAGTATCTTTCTTTTACGCGTGCTCCTACATGGTGCTTCCCCTGTGGCTTCAGCAGATGTGAAGGCTCCTTGCTCAGTTTCTTGCTGCTCCTGTCTCGACACCTTTGGCGGGTGTCCTCTGGGGTGGCAAACCTGTGAGTGCTCGTCAACAGTCTGCTGCTCCTACGGCTGTGCAGGGGTTGAGACGCCGATCTCAGTTAGGTGTGGACTCTGGTGGAGCTCTGACCGAGGGCTCTGCAGTGGCATGGAAGTGTGAGCGCTTGGAGAGGAGCCCCCGCTTCCTTGATGTCTGCCACCAACTTCCCTCTCATGGGTCAGGTCCCCCTCAGCGCTTGCAAGTGGCTTGAGAGCACCTTGCTGCACATCAGGGGGGCCATGGGGACCCGTATCTGCACTGGCAGTCCTACTCAGAGGGACTGCCATGTAGGTCTGGTTTCTCTGTTCAATAGCTGACCATCGCTCCTCCAGAGATGTCAGTCTATTCTGAACACTCACCATATTTTCAACACTCTGGCGACTTAGCACCTCCATGGAGGTTGCCATCCTTTCCATGTAGATGCGTTCATGCGCCAATGACTCCACAAAGGCTCTGCTCATGTTAGCGAAGGACTCCTCCATTCACTCCACACTCACAGCGACCCTGGGGACAAAACCTGCCAGAGACTCCTACATCTTTTCCTGGAGTGCCATCACCGCTGATATGTGGATGGATCCAGAGGCAGAGGGTCGACATGCAGCTGAGCCGAGCTGGCAGAGTCCTGCGCCCTCCGACTAGGACTCTCCACTGCTGTCCCTGTCTCCACAATCTGCTGATGCTCACTTGTGAGCTGTGATACACCAGGTGACAACACTACTCTATGTCCCGAAGGTCCCACCGAGGTGTGAGTGTCTGCGCTGGTGCTGGGTGCACTGAATTCTGGTGACGCTGCACCCTCAGAAGTTGCAGCTTCCTCTTAGGAGTCTGGAGGCTCAGCCTTTTCCTCCTGGCTAGTGGGGACGGGTGCTTGCGATGGCCCTGTGGGGGAGTAAAGGAAAGAGTCAGAGATGTGATGCCAAGGTTACATGCACATTGCATATTGCAGATGATCATTAGTCCATCTGTTAGAGCTTCCGAAACATTATCAGCGACTCATGCACTGTCAATGAGAGAGATGGAAAACTATTCTGTCACCAGCTTGGTGTGATGCACCCATCTGTCCGTCCCCCACATGCGCGTCATCCTTCACTCCTGCGATATCCAGGACCACCTCCTCCCAGGGGGTGAGGTGGGCTACTGATGGTGGCCCTCCTCCTGTCCTTGCTCATTCTCTTTTATTGTGAGCTCTCTTTTCCTGCAATGAGGGAGACAATGGAGTTTGAGTGAGAATGAAGGAGTGAGTGTAGAGAATCCATAGCATAGATGCTTAGAAGGAGACAAAGATGGAGTGAGGTGGCAAGACCAAGGGCCCTCCCTGTGTGTTGTCAGTTGTTTTCATCGCATCAGAGTGATAGGGAGTGTGAGGGCTGCATAGTCAAATAGTTAGGTGAATGTGACCATAGAGAGAGAGGGAATGGGTAAGGGTGCATGGATGTCAATGTCATGTGGGATGTGGAGGAAGAGATTGCTAAAGCTGAGTGCTGGTGAGGAAAGGCAATGGGGATCAGATTGAGAGTGATGGGAAATTCATACTCACTTTTCTAGTGTGCTGAAGGTCATGAAATCTCTTCCTGCACTGTATCCAGGTTCTGCAGGTAGCTGATAAGGAGTTGACCTCCTCTGCCACTTGCAGCCATGCAGCCTTTGTCTGCTGGGGAGGCTTCTTCCTCCCTGATGAAGGGAAGAGCACCTCCTTGTGAGCTCTTGCTCCCTCCACTAAAGCCTGCAGGGCAACGTCGTTGAAACGGGGTGCAGACCTTGGTCTTTCTCTGGCCATTCTGCTTCCAGCTCAGTGTATCAGCAAATGCCAGGTTGGCAGTCTGCAGAAGAAGCAAGGCTTCTTGCAGACCTTAAATGCAGCAGCAATGATGACGTCATCGGAGGCGACTTTCAGACTGGAGAAACTCATTTGCCATGGGTTCCCACACGCTGGAACTCAATTGGGCAATTTAGTTAAAATAGCATCAATCTCCCACATTGAATTAGATTCGCGTGGATAATACGAAATGCAGATTACACGACAGCAACCCGCACCTGAACGAAAATCCAGCCTGTGAACTCTGTTTTTCTCTCTACGGATGTTGCTTGAGTGGCTGAGTATTCGCAGTTCTGTCTTCTCAAAGACCTTCATTTACCATCCGAGGCCTTGCAAGCATCTAGCAGCACACCCTGCACATTTAAAAAACTTTTCACATCTATTGCAGCAAGCCACCACTTCAATAAAATCAAAGAAAAAGTCTAAAACCTTATATTCAAACTTACCTAACAATGTATGTGCCCCTTTAAGAGCTACAGACATCGCCACTGTCAGCCTGCTTGCACGCCAGCTTAACCTGGTGTGCTTAGGACCCAGCAGCGCTAGGGTCGAAGTTCGTGTTGGTGACATTAAGTCAGCATTGCACGCCGATTGACGTCAACATGCCGCCATTTTTTCTTTCAGGGTGCTACCAGTTACCAGCAGCGCAAAGGGGGATACGAATATGCCGGCCGTCGTGGAACCCGTCACCAGCTGGCGAAAGAGCGGCCGCCGCCATTTTATCGCCATTTTATGGCGCTATGGAGTGGCGGTAAGTTGATGAATTTCTAGCCCAATGCCTTTAAGATTTCTTTGTCTCAAGCCAATTCATACATACCTTCTTATTCAGTTATCTAAGTGAGAATTGGAGGTAGATTTGTTTTGTAACAGTGGAAATTGGGACACGCAGGAAAACAGATGGCTTCAAAACAGTACTCAGGGCTGTGTTATCCAAATAGGTCACACTCGTTTATTAATGCAAATCTGCGAATTTTACTATTAGGTTTCCATTACTTAACAACCCTGACACCGTTGAAAAATGAGCCTCAAGAGACTAATAAGCTCAAAGTTTGAATTAGCAGTGCTTTCATATGCATTTTAACACAACATAATTTGAAATTAATGTGACAAATTAATGTTCTGAGGTGTAGTAATAAAGTAGGAAAAGTCACAAGTAAGCATAAACTAACCTGATAATAAAATGGACTTCAAAAATAGCCCACACAATAACGCTTGTTTGTACTTTCTTCTATTCATTTCTTACATAATTGAATTTAACACCCATATTTTTTAAGACTGTCCTTTGTAATGCTTCTGGTATATTCTGTGCCACCAATAATCATTATGAATTGAAGATAGATATGAGATGGGGAAAGGAGAACTAATGAATACTAAAAGAGTGATTATTTTGGAATTCATTATTTTCAGTTTGCACTCTGCAAACCCATCTCAGTGCTTTCAATGTGATTAGCAGATTGGCATTTTGTCATAATACCAAAGAAATGCTCACAATTTGCATTTCAGTCCCATCCTTATCAAGGGCCCTTTCATTACCATGGACCTTTATATCTATCTACGGTGTAAGCACCTGAGCACCAAACCCCTTATCCAGAGACATTGGGGATGACTTTCAACATTCACCCATATCAGGTGGGCAGTGGGCGGAGTGATCAGATCTACCCGCCCGATACCAGTAGCGTGAGGCTCGTTTGCATTGGGTCAATGTGCCGTCAAGCGCTGAATGAGTGTTGATCTGGGGGGGGGGCTGGGAAATTGGCAGCTCCATAGCAGAACCAAGCTGGCTGAAAACTGCAGAAAGAGGGGACGGTACTTCAGAGAGTCCCACTAGCATCTGGCTGTGAGTCATAATACATTTGTGGGGCCAGGAGGAGCATTCCTGTTTCTCCTGGGCCCACGAAAATGCACAGAAAAGATTTTCAGTGGCCATTTTGTGAGCAGCCTCCAGTGATCCCATTAAGGAATGCTGGTTAGGCTGCCCAAGGCCTAGTACCAATGGCCAGAGTGTGCGCAGTGCACGCTCTGCCTACTGGTACTGAAAATTGCTGTAGGGGTTCTACAAACAAGCGTAAGACCCCAATTTGCATAGTCCAGTAGGCGCTCACCTGTTTCAGGCTGGTTGCCAATTTGCACGGTCGACTGAAAATTGCATCTTAAGGGCATCTTATGATATGGTTGGCCAAATCATCAAAGGATGGGCTTTTCAAAATAAATTTTCAACTGCTAGCCACTCTGTTTTCCGGCATAAATGGGGCGGCAGTTAAAAACGGTTCCCATTAATACTTTATATGTAATCTTTGAATCAGGCTTACCTTGTCTTTTATGAATTGACAGTATTTTGCTATTTCATCGAATCCACTTGCTGCTTCAACAGTGGACACAGTACGCCGCCTTAGACTATCGTTTTTATCTCATCTCTGATGCATTTGTGTCATATCTAGTGTTTGTTGTTCTGTAATATTATTCGTCAGTTCCTGATTAACAAGCTGCACCGCTGCATAGAACTGTGTGCAGGAATCAACTGGATGTAATGGTCAAACTAAAGGCCACCCAAACCAATCATGCTAACTCTAGTTGTATCTGCCTATACCAAGGTTCCCCTGCCAATCTTCTACATATGATATTCATTTTTACATTTCATGGATCAATGCCTAGCGTGTTTAAACAAAGTGAAAACCTCTCACATTTCTACATTTCTTTGGAATCAGTACTCATGGCAGTGCTCCCAGTCCCCAGCTCCCTCCCCCCACATGCAGTGCTCAACAACCCCAAACCCTCAGAGCTCCCAAGTGCCAGCACCAGAGATTAGATTTCCCAATTGGACTTGGACAATTTTCAAGTGTAAATTCATCAAACTCAGTTGGAAATTTGGACAGAGACCCAAGCTGGATCGCTGCCCATTTTTAGCTATGTCCAATTTAGCACTGCAACTTTTCATGTGTGCAGGAAGCACCTGTCAATTTGTGGATGGATGCATGCAAGTGAGACAAAAAATATGCGATTTTCTGCAATTTCTCCCTGATTGACGCTGTTTTCATTACTCGCTCATCTGAAATGGGCAGACAGGGTTGCTGGGGTGGGGGTGAATTTCCTTGCGACTTCTCCCCGCTCCGCCACAATAACTTCAGCGGAGGTTTGGTAAAACCTTCAAAATTAGGCCGAAGTTACAGCAGCAGAGCAGGAGAAGCCCTGAGAAAACTTATTGCCTAGATTTTGAACTGTGTACAGAGGTAAATTCAAAGGGGGAGAAATTCGATATTGCCCTGTTTGGGGTGCAATTATCGGCCGGGCGCACAGTTTAGCGCCTGCCGCTAATTATCGCCTCCAACTGCAAACTTGGCTTTTATCGCCCCTGGAGGTGATTGGAGCGCTAAATCAGGCACTGCACACCTGTCTTAAGGCGCAAAGGCCGAGGAGCGAGGCGCTAACTCAGAGCATGGGCGCGATGGAACACAGACACACTGGCGCCGGTCAGTTCTTAAAGGGGAGGGTCGATCTTGCTCTCCAACCGCACCCTGCTCATTGGAGCCTTGAATCTCAGCCTGGAGAGACCTGTGACTACATTTTCCAGCCAAGGACTATGGAGAGGGTGAGAGAACGAGCTCAGAGCTTCAGCGAGTGGGCCTTTGAGGCTCTGGTTGGCGCGGTGGAGTGCAGAAGATCAATACCCTACCCTGAGAGTGGCAGGAGGCCTTTGCCGCACGACTACAGAAGAATGTGGAGGGCGGTGGCTCAGCACGTCTCCTCCAGGAGCATGGTGCCCAGGACCCATACTCAATGTCGCAAAAAATTCAACGACCTCACTCGGGTCGTCAGGGTGAGTGGCTTTTTTCAATACCTCTCCATCCCTCCTGTTCAACCTCACTCTATGGCCAGAGGGTCTTAAAGCCGCAATGCCCAACACTCATCCAACACCTATGGCCCTCTCATGAAACACACACGCGCATTCCACACCTTGCATACAGTAAGGGCTATTCACCTATGGGAGGCACATCAGGCAAAACCATGGCTGTATATTTACTCAGACACCATCCTTTTTCTTGTAGGCCAAGCTATCTCATAACAGGGGACAGCAGCAACGGACGTGTGGAGAGCGATCTTGAGGCACGCGTCCACAGGATTGTGGCAAGCCAGGTGATCAGTCCCGTCACCCCTGGAGAGGTCAACCCTGTTCGGGACAGCAATGGTAAGGTCATCAGCTTTCTCTCTTCTCTCCTTCCACTTGTCCCTCACAACACCAGCCTTTGACACTTTCAATCCAACTTACTAAAATCGCTGCACTCCTTCCTCCCTTACTGCCCCCCTGTCCTGACGCTAAAGCCACTCTTGTATCTCCCTGCTTTCAGATGGTGATTCACCAGCTGAGGAGACGGGCCCTCAAGCTGCCAGTGGGAGCGAAGCCACAGGCGAGGAGGAGTGGAAGCTGGAGCCTCAGCGCCAGCGTCTCCCAAGGAAGCCCATGCCCACACTGGGACCACGTCTTCCCTGGAGGGGAACAGCGGGGAATGGTCTGATGAGGGAGAAGCTCCAGGACCCAGCCGGCTGCAGCAACACAATGCGGCTAGGGAAGCTCGGGGGCCTTCTCCCCGGAGGGAGAGTAGGCCAGTGAGTCCTGCTGCACTGGACGCAGAGGAGGAGCGGCTCATCGCTGAAAACAACACCCAGGCAGTGGACCTGCACACTCAGCTCATGGGTGCAGTGGGAAGGGTGCCCGAATGCATTGAATCACTGGCAAGGAGTGTGGAGCACTATGCTGTAGCACAGGCGGATGCCACGCAAATGCTTAGTGCTGCAATTCAGTCACTGGCTGCCTTGATCCAATCTCAGACTGCTCTCATGCAGACTCAGATTGAGGCTATGCAAGCACTGACTGCTGCCATTGTCGCTGGTTTGGACACATTTCCCCGGGGCTCTCACTGCGTCGCAGCAGGCCAGCAATCTGTGCTCCAGCAGATTGCTCTGGATGCTGAGGTGCTGCCCCATGGGAGTGCCAGTGTGTCGTTCGAGCAGGGAGCTGCTGTCCTCTCTCAAGATGACAGAATTCCTGCTCCCACCACTGTCACTTCCCCATTGCACTTGCCACTGCCTGTAGCCCAGACTGCTGCCACCCATGCAGAGTTGGTGCAGTCTGCAGCCGGGCCCTCCAGGCCCAGAGCTGGTCGAGGCCGTCCTTCAAGGGCACCTGCAGTCAAATTCAAATTCAAATTCAAATTCAAATGCTTTATTGGCATGAAAGTTTACAGAGAACCATATTGCCAAAGCTTACATAGCAAAAAGGTACATTTTCAAACATTTTGTAGGTGTCAATCGATTTGACATTTGTTGGGTACATACAATATTACTTTTAAACAATATTAATTTTAAACAGTCTTTGTACTTCATTTGGTACGTTCAATATTAATTTTAAACAGTCTTAATTTTAAACAGTCCTCAGGTTGTGACATGTTGTTACATATTTGGCCCCAAGGTATGGTCTGTCTCCTTCTCCCAGGACTAATCTCAATTTTGACAGGTCATCCAATTCCTTGAAATCTGGGGTTGTTTGGCTTAGCTTGTTGAATAATATGTTTCTTGATGTGTTGAATTTTTCGCATTTTAGGAGGAAATGCATTTCTGTTTCAACCTCGCCGGCCAGACATTGATCGCATATTCTATTCTCTCTAGGCTGCCAGGATTTCTTGTATCTGCCTTTTTCAATTTCCAGTTGGTGGTCGCTTAGTCTGTACCTGGTGAGGGTCTGTCTCTGTTTTGTGTCTCTGATGGTCGTGAGGTAGTCTGCCAGTTTATATTCTCTTTTTAGGGCCCGGTAACATTCTAATCTGCTTTGGCTTTCGGTTATTTTGTTCCAATGTTCCAGGTAGGTTTCTTTGCATTGTTTAATGATTTGGTTCACTCGGATTGGTGTTTGGACGGCTGTGTTGGTCTGGGGTTGGTCAGGGTCCGGCTGAGTACTTAGTTTCAGTAGCAGCTGACTCAGGGGACTCTTTTCTGGGTTTAGCTCTTGGGTCTGAAATGCTTTGAAATGAAGGGTGTCTGGGGAGCTAGATTTGAGGTGATTTAGGAAGTTTAGTGCTCGTTTTTGGATGTTTATTATCAGTGGGTATCTGCCTAGTTCGGCTCTGCATGCATTTGTTGGCGTTTTTCTTTGGATGCGAAGGATGCTTCGGCAGAATTCTGCATGTAGGGCTTCTATTGTGTGTTTTTCCCATTTGGTGTAGCTTTGGTGATTTAGCGGGCCCCATACTTCACTACCGTACAGTGCAATGGGCAGGATTATGCTGTCAAATATTTTGAGCCAGATTTTGATTGGGATTTGGATGTTGTAGAATTTTCTTTTTATTGCATATAGGGCTCTTCGGGCTTTTTCTTTTAGTGCTCAGGTTCTGACATTCAGCAGCCTTCCACCAGCCTTGCTGCTGCCACTGGAGCCCCATTACAGAGGAGCACTAGGGTGGGAAGGGGGGAAGTGTGCAAGGGAAGGAGATCACCCTTGAAGGGCAAAAAGTAGGAGGTGTGACGAAATGTTGGGAATTTTTTTATTAAAGGCTGAGGTTCGTGTTCAACCTTTTTTTAGTCTTTTGGACAATATCTCCAGGTTGTGAGAACCAGTTATATTAATTAATGATTTTTTGTGTTTGTTTCTATTAGTTTGCCATGAAGAAATGACACACACAGAGTTTGTAAAATAAAATAAAAATTGTATTCAAAATGTACAGGTTTGGTCTTTGGAATCATTGCTGCCTTGGCTGGCTTTGGGGTTGCGGGTTGCTTTCATTCATGTTGTTCTCCATGCCAGAAGCCATTTCCTCAATAGGGGCCTAGAAGCGGCTTGTTATCAGTCGTTGATGGACGGCCCTTGCAGTTGGAACATTGTGGGCCTCCCTCCCGCCTTGGTGCTGCTGCTGATCATCCTCCTCCTCTTCCTCCTCCTCTACCTCCTCCTCCGGTGGTGCTCCAAGGCCAGGTGGCACTGGCTGGGTCCTGAGGATTGGCAGGTTATGTAGCATGCAGCACACAACTATGAAGAGGGAGACTCGCTCAGGCGAGTACTGCAAGGCTCCTCCTGAGTGGTCCAGACAGCAGAACCGTTGCTCAGTGATGTTCCTGGTGGCGAGATGGCTCTCATTGTAACACAGCTCAGCAGGGGTGTGTGCAGTCAATGCCGCCCTGCACCATGGGGAAGACCGTTATCCTTGCAAAACCCAATGCACATTCATGCTGTTTGGCCCGGGTCATCGGAAAGAGATGTATTGGCGTCTCCTTTTATAGAGGGCATTTGTCACCTCCCGGATACAACAATGGACAGCAAACTGGGAGATATTGGCGATGCCCCAGTAGCTGCTAGAGATGTCGGGGAACATAGGGTCTAATGAGAGGGAGGAACTGAATGAAATCAGTATTTGTAGGGAAATGGTGTTAGGGAAGTTGATGGGATTGAAGGCCGATAAATCCCCAGGGCCTGATAATCTACATACCAGGGTACTTAAGGCAGTGGCCCTAGAAATAGTAGATGCATTGCTGGTCATCTTCCAAAATTCTATAGACTCTGGAACAGTTCCCATGGATTGGAGGGTAGCTAATGTAACCCCACTATTCAAAAAAGGTGGTAGAGAGAAAACGGGGAATTATAAGCCGGACATCAATAGTGGGGAAAATGCTGGAGTCCATTATAAAAGATGTAATAGCAGAGCACTTGGAAAACAGTGACAGGATCGGACAAAATCAACATGGATTTACAAAAGGTAAATCGTGCTTGACTAATCTACTGAAATGTTTTGAGGATGTAACTGGTAGAATAGATAAGGGACAACCAGTGGTTGTGGTGTATTTGGACTTTCAGAAGGCTTTCGATAAGGTCCCGCATAAGAGATTAGCGTGTAAAGTTAAAGCACATGGGATTGGGGGTAAGGTACCGACTTGGATAGAGAACTGGTTGGCAGACAGGAAGTAAAGAGTTGGAATAAACGGGTCTTTCTCCAAGTGGCAGGCAGTGACTAGTGGGGTACCGCAGGGATCGGTGCTCGGACCCCAGCTATTCACAATATATATTAATGATCTAGACGAGGGAACTAGATGTAAAATCTCCAAGTTTGCAGACGACACAAAGCTGGGTGGGTGTGTGTGCTGTGAGGAGAATGCCAAGAAACTCCAGTATGATTTGGACAGGTTGGGTGATTGGGCAGATGCAGTGACATGAATCTTGTCATTCATGTGGAAATGACTTATGTAATAATACTGGGTGGCCTGCTGGTGGCGCTGTCCAGGGGGAGTATAAATACTCAGGCATGGGCCCAGCTTGCTCTGGACATTCTTTAACAGGAACTAGTGAAGGACACAACTAGATCTCCATGTTGAAAAACAGTTGAATAAAGCCTTGTTTAATACTCAGACCAAGTGCCAATAGTTTTCTTACGTCATGCAGTATAATGTGGATAAATGCGAGGTTATCCACTTTGGTGGCATAAACAGGAAGGCAGATTATTATCTGAACGGCAATAGATTGGGAGAAGGGGAAGTGCAACGAGACCTGGGTGTCCTTGTACACCAGTCGCTGAAGGTAAGCATGCACGTGCAGCAGGCGGTTAAGAAGACAAATGGTATGTTGGCCTTCATAGCGAGAGGATTCGAGTACAGGAGCAAGGATGTCTTGCTGCAGTTGTACAGGGCTTTGGTGAGACCACACCCAGAGTATTGTGTGCAGTTTTAGTCACCTTATCTGAGGAAGGATGTTCTTGCCATGGAGGGAGTGCAGCGAAGATTCACCAGACTGATACCTGGGATGGCAGGAATGACGTATGAGGAGAAATTGGGTCGATTGGGCTTATATTCGCAGGAGTTTAGAAGAATGAGAGGGGATTTCATTGAAACATAAAATTCTAACAGGACTAGAGAGACTAGATGCAGGAAGGATGTTCCCGATGGCGGGGGAGTCCAGAACCAGGGGTCACAGTCTAAGGATAAGGGGTAAGCCATTTAGGACAGAGATGAGGAGGAATTTCTTCACCCAGAGAGTGGTGAACCTGTGGAATTCTCTACCACAGAAGGCAGTTGAGGCCAATTCATTAAATATATTCAAGAAGGAGTTAGATATATTTCTTAAGGCTAAAGGGATCAAGGGATATGGGGAGAAAGCAGGGACAGGGTACTGAATTTGGATGATCAGCCATGATCTCATTAAATGGCGGAGCAGACTCAAGGGGCCGAATGGCCTACTCCTGCTCCTATCTTCTATGTTTCTATGTTTCTATGAAAGGAGCCGGTGGCATAAAAATTCAGAGCCACTGTGACCTTCACTGCCACCGACAGAGACGTCCTGGTCCTCAGTTGAGGCTGCAGATCTGGCTGCAGCAGGTGGCAGAGCTCAGTGACCACCTCCTTGCTGAAGCACAGCTTGCGCAAACACTGCTCCTCAGACAAATTAATGCAGGAGAATTGTTCCTGGAATACCCTGGGAGGGTAAGATCTCCTGTGCAGAGGCCTGTTGGCCATCTTCCGTCTGGCCATGATTGCTACTCCCTCTCTGCGTCTGTGTTGCCTCCAATTCTGCAGGCGCAGGACAACGCCCCGAATCATTGCAGCCCCCATAGGCTCTTGGCAATCGAAGTAATGAAGGTCAAATCCAAAAGTACCTGCAAAGTGATGCTCAGTAGCCAAAACTACTTCACACAGCATTGACTCTGTGCAGAAGTCTCTCTATCTCTCTCTCAGAATCTCTCGCTGTCAGAATGAGTGGTACAAAAATGTCTACCACAGAAAAAGCCAGGAAGAGTGCGCCTTTAAATAGTGCCCCCCCCCCAGCCCCTCACCAAGTGGGAAACGTTCCAGTCTCCCTGTCGTTGCTAGCGCCAGGCGGAAAGGAGGGGGGCGCCACTCAATATCCGGTCCGGGGCGCCACCAGGGCGTTGCACGCTCGACTGACGTCACGATCTGCAGGTGCAGGAGATCGGGGCGGTAAACATTTGCGCAGCCGCAAAAACTCTAGTCAATTTCGGGAGCGGCGCAAACATCGCCGTGCCCGGGCGCTAGTTGCTTTGCGCCCCTCTTAGGTCGCTAACGGGAGGTGCAAACCAACCAAATTTTCCCCCCAAAGAGCCCAGTAAAACAATTGCCAGATTGTTATATCATTCTCAAATATTTTGTTTGTTTGATTCTTTTCCCTGTTGTCGCTCAGTTTTAAGAAGCTTTTGCGGTTATAAGAATCATAGAAACATACAATCATACAATCGTACCATGATACAGCACAGATGGAGGCCATCGTGCCTGTGCCAGCTCTTTGAAAGAGCTGTCCAATTAATCCCACTCCTCTGCTCTTCCCCTATAGCCCTGCAATTTGTTCACTTCAAGTCTTTATCGAATTCCCTTTTGAATGTTATTATTGAATTTGCTTCCACCACCCTTTCAGGCAGTGCATTCCGGATCTTAACAACTTGCTGTGTACATTTTTTTCCCTCATGCCACCTCTGACTCTTTTGCCAATTACCTTAAGTCTGTGTCCTCTGGTTACCAACTTTCCTGCCACTGGAAACAGTTTCTCCTTATTTAGCAGTTTCTCTCTATTAAAACCCTACATGATTTTGAACACTATCAAATCTCCCCTTAACCTTCTCTACTCTATGGAGAACAACCCCAGTTTCTCTAGACTCTCCTCTGCACCCTCTCCAAGGCCTTGTTATCCTTACTAAAATGTGGTGCCCAGAATTGGCCACAATACTCCAGCTGAGGCCTAACCAGTGTTTTGTAAAGGTTGAGCATAACTTCCTTGCTTTTGCACTTTATGCCTCTATTTATAAAGCCAAGGATCCCGTATGCCTTTTTAACAGCTTTCTTAATTTGTCCTGCCACCTTCAAAGACTTGTATACATACACCCCCAGATCTCTCTGTTCCGGCACTCCCTTTAAAATTGTACCATTTAGTTTATATTACTTTTTCACACATTTCACACTTCTCTGTGTTAAATTTCATCTGTGTCTGTCCATTTTACCAGTATGTCCATGTCCTCCTGAGGTCTGTTATTATCCTTCTCCCTGTTTACTACATTTCCGAGTTTCGTGTTATCCGCAAACTTTGAAATTATGTCCTGTATGCCCAAGTCTAGGTCGTTAATATCAAAAACTGCAGTGGTCCCAACACTGACCCCCCGGGGACAGCATTGCACACCCCCTCCAGTCTGAAAAACAATTGTTCACCACTACTCTCTGCATTCTGTCACTTAGCCAATTTTGTATCCACGCAGCCAGTGGCCCTTTAATCCCATGGGCTTCAATTTTGCTAACAAGTCTATTATGTGGTACTTTATCAAACACCTTTTGAAAGTCCATATACACAACATCAACCACACTACCCTCATCAACCCTCTCCATTACTTCATCAAATAACTCAATCAAGTTAGCCTAACACAATTTGCCTTTAACAAATCCATGCTGGCTTTCATTTATTAACCCATATTTTTCCAAGTGCCAATTAATTTTTTCCTGGATTAAAGTCTCTAAAAAGTTTCCCCACCACTGATGTTAAGCTGACTGGTCTGTAGTTGCCAGATTTATCCTTCTCCCATTTTTTAAACAGGCGTGTAACATTTTAAATCATCCAGTACTCTGGCACTACTCCCATATCTAAGGAAGATTGGAAGATTATTACCAGAACCTCTGCAATTTCCACCCTTACTTCCCTCAGCAACCTAGGAAGCATTCCATCTGGACCGGGTGACTTTTCTACATTGAGCATTGGCAACCTTTTAAGTACCTCCTCTTTATCTATATTTATCCTATCCATTTTCTCTACTGCCTCCTCCTTTACCGTGACATTGGCAACATCCTCTTCTTTAGTGAAGACAGATGCAAAGTACTCATTTAGTACCTCAGCCAAGCTATCTGCCTCTACAAAAATATTTCTTTTTAGGTCCCTAATCGGCCCTATCCTTCCTTTGACTACCCTTTTACTATTTATATGTTTATAAAAGACTTTAGTGTTCCCTTTTATGTTAGCCACTAATCTATTCTCATTAACTCTCTTTGCCCCTCTTATTTCCTTTTACTGTTCTCCCCTGTACTTTTTGTATTTAGCTTGTTTCTGTACTGAATTATGATCCTGACGGCCGCAATTTTGCAACTGGATGCGGCTTGGGAGCAGGCTGGTTTCCGGGTTCCAGTCCCACCCCCAACTGCATCCGGCCAACGGACGTGATTTTACATCGACCAATTAAGAAGAAGCCGGTCAGATGACATCATTTGATGACGCGTCATCTGTCAGTTTTCTTAAAGGGACGACGCTCAATTTTTTTTTGACAGATCGTTTCTCAGTGTTTGACAGCATTGAGGTGCTGCAAACACTGACAATGACTGTTCACAGGTGAGCTCTTGCACCCAGGCTCTCCAGTGACTCCCTCCTTAGGCTAGAACAGATGGCAGCTGCAGGTGAGGTTACAGAAGCAATCTGTCACTGGTCAGAGAGGTTCTCCCAATGAGGTGGGACTAGACAGCCAATTCAAAAATTGTTACCTACAGAAAAGTGCAAATACATTAAAAATGATTTTCCCAACATTTTGTTACCTCTGAAATTCACCAGTGCACCATTGGATCCTTCACACCACTTCTGCAGCTGTCATCAATGCACAAACATTACAGCAGACTCACAACACGGCACACTTACCTCACCCCTGCCCCTCACTCCCGGAACCACAACAGAGTTCCCCTTGTCCTCACCTTTCACCCCACCAGCCTCCACATTCAACAGATCATCCTCCACCATTTCCGCCACCTCCAGCGTGATCCCACCACCAAACGCATCTTCCCCTCACCTCCCCTTTCAGCATTCCGTAGGGACCGCTCCCTCCGCAACACCCTAGTCCACTCCTCTCCCACCCCCAGCACCCCTTCCCCTTCGCCCGGCACCTTCCTGTGCAAGTGCAGGAGATGCAACACATGCCCTTATACCTCCCCTCTTCTCACTGTCCAGGGCCCCAAACACAAACACCCCTTCCAGGTGAAACAGCGATTTACTTGTACTTCTTGCAATTTAGTATACTGTTTTCGCTGCTCACGATGTGGTCTCCTCTACATTGGGGAGACCAAACGCAGATTGGGTGACCGTTTTGCGGAACACCTCCGTTCAGTCCGTAAGGGGGACCCCGAGCTTCCGGTCGCCTGTCACTTTAATTCACCGCTCCATTCCCACTCAGACCTCACCGTCCTCGGCCTCGTGCATTGTTCCACGGAAGCTCAGCGTAAGCTCGAGGAACAGCACCTCATCTTCCGATTAGGCACTTTACAGCCCTCTGGACTCAACATAGAGTTCAACAATTTCAGATCATATCCTCGGCCCCTATCCTATATATATATATATTTTTTATCCATACTCTTTGTCTGTCTCTTTTTTTCTCTCCCACAGGGCAGCTGCCGTTCATTCTGCCAGCGCAATTTACACTTCATCTAGAGCCATCCTTTGTTTCTTAACCTGTCCCATTACCACCTCCTTTTGCCTTGAATGTCTCTTAATGTCTCTTAACCTCTCCTGCCTTCTATCCTATCACAGACCTCCCCTTTTGTTCTTTCATCCCCTCTCCCCTTTCCCAGCCTCTACACTTGCTTAAAAATCTGTTACATTTCCTGCTTTTTTCCAGTTCTGACGAAAGGTCATCGACCCGAAACGTTGGGGTCGATTTTCCTGGAGCCATCAGACGGGGTTTCAGGCATGTGGGGGGGGGGGAAATCGCAAAAATAGGGGGTCGCGACCCCCCCCCCCCCCATTTTAAGGGGCCCTTGCTATTTTCAGCCTTTTCCCATGCTAAACACGCCTGGTGGGAGCCCCGCTGATGAAACCTGGCGTGAACAATGTCGGCTTGCTTACTTTCAGCTGCAGGTCAATCAGGAAAGAAGAGATTTAATCAGACAGCATTTGTAGGTTGCAGGACCTTGTTGTTTCAGGCTTGGGGCAAGTTGTTCAAGGCTTAGGCACAGCTGTGGAAGGTTGGAGCCTCACACACTTCTCCAGTATGAGCTCCTGGGAAGCCCCTCTCACCACCCTCACTCAGCGCTTCCTCAACTGAGGCACCTACCAGAAGCATGGGGTGCCTTTTTTTCCTTCCCCTCTTGGCATTAGAGGACCTCCAGCCCCAATCGCGAAATGATACGCGCCACAACTGCAGAAGTTGCCATCTGAAATTTTATTTACAATAACCAACTGATGGCATTTTAAAAATAAACACATTTCACCCAAGTGACTACCCTTGTGATTAGTGGTGCTTTATTTTTCTCTTACGCGTGCTCCTACGTAGTGGTTCCCCTGTGGCTTCAGCAGATGTGGAGGCCCCTTGCTCAATTTCCTGCTGCTCCTGTCTCGACACCTTTGGCGGGCGTCCTCTGGGGTGGCGAGCCTGTGAGGGCTCACCAGCAGTCTGCTGCTCTTGCGGCTGTGCAGGGGTTGAGACCTCTATCTCCGTTGGGTGTGGACTCCGGTGGGGCTCTGACCGAGGGCTCTGCAGTGGCATGGAAGTGTGAGCGCTTGGAGAGGATCCCCCACTTCCTTGAGGTCTGTCACCAACCTCCCTCTCATGGGTCAGGTCCCCTTCAGTGACTGCAAGTGGCTTGAGAGCAGCTTGCTGCACATCAGGGGGCCATGGGGACCCATTTCTACAATGGCAGTCCTACTCAGAGGGCCTGCCATGAAGGTCTGGTTTCTCTGCTCAATAGCTGACCATCGCTCCTCCAGAGATGTCAGTCTATTCTGAGCACTCACCATGTTTTCAACACTCTGGCGACTTAGCTCCTCCATGGCCGTAGCCATCCTCTCCTCTATTGTAACCATCTTTTCCGCGGAGGTTGCCATCCTTTCCGTGGTGATGCGTTCATGCACCAATGACTCCACAAAGGCTCTGCTCATGTTCGCTATGGACTCCTCCATTTGCTCCACACTTGCAGCGACCCTGGAGACGAAACCTGCCAGAGACTCCTGCATCTGTGCATGGAGATCCATCACCTCTTCTCTTGCGGATGGACCCAGAGGCAGAGGGTCGACATGCAGCAGAGCTGAGCTGGCAGAGTCCTGCGCCCTCTGACGAGGACTCTCCACTGCTGTCCCTGTCTCCACCATCTGCTGATGCTCACTTGTGAGCTGTGATACACCAGGTGACAACACTATTCTATCTCGCGAAGGTCCCACCGAGGTGTGAGTGTCTGCGCTGGTACTGGGTGCGCTTAATTCTACTGACGCTGCTCCCTCAGAGGTGGGAGCTTCCTCTGAGGCGTCTGGCTGCTCAGCCTCTTCCTCCTACACAGTGGGGAGGGGGGCTCTCGATGGTCCTGTGGGGGAGTAAAGGAAAGAGTTAGAGATGTGATGCCAAGGTTACATGCACATTGGATTTTGCAGATGTTCATAAGTCCAAATGATGTAGCTTCAGAATCATAACAGCGACTCATGCTATGTCAATGAGAGAGATGGAAAACTACTCTGTCACCAGCTTGCGGGCCTGCCCCTGTCTCTCCTTCCCCAGCTTCCGCAGCCACATCAGCCCCGACAATTTCCAGGACTCCTTCCTCCCAGGGGGTCAGGTGGGCTATTGAGGGTGGGCCTCCTCCAGTCCTGGCTCGCTCTCTGTTGTTGTGAGCTCTCTTTTCCTGCAATGAGGGAGACAAGTGGAGTTTGAGTGAGAATGAAGGAGTGAGTGTAGAGATTGCATAGCATAGATACTTAGAGGGGGACAAAGATGGTGTGAGGCTGCAAGACCAAGGGCCCTCCCTGTGTGTTGTCAGTTGTGCTCAAAGCATCAGAGTCAGAGGGAGTGTGAGGGCTGCATGGTGGAATAGTTATGAGAACGTGAGCATAGAGAGAGAGGGAATGGTTAAGGGTGCATGGATGTGACTGTGAAGTGAGATGTGGAGGAAGAGAGTGCTAAAGCTGAGTGCTGGTGGGGAAAGGCAATGGGGATCAGTTTGAGGGTGATGGAAACTTCATACTTACTTTTCCTGTACGGTGAAGGTCATGGAATCGCTTCCGACACTGTATCCAGGTTCTTCTGGTGACTCCCAGCGAGTTGACATCTGCTGCCACCTGCATCCATGCAGCCTTGGTCTCAGTGGGAGGCCTCTTCCTCCCTGACCTAGGGAGGAGGACCTCCCTGTGGGCCCTCACCCCATCCAATAATGCCTGCAGTGAAGCCTCGTCGAATTTGCTGCCAGCTCGGGGTCTGGCACTGGCCACAGCTGCTGCAGGCTCCTCTGCCTTACTCTATGGTTCGTATGGAAGCCTGCAGAGGTTGCAATGCTTGCTATAGACTTTTAAAGCACCACGAATCATACTGTGGGGCTTTCTGACTGTAAATAGTCAATTAGCAAGGGTTCCCACATGCTGGAAATGAATTGGCCAATTGAGGGAAAATTGCATCAATCTGGCAGACCCATTTACATTCGTGTGGGAACCCCGATATTCGGGGAACCCAACAATTCCCCGCACCTGCGGGAAAATTGACCCCGTTAACTGTTTCTTTTTTCACAGATGCTGCCTGACCTGCTGAGTTTCTCCAGCATTTTCTGTTTTTATAACAAGTATCAAGTACCTGTTAACAGCCAGGTAAGTGGCTATAATCCTCTTCCCGCCGCTAGGTCTTGGGTCCATGCGCAAATCTTGGAAAGATTGATTGGAGGCGGGTTGACAGCGGGTTTCCTGCCCGCTGTCAATCTTTGCCATTTTGACAGCGGTCCCGCCTCCAATCCCGCACTCTGAGGACCAGCAAAATTCCGGCTGACATTTATCATAAGCTTCCTTTATCAGTGCTTTTAAATCTCTTTGTCATCCAGTGAGCTCTAGCCCTGGATGCCCTTCCTTTTCCCCCCCCATGCAAATGTGTCTACTCTGTACCCGAACCCAGAGATACCACCAGGGCCCGCCAGATGATGCCAGTGTACCCTACTAGATAACACATGGAATTGTAATTGTAGGGAAGCAGTGGGGTGGGGGAGGGCAGTTTTGCAGTCAGGAAACAAGGAAGAATGAGTTTTCCTCAGGTCCTGCCGAATTTAACAGCTGGACCTGATTACCATTTTTGGAGTCTGTTTCCCAGCCACAGCCAGATTGAGAAACTGGCTGGTTGTCAGACAGGCAGGCCTGTGGTACCAAGGCCACAGCCGGGGAGCGTAGAGGAGTGAGGGAAAGATTGGGGGTCGGGGGAAAATCAATGAGGGGACCGGAGAGATTGGGCTGGAGGGGGGCCCATGGAGGAGATCACAGGGGCTCCATGGAGGAGATCGCAGGGGGTCCGTGGAGGAGATCGCAGGGGGCCCGTGGAGGAGATCGCAGGGGGTCCGTGGAGGAGATTACAGGGGGACCCATGGAGGAGATCGCAGGGGGACCAATGGAGGAGATCGCAGGGGGTCCGTGGAGGAGTTCGCAGGTGGACCCCTGGAGGAGGTCGCAGGGGGACCCCTGGAGGAGATCGCAGGGGGTCTGTGGAGGAGATCGCAGAGGGTCCGTGGAGGAGATCGCAGGGGGACCCATGGAGGAGATCGCAGGGGGTCCGTAGAGGAGATCGCAGGGGGGACCCGTGGAGGAGATCACAGGGGGTCCGTGGAGGAGATCGCAGGGGGTCCGTAAAGGAGATCGCAGAGGGTCCTTAGAGGAGACCGCAGAGGGTCCTTGGAGGAGATCGCAGGGGGTTCGTGGAGGAGATCGCAGGGGGACCCATGGAGGAGATCGCAGGGGGTCCGTAGAGGAGATCGCAGTGGGGACCCGTGGAGGAGATCACAGGGGGTCCGTGGAGGAGATCGCAGGGGGTCCGTGGAGGAGATCGCAGGGGGACCCATGGAGGAGATTGCAGAGGGTCCGTAGAGGAGATCGCAGGGGGGACCCGTGGAGGAGATCACAGAGGGTCCATGGAGGAGATCGCAGGGGGTCTGTAGAGGAGATCGCAGAGGGTCCTTGGAGGAGATTGCAGGGGGTCCCATGGAGGAAATCGCAGGGGATGTGTGGAGGAGATTGCAGGGGATGTCTGGAGGAGATCGCAGGGTGACCCATGGAGGAGATGGCAGGGGGTCCATGGAGGAGATGGCAGGGGATGTGTGGAGGAGATCGCAGGGGGACCCATGGAGGAGATGGCAGGGGGTCCGTGGAGGAGATCACAGGGGATGTGTGGAGGAGATCACAGGGGATGTATGGAGGAGATCGCAGGGCATGTGTGGAGGAGATCGCAGGGGATGTGTGGAGATCGCAGGGGATGTGTGGAGGAGATTGCAGGGGATGTGTGGAGGAGATCGCAGGGGATGTGTGGAGGAGATTGCAGGGGGACCCATGGAGGAGATCGCAGGGGGTCCATGGAGGAGATCGCAGGGGGTCCGTGGAGGAGATTGCAGGGGGTCCATGGAGGAGATCGCAGGGGGTCCGTGGAGGAGATCGCAGGGGGTCCGTGGAGGAGATCACAGGGGGTCCATGGAGGAGATCGCAGGGGATGTGTGGAGGAGATCGCAGGGGATGTGTAGAGGAGATTGCAGGGGGTCCATGGAGGAGATCGTGCGGGGTCCATGGAGGAGATCGCAGGGGATGTGTGGAGGAGATTGCAGGGGATGTGTAGAGGAGATCGTAGGGGTGTGTGGAAGAAATTGCAGGGGGACCCATGGAGGAGATCGCAGGGGATGTGTGGAGGAGATCGCAGGGGGACCCATGGAGATTTCAGGGGTCCATGGAGGAGATCGCAGGGGGTCCGTGGAGGAGATCGCAGGGGGTCTGTGGAGGAGATCGCAGGTGGTCCGTGGAGAAGATCGCAGGGGGTCCATGGAGGAGATCGCATGGGGTCCGTGGAGGAGATCGCAGGGGATGTGTGGAGGAGATCGCAGGGGATGTGTGGAGGAGATGGGGAGGAGATCGTGGGCTGGGGAGGATATCAGGAGGGCATCGGCTCACGGGACGTGTGGCCCGATCAATGGGAAGGTTAACAAGGTAGCTGGAGGGCCGAGGAAAGCACTCCTGCTCCTCCTGGCCCACAAGCAGTGCTGGAAAGGCACTTACCTCTTCCATCCAGCAGTCCTCACCTCCCTTCTGCTGCTGGGTGTCCCGAGGCCAGACAAACCCGGCCAGCCAGGGTTAAAGCTGGAACAGAGATAAGAAATCTTCGACACGCAGCCTCATTAAAATATTTAAATGAGGGACCCACCTCCTGGGAGAGGGTTGGTCACTCACTCCTCATCCCGCCTCCGTTAAAACTGGAAGTGGGCGGGATCGAGGCAGGTTGGGTTCGGGATTGAAATTTTTTTAATTTTAATTTCCCACCCGATCCAAACCCACCTGTTTTGGGGGGTTAAAATGTGGGTAAAGATATGAGTGAAGGAATAATTCCAGGAAAAGGGTAGGGGTGTAGAGAATACCCCATTCAATAATGGAGCTTTATGGTAAGGTGTGAAAGTCCTTTAACTCAGTGTGATGGGGAAGCAATTGTAAGTGACATGTGGATACATAGAGCTCGATATTAGCTCAGAGGGAATCTGATCACAGGGGGAGCGTAGATGGTGGTCGGAGGGGCTCTGATCACAGGGGGAGGGCAGATGGTGGTCGGAGGGGATCTGATCACAGGGGGAGGGCAGATGGTGGTCGGAGGGGATCTGATCACAGGGGGAGCGTAGATGGTGGTCGGAGGGGCTCTGATCACAGCGGGAGGGCAGATGGTGGTCGGAGGGGCTCTGATCACAGGGGGAGGGTAGATGGTGGTCGGAGGGGCTCTGATCACAGGGGGAGGGCGGATGGTGGTCGGAGGGAATCTGATCACAGGGGGAGAGCAGATGGTGGTCAGAGGGGATCTGATCACAGGGGGAGGGTAGATGGTGGTTGGAGGGGCTCTGATCACAGGGGGAGGGCAGATGGTGGTCGGAGGGGATCTGATCACAGGGGGAGGGCAGATGGTGTTCGGAGGGGCTCTGATCACAGGGGGAGGGTAGATGGTGGTCGGAGGGGATCTGATCACAGGGGGAGGGCAGATGGTGGTCGGAGGGTCTCTGATCACAGGGGGAGGGTAGATGGTGGTCGGAGGGGATCTGATCACAGGGGGAGGGCAGATGGTGGTCGGAGGGGATCTGATCACAGGGGGAGAGCAGATGGTGGTCGGAGGGTCTCTGATCACAGGGGGAGGGTAGATGGTGGTCGGAGGGGATCTGATCACAGGGGGAGGGTAGATGGTGGTCGGAGGGGCTCTGATCACAGGGGGAGGGTAGATGGTGGTCGGAGGGGATCTGATCACAGGGGGAGAGCAGATGGTGGTCGGAGGGGATCTGATCACAGGGGGAGGGCAGATGGTAGTCAGAGGGGCTCTGATCACAGGGGGAGGGTAGATGGTGGTCGGAGGGGATCTGATCACAGGGGGAGAGCAGATGGTGGTCAGAGGGGCGCTGATCACAGGGGGAGGGCAGATGGTGGTCGGAGGGAATCTGATCACAGGGGGAGGGCAGATGGTGGTCGGAGGGGCTCTGATCACAGGGGGAGGGCAGATGGTGTTCGGAGGGGCTCTGATCACAGGGGGAGGGTAGATGGTGGTCGGAGGGGATCTGATCACAGGGGGAGAGCAGATGGTGGTCGGAGGGTCTCTGATCACAGGGGGAGGGTAGATGGTGGTCGGAGGGGATCTGATCACAGGGGGAGGGCAGATGGTGGTCGGAGGGGATCTGATCACAGGGGGAGAGCAGATGGTGGTCGGAGGGTCTCTGATCACAGGGGGAGGGTAGATGGTGGTCGGAGGGGATCTGATCACAGGGGGAGAGCAGATGGTGGTCAGAGGGGCGCTGATCACAGGGGGAGGGCAGATGGTGGTCGGAGGGAATCTGATCACAGGGGGAGGGCAGATGGTGGTCGGAGGGGCTCTGATCACAGGGGGAGGGTAGATGGTGGTCGGAGGGGTTCTGATCACAGGGGGAGGGCAGATGGTGGTCGGAGGGGATCTGATCACAGGGGGAGGGCAGATGGTGGTCGGAGGGGATCTGATCACAGGGGGAGGGCAGATGGTGGTCGGAGGGGCTCTGATCACAGGGGGAGGGTAGTTGGTGGTCGGAGGGGTTCTGATCACAGGGGGAGGGCAGATGGTGGTCGGAGGGGATCTGATCACAGGGGGAGGGCAGATGGTGGTCGGAGGGGCTCTGATCACAGGGGGAGAGCAGATGGTGGTCGGAGGGGTTCTGATCACGGGGGAGAGCAGATGGTGGTCGGAGAGGCTCTGATCACAGGGGGAGGGGAGATGGTGGTCGGAGGGGTTCTGATCACAGGGGGAGGGCAGATGGTGGTCGGAGGGGATCTGATCACAGGGGGAGGGCAGATTGTGGTCGGAGGGGATCTGATCACAGGGGGAGGGTAGATGGTGGTCGGAGGGGCTCTGATCACAGAGGGAGGGCAGATTGTGGTCGGAGGGGATCTTATCACAGGGGGAGGGCAGATGGTGGTTGGGGGGAGCAGATGCTGGTCGTGGCGGGCTCCAACAGCGGGGGGAGGGGAGAGATGGTGGTCGGGGAGGGGTCTGATCACAGGGGGCGGCTGGTGGTTGGAGATGGTGGTCGGTGCAGCAGATGATGTTCAGGGGGCGTTCGATTGCAGTGGGGAACATTCAGATCGTGGTGGGGTGGTGTTTACTGGGTAGCTTGATGGGCCTGGAGGAAACACTCCTGCTCCTCTTATAGATGAGAATACAGACAGAAAGGAAATAAAAAGGCAAGTGGAATTCTGGGTTTATATACAGGGACAGGTTGGGTGAATGGGCAGAAGCATAGCAGATGCAATATAACGTGGATAAATGCGAGGTTATCCACAGTGGCGTCAAAAACAGGAAGGCAGATTATTATCTGAATGGCAATAGATTGGGAGAAGGGGAAGTGCAATGAGACCTGGGCATCCTTGTGCACCAGTCGTTGAAAGTAAGCATGCAGGTGCAGCAGGCAGTTAAGAAGGCAAATGGTATGTTGGCCTTCGTAGCGAGAGGGTTTGAGTACAGGAACAAGGATGTCTTGCTGCAGTTGTACAGGGCCTTGGTGAGACCACATCTTGAGTATTGTGTGCAGTTTTTGTCGCCTTATCTGAGGAAGGATGTTCTTGCCATGGAAGGAGTGCAGCGAAGATTCACCAGGCTGATACCTGGGATGGCAGGAATGACGTATGAGGAGAGATTGGGTCGATTGGGCTTGTACTCGCTGGAGTTTAGAAGAATGAGAGGGGATCTCATTGAAACTTATAAAATTCTAACAGGACTAGACAGACTAGATGCTGGAAGGATGTTCCCGATGGTCGGGGAGTCCAGAACCAGGGGTCACAGTCTAAGGATAAGGGGTAGGCCATTTAGGACAGAGATGAGGAGGAATTTCTTCACCCAGAGAGTGGTGAACCTGTGGAATTCTCTACCACACAAGGCAGTTGAGGCCAATTCATTAAATATATTCAAGAAGGAGTTGGATATATTTCTTAAGGCTAATGGGATCAAGGGATATGGGGAGAAGGCAGGGACAGGGTACTGAATTTGGATGATCAGCCATGATCTCATTGAATGGCGGAGCAGGCTCGAGGGGCCGAATGGCCTACTCCTGCTCCTATCTTCTATGTTTCTATGACAAGGAAGTGATGCTGAAATTGTGTAAGATATTGTTAGGCCACTGTTGGAGTATTGCATGAAGTTCTGGGCACCCTACTATAGGAAGGCTATTAGGACCATGGAAAGAGTGTGGCAAAGATTCACTAAAATTACACCAGGAATGAGAGTTCATGGATATCAAAAAGAATTTGAACAATTGAGGTCTTTTTTTGCCTATGTCCCTAAACTAGCACTCGCTGAAATCGCTGGGCCACACAGCCCATGAATTTTCACTCATCAAAATATATAGTTGGACAATCATACACTTCACCCACAGTTTCTTATGATGTACCTGCTGTGACCACGGACTTGGCCTTTATAGCATCATTTAAAAGGGAATTGGAAACATTTGAAAGGAAGAATATAAAAACATTTGGGGAAAGGGAGTGGAAATAAGATTACGGTAAATAGCTGAAGTGATAGCCCAGGGCAAGCACAATGGACCAAATTGCTATTCTATGTTATAATGCCTGTACTATGCTATAATCTCTAAAATCCTATGAGCTCCACCAGTATATTGTATTCTAAAGCAGGTTGATTAAAAAATTTCTAGGGAAATTTTCTGCTGTTGAACGAGGGACGTTAGTGAGCAAGAATGAAACATTAATCACTTTTTAAGGGCCCGTAATTTCCGATAGGAGGCTTCCTGCGTGCCGATGCCTCCTATTGGAAAAAAATCTACGAACTTACCTGAGGGCTCCCGAGGTCCGGACACTTCCGCTCCTGGGCCTCTCCACAGTTGAAATGCGCAGGGCCCACGTATCCCAGGGGCACAGGCAGTTAGCAAGCGTCCCTGGGATCACATGGGCCAGGCCAGCCAATAGGAGAAGGAAATCGCCCTTCATACTTTTGACAGATAGACCTGTCAAATATATGAATGGAGATCACCCCAAAAACACAGTAAAACATTAAATACATTTTTAAAAAACCATCATGTTTTTAAAATGAGTTAAAATTACATTAAATTAAATATTTTAAACAAAAATTTAATTTTTTGAAAAAAATAATTCAAGTTTTTTACAGGGCTAAATATAAACTTACCTTTTTAAAAAGTATTTTAAAATTATAAATGAGTGAATAAATTTTTTTTTTTACATTTTTCAACTCTTATGCTGGTAAAAGCAGGCCTTTTGCCTGCTTTTACCAGATGTAAGATTTCTAAGGGTTTTCAGCGGGTGGAGGTTCTACAGAAAGCGGAACTCTCCCCCGCAGAGGCCCTTCTCCAGGGCAGGCGTCCGATCTGTCAAGAGCATTCTTGACAGATTGGAAATGCCGGTTTTCAGCGCATGCGCTCCGCATGCCTGAAACCGCATTTCCGATGTCCCTACGGGTGTGTACACAGCCCGTACACACACGTAAGCATCAGAAAATACGGGCCATTAATCACTTTTTGAAACCAGTGTCAGCACAGAGTATGCTCAAATCAGGTTTGTCTAGTGTTAGATACTCAAATCTTCCTTAACTCCTATCTATATGAAAAAATAATTTTTTAAAGTCTGATTAACTTGTACAGACTGTGCTCATAAAGGGGACATCCTGAGATCGTGAAAGGCACTATATAAATGCAAGTCTTTCTCTTTTTTAAATTGAAGGAGAAAAGGCTGATGAGGGTATACTACCTTTAGAGTGAAATCAATGCCAAAGTCTTGTTCAGAAGTTACATTACATTGGCTGGTACTAAAGGATGAATGGTGAAACTTTACAGCACTTACCAGGGCTCAGCACTGGCTCGGTTGAAGTAAGAAGTACACGAGAACAAAAGCTGCCTTCATTTCAGAAGCTGCTCAAATAAACGGAAAAAACTTTTTAAGCACGGTTCAAGGAAGTTTTCTTTGATCCTGCCCAAATGTTGGTTTCTTTCAGCTTCCTCACTTTCATTTCTAGCCGTACATGGTACATAGTCACTCTTATAAAGCTACATTCTGTTTTTTCAGATGCAAGTGGTTTATTATTTCCACAGCAGAGAGCTGGCAGGCACTCAAGAAAAACCCCCGGATAAATATTCTAGCGACGCAGAATCACAACATCAGTAAAAGGTCTGAAAATACCTGTATTATTATTTTGGAGAATTTGAAACATCTGCTTGTGTGAGTGCGCTACCATTTATTGGTGTTGAACCCTCTGATTCCTCTCCATCTTCCCTCCCCAAGAGAAAAAAAACACTGTGAGTTAAACCTGATGGAAAGAAACTCTTATTTTATTAAGTGATTGGCCTCCCTGTGGGTCTGGCTAGTGCTTCAGGCTGTCACCTGTGGCGGGAGGCTGAATCGTGGCCTGTGATATTTTGTGTAAAAGAGCACAAGGTGCCATTATTGCAGTTTATAATGGGCCATAATTTGCTGTAGCAGTGAATCTAACAGCGCCTGCTGTTCGTCAGACCTGCCCTTGTCCGTTTAGGTTTTTACATTTTTTTGCGTGGCAAGCTGCTGAAAGTGCGAGCTGATAACGTCACAGCGAGGGAACAGCATCTGGGATCTGAGTGAACAGGGAAAGCAACTGTGTATCTCCTTACTTAACCAATCAGATTGAAAGATTAAGAAACTAACAGCGCAAGGACTGAGGAGGAAGTGTAAGTTAGAGTGGGTGAATTCACTGTCAAATCAGGTATAGAAAGAAATAAAGAGGGGCATTTTAACCCCCAAAACAGGGTGGGTTGAGGTCAGTGTGGTGTATGTAACCTGTACCACCTTAAGAGACTACCTTAAGAGATGGACTACTTTCTCTTGGCTACTGTATATTGTAGTACCGGTGGTGACCACACCGGCATATAAACTCTGTGTAGTAATTTGCTAAGCAGTTCAGCCCTGACCTTCGATTAGTAAAGACCTGTTTAAGTTATTCTTGTTATCTGTGTCCAGTGATTTAGAATAAGCATATCTGGGACACTCAGACTCAACAGTGGCGACGAGTCCGATCTTACCCTGCGGCAGTTTTGCATCCAAGGCAGCTTTGTCCTCAGAACGGGCGTCGAGAAGAGGCATCCGCCCTCATCATCCTGCTGAGCACCGCATCGCACGGGAGGCATCGAGAACCCGGGTTGAAATTACTGACCACGAAGTCCTCCATCAGCGACAGGCAGTGATCATCCTTCTACCACGGTGGTGGGTAAGCCGATCTAGCGACACGGGCAGAAAGTCGGCTGCGTTGTCAGTGGAGAAGGGGAGGGAAACCGGAGGAAAAAGGGTGGAGAACTCGACCGTAGCCGGTGAAAAGGGCTGGGCTGCAATCGGGGCCGAGAGGCGCAGCGACAAGGGCAGCGTTAAGGCCACGAGAACCGTGGAGAACTCGACCGCAGCCGGTGTAAAGGGCCTGGCTGCAATCGGGGCTGAGAGGCGCAGCAACGAGGGAAGCGTTAATGCCCACGAGAACCGCGGGGGAGCAAAAGCAGCGTCGGGGAAATTAAGAACCGCTGGGAGGCGAGAACAGCAACAGCGCGGTCATCGCCATTGTAGCCAGCGGGGGAAGAAGACAAGCGCGGGAAGCCGCCATTGTAGTCGGCGGGGGAAGAAGACAAGCACGGGAAAAGCCGCCAAGTGCGGGAAGCCGCCATTTTAGTAGGTGGGGGAAGAAGACAAGCGCGGGAAGCCGCCATTTTGGAAAAATAAAATATTTAGAGAAACTCTCAAGGATGCCTAAACACGGTAACATCACTGCTTTTGATAGCAATGTTGAAGATTGGGCCACGTATGTAGAATGCATTGAAGTTTATTGTACCGCAAATGAGGTACCAGATGATAAGAAAGCACTAACCTTATTACACTCAATGGGTGCGAAGACGTACGGGTTATTGAGGCACCTTGTAACACCAGATAAACCGGCGGATCAGACTTTCGCGAATATTGTTAATATCCTGCAAGAACATTTAAACCCCACGCCGCTGCTGATAGCGGAACGATTTAAATTTTACAGAAGAACGCAGCGGGAAGAGGAAAGCAACGCTGAATTCTTAATTGAACTGTGCAAGCTATCAAAGTACTGTCAGTTTGGTACAGGACTAGCAGATGCTCTGAGAGATAAATTCATGTGTGGATTATTAAAAGAAGGAACACAAAAGCGACTGCTAGAGGAAAAGGACCTTACGCTTGATAAAGCTGTCACCATTGCAGCATCGCACGAGGCCGCGGCAAGAGGCACCGCGGAAATGCAGCTAAGGTCATCGGAACTCAGCACCAATCAAATGGCATTGGGTGCAGTAAAGTGTTATCGTTGCGGAAGGACAACGCATGATCAGGACCAGTGCTGGTTCAAAAATCAGGAATGCAGAAAATGTGGCAAGCTCGGTCACATAGCTAAAGTATGCCGGTCAGGAAAGAAGACCAGCAACAAAAAGTCACCGCAGGAAAAGTGCAAAAAGGTACACAAGGTGACAGAGAACAGTTCGGATGAACAGAAGACGGATTCAGACTCCAGCAGTAAGGAACTGGGTTGTCTAAGAATACATAATGTGGGTAACACAGCAGACCACCAAACTATCTGGGTCACACTTCAGATAGCAGGAGTCCAAGTGAAGATGGAATTGGACACTGGATCGGCATTGACGGTCATGAAAAAGCAAGATTACAAAAGGTTATTTCCACACATTCCCCTAAGGGATACGGAGATTGTATTGAAAACATACACGGGGCAAAGAGTATACCCCATTGGAAAGATAAAGGTAAAGGTGGTCCACAAGGGTAAAGAAAGCCGAGGAATGGACTTATATGTGTTACCTGAGGGAGGTCCACCACTACTGGGACGGGAATGGATCAGGAGAATAAATATGGACTGGCATTCCTTAAAAGCACTAACTGTAGATTCCGGTAAAAAGGACGATGTCAAACCTAAACGACTGTCCAGGATATTGGACGATGCTAAAGAGGTGTTCTAGCAGGGACTGGGAACACTGAAAGGAATTACGGCAAACATCAAGATTGAAGAACATGCAAACCCGAAATTTTTCAAAGCTAGACCGGTACCTTATGCGATACGACCTGCTGTGGAAGCTGAGCTGGAAGGACTAGAACGTTCCGGAGTACTGTCAAAGGTGGACTGGAGTGAATGGGCCACGCCCATTGTTCCCGTCATGAAGCGTTCATCGAGTAACAAGCCGGGGGAACCGGGGAAGGTTCGCATCTGTGGCGATTTCAAGATCACTGTTAATCCGGTGCTTCACACGGTGCAATATCCGCTTCCACGGATTGAGGATATCTTCGCTTCATTGTCTGGCGGGAAACACTTCACCAAGATAGACCTGGCGCAGGCGTACTTACAGATGGAAGTTGATGAAGCGTCACGCCAGTATCTCACGATCAACACGCATAAGGGCTTATATCGGTATAATAGACTAGTTTTTGGAGTGGCATCGGCTCCAGCGATTTGGCAAAGGGCCATGGAGCAGGTATTACAGGGAATTCCAGGCACACAATGCTACCTGGACAACATTCTGATTACAGGAGATGATGATGAGGAACACCTTGCAAATTTGGAACAGGTGCTCACCAGATTGAAAGAATATGGACTTCGAGTTAATCGCCAGAAATGTGAGTTCTTTCAGAAGCAAATCTCATACTGTGGTCACGTCATTGACCAGGAGGGGCTTCACAAGTCACCTGACAAGATCGAAGCTGTTGTGAAGGCTCCCGCTCCGGAAAATGTATCCCAGTTGAGGTCGTTCCTAGGGTTGATTAACTATTACCATAAGTTTCTGCCAAATTTATCCACGGTGCTACACCCGCTGAATGCTCTTTTGCAGAAGGGAGTGCCATGGAAGTGGAGCGAGGACTGTAAGCGGGCCTTTCACAAAAGCAAGGCATTGATCACCTCTAAGGAAGTGTTGGCTCACTTTAACCCAACGCTGCCTATTCGTTTAGCTTGTGATGCTTCTCCATATGGTATTGGGGCAGTGCTCTCACATAAGTTGCCAAATGGCTTGGAAAGACCAGTCGCATTCGCATCCAGATCATTGACCTCCGCTGAGCGCAACTATGCTCAGATAGATAGGGAGGCTCTCAGCCTTGTGTGGGGAGTAAAAAAATTTAATCATTACCTGCAAGGGCAAAAGTTTACGCTGCTGACAGACCACCAGCCGTTGGTTTCCATTTTTAACCCTAAGAAGGGTGTTTCGGTGATGACAGCGCAGAGGCTCCAGAGATGGTCCCTTTTCCTAGGGGCACATCAATATCAGATCGAATTCAAAGGTACAAAGCAACATGGTAATGCTGATGGGCTGTTGCGCCTGCCACTACCTACAGCGGAAGAGGCATTGACAGTTGACCCTGTTGAGTTATTTCACTCGACCATCATCGAATGTTTACCAGTCACCAATGCAAGTATTGAGAGAGAAACCAGGAATGACCCAACACTGTCTCGGGTCTACGAATTGACAGTGAAGTGATGGCCAGCTCATGGTGAACCACTGTTACCGGCATTCTCAGCCAGACGAGAACAGCTGTCCGTCTGTCAAGGAACATTGATGTATGGAACAAGGGTGATTATTCCTCCTAAATTAAGGGAGAGAGTTCTAAAGGAACTGCATGAAGGTCATCTGGGGGGAGTCAAGATGAAAAGCCTTGCTAGGGCTTATGTGTGGTGGCCAGGTATTGACCAACAAATAGAGGATCTGACTAAAAGCTGCTCAGGGTGCCAAAAAGTTCAAAATGCACCTCCAATTGCACCGCTGCATCCATGGGAATGGCCTTCAACCCCATGGCAACATGTACATATTGACTTCGCAGGTCCATTCATGGACTCCATGTTTTTAATTGCGGTAGACACACATTCTAAATGGCCAGAAGTGATTAAGATGGCGACCACTACCTCGGAAAAGACGATCGCAGTTCTAAGAACGATATTCGCAAGAAATGGATTGCCAGAACAAATATGTTCAGACAACGGACCGCAGTTCGTGTCAGAAGAATTCCAGAAATTCACGAAGAAGAATGGGGTGAAACATTATACCTCTGCCCCATATCATCCGGCTACAAATGGGTTGGCCGAGAGATTTGTACAAACGTTCAAAAAGGCGATAAAGGCCATGAGCGAAGACTAGATTCCACTACAACACAAGGTGGACAATTTCCTAATGGCATATCGAAACGCCACTCATGCAGTGACAAATCAAAGCCCTGCCATGATGTTCTATAACAGGAGGTTGCGGTCCAGGTTGGACTTGTTAAAACCAAATGTGCGGAGGGAAGTTGAAAACAAACAGTTCCAGCATATAAATAACAAGACCACTCGGAGTTTCGAAATAGGACAACCAGTGTTAGCCCGGGACTATAAGAATGAGAAATGGCAATCTGGAACAATTCGTGCCAGACAAGGACCCCTGATGTACACGATAGATATTGGTGAAAACGTAATACGACGTCATGCTGATCAACTTGTAGAATCGAGAACAAAGGTCGAACCCATGACTACGACAGAGACACCAGTGGAAGAAGTTAGTGAACCTGAAGCATCTACCTCAGACGCCAATGTATCTGATGATGTCCAACCCATAAGAGATCAACTAGATGAGTCACCCCAGCAACGAGAATCAGAGACCCCTGAAAGGCGTTATCCAACTCGGATCAGGAGGCCTCCTCAGAGACTGAATCTTTGAACAGTTTTGCATGAAGTTGTATATATGTTATCCATGTTATGTTTAAATTGGGATGTACACTGTTAAGCTAAAAAGGGAGGAATTGTGGTGTATGTAACCTGTACCACCTTAAGAGACTACCTTAAGAGATGGACTACTTTCTCTTGGCTACTATATATTGTAGTACCGGTGGTGACCACACCGGTATATAAACTCTGTGTAGTAATTTGCTAAGCAGTTTAGCCCTGACCTTCGATTAGTAAAGACCTGTTTAAGTTATTCTTGTTGTCTGTGTCCAGTGATTTAGAATAAGCATATCTGGGACACTCAGACTCAACAGTCAGGTGGGAAGTTAAAGTGTTAAACGTCTGAATCCAAACCAGAACCCACCTCCAACCCGCACACTTCCGGTTTTAAGGCAGGGTGGGGGGTGGGGGCAGCCAACCCACTCCCAGGAGGGGGGTCTCCCATTTAAATATTATAATGAGGCTGCCGTGCCTCAACTTTAACCTTCATTTTAATTTAACTGTAGCTGGTCGGGTTTTGCAGGCCGTGTGAAACCTGCCAGCTAAAGTAAGGCGAGGACTGCTTGATCCAGGAGGTAGGTGCCTTTACACTTACCTCCTGGATCCAATGTCCCTGCCTCACCCAACCCCCGCGATCGGAGACGCCCCACGAGGCCGCCGATCCCTCACCCCCCCCCATTCTGCTCCTGACCCTGCTGCTCCTGGCTCCCAATCCTGTGCTGCTCCTGGCCCCCCGTGCTGCTCCTGGCCCCGCGATCATCAGCCGCTCCCAGCCCTCTGATGATCACATCGGCCCGCGCACCTCCTTCAGCCCTCTGATCATTCCGGACTTCCCCCCCCACCACCCCACTCCTCCGGCCCTCTGCTCAGTCCCAACATCCCCCCAGCTCCTCCAGCTAACCCCCAGCCCCCACTTGATCCCTCCTTTCTGTTAAGTCTGTGTGTTCTAGTTATTGTTAATAAGAATCACTGCACACAGACCACAAGAATAAATTCAACAGGTCTTTACTAGTCGAAGGTCAGGCTGAACTGCCCAATAAATCATTACACAGCACTTATATACCGGTGTGGTCACCACCGGTATTACAGTATACAGCAGCCAAGATAAAGTAGTGCATCTCTTAAAATAGTTCTCTTAAAGGTGGAACGGTTACATACACCACAATCCTCCCTTTATAGCTTAACAGTATATATTCCCCATTTAACATAACATAATAACATATATACACAACTTCATGTAAAAACAGTTCACAGATTCAGTCTCTGAGGAGGCCTCCTGACCCGAGACGGATAACGCCTTTCAGGGGTCTCTGGTTCTCGTTGCTGGGGTGACTCATCTAGTTGGTCCCCTAGGGATAGGACATCATCATCAGGTATATTCACTTCTGAGGTAGATGCTTCAGGTTCACTAACTTCCTCCACGGTTGTCTCTGTCGTAACCATGGGCTCGACCCTTGTTCTCGATCCCACCAGTTGGTCAGCATGACGTCGCATTACGTTTTCACCAACATCTACCGTGTACATCAGGGGTCCTTGTCTGGCCCGAATTGTTCCAGATTGCCATTTCTCGTTTTTATAGTCCCTGGCTAACACCGGTTGTCCTATTTCAAAACTCCGAGTGGGCTTGTTATTGATATGCTGGAACTGTTTGTTTTCAACTTCCCTCCGCACATTTGGTTTTAACAAGTCCAACCTGGACCGCAACCTCCTGTTATAGAACAGCATGGCAGGACTTTGGTTTGTTGTTGCATGGGTGGCGTTTCGATATGCCAGTAGGAAATTGTCCACCTTGTGTTGCAGTGGAATCTGATCTTCGCTCATGGCCTTTATTGCCTTTTTGAACGTCTGTACAAACCTCTCGGCCAGCCCATTCGTAGCTGGATGATATGGGGCAGAGGTATAATGTTTCACCCCATTCTTCTTCAGGAATTTCTGGAATTCCTCTGACACGAACTGTGGTCCGTTGTCTGAACATATTTGCTCTGGCAATCCATTTCTTGCAAATATCGTTCTTAGCACCGCGATCGTCTTCTCCGAGGTAGTGGTAGTCATTTTAATCACTTCTGGCCATTTAGAATGTGCGTCCACCGCAATTAAAAACATGGAGTCCATGAATGGACCAGCAAAGTCAATATGTACACGTTGCCATGGGGTTGAAGGCCATTCCCATGGATGCAGCGGTGCAATTGGAGGTGCATTTTGGACTTTTTGGCACCCTGAGCAGCTTTTCGTCAGATCCTCTATCTGTTGGTCGATACCCGGCCACCACACATAAGCCCTAGCAAGGCTTTTCATCTTGACTCCCCCCAGATGACCTTCATGTAGTTCTTTTAGAACTCTCTCTCTTAACTTAGGAGGGATAATCACCCTTGTTCCATACATCAATGTTCCCTGACAGATGGACAGCTGTTCTCGTCTTGCTGAGAATGCCGGTAACAGTGGATCACCACGGGCTGGCCATCCCTTTACTGTCAATTCGTAGACCCGGGACAGTGTCGGGTCATTCCTAGTCTCCCTTTCAATATTTGCATTGGTGACAGGTAAACATTCGATGATGGTCGAGTGAAACAACTCCACCGGGTCAACCGTCGGTGCCTCCTCCTCAGTTGGTAGTGGCAGTCGTGACAGCCCATCAGCATTACCATGCTGCTTTGTACCTTTGAATTCTATCTGATATTGATGTGCCCCTAGGAAAAGGGACCATCTCTGGAGCCTCTGTGCTGTCATCACCGAAACACCCTTCTTAGGGTTAAAAATGGATACCAACGGCTGGTGGTCTGTCAGCAGTGTAAACTTCTGGCCCTGCAGGTAATGATTAAACTTCTTTACTCCCCACACAAGGCTGAGAGCCTCCCTATCTATCTGAGCATAGTTGCACTCAGCGGAGGTCAATGATCTGGATGCAAATGCGACTGGCCTTTCCAAGCCATTTGGCAACTTGTGTGAGAGTACTGCTCCAATACCATAAGGAGAAGCATCACAAGCTAAACGAATAGATAGCGTTGGGTTGAAGTGAGCCAACACTTCCTCTGAGGTGATCAATGCCTTGCTTTTGCGAAAGGCCTTCTTACAGTCCTCGCTCCACTTCCATGGTACTTCTTTCTGCAAAAGAGCGTTCAGCGGGTGCAGCACCGTGGATAGATTTGGCAGAAACTTATGGTAATAGTTAATCAACCCTAGGAACGACCTCAACTGGGATACATTTTCCGGAGCGGGAGCCTTCACAACAGCTTCGATCTTGTCAGGTGACTTGTGCAGCCCCTCCTGGTCAATGACATGACCACAGTACGAGATCCGTTTCTGAAAGAACTCACATTTCTGGTGATTAACTCGAAGTCCATATTCCTTCAATCTGGTGAGCACCAGTTTCAAATTTGCAAGGTGTTCCTCATCGTCATCTCCTGTAATCAGGATATCGTCCAAGTAACATTGAGTGCTTGGAATTCCCTGTAATACCTGCTCCATGGCCCTCTGCCAAATTGCTGGAGCCGAAGCCACTCCAAAAACCAGTCTATTATATCGATACAAGCCTCTGTGCGTGTTGATTGTGAGATACTGGCGCGACTCTTCCTCAACTTCCATCTGTAAGTACGCTTGCGCCAGGTCTATCTTGGTGAAGTGTTTCCCGCCAGACAATGAAGCAAAGATATCCTCAATCCGCGGAAGCGGATATTGCACCGTGTGAAGCACCGGATTAACCGTGATCTTGAAGTCTCCACAGATGCGGACCTTCCCCGGTTCCCCTGGCTTGTTACTCGATGAACGCTTCATGACGGGAACAATGGGCGTGGCCCACTCACTCCAGTCCACCTTAGACAGCACTCCTGAACATTCTAGCCCTTCCAGCTCAGCTTCCACAGCAGGTCGTATCGCATAAGGTACCGATCTGGCTTTGAAAAATTTTGGGTTTGCATGTTCTGCAATCTTGATTTTTGCCGTAATTCCTCTCAGTGTTCCCAGTCCCTGTTGGAACACCTCTTTAGCCTCATCCAATATTCTGGACAATCGTTCAGGTTTGACATCTTTTTTTCCGGAATCTACCGTTATTGCTTTTAGGGAGTGCCAGTCCATATTTATTTTCCTGATCCACTCCCGTCCCAGAAGTGGTGGACCTCCCTCAGGTAGTACATATAAGTCCATTCCTTGGTGTTCTTTGCCCTCGTGTACCACCTTGACTTTTATCTTTCCGATGGGGTATATACTCTTTGCCCCGTGTATGTCTGCAATACTATCTCCGTATCCCGTAGGGGAATATGTGTGAATAACCTTTTGTAATCTTGCTTATTCATGACCGTCAACGCCGATCCGGTGTCCAATTCCATCTTCACTTGGACTCCTGCTATCTGAAGTGTGACCCAGATAGTTTGTAGGTCAGCTTCCTTACTCACATTGTGAATTCTCAGACTACCCAGTTCCTTGCTGTTGGAGTCTGAATCCGAATTCTGTTCATCCGAACTCTTCTCAGCCACCTTATGTACCTTTCTGCACTTTTCCTGCGGTGACTTTTTGTTGCTGGTCTTCTTTCCTGACCGGCATACTTTAGCTATGTGACCAAGCTTGCCACATTTTCTACATTCCTGATTTTTAAACCAGCATTGGTTCTGATCGTGTGTTGTCTTTCCACAACGATAGCATTTCGCTGTACCCAAAGCCATTTGATCTACGCTGAGTACCGCTGGCTTCAGCTGCATTTCCGCAGTGCCTCTCGCTGCGGCTTCGTGCGATGCTGCAATAGTGACAGCCTTATCAAGTGTAAGATCATTCTCTTCAAGCAGCTGCTTTTGCGTTCCTTCTTTCGACAATCCACACACGAATTTGTCTCTCAGTGCCTCTGTCAGTCTTTCCCCAAACTGACAGTATTTCGCTAGCTTACGCAGTTCAATTAAATACTCCGCGTTGCTTTCCTCTTTCAGTTGCGTTCTCGCATAAAATTTAAATCGTTCCGCTAACATCAGCGGTGTGGGGTTCAAATGATTTCTCAGGACAGCAACAATATTAGTGAAAGCCTGATCCGCCGGTTTAGCTGGTGATAGAAGATGCTTCAATAGCCCGTATGTCTTCGCACCCATTGAGTTTAGTAAGGTTAGTGCTTTATCTTCATCTGATATTTTATTTGCCTTACAATAAATCGCTATGCGTTCTACATACGTGGCCCAATCTTCAACATCGGCATCGAAATCGTTGATGTTACCACGCTTAGGCATCCTCGCAATCTTCTTGAAAAACAAAAAGAAATGTTTCTTTTATTTAATTTATTTTTTTCAAAATGGCGGTTTCCCGCGCTTGTCTTCTTCCCCCGCCTACGAAAATGGCGGTTTCCTGCATTTGCCTTTCTCCCCCGCTGGCTGTAATGGCGATTGCCGTATTGCTGCATTCGCCCTCCCCAGCGGTTCTCAAATCGTGCCTCCCAGCCCCTCTTGCAGTCCGGTCCTTTCCCCCGGCTGCGGCTGAGTTCTCCGCGTTTTTTTATTATTATTTTTTTTTTTTTTTATCTTCTCCCGCGCCTCGCGGCCTCGGTAGCTGCCCGGCCTTTTTCCCCGGTCGCGGTCGAGCTCTCTCTCGACGCTGTTGCGTCTCCCAGCCCGCTTGCAGCCCGGTCTTTTACACCGGCTGCGTTTGCATTCACCGCGGCTCCCGTGCCTTACGCTGCCCCAGTCTCAGCGCCTCTGGCCCCGACTTCTGTCCGGCTCTTTTCCCCGGCTGTGGTCGAGTTCTCCGCCCTTATATCCTCCGTTTTTCCCTCCCCTACTTCACAGCCAACGTGGCCGACTTGCTGCTCGTCGCTGATCGGCTTACCCACCACCGTGATAGAAGGGATGATCACTGCCTGTTGCTGATGGAAGGCTTCGTGTCAGGATTCTTCCTTGCTCTTCAGACCCGAGTCTTTTCTCAGCAGGATGATGAGGGCGGATGCCTCTTCTCGACGCCCGTTAAACTGCCTTGGATATATCTCTGCCACAGGGTAAGATTGTCATCGTCGCCACTGTTAAGTCTGTGTGTTCTAGTTATTGTTAATAAGAATCACTGCACACAGACCACAAGAATAAATTCAACAGGTCTTTACTAGTCGAAGGTCAGGCTGAACTGCCCAATAAATCATTACACAGCACTTATATACCGGTGTGGTCACCACCGGTATTACAGTATACAGCAGCCAAGATAAAGTAGTGCATCTCTTAAAATAGTTCTCTTAAAGGTGGAACGGTTACATACACCACACTTTCCTCCCTCCTCTCTGCGGCCTAGTGCCGCAGGCCTACCTGCCCACAGCCAGCCAGCCTCTCCATCTGGCTAGCTGCTGATAGGAAACAGAGGTTTCCATGCAAATCAGGCCCTGCTGTTAAATTCGTTAGGGCCTGCAGGAAACCCGTTCTCCCGGGTTTCCCGACCACTTCCGAGCCCCACTGCTCCCAAACCACCTCCCGATTAAAATTCAGGCCAAAGAGAGGGAAAGAAAGATTGGATTAAGAGAGAAAAAAAAGACAGTAAGGAAAACTAAAAAAAAACATTTAAAATTTTATATTTAAAAAATCTCCAACAATTAAAATCTGAAAGAATAAGGGGTAAAAATTGGGTAGCGCCCCCTTTGGGGCTCTACTTGCCCCAAAAATGTTAGCACCCCCGCAGCCGATTTTCCCAGGTAGCGCACCGAGAGGGAGGAGCACGCGCTGCGGCACGTCGCGCTGTGGCACGTCGCGCTGTGGTACTGCAGGCCTTCCTCCCCTTATTAAAGGGGAGGGGCCTGGCGCAGCGCCCAGCTGGGCCACCAGGGATCGGGCGTGCCGGCAAACGATCCCGGCACTCAAGAGGACAGCAACAGGGGCAGGTGCTGGCAGGCGGCCAGTAACAAAAATGGCCGCCTGCCACCTCCACTTTAACTAGCGCCGCCCCGGCCGCAGGTAGGCCCCCCTGACCCCGGCGGATATAGCGTCCGGTGATAAGTCGGGGGTGCCAGCCAATATTACAGCCGGGGCACGAGCGGGGCGCTGCGCATGGTAATTATGTCATCGCCGGCGGCGCAGCACCATCGGTTAGCGCTGCCGCTAACTTCTCGCTGAATTTCGCAGGAGGTGTTAGCGGCGCCGCGCCCAGGCGCTAGTTGATTTGCGCCCCATTAACGCCCTCACGGGAGGCACAAATCAACTGAATTTAGCCCCCTAAGACTTCGCACTTGTAATGTAAAAGCAAAATACTGCGGATGCTGGAAATCTGAAATAAAAACAGAAAATGCTGGAAATACTCAGCAGGTCAGGCAGCATCTGTGGAGAGAGAAATAGAGTTTTCTGGTTTTATTCCACACTTGTAATAGTTAATTTTCAGTTCCAGGGAGATTGTTTGGCAGTAATTAACACTTATCATGTTGTTAAAAGGGTACTTAGACTGGAATGGCCAAGACCTAACTTTCTGAGGCGAGTTTAGTTCGTATCTGCCATGCAAATACAGCATCTTCGCGCCATTCAATGCAGTTCAATGGTGAGGATAGACAGCGAGACGCTTTTTTCCCGAAGCCAATGATGGCGCACGCAACTCAGACAACTTTTGGCTTTTTGAGTTTAACCGCACATCTGCCCCTCGCCTGAAGTTACTATATCATTATCCTCATCGTTACTTTGACAGGAAAATCTGGGCCAATGATTTTAGCAATATATTACATCAAACTGTTTATTCCAATAGTTACAGCACTAATCATGGTAATCTGCTCTAATAATTGATTATGAATGATGAGACAGTGGGGAAATATTGAAAGAGATTTGAAATTACACAAATGAGAGAGGACCTTATATAGAGATATGTAAGATACTAAGTGGAATAGAAAAGGTTAGTTACTTTTTAAGTGAAACCATGATCACAGGACAAGAGGACATTAGTATATACTGGTGAATGGCCAGCTCAGGACTGATGTCAGGAAGCACCTCTTTACCCAAACAGCGATTTCTGCATGCATGAACCCTAGGTTGCTCTGGAAGGGTAAGCTGGATGGGCAGAATGGCCTCCCTAATCCATACTTATCTTCAACTGCTTCTGTATTCATGTTGATGGAATGTTTGTGCTGCTGGTTCCCGAATTGTGAGTCTTGCACACTTTCAAACACCCCACTGTAACCTGCTGGATTCTCTATGACTGACATCTAGAATGATCTGTTTATTGGGCCATCCTGAGCCTTGGCCTTAATTAATTTGGAATGTTTACATTGGGTTGCCACCAGCTACCTGAGACATGAGCTTCAAATACCAGCAGCACAAATAGCCCAATATTAAAAGAACTCTTGTGAGTTTTTTTCGATTTAGATTAATTTCCATTTTTTATGGTAAAAATAATAAAATTTGAAAAAACAAATTCTCATTTACGGTTGCCACATTTTCTTGCAAAACAGTTGGCCACATTTGTGTAATGATCTGTTCTATGATGTTTTGATGTTATATCTTTGCTGACTACATCTGTTCTATAAATTTTTATCTTGGTTTCAAGAAATCCTCAGATAACAAGGAATTAAAAAGCACCTCAAATTGCAGCATGTGATCGCCAACACATTAATGGCAGCAATGTTTTTGGAATGTGCATTTCTTAATGATTTCAAATTGTTTCAATTACTGAGCCTGAACCTAAACTCCTCGTTGAGGTGATGACACCTTCCACAGTAAAGGAGGCAGAGCAATGAATCCTCCTTTTAAGTACATACGCCCTCATTTTCTGAAGCTCAGCCAATGGAGTCGAGATTCGCGGCAGCAGGTGGGGGCAGGAAATTGGGCTGCCCAATTTACGGAACGCCTTATTCACGGATGCTCCATTTCTTGAGTGTCAACTCCATGTAAGTGGAGTGGGCCTCATTTGCATAATTTAAAAAAAGTTAAGTCCCTCACAAGAATTGCCAACTGAGACAGGAGCCTCATTAACTTATGCTAATTGGTCTATGACATACATAGGACCCTGATGACGTTTTAATGGCGGACAGAGTGAGGCGGCCACCACGGGAGCCCCGCTCAGTGAAACCTCTCGGGGAAGAAGCAGAAGTCCGAAAAAATAACTTTTCAACTTTGTGGGACCAAGAGGAACAGCATTGCTCCTCTGTGGACCCACAAGGAAGTCTGAGCCACTGTTGATCTTCGCACGCCATGACTTACCTGAGTGTCGGTGGGTGGCCTTCTGGCTGCCTGATCTACGCTTGCCAGTAGCCATCCAGGTCATAGAGTCATAGAGTCATTACCCTTGACTCTTTACGCCCGCTTCAGGTGTGCAACAATGTGGAGCACACTATGCCACTGAAAATCCTCGGTGGGGCGCATCTCAGTGCAATTCTGAGCCCACCTCTGCTGATGACCACAGAGAGCTTTCCAGAGTCTGGGGAACATTCCCTATTTTGCTTACCAATGGCAAACAGCATGGCACCAGGAGAGCATCTGGGGCTCCCGCCATGCTAGGAAGGCCGGAAAGTCTGGCTGAGGTTGCCAGTTATGTGGGCCAAGGGTTTGAATTTTACCTTAAAGAACATCAATGTGCCCCCAATGCCCCCTCCAATTTAGATAGGCGGGGGGGGGGAGTGGTTTGCATTACATAGGATTACATAGGATATTCAGCACAGGAGCAGGCCATTCGGCCCAACCAGTCTATGCTGTTGTTTATGCTTCACTCGAGCCTCCTCCCATCTTTCCTCATCTAACCCTATCAGCATAACTCTCTATTCCCCTCTCCCTCATATGCTTATCTAACTGCCCCTTAAATGCATCCCTGTGGTAGCGAGTTCCACATTCTCACCACTTTCTGGGCAAAGAAGTTTCTTCTGAATTCCCGATTGGAATTTTTGGTGGCTATCTTATATTGATGGCCTCTAGTTTTGCTCTTCCCCACAAGTGGAAACACGCTCTCTGTATCTACTCTATCAAAGCCTTTCATGATTTTAAAGACCTCTATTAGGTCAACCCTCAGCCTTCTCTTTTCAAGTGAAAAAAGACCCAGCCTGTTCATCCGTTCCTGATAAGTATCCCCTCGCATTTCTGGTATCTATACCCTTTTTATAATATGGCGACCAGAATTGCACACAGTACTCCAAGTGTGGTCTAACCAAGGTTCAATACAAGTTTAGCATAACTTCACTAATTTTCAATTCTATCCCTCTAGAAATAAACCCTAGTGCTTGGTTTGCTTTTTTTATAGCCTTGTTAACCTGTGTCGATACTTTTAGTGATTTGTGTATGTTAGATCCGTGTGTTAATGGAGACATGGAATGCAGCAGTTGATTTAACAAGTGTTTACTGAACAAAGTCTGGAGGTGAACTAACAACACAAGACGCTACACAGGCTTATATACCCGAGTGGTCACTACTGGTACTACAGTATACAGGGGCTTCAAAAACATAGTTCCTCTTAAAGGTACATACACTACAATTCCTCCCCTTTTAGATAAATAGTACATAACATTTTAAGTAATCATTAAATAACATTTTTACAAGAACAATAATATACACATTTGCTGAAGTTAATCAATTACAAATTCAGTCTCTCTGGAGGCTTCCTGACTCGGTCCGGATAACGCCTCGGTGGTGTAGTAGGTTCTTTTGGCAAGGTCGATTCGGCTTCAATGCTAGTGTCGGGTTCATCTGGTTCCAGTATCACTGGCTCGGAGGTAGATACTATGGGTATCTCTGCTTCATCACTAGGCATATAGAGTTGTGGTGTAGGTTGTCCTTTTTCGGATGACTCTATGATCTGGTCAGCATGGCGCCTTATTATGCTTTCTCCAATGTCCACGGTATACATCAGCGGTCCTAGTCGTGTGCAAATAGTTCCAGGCTGCCATTTCTCGGTACGGTAGTCCCGGGCCAAAACTGGTTGACCTATCTGGAAGGTTCTAGTTGGCCTTTCATTCATGCTGTGAAATTGCCGGTTCTCTATGTCCCTTCTGACGTTTGGCTTGACCAAATCCAGCCGGCATCTTAGTCTTCTATTGAAAAACATCATGGCGGGGGTTTGGTTTGTAACCACATGTGTTGCATTCCTGTACGCAAACAAGAAGTTATCTACCTTATGTTGTAGATTTATGTCTTCATTACCCATGGCCTTTATGGCCTTCTTGAAGGTCTGGACAAACCTTTCAGCCAATCCATTGGTGGCGGGATGGTATGGGGCGGACGTGTAGTGCTTAACCCCATTGTTTTTTAAGAACTTCCTGAATTCTTCGGATACAAATTGCGGTCCATTATCAGAACAGATCTGTTCAGGCAGCCCATTCCTGGCGAATATGGTCCTTAATACTGTGATGGTTTTTTCCGTGGTGGTGGAGGACATCTTTATTACCTCCGGCCACTTGGAGTGTGCATCCACCGCGATTAAGAACATTGAGTCCATAAATGGACCAGCAAAGTTGATATGTACCCTTTGCCATGGAGATGAGGGCCACTCCCATGGATGTAGAGGGGCTTGTGGTGAGGCGTTTTGGACCTTCTGGCATCCTAGACAGCTCTTGGTCATTTCTTCGATGTCTCCATCGATACCTGGCCACCACACAAACGTTCTGGCTAAGTTCTTCATTTTCACTCCACCCAGATGCCCCTCGTGAAGCTCCTTTAGCACTCTATCCTTGAGTTTGGGTGGAATCACCACTCTGGATCCACACATCAAGGTTCCTCGGCACACTGACAGCTGTTCTCTTCTTTGCGAGAATGCTGGCAATAATGGTTCGCCATGTGCTGGCCATCCCTTCACCGTTAAATCGTAGACACGTGAGAGAGTCGGGTCATTTCGCGTTTCCTTTTCAATGGTAGAATTTGTCACCGGTAGACATTCCACTATGGTCGAGTGGAATATCTCCACTGGGTCCACCGTAGGCGCCTCTTCCACCGTTGGCAACGGTAGGCGCGATAACCCGTCAGCATTCCCATGCTGTTTTGTTCCTTTGTACTCTATGTCATATTGGTGTGCCCCTAGGAAAAGGGACCACCTCTGTAGCCTTTGCGCTGTCATAATGGGAACGCCCTTTTTAGGGTTGAATATGGAGACGAGGGGTTGATGGTCAGTCAACAAGGTAAATTTTTGTCCGTGTAGGTAATGGTTGAATTTCTTCACCCCCCACACCAGGCTGAGTGCCTCCCTGTCAATCTGGGCATAGTTATGTTCAGCTGAGTTCAATGAGCGTGACGCAAAAGCTATCGGCCGCTCCAAGCCATCAGGGAATCTATGCGATAATACCGTTCCCACGCCATAAGGGGATGCATCGCACGCCAGTCTGATTGGCAGTGATGGGTCGTAATGAGCCAACACTTCCCTGGACGTGATCAAGCCTTTGAATTTATGGAAGGCACGTTTAAAGTCTTTGCTCCATTTCCAAACTATTCCCGTTTGTAGCAGTGCGTTAAGCGGGTGCAGAACCGTCGACAAGTTTGGTAAAAATTTATGATAGTAATTTACTAATCCCAGGAACGACCTTAATTGTGAGACATTTTCAGGCGTTGGGGCCTTTACGACCGCTTCAATTTTTTCAGGTGACTTATGCAAACCTTCTTCATTAATGACATGGCCACAATATGATATTTGTTTCTGGAAAAATTCGCATTTGGGGCGATTTGCTTGTAGGCCCCGTTCTCTCAGCCTCGTGAGCACCTGCTCCAAGTTGGCAAGGTGCTCGTTGTCGTTTTCTCCTGTTACAAGGATGTCGTCTAGGTAGCATTGAGTCCCCGGAATCCCTTGCAGGACTTGCTCCATAGCTCTTTGCCAGATAGCCGGAGCTGATGCCACTCCGAAAACCAGTCGATTGTACTGGTACAGGCCTTTGTGTGTGTTTATCGTGAGATACTTTTTAGAGCCCTCCTCAACCTCCATCTGTAGATATGCCTGTGCTAAGTCAATTTTGGTGAAACGTTTCCCTCCGGATAGTGAGGCGAAAATATCTTCTATCCTCGGAAGAGGATACTGTACCGTGTGAAGAACCGGGTTCACAGTCACCTTGAAGTCCCCACAGATGCGAACTTTTCTCTGTTCTTCAGATTTATCATTATTCAACGTTTTCTTCATGACCGGGACGATGGGTGTTGCCCACTCACTCCAATCTACCTTGGATAACACGCCTGCTTTTTCCAAATTCTCCAGCTCTGCCTCGACGGCTGGACGAATTGCGTATGGCACCGGCCTTGCCTTAAAAAACTTGGGAATTGCCGCATCTTCCACTTTTATTGAGGCGGTGGCGCCTTTCAGGGTTCCTAGTTCCTGTTGAAACACTTCTTTGGCGTTAGCCAAGATTTCTTTTAATCGTCCAGGTATGACGTTATCATCGTTATTTTTCTTACTGGTCACCGTCAGTGCCTGAATGGAGTGTCAGTCTAAACATATCTTTCTGATCCATTCACGTCCCAACAATGGTGGACCACCATCTTGCAGAACGTATAAATACAACTTCTGTATTTCCTTGCCGTTGTATACAACAGGCACCCTTATTTTCCCTCTGGGGTATACTTTCTGCCCCGTATATGTCTTCAAGACAATGGATGTGTCTTTCAAAGGTATATGCGGAAATAGCCGCTCGTAATCCCGTCAACTCATGACGGTCAGAGCTGATGCTGTATCTAGCTCCATTTTGACTGGGGACCCCGCTATCATGAGGGTAACCCAAATGGTCTGGTAATCTTCTTTGGCAATTACATTATGTAATTTGAGACAGCTTAGTCTCTTGTTTCCGGAGTTGCTATCACTCTTCTGGTCTTCGGAGCTACTGTCCGTCATCATTTGTACCTTTCTGTACTTTTCCTTATTGACCTTTTTACTGTCAGCGGATTTCTTTCCAGATCTGCATACACGTGCAATGTGTCCCATCTTTCCGCATTGCCTGCATGCTTTGTCCTTGAACCAGCAGTCCTTCTGGTCATGGGTGGATCTGCCGCAGCAATAACATCTCTCGAAACCCCGTGTCATTTCATGGGTGCCGAAGTCCTGTGGCTTTTGCTGTATCTCTGCAACTCCTCTTGCTGCTGCTTCGTATGATACAGCCACACTGAAAGCCTTATCCAGTGTCAAATCTTTCTCAGAAAGTAGTCTTTTCTGTGTTCCTTCGCTTAGGAGACCGCAGACGAATTTGTCTCGTAGAGAATCTGCCAGTCCTGCCCCAAATTGGCAGTGCTTTGACAGCTTTCGTAATTTGGTGAGGTAATCAGCATTACTTTCATTCTTGTGCTGATTCCTCCTGAAGAATTTGAATCGTTCCGCTATCAGCAGCGGTGTTGGGTTTAAGTTCTTCTGTAAGGTATCAACAATCTCATTAAAATTCTTGTCCATCGGTTTGGCTGGAGTGATCAAGTTTCGTAACAGCCCGTATGTCCTTGCGCCCATCAGATTTAGAAGTACCGATGCCTTTTTATCAAATCAAATCAAATCAAATCAAATCAACTTTTATTGTCATTGTTAGTGCACAAGTGCAGTACAACGAAATGTAGGCTTGCGGCTCCCGAGAGTGTACAATTTGGATTAGGACACTTAAACATTTCAACATACATTTGTACATATATATTAGCATAAATATGACCATAATAAAGTGCATCGGCAGATGTGCAGGCTTTAGTGTTTATTTGTGGAGTTCAGTAGGATGACAGCCCTGGGAAAGAAGCTGTTCCTAAATCTGGTCGTACGGGTGCGAATGCATCTGTAGCGTCTTCCAGATGGTAGGAGGGCGAACAGACTGTGGCTGGGGTGGGTAGGGTCTTTGATGATGGTCTGTGCCCTCCGTAGGCAGCGTTTCTGATATATATGTTCTATGGTCGGTAGCCGGTTGCCGGTAATGCGTTGGGCAGTTTTGACTACCCGCTGCAGGGCTTTCCGGTCATGGGAGCTACAGCCGCCGTACCATACCGTGATACAGTTTGTCAGGATGCTCTCTATAGTGCAGCGGTAGAAGTTAGAGAGGATCACTCTTTCCACATATGTGGTCCAATCTCCTTTATCACTGTCGAAAGTAGTAATATTGCCTGTCTTCGGCATCTTGAAAATCTAAAATGGCGCTTCCCGTGCTTTTCTTTCTTCCCCGCCGAGTTAAGATGGCGCCTCCCACGCTTTCCCGCCGCTGCCGCTGCTGCCAACGCTGTTCTCCGCGGTTCCCGTTGCGACCTGCAGCTTTTCGCGGTATTTCTATTTTTTTTATATATCGCTTCAATAGTTTCTCCGTTACTTGGAGAACCGTTCCCATCGTGGAGCAGACCCTCTGGGACTTTCCCCTCCCTCTGCTCAGTCCGAACGCCGACCTGCTTTGCAGCACCGGCCGCGCCCTGAGTGCTCCACCCTCTCTCTCTCTTTGCTTCTGGTTCCCGACTCGCTGCCCGGCCCCGTTGCAGAGCCACCCGATCGAGCTCTAGCCCGCCGCAGCCCAGGAAGGATCAGTGCACTACCTGCCACGAGCCCGTTTAGCTGGGGAAACCACAGACTGGAGACCAAGCCTGGCCCTCGTTTTCGAGTTTCTTCGAGTTATTATTTTTTTTTCTTGCTTCTGGCTTCGACCTTTGTCTGAGGAATCGATCCCCTTGAGGTGCTGCCGAATTGCAGGTAAGTTCGGTTCTAACTCGTCGCCACTGTTAGATCCGTGTGTTAATGGAGACACGGAATGCAGGAGTTGATTTAACAAGTGTTTACTGAACAAAGTCTGGAGGTGAACTAACAACACAAGACGCTGCACAGGCTTATATACCCGAGTGGTCACTACTGGTACTACAGTATACAGGGGCTTCAAAAACATAGTTCCTCTTAAAGGTACATACACTACAGTGTATTTGTACTCCGAGATCCCATTGTTCCTCTACCCCATTTAGATTCTTATTTTCCAAGTAATATGTGACCTCTCTTTTTCTTACCAAAATGTAATACCTCACATTTATTTGTATTGAATTTCATTTGCCAATTATATGCCCATTCTGCAAGTTTATTAATGTCTTCTTGTAATTTGTTGCAGTCCTCCTCAGTATTGGCTATCCCCCCAAATTTGGCATGATAGCAAAATACTGCACATGCTGGAAATCCAAAATAACAACAGAGAATGCTAGAAAAACTCAGCAGGTCAGGCAACATCCGTGGAGAGAAATTTGAGTTGACGTTTCGGGTTGAAACCCTTCTTCAAAACTGGAAAGAAAAGAAAATAGATTGAAGGCAAAGCTGCGATCAAACAAAAGAAGTAAAAGAGACAATAAAAGGTATGCGAAGCCAGATGAGATGGTAATGGGCCCGTGGAGACAAAAGGCAGCTGAGATTAGGTGTGAAGTGTGCTGGCAGGATAAGGACAGCTGCCAGGTGAGAGAGAGAAACAAAAGGAAAGGAGGCGGGGGGAGAAAAAAAGGACCCAAAACAAAGGGGTGGAAAAAATTAAAAGGGAAAAAGTGATAGGGGCCGAGGTTATGATCTGAAATTATTGAACTCGATATTGAGTCCGGAAGGCTGCAAAGTGCCTAATCGGAAGATGATTTGCTGTTCCTCGAGTTTCCGTTGAGCTTCCGTGGAACAATACAAGAGGCCAAGGACGGTGAGGTCTGAGTGGGAATGGAGCGGTGAATTAAAATGACAGGCGACCAGAAGCTCAGGGTCACCCTTACGGACTGAACGGAGGTGTTCCGCAAAGCGGTCACCCAATCTGCGTTTGGTCTCCCCAATGTAGAGGACTAGGGTGTCTCGGAGGGAGCGGTCCCTATGGAATGCTGAAAGGGGAGGGGAAGATGTGTTTGGTGGTGGGATCACTTTGGAGGTAGCGGAAATGGCGGAGGATGATCCGTTGAATGCGGAGGCTGGTGGGGTGAAAGGTGAGGACAAGGGGAACCCTATCGTGGTTCCGGGAGGGAGGGGCAGGGGTGAGGGCAGAAGTGCGGGAGATAGAACGGACACGGTCGAGGGCCATGTCGACCACGGTAGAGGGGAATCCTCGGTTGCGGAAAAAGGAAGACATGTTGGAAGCACTGGTGTGGAAGGTGGCATCGTCGGAGCAGATACGGCGGAGGCGGAGAAACTGGGAGAACGGAATAGAGTCCTTATAGGAGGCGGGGTGGGAGGAAGTGTAATCCAGGTAGCTGTGGGAGTCAGTGGGCTTGTAGTGAATATTGGTCGATAACCTATCCCCAGAGATGGAGACGGAGAAGTCGAGGAAGGGAAGGGAGGAGTCAGAGATGGACCGTGTGAAGGTGAGGGAAGGGTGGAAATTGGAGGCAAAGTGAATGAAATTGTCTAGTTCGGGGCGAGAGCAGGAAACGGCACCGATACAGTCATCAATGTATCGGAAAAAGAGGTGAGGGAGGGGACCTGAGTAGGACTGGAACAAAGATTGTTCCACATAGCCCACGAAAAGGCAGGCATAGCTAGGACCCATGCGGGTACCCATAGCAACACCTTTAATTTGGAGGAAATGAGTGGAGTTAAAGGAGAAGTTGTTCAATGTGAGAACAAGCTCAGCCAGGCGGAGGAGGGTGGTGGTGGATGGGGACTGGTCGGGCCTCTGTTCAAGGAAGAAGCGGAGCACCCCCAGGCCATCCTGGTGGGGGATGGAGGTGTAGAGGGATTGTACGTCCCTGGTGAAAAGGAAGCGGTTGGGGCCAGGAAACTGGAAACTGTTAAAGTGGCGGAGGGCGTCCGAAGAGTCGTGGATGTAGGTGGGAAGAGACTGGACAAGGGGAGAAAAGATAGAGTCGAGATAGGAAGAGATAAGTTCCGTGGGGCAAGAACAGGCTGAAACGATGGGTCTACCAGGGCAGTTCTGTTTGTGGATCTTGGGAAGGAGATAGAAGCGGGCTGTGCGGGGTTGGATTTGGTGTCGGCCGCAAATTTAGAAATTGTGTTTTTGATTTCAAGGTCTAAATCGTTAATATAAATTGTGAACAACAGTGGCCTCCGCACTGATCCTTGTGGGACTCTACTTCCCATCTCCTGCACTCTGAATAGCTGCCCCTTTACCCCTACTCTCTGCTTCCTGTCTTGAAGCCAGCTAACTATCCATTCTGCTACTTGTCACCTGACTCTGCATTTTCTGATCTTATTCATTAGTCTATTATGTGGTACCTTGTGGTATTTGTGTCAGCTGTGGCTCAGTTGGTAGCACATTCACCTCTGAGTCAAAAGGTTGTGGGTTTAAGTCCCACTCTGGGGACTTGAACACATAAAACTAGGCTGACACTCCAGTGGAGTGCTGCACTGTCGGAGGTGCCGTCTTTCAGATGAGACGTTAAACCGAGGCCCCATCTGCTTTCTCAGGTGGATGTAAAGGATCCCATGGCACTACTTCGAAGAAGAGCAGGGGAGTTATCCCCGGTGTTCTGGCCAATATTTATCCCTCAACTAACATAACAAAAACAGATTATCTGTCATTATCACATTGCTGTTTGTGGGACCTTGATGTGTGCAAATTGGTTGCCTCGTTTCCAACATTACAACAGTGACTCCACTTCAAAAGTACTTCATTGGCTGTAAAGCACTTTGAGACGTCCGGTGGTCATGAAAGGCGCTATATAAATGCAAGTCTTTCTTTCTTACCTTATCAAAGGCCTTTTGAAAATCTCGATAAATTACATCTACTGCATGACCATTGTCTACTCTCTCTGTTACCTCTTCAAAAAGTTCAATGAGGTTGGTCAAGCAAGACATTCCCTTTTGAAATTCATGCTGACTATTTATTATTATATTTTTCATTTCTAGATGTTCTTCTATTTTCTCCTTTAGTAGGGTTTCCATTATATTTCCTACCACCGCTGTTAAGCTGACTGGCCTATAGTTCCCTGGACATGTTCTATCTCCCTTCTTAAGTATAGGTATTATGTTGGCTATCCACCAGTCCTTTGGCACTACACCTTTTTCTAATGAATTACTAAATATGTGTACTGATATCATTTAAAAAAAAAATTATCTTCTCCATGGAGTTTCAGGCCACAATCCCAGCTTGGACCCTCAGGTGGGTCCCACTACAACCGTTCAGTGAGTAGGTATGCCTCGTCTTGTGTAATATACGGCCTCTGATGTTACGCCAGTTCCCACTGAGGGTCATGAATGCAGGAACTCCTGACACAGGGAGTCCCTGCCCCCCGCCTCACCCTCTTCTACATTACAGCTCTTGTTGGGGGCCGGGGCGAATACTCTGCTGCCACATGACTATTCCCAGACATTGAACATAAGACTTGGACACAGTATATCCCAGTCTCGGCCTAATTAGAGGGCCTTGCAACATACTCCTGGCCAATATTATGGTGGGAATACTCCAGAAAGGCCATGGGTTTTTGGGGCCTTTCTATCACTTTCCCCTGATACTAGCAAACCTGTTCCTCATTTACAGCTAGGTGACTGGCTGGAATTGGTTGGCAACCTCTCTCAATGCAGCTGGGCTCTTACTGGAAGGTGGCCATCTTCCCGAATACATGCACTTCCTACAGCAGGACCTCCAACGCTGCAGCATCCAAGGGAGTAGAAATGCCCACCCATCTCCGCTGTGCCTATGTGACCAATTACATCACTCTTCTGTCCTCATCACAACTTATTCTTTAAAGGCTAGCTGCATCCCTTTAAGAGCTGCTCCCTTGCAGGAATTTCCAATCCCTAGCCAAGTGTGCGACAGGCGAAGTTCCCTGGGAAAGCTTTTCCTGTGCCTGTAGCCTATTAAATTTAGGGGAGGGTCTCCCATCAGAAAGCTGGGCCAGGTTATCTTTCTGCACTGCCTTCTTCCTATTATTGGAAAATTGGGGCTGTAGCGTAATCTTGGGGGAAGGACCGCTCGAACGGAAACTTGCAGCCTCTGTCCACCTTTCTTCCCTATTTGGTTTACTTCCTGCCATTCCCCCCACATCAAGCCTGTGATTCCAATTGCTAAAAGGGAGGGAATCTGATTCCATGCTCCTAGCTGTAATTGTAGTCTGAACTGCAGTTTGCGAGTCCCACAAATATGTGGCTCACGAATGCAGTCAGACCAGTAATTAATATAATATATATATAAATAACATATAACATATATTAGTTATTACATTATTATAATCTAATTTATATTGGACTGCAGGAGTATCATGTTAGCAGCACTCCAATAGCATAAAACTGGTTTAAACTCAGTTGTGTCAGTGTCAGGCTATTGATTTAAGCAGAATTATTTACTGCATTCAAAGCATTGTTATTGCAGCACTGACCTATATCTGGTTAACAAATTATGTATTTTGACTGTATTTTGAAACAAAATCCAAAAATAACATTGAAAATATTAGCATTCCCCTACCCTGTAAACACTGGCACAATCTACTATGGTGGCATGCTGCCTGGTGAACTTCCGTCACAGTTAAAAGGTTAGTGCTGCAGACCAGGATTTCAAACAAGCACTCGGAAGCAGGTATGCTGCAAAGAGACACCAATTGCTGATGTCACGGGAGTTCACTTCCTCTGTTATTGAACAGAAGAAACAGTGGACAGCCTGTCAATCTTATTCAAATGATGCCCAGGAGTTAAATTCACAGGGTCCTCACGCTGGTTTAGTTAGAGGGGATTTGCTGCTCGCCCTGCCCCTCCTCCCGCTCGTCCCCCCACCCGCTCGATTCCCACTGAAATCAGGGCTTAATTCTTACTTTCTTTAAAAAAAATACTAGCTAGAACACATCTAGAGGTAAGCTTTAGCCACTCATTGCAGTTACGCTGAGAGTAACTTTCCCCTTTAAATACATTCTGTTTGATACTGCTGATGGCTGATTCACAATTTGGATATTTGCCTGCATGAGATGATAATCCTTCGGATAGTCAAATTACCATTGATGCCGTAGAGTTAAGAGTCTAACAGGCAGGCAGCACTGGTGCAGTGAATTGGTGCACTGAACACCACACCACAGACTAGCAGCGTGGATTTACATTTGAAAATTATTCCGTTGGTAATTTCTAGATTGCAGTCAGGATGTCTGGAGAAGGATACTAAACAAAGATAAGGTATTTCCCTACAAGGAGCCACGTCAGAGGGCAGGTTAATTGGCAGCTGATGGGACATGTAACAGGTTGCCAATGGTTAACATTTTGTTTTGGCTGTGCACATGCTGAGCCTTGCTATATGTAGGCCTTGTGAAACTATTTCAATGGGAATGAGCCACTTCACTCGGACTGCTGTTAAGCCACTTTTACCAGTTATGGCCCAAGAACCCAGTACTGTTGACTGATACAGATTTTACCCGACATTGAGCAGAAGTGATAAAGGGTCTAGAAGACCGCCTCCTTCCGCCTCCCAGAGTTGGGAACTGTGGGGCAGAAAAGTATAGCAGGATTACAGTTGCTGCTTTACAGGAGAAATTAGTTGACTCGACCCAAATCAAATTTAAGTTAATGTAAATGCAATGCGGCTCAAAATGAATATATCTAAAAAAGGTCTGCTCCTGAATCCTTATACCTGTAGTTTATTTTTGTTGGTTAACTTATCTCCTGCAATTACATGTTACCGCAGCCAATAAGTGCCTCTTATCCTGCAAAGGATTGTGCTTACAAATCAGTGAACCTCCCCAACAAAAAGATGGTTCTACGTTGAATTTAAATGGTTAGCTCCTTTTAAAGTAAAAGAAAAACTACTGGTAAATGGCAAGACTTGCTTAAGTAAGCGTTCCTGAAGAAAACAAGTATGTTTAAAAAAAAATCTTGTAGTGAAGAAGTTCAGCTGTTGTGAATGTCAGTTGCTGTTACCATAAGGACTTTAGAAATCCAAGGTTCTATATTCCATTAAATTCTACTTTGAGAAGAAACATCTAATAATGAGGATTATTGATCCGTCTACCTCAGGGTTTTAGTTCTTCAGACTGCATTGCGAAAGTGGGCCAGTTTCTTTGTGGTATATATGGACTTTAATAAAATAAGATTTTAGCTTGAGCAATGTTGGCCAAGTTTCAAAACTTTTGCAGTCAGCATATCCATCTCCCCTGCCCCCTCCCCCTCCCCGAACCCCATTATAGCAGTCAGGAAATATGTAGGCCTTGTGAAACTATTTTAATGGGAATGAGCCACTTCACTCAGACTGCTGTTAAGCCGCTTTTACTGGTTATGGTCCAAGAAATGAGGTTGTGGAGCAGCAGACTAAGTACACTGCTCTCCTGCACTCAACCTAAACAATGGAGCTAGTCTACGTGTAGACCAGCTGCAAACTTTATCCTGGCATTCTGCACAAGCACAGACTGCCTGGTACTGTTTATTGGTATGTGTATGTGCAGATTACTAGCATAATAACATCAGCAACAGGTAACATCATGATGCCCAGAACATCCAACTATTCATTCTGCACCCAATGCATTACAACATCACATGGAGGTACTCACACTAAATCCAGATCAGCACTTTACCTGGAGCCCTGAAGACCGGTGGCAGTTGGGGATATCCAGTTAAAACAAATGAGTTTTCCCTGCAGCGAGCCCCTGTGAATCCAAAATATTGGGGTAGCTGTCAACTGTGTAAGGCCTGCACATTGGGAGTTGTAGGTTTAGATCAATTTAAAGGGAGTTTTAAAGAAGAAACTTTACCATCAGCGGCATCTTTTCAGAATTAGATCATTAATAGAACATTCTTATTCCCTGCAGTGTCCTTTTATTTCTTTTACTGTCTTGGAATATTTCTGTTGCAAGTCTGAGTCCTAATGTCATCATCTTGGTTGTGTGATGGAGTTGATTCAGTATTAGTAGCTAAAAGGCCTCTGTCATGAATACTGCAGTCAAATAGAAAGTTGAGCACACAACTTCCATGCTGATTGGTGTTTTTCAAACATTTTAGAGGCCCTTGCTATTGGTTTGCAGGAGTCTCCTAACTTTATACACATGGGGGGAGAAATTCAGTATTGCCCCATTTGGAGCACAATTATCGGCCGGGCGCAAAGATTAGCGCCTGCCGCTAATTATCGCCTTCGACTGCAAACTTGGCTTTTATCGCCCCTGGAGGTGATTGGAGCACTAAATCAGGTGCTACACACCTCTCTTAAGGCGCAAAGGCCGAGGAGCGAGGCGCTACCTCAGAGCGCTGGCGAAGCTCATGTGATGTCAGTCAGCAATGCAACACAGACACAATGGCGCCGGCCAGTTCTTAAAGGGGAGGGTTGATCTTGCTCTCCATCCACATCCTGCTCATTGCAGCCTTGAATCTCGGCCTGGAGAGACCTGTACATCAAATCTGCTGGAAAGAACAATGGAGAGGCCATGGGAAAGAGCTCAGAGTGCAGCCCCCACAGTCTCTTCTAAATCGATACAAGGAAGGGCAAATCAAAATGAACCTGCAAAGTGCTGCTCAGTACCCAAAACTCCTTCACACAGCGTTGAATCTCTCCAGAAGTCTCTCTCTCTCTCTCAGAATGCGTGGTGCAAAAATGTCACCAACAAAAAAAGGCAGGAAGCGGTCGCCTTTAAATAGCGCTACCCCAGTCCCTTCATGACTGCAAAACGCTGCCCTTAACCTGCCGTTGCTAGCGGCAGGCGGTAAGGGAGGGGGCGCCACTCAATATCCGGTCCGGGGCATTGCACACTCAACTAACATCATGATCTGCCGGCGCAGGAGATCGTGGTGGTAGTGTTTTGTGCTGCCGCAAAATGTCTAGTTAATTTTGTGAGCGGCGCAAACATCGCCGTGCACGGGCGCTAGTTGCTTTGCACCCCATTAGTGCCCTCTTAAGGCACTAACGGGAGGCATAAACCAACTGAATTTTCCCCCATGAGGTCATAAGGAACTCAGATTTTCTGTCCTTGTGAGGCTTCTCCCACAGCCTGAGCCTTGCCCATAAAGAAGTGGCTGCACTGGGGTCTCCTGGAGCCTGCCAGCTCAGAGAGACCTCTTAAAATGAGAACGTCAGTATTTTTTTCAGAAATTATTTTTGGGCATTTTTATGTTCCTTTTGCTGCATTTGGTCCCTGCCTTACTTGGTTTGGCTGCAAAGGCAGACTGGGAGAATTTTAACTTTTGCCGATAGTGTAAAACTGGCGATATCGGATCAACCGCCCGACATACGTCTCTCCTGATTTTCTTTTCCATTGAAGCCAAATCAGGAAAATCCAGAGAGGTGCATAATGGGCAGCCAATCCAGTATCGACAAAAGTTAAAATTACTCCCTCAATTTTTTTCATTTTTACGTTGTTTGACCTTATTTTTCTGTTCACTTTGATGTGAGGGGCATAACAATGCAGATGCAACAAACCCTGAGGCGTTCAGACACACCTGTCACTACCTCGGTACCTGGGCCTGGACATGTCAGAGGACTCCTGTCTTCACTGTCTCTGTTTCAGAAAACAGGCTGCCACAGATTTCTGCCATCTGTTGTCCAATGATCTGCTCACAACATCTGGATCAGGGATGGCCAGGAAAACGTTACCACAGAATCTCTCATGCCATCGCATCCTTCCAAGTCAATGCTGGAGGCATGGTCCACATCAGGATATTTGCAGTGGACACATGTATCAGGAAGTGACAACCATTGTGTTTGCAAGGTCCAAGACGTTGTGACTCCTCCTGTGGAAAGGAGGCATCAGCTGGACAGAACACTCAGCTTTCACTAAATGGCAGGGTCCCCTTGAGTGTAAAGAGTTGCACAAGGAGCCAATATAGGGATGTGAGCTCTTCAACCCCCAAAGCCATCATAGAGGGAAAGCTTTACACTCAATTAATGTTCTATTCTGTCAATTGCTATTTTATTTGTTTCAGCAACTACTTCTTATGACATTATTGGTGATACTAATTTAAAGGGTAATTTAAAGTAAATTAAACTATACAGGGTAATTTAGCAAGGCTCTCTGATCCTGGCAAGGAATCTCGCTGGCTGTAAGCACATGGTTATACAATTATGTTAGGGCTATAATGTTATAGCCCTATCTGCGACACACGCTCTCATGCACAGTAAGGCTTCACACTGGGAGAAGAACCTCTCAAAATTATGTGTCAAAACACAGCTGATCATGAAGTCATCTCTTCTGTTCAAGAAAGTTGTTTTAGTAACCACTGCCATAACTGCTTGTCTCCATTCAAAATATAATGGACCAGTCTATCAATTCAGTACCTATCCTGCAACATGGCTTCTCTTCCCTTACATAATTATACCAATAAGAATTACCTGAATAAATAAGTCAGCACAAAATAAGTGCCCCCTTTCCTGTACAACTCTAAGCTCCATGAATAATAAAGCGTGGCATAAATATGTATTCTATTTTAACATAACAAAGTCCAAAGTGAACATGCCAACTCTCTCACCCCCAGGACTACAGACCAGTACCACAAGAAGTTCAAAGACCTGACCCATGGTAAGGAAAGCAACACATGGATCACTTTTTTTCTTCATTGGGCAACCTTGGCCAGCACACTCTTCACCCTCTAAAATTAACAGCTACACATATAACCCTTCACAATGCACTCTGGTGGAGGAGGGCGCAGCAACTTGGGGGGAGAAATTCGGTATCGCCCCATTTGGGGCACAATCATCGGCTGGGCACAAAGATTAGCGCCTGGCACTAATTATTGCCTCCGACAGCAAACTTGGCTTTTATCGCCCCTGGAGGTGATTGGAGAGCTAAATCAGGCACTACACAACTCTCTTAAGGCGTTAAGGCCGAGGAGCGAGGCGCTACCTCAGAGGGCGGGCGCAGCGCAGGTGCTGTCAGTTAGCGACTGAACACAGACACACTGGCACCGGTCAGTTCTTAAAGGGGAGGGTCGATCATGCTCTGCAGCCACACCCTGCTCAGTGGAGTCTTGAATCTCGGCCTGGGCAGACCTGTGGCTAAATCTAGCAGCCAGACACTATGGAAACGGCCAGGGAGTGAGCACAGCGCTTCTGTGAGCGGGCTTTGGAGGCTCTGGTTCGCGGGGTGGAGCGCAGAAGATCCATTCTGTACCCAGTGAGTGGCAGGAGGCCTTTGCCACGCAAGTACAGAAGAGTGTGGAGGGAGGTGGCTCAGAGAGTGTCCTCAAGCAGCATGGTGCCTAGGACCCATGTGCAATGTAGGAAAAAGTTCAACGACCTCACTTGGGTCGTCAGGGTGAGTGCCTTTTTTTCAAAACCTCTTCATCCCTCCATCTCAACCTCACTTTATGGCCAGAGGGTCTTGAAGGCCCCAATGCCCAACACTCATCCAACACCTATGGCCCTTTCATCAAGCACACACGCACATTCCACACTTTGCATACAGTGAGGGCTATTCAACCATGGGAGGCATTTCAGGCAAGATCATGGCTGCATACAGTGAGGGCTATTCAACCATGGGAGGCATTTCAGGCAAGATCATGGCTGCATATTTACTCAGACGCTGTCCTTTTTCTTGCAGGCCAAGCTGTCTCATAATAGGAGACAGCAGCAATGGATCAGTGGAGGGCGGCCTCACCTTCAAGCCCTCAGCGATCTTGAGCAGCGCATCCACAGGATTGTGGCAAGCCGGGTGATTGGTCCCGTCGCCACTGGAGACACCGACCCCGTTCTCGACAGCAATGGTAAGGTCATCACCTTTTTGTCCTCTCTCCTTCCACTTGTTCCTCACAACAGCAGCCTTTGACACTTTCAATCCAAATCACTAAATCGCTGCACTCATGCCTCCCTTGCTGCCACCCTGTCCTCACGCTAAAGCCACTCTTGTACTTCCCTGCTTTCAGATGGTGATTCACCAGGTGAGGAGACGGGCCCTCAAGCTGCCAGTGAGAGTGAAGCTGAAGGCGAGGAGGAAGAGGAAGCCGGACCATCAGTGCCACCCTCTGCCGAGGCAGCCCATGCCCACACTGGGGACACGCCTTCCCTGGAGGGGAGCAGGGGGGAATGGTCTGATGAGGCTGAAGCTCCAGGACCCAGCGGGCTGCAGCAATGTGAGGGGGGTAGGGAAGCTCGGGGGCCTTCTCCCTGGAGGGAGAGTATGGCCTCGAGTCCTGCTGCACTGGACGCAGACAAGGAGCGGGTCCTCGCTGAAATGAGCGCCCAGGCGGAGCAAAGGCACACTGAACTCATGGCTGCAGTGGCAAGGATGCCCGAATCCATTGAATCACTGGCAAGGAATGTGGAGCACTTTGCTGTAGCACAGGCGGCTGCCACGCAAATGCTAAGTGCTGCAATGCAGTCAGTGGCTGGTCTCATGCAGACGCAGATTGAGGCCACACGAGCACTGACTGCTGCCACCCTCACTGGATCGGGCAGATTTCCCCGGGGCTCTCACCATGCCGCAGCAGGCCAGCAATCTGTGCTCCATCAGATTGCTCCGGATGCTGAAGTGCTGCCCCGTGGGAGTGCCAGTGTGTTGGTCGAGCAGGAAGTTGCTGTCCTCTCTCAAGATGACAGCATTCCTGCTGCCACCACTGGCACTTCTCCACTGCAGTTGCCACCACCTGTAGGATAGACTGCTGCTGCCCATGCAGAGTTGGAGCAGTCAGCAGCCGGGCCCCCCAGACCCAGAGCTGGTCCAGGCCGTCCCTCAAGGGCATCTGCATTCTCAGTTTCTGACACTCAGCAGCCTTCCCCCAGCCTTGCTCCAGCCACTGGGGTCCCATTACGGAGGAGCTGCAGGGTGGGAAGGGGGGAATTTGGCAAGGGAAGCAGATCACCCTCGAAGGGCAAAAAGTAGGAGGTGTGGCAAAATGTTTTTCATTGTTTTATTGAAGGCCGAGGTTCATGGTCAAATTTTTGTTACTGTTTTGAACATTGTCTCCAGGTTGTGAGAGCCAGTTATGTGAATGACTGCTTTTTTTTGTGTTTCTTTCTATTACTTTGTCATGCGGAAATGAGACACAGTTTGTGAAATAAAGAAGTGTCTGTATTCAAAATGTACATGTTTGGTCTTTGCACTCATTGTTGCCTTGACTGGCTTAGGGGTTGCGGGATGGTTTCATTCAGGTTGTTTGAATGGCAGAAGCCATTCCCTCAGAGGGGGCCTAGAAGTGACTTGCTATGAGCCTTTGACGGACGGCCCTTCCACTTTGTGCCTCCCTCCCGCCTTGGTGCTGCTGATGATCATCCTCCTCATCTTCCTCCTTCTCTTCCTCCTCCTCCTCTGCTGGTGCTCCAATGTCTGGTGGCATTGGCTGGGTCCTGAGGATTGCAAGGTTATGCAGCATGCAGCACACAACAACGAAGTGGGAGACTCGCTCAGGCGAGTACTGCAGGGCTCCTCCAGAATGGTCCAGACAGTGGAACCGTTGCTTGAGCACGCCGATTGTGTGCTCAACGATGTTCCTGGTAGCTTGATGGCTCTCGTTGTATCGTAGCTCAGCAGGGGTGCTGGGCGAATGGAGCGGTGTCATCAGCCAGTTGCACAGAGGATATCCCTTGTCCCCGAGAAGCCAACCTCCTGGGTGATGCGGTGCCTGGAAAAGGTCTGCCACAGAAGTCTGGTGCAGGATGAAGGCATCGTGGCTGCTGCCTAGAAAGTGGGCATTGACAGCGAGATCAGCTGTCTATGGTCACAGACCAACTGGACGTTTAAGGAATGGAAGCCCTTTCAGTTGTGGAAATCTTTGGCATTCTCTTGCGGCACACGCAAAGCCACATGCGTGCAGTCAATGGCGCCCTGCACCATGGGGAAGCCTGCTATCATCGCAAAGCCCGTTGCGCGTTCTTGCTGCTTGGCCGGGGTCATGGGGAAAGAGATGTACTCTCGTCTCCTTTTAAAGAGGGCATTTGTTACCTGACAGATGCAGCAATGCACCGCGAACTGGGAGATATTGGCGATGTCCCCAGTAGCTGATTGAAATGAGCCGGTGGCATAAAAGTTGACAGCCACTGTTATCTTCACTGCCACTGACAGAGACGCCCTGCTCCTCAGTTGAGGCTGCAGATCTGGCTGAAGCAGGTGGCAGAGCTCAGTGACCACCTCCTTGTTGAATCGCAGCCTTCGCAAACACTGCTCCTCAGACATGTTAATGTAGGAGAACTGTTGGCGAAAAACCCTGGGAGGGTAATGCCTCCTGTACCGAGGCCTGTTGGCCCTCCTCCATCTGGCCATGATTGCCACTCTCTCTCTGCGTCTCTGTGCCCTCCGAATGTGATGGAGAAGGACGACGTTCCCATTGCAGAGGAGTGGGGAATGGATGAGAATGTGCCAGCACCCAGCATTACCTTTATTCCAGTTTATCTTGGGATAATTAAAATAACCCAATATTATTGTTCTGTTCTTGATTATTTATCTAAACTGTCTGCAGATGTCTCACTCCATCTCATATCTACCGCTGGTGGCCTGTAATGCACACTGAGAGTTATACTATTTAGTTTCCTATTTCTTAACTCTATCCATATGGAATCTGTCTTAAAGCAACCCCCGAGGTGCGGTGATGAATCCTTCACTAACACTGCCACATCATGCCCCTTTTTCCCCTCCCCATCGCTCCTGAAAATGTTCTAACTAGCAATATGATTCCGGCTCTGCCAAATGTAAGTCGCATCTCCATTATACTTACTAAATCATTTACTTCATCATTTATAATGCTTCCAACTTATGAATTTTGTTTTGAATACTTTGTACATTCACATATATACAACTCAATCCTGACTCCAATCTTTTGGAATGTTGATCCAATCTTCTTTGTGATTTTTTCATTTTATTTTTTGATTTTTTTTTGCCCCTTCTACAAGTATTTTTTTTGGCTCTCATTACCTCATAGCCTGCTTTTTTCCCATTCTCCTCTGATAATATTTCCTCTACTTATTTCAGCTCAGCCTCTGCTTCTATTCCACAGCTTTATTAATCCTGCTCTCCCTCTCTAGTCTCAAACCTAGACTATTTCCCATCCCCAGCATATTAGTTTAAATCCTCTCCCACCACTCTATTTACTTTCTCCACAAGGACATTGGTGCCATTCCAGTTCCAATGAATACTATCCCTATGGTATAGCCTTCCCTTGTTCCAGAAATTGCTCCAATATCTCAAGAATATGAACCCTTCCCTTTTGCACCAACCCTGCAGCCATGCATTAATCTTTCTAATCTTCCTCTCCTTATTTTCACTGGTTGGGGAGTCTAGGACTGGGGGGCATAGTCTAAAAATTAGAGCCAGACTTTTCAGGAGTGAAATTAGGAAACATTTCTACACACAAAGGGCGGTAGAAGTTTGGAAATCTCTTCCGCAAATGGCAATTGATGCTAGATCAGTTGCTAATTTTAAATCTGAGATTAGTAGATTTTTGTTAACCAGAGGAATTAAAGGATATGGGCCAAAGGCGGGTATATAGAGTTAGGTCACAGATCATCATGATCTCATTGAATGGCAGAACAGGCTCGAGGGGCTAAATGGCCTACTCCTATTCCTGTGTTCCTATGTTAAATTTGTCTTATTTCTTTTGTTGATAGGGCATACCAAGGCAATTTTTCACATTGTCAAGTGGTGCACTGGATAAGCTTGGCTGAGGAAACAGCTGGTTCTGATGAGCAGGTGCTCAGCACCACAGCCGGGATGTTGTCAGGGCCCATAACCTTCACTATCCCCAGAGAACTCAGCTGCTTCTTAGTGGAGCGAACCAAACAGGCTGGACATTCGCATTTCTGATGGTGAGGATCTTGGGAAGTGGCTGAGTGGCATTGTCCACGTGGTATTTTTGGCATTAGCTGTATTTCTTGATATACTATATAGCCTGAATCACTCTAATCATGCTGAATGTAGATCCTGGTGAATTTTAAAGGAGTTTTTTTTAATTTTAATTCTATTTTTACTTTTACTTTCATATTTCTACAACATTTACCACAGCTGGGGAATAAAAGGAAAAGATAAAGGTCTTACAACCCAGTTTCTAGAGAACAATAAATCATTAAAAAATATTTGTACTCTTTTGATAAACAGTAGGGCCTAAATTCATTGACGCCTGAAATCGGTCATGATCCATTTGGCCCACAGGCAAGGCACGGCAGAACGGAGAGGCCCGAGGACCATCGTAAATTTGTTCTCGAGCCTCATGGTCATACTTGCAGCGAACTGCGGGTGACAATTGGGTGAGGCGCACAGGTGAGTCCAAGGGGCAGTGGGGCAGGCGATCGGGATGGGTGCAATATTGAAATGAGGCCTGTGCTTATGTCAGGCAGCCACCACGACCGCCTAAATTTACCATTGTTGCGTCCATTTTACGAGTGTTAATGATGTTGGCCTTAGACTCCAGTAAGTCTAGGCCTGTTGAGTAAGACTAGGTCAAACCCATAGATGCCAACCATCCACTTTTTATGCAGTTTTTGAGCTCCCTGTTTGCACTGTCTGCATTTGTGGCCCAAAGTCAGCAGATAGCACAAACTGCTTACACCCTACCTTGTCCCACATTTGCAGAGTTGGTGTCTAATGCACCATACAGGCCCCACTCTTTCCCTTTGCAGTCTTTCAACACTACTGGCCCTGATTGCTTCCTCTGCATACTGGAGTGGGAATTTGAATGAGAATGAGCCCATTGTTTTCACTTTCCACAGAAAAGTAACTGAATTATGGAATGTGATCCCCAAACACAAATAAAAATCCTGAAATTCAATGTAATAAAAAGGAATTTAACTTATTCAGTTACGTTGAACAGGGGCTGTGGTCATTCAGGACTGTTTTTCAGTTGTAATTTTTTCCCCAGAGTTAACTACTTTTTTTTAGTGCTTCTGTTGGCTTTTTTCCAAGCTAGCCATCAACTAGTCCAAGTTCTATAGGTTTGCATGTGCAACAGAGGATTGAATTATGAAGATAATAAAGAGTGGAGAAACTGAACTTTTTATTCTTAAAAGGAGAGAGCTGAGAGGACACCCTATAGAGATATATAGATAAAAATCATAACACTAACAAAAACTAAAATATGACAGTAGAACAAGAGTAAAAATGACAGAAGATCAGTGGGAGGTGTTCAAAAAAGAATTTAATGTGATACCAAACCAGTTTATATCCCAAAGGGTCAAGAGATGTACTTGCCATACATTTGGAATGCTCTTCTGGGTAGGGTAGCAGTTAGATGGCATGATGGCAGGGTTGTTAGTTTATTTCCTGGTCGAAATAGCTATGATGAACAGAATAGCCTCCCTCATCTATACTTATCTTATGCTTTCTTTTAGTATAAAATACCTTTTTCTCTTTGACCAATCTTTTGGTCACTTGTCCTAATATCTCCTTATGTGGCTCGGTGTCAAACTTTGTTTGATAATGCTCCTGTGAAGCGCCTTGGGACGTTTTACTATGTTAAAGCTGCTATATAAATGCAAGCTGTTGTTGCTGTTACAGGTGGTACCGTGTGCCCCTGTGCAATGTGGTGAAGGATGTAATGCGGGGGAGAGATTTGTTCAGAGGGCTGGGGAGAAGGGAAAGGCTGTTTCTAGGTGTTATTGAGAGAAAGAGAGAAATGAAGAGCTGGACCCGTCAGCACTGTTGCCCCTTAAGCTGTGAGGCTGCGTGGCCGTGCACTGATCGCGAGGTCCCGCTCAGGCCACACACCAGTTGCTGCCGCTGGAAGAGATTCCGCGCGGCAAATTTAAAGGACCCGCGTAGGGGAAAAAATAATTAGAAAAAACATTGCTTGTCAGGTCACTGAACCCAGGTCCTGGAGGCAACAATCTTTGCCACGTCTCTCTCCAGGCCTGGTGAGCATCCATTCTGGGTTTGTTTCTTCCATTAGTGGGGCAGAGAGCTTCTCTCCTTGCTCTCATCTCTTCCACCAGGACTTCCAATGAGCATTCAGAGAACCTGGGGGTTTGCTCTCATAGAAACATAGAAGATAGGAGCAGGAGTAGGCCATTCGGCCCCTCAAGCCTGCTCCGCCATTTAATGAGATCATGGCTGATCATCCAAATTCAGTACCCTGTCCCTGCTTTCACCCCATATCCCTTGATCCCTTTAGCTGTAAGAAATATATCTAACTCCTTCTTGAATATATTTAATGAATTGGCCTCAACTGCCTTCTGTGGTAGAGAATTCCACAGGTTCACCACTCTCTGGGTGAAGAAATTCCTCCTCATCTCTGCCCTAAATGGCTTACCCCTAATCTTTAGACTGTGACCCCTGGTTCTGGACGCCCCCGCCATCGGGAACATCCTTCCTGCATCTAGTCTGTCTAGTCCTGTTAGAATTTTATAAGTTTCAATGAAATCCCCTCTCATTCTTCTAAACTCCAGCGAATATAAGCCCAATCGATCCAATCTCTCCTCATACGTTATTCCTGCCATCCCAGGTATCAGTCTGGTGAATCTTCGCTGCACTCCCTCCATGGCAAGAACATCCTTCCTCAGATAAGGCGACCAAAACTGCACACAATACTCAAGGTGTGGTCTCACCAAGGCCCTGTACAACTGCAGCAAGACATCCTTGCTCCTGTACTCGAATCCTCTCGCTATGAAAGCCAACATACCATTTGCCTTCTTAACCGCCTGCTGCACCTGCATGCTTACCTTCAGCGACTGGTGCACAAGGACACCCAGGTCTCGTTGCAATTCCCCTTTTCCCAATCTATTGCCGTTCAGATAATAATCTGTCTTCCTGTTTTTGCCACCAAAGTGGATAACCTCGCATTTATCCACATTATACTGCATCTGCCATGCATCTGCCCAATCACCCAACCTGTCCAAATCATACTGGATTTTCTCGGCATCCTCCTCACAGCACACATGCCCACTGAGCTTTGTGTTGTCTGCAAACTTGGAGATATTACATCTAGTCCCCTCGTCTAGATCATTAATATATATTGTGAATAGCTGGGGTCCTAGCACCGATCCCTGCGGTACCCCACTAGTCATTGCCTGCCACTCGGAAAAAGACCTGTTTATTCCAACTCTTTGCTTCCTGTCTGCCAGACAGTTCTCTATCCAAGTCAGTACCTTACCCCCAAACCCATGTGTTTTAACTTTACACGCTAATCTCTTATGCGAGACCTTATCGAAAGCCTTCTGAAAGTCCAAAAACACCACACCCACTGGTTCTCCCTTATCTATTCTACCAGTTACATCCTCAAAAAATTCCAGTAGATTAGTCAAGCATGATTTACCATGTTGACTTTGTCCGATCCTGTCACTGTTTTCCAAGTGCTCTGCTATTACATCTTTTATAAAGGACTCTAGCATTTTCCCCACTACCAATGTCAGGCTTACCGGTCTATAATTCCCCATTTTCTATCTACCACCTTTTTTGAATAGTGGGGTAACATTAGCTACCCTCCAATCCATGGGAACTGTTCCAGAGTCCATAGAATTTTGGAGATTGACCAGCAATGCATCTACTATTTCTAGGGCCACTTCCTTAAGTACCCTAGGATGTAGATTATCAGGCCCTGGGGATTTATCAGCCTTCAATCCCGTCAATTTCCCTAACACCATTTCCCTACAAATACTGATTTCTTTCAGTTCCTCCCTCTCATTAGACCCTATGTTCCCCGACATCTCTGGGAGGTTATTTGTGTCCTTTTTTGTGAAGACAGAACCAAAGTATGTATTTAATTGGTCTGCCATTTCTTTGTTCCCCATGATAAATTCCCCTGATTCTGACTGCAAGAGGCCTACGCTTGACTTCGCCAATCTTTTTCTCTTCACATATCTATAGAAGCTTTTACAGTCAGTTTTTATGTTTCCTGCAAGCTTACTCTCATACTATATTTTCCCCCTCTTAATTCATCCCTTTGTCCTCCTTTGCTAAATCCTAAACTATTCCCAATCCTCAGGTTTGCTGCTTTTTCTGGCCAATTTATATGTCCTCTCCTTAGATCTTATGCTATCCCTAATTTCCCTTGTTCGCCATGGTTGAGTCACATTTTTTGTTTTATTTTTATGCCAAACAGGGATGAACAAATTGTGTAGTTCATCCATGCGATCTTTAAATGTTTGCATTTGCCTATCCACCATCAACCCTTTAAGTAACGTTCGCCAATCCATCCTAGCCAACTCATGCCTCATACGATCGTAGTTTCCTTTATTTAAATTCAGGACCCTAGTCTCTGAGTCAAATACTTCACTCTCCATCTTAATGAAGAATTCTATCATATTATGATCGCTCCGCCCCAAGGGGCCTCACACAACAAGGTTGCTAATTAATCCTTTCTCATTACATAATACCCAGTCTAAGATGGCCTGATCTCTAGCTGGTTCCTCGACATATTGGTCCAGGAAACTATCCCGTATACACTCTGGGAATTCCTCCTCCACAGTATTGTTACTAATTTGGTTAGCCCAATCTATATGTAGATTAAAGTCACCCATGATAACTGCTGTGCCCTTATTGCACGCATCTCTAATTTCCCGTTTAATGCCATCCCCAACCTCAGCATTACTGTTTGGGGGCCTGTATACAATCCCCACTAACATTTTCTGCCCCTTGGTATTTCTCAGCTCTACCCATACAGATTCCACATCATCAGAGCTAATATCCTTCCTTACTATTATGTTAATCTCCTCGTTAACCAGCAATGCTATCCCACCTCCTTTTCCTTTTTGCCTGTCTTTCCTGAATATTGAATACCCCTGGATGTTGAATTCCCAGCCTTGGCCACCCTGGAGCCATGTCTCCATAATCCCAATTATATCATATCCGTTTACATCTATTTGCACAGCTAATTCATCCACCTTATTACGAATGTTCCTCACATTAAGACACAAAGCCTTCAAGCTTGTTTTTTTACCACTCTTAGACCTTTTAGAATTATTATTTACTGTGGCCATGTTTGATTTAAACCCTTGATTTCTCTGACTGCCACTTTTGCTTTTCTGCTTCCTGTCTTTTGTTTCTATCCTTGCTTCCCTTTCCTCTGTCTCCCTGCACAGGTTCCCAACCCCCTGCCATTTTAGTTTAAACCCTCCCCAACAGCACTAGCAAACACTCCCCCTAGGACATTGGTCCCGATCCTGCCTGTAAAGTCCGCGCCTCAATAATACACGGACTGCGGGAGAACAATTAAACAGGTATTTTACTGAACAGAGGGTAACGTCAGACTGAAGTACAGAAGACTGCTAGGGCCTTTTATACAGGGGTGGTCACTGCCGGTACTGCAGTATAAAATCAGTTCTTCTCTTAAAGGTACATACACAACAATTCCTCCCCTTTTAGATAAACAGTACATAACATTCATTTAACAACTAAATAATAACTAATTACAATTACAATTTTCTCGGTACTATATACATCAACTGAAATAATCATTTATAAGTTCAGTCTTTGAGGAGGCTTCCTAATCCTGACTGGATAGCGCCTTTCTTGAGTATCCTGTTCTTGCGGTGGAGTTGATTCTGGCTCATTGTCATTGGTTGGTTCGTCAGCTTCCAATGCCACTGCTTCTGAGGTAGATGCAATCTGTACTTCGGGCTCATTACCAGGTGCACATGCTCGTGGTATAGGTTTGGCTTGTTCCTGTGACTCTAGAATCTGGTCAGCATGGCATCTCACGATGCTCTCTCCAACGTCCACTGTGTACATTAGTGGTCCCTGCTGTGTGCATATCGTTCTTGGCTGCCATTTTTCTGTTCGGTAGTCGCGGGCCAAGACTGGTTGCCCTATCTTGAAGCTCCTGGTTGGCTTCTCGTTGATGTGCTCGAATTGCTTACCCTCAACACCTCGTCTTATGTTTGGTTTGAGCAAATCCAGGCGACATCTTAGCCTTCGGTTGAAGAACATTATGGCTGGAGCTTGGTTGGTGACTGCATGTGTCGCATTCCGGTAAGCAAACAAGAAATGATCTACCTTGTGTTGCAGTGGTATGTCGTCGTTATACATCACCTTTATTGCCTTTTTAAAGGTCTGAACAAACCTCTCAGCCAATCCATTTGTGGCTGGATGATATGGGGCAGATGTGTAATGTTTCACCCCATTATTCCTCAGAAACCTCCGGAAATCCTCGGACACAAACTGTGGCCCATTGTCAGAGCAAATCTGTTCTGGCAAGCCATTCCTGGTGAAGATGGTCTGTTGGACTGCAATAGTTTTCTCCGTGGTGGTGGAGGACATTTTGATGACCTCTGGCCATTTCGAATGGGCATCCACGGCGATTAGAAACATTGAGTCCATAAATGGACCAGCAAAATCAATGTGTACCCGTTGCCATGGAGATGAGGGCCACTCCCATGGGTGTAGAGGGGCCTGTGGTGGTGCATTTTGGACTTTCTGGCATCCCGAGCAGCTCTTGGTCAGGTCCTCGATTTCTTTATCGATTCCCGGCCACCACACATAAGCCCTGGCTAGGCTTTTCATTTTTACCCCTCCCAGATGACCTTCATGAAGCTCATTGAGCACTCTGTCTCTCAACTTGGGTGGAATTACCACTCAGGATCCACACATCAAGGTCCCCCGGCACACTGACAGCTGTTCTCTCCTTGGTGAGAATGCTGGCAACAGTGAGTCGCCATGTGCTGGCCATCCCTTCACCGTCAAATCATAGACCCGAGAGAGTGTCGGGTCATTTTGGGTTTCCTTCTCTACACTTGAGTTTGCAACAGGCAGACATTCGACTATGGTTGCATGGAATATCTCAACAGGGTCCACTGCAGGTGCTTCCTCTACCGTAGGCAATGGTAGGCGCGACAACCCATCAGCGTTCCCATGCTGTTTCGTATCCTTGTACTCTATGTCGTACTGATGTGCCCCTAGAAAAAGTGACCATCTTTGCAGCCGTTGCGCCGTCATCACCGGAACGCCCTTCTTTGGATTAAAAATGGAGACCAGGGGCTGATGATCAGTCAGTAGGGTGAATTTCTGCCTGTGCAGATAGTGATTGAACTTCTTCACCCCCCACACCAGGCTGAGGGCCTCCCTGTCAATCTGGGCGTAGTTACGCTCGGCTGAGGTTAACGAGCGCGACGCAAAGGCTATTGGCCTCTCTGAACCATCAAGGAATTTGTGTGACAGCACCACTCCAATGCCGTAGGGAGACGCATCACATGCCAACCGAATCGGTAATGTTGGGTTGTAGTGGGCCAATACTTCTTTTGAAGTGATTAGGCATTTACATTTCTGAAAGGCACGCTTACACTCATCACTCCATTTCCATGTTACTCCAGTTTGCAGCAGGGCGTTCAGTGGGTGCAGAATTGTAGATAAATTCAGCAAGAACTTATGGTAGTAGTTCACCAGCCCAAGAAACGACCTCAGTTGCGACAAATTTTGCGGTGCTGGAGCCTTGACTACAGCCTCAATCTTGCCTGGCGACTTATGCAACCCTTCCTCAACAATCATGTGGCCACAATACGAGATTTGTCTCCTGAAGAACTCGCATTTGGGGCGGTTGGCTCGTAGCCCATATTCCTGCAACCTAGTGAGCACCTGCTCCAGGTTGGCAAGGTGTTCACTGTCATTTTCGCCCGTCACCAGGATGTCATCCAAATAACACTGGGTCCCTGGGATCCCTTGCAGGACTTGTTCCATTGCCCTCTGCCAAATAGCCGGGGCTGATGCTACCCCGAATACCAGTCGATTTTACTGGTAAAGGCCTTTGTGAGTGTTTATCGTGAGGTATTTCCTGGATGCTTCTTCCACCTCCATTTGTAGATACGCTTGGGCCAGATCAATCTTCATAAAGCGTTTCCCTCCAGATAGTGAGGCGAAAATATCTTCTATCCGTGGAAGTGGATATTGTACTGTGTGCAGGACTGGGTTCACAGTTACCTTGAAGACCCCACAGATGCGAACCTTCTTCGGCACCCCAGGCGTGCTGCTCAATGATTTCTTCATTACAGGAATGATGGGTGTGGCCCACTCGCTCCAATCCACCTTGGACAGCACACCCGAATGCTCCAGACTCTCCAGTTCTGCTTCGACGGCTGGGCGGATCGCGTACGGCACCGGTCTGGCCTTAAAAAATTTTGGGTTTGCGTTATCCCCGATTTTTATCGTTGCCTTTACTCCTTTTAGAGTCCCAAGTCCTTGTTGGAACACCTCTTTCGCGTCAGTTAGAATTTGTGACAGTCGTCCAGGTGTGACGTCATCATCTTTTTTGTCAGTCACAGTTAGCGCCTGAATGGAATGCCAATCCAATTGTATTTTTCGGATCCATTCACGTCCCAATAATGGTGGTCCTCCATCTTGTAGTATATATAGATACAGTTTCTGTGTTTCCTTGCCGTTATATTTAACTGGCACCCTTATTTTCCCTCTGGGGTAGACTTTTTGCCCCGTGTATGTCTTCAATACAATGGACGTGTCCTTTAAGGGTATGTGCGAGAATAGCCGCTCATAGTCTCGTCAATTCGTGACAATTAGGGCTAATCCTGTATCCAATTCCATCTTTACTTGGGACCCTGCTATCATGAGGGTGACCCAAATTGTGTAACTTTAGACAACTTAGTCTCCTGCTCCCGGAGTCGTTATCACTCTCCTGATCTTCCGAACTACTGTCTGTCATTTTTTTTACTTTCTTGTACTTTTCCTTAGTATTTCTTGTAGTGTTGGTTTTCTTTCCCGACCTGCAGACTCTTGCTATATGTCCCATTTTCCCGCATTGCCTGCATACTTTGTCCTTAAACCAGCAGTCCTTCTGATCATGGGTTGTTCTGCCGCAGCGATAGCACTTTTCTGCTCCATACGCCATTTCGTTAGCACTGTATTCTTGTGGTTTCTGTTGTATTTCCGCAGCTCCCCGTGCTGCTGCTTCGTAGGATACTGCCATGCTGAAAGCCTGTTCTAGCATCAGGTCCTTTTCCGAAAGTAGTCGTTTCTGGGTTCCTGCACTCTGGAGCCCGCAGACAAACTTATCCCGTAAAGTGTCTGCCAGTCCTGCTCCGAACTGGCAGTGCTTCGATAACTTGCGTAGTTCCGTAAGATAGTCAGCATTGTTCTCATCTTTGTGCTGGTTTCTTTTATGGAACTTGAATCTTTCTGCTATCAGCAGCGGTGTAGGGTTTAGGTGTTCCTGTAAGATATTAACAATCTCTTCAAAACTTTTCTCCATTGGTTTAGCTGGGGTAATTAAATTCCGCAATAGGCCGTACGTTATCGCGCCCATTAAATTTAATAATACTGACGCCTTCTTTCCAATGGCCACCTCATTGGCATTGCAGTATACTTCAATTCTTTCCACATACGTGGTCCAGTCTTCTACCTCGTTGTCGAAAGCAGTGATACTGCCACTCTTCGGCATCTTGGCTGATATAAAATGGCGCCTCCTGCGCTTTTTCTTCTCCCCCAATGGAATAAAATGGCGCCTCCCGTGCTTTTCCTTCTTCCCCAATGGAATAAAATGGTGCCTCCTGCGCTTTTCCTTCTTCCCCTTGCTGCCACGCTGCTCCTAGCGTTCTACAGGGTAATGGCGGCGACCCGCGGCTTCGGCGCATCTCACTTTTCCTTCCCCTCGTTTATTTTCTCTCCGCTGCCCGGTTCTTGAGCACCGACCATGCCCTGTGCGCTCCACCCTCTCTCTCTTTTCTCCCGGCGACGCTGCACGGCCCCTTTTGCAGAGCCATTCGATTGAGCTCAAGCCCGCCGCAGTCCGGAAGGGTCAGCGCACTACCTGCTACCAGCACGATTTGCTGGAACACCTTGACTGGGGAGCCAAGCCCAGCTCTCCACAGCCTCTCCCGCAATTCTCCGAACACCGATGGATCCTTGGGCGGTTGCCTGCGGTCGACGCCCGTTGCTCTGACTTCGACCTCCAAGAAACTTCTTCTCAGGGAAAGATCCCCGTGAGGTGATGCAGTTCTGCAGGTGAGTTCGAACTTGCTCGTCGCCACTGTAAAGTCCGCGCCTCAATAATACATGGACTGCGGGAGAACAATTAAACAGGTATTTTACTGAACAGAGGGTACTCTTTTAGTTTGGACCCAAAAAGAAAAAGCAAATTGGACTGTAAATGAATATAAGTTCAACTAAAACTTAACAAATCAAATTAAAATTTGTTTTTCCGGGTTGATGATGCACTCCAGTCCCCGCAGTGCCCACCGGTCACGGAAATACTCAAGCGCACCAGCGGACACCGCGTGCTCCATCTCCAGGGCCACCCGGGCGCGAATATGGCCGCGGAAGAGAGGCAGGCAATCTGGCTGGATGACCCCCTCGACCGCCCGCTGCCTGGACCAATTGATGGCTCTCTTGGCCAGGCCCAGGAGCAGTCCCACGAGGACGTCCTCCAACCTGCCCGCTCCCCTCCGCACCGGGTGACCGTAGATCAAGAGCGTGGGACTGAAGCGCAACCAAAAATCGAGGAGCAGCCCCTTCAAGTAGTGAAAGAGGGGCTGCAACCTCTCACACTCAACATAAACGTGAAACACGGACTCCTCCAGGCCGCAAAAAATGCAGGCAGCCTGGGAGTCCGTGAACCTACTTAAAACCATATTGCACGGGACCGCTCCGTGCAACACCCTCCGGGCCAAGTCCCCGATGGAACAAGGGAGGACTCCCGCATAGAGAGCCCTCCATTGGGGACCTCCGCCTCCGCCGGTCGGCAAGACGCCACGCCAAGGCGTGTCCGGATGGGAGACGAAGATGGCAAAGTGGAGAGTGTGCAGGAGCAGCCCGTACAGGAAACCCCTCCGCGCGGAATGAAAAGGCACGGAGGGTATTTCCTCGAGACGGCTCAAGTTGTGAGGCACCGGTTCCTGAGGGGAGTTTCGGGGCCGGGCGCCGATGAGGAATTCCATCCGAACGGGGGTAAGCTCGGATGGGATCGCCCCACGTGCTTGAGCCGCCTCGATACACCTAGTGGAGTCGGGGCCCAGTGCCACTTTCACCGACTCGATGGCTTTGACCGCGAGCTGGACATTAGCCCAGGACAGGCGCCGCGCCAGCTCCTCCGGCGCCATCCAGCTCGCTCCTCCGCCATCGAGCAGGTCCCCGACTCTGGTCACCTTGCCAGGCACAGCCCTGCCCTCCGCCAGCCGCCCGAACCCGCGGTCGTGGAGGTGCGGATTCCTGAGCAGCGGCTCCCGAAGGAGAGCCGCCGCTCCTGACGGGGGAGAGCGCCACCTGGAAGTGACGTAGTTCCAAACCCATAGCAGTTCCTGGTAGAAGACAGACAGCTCCCGCAGGCCGGCACGCCTGCCGCCCACTTTCACAAACAGGAGCTGCGTGTCGTAATTGAGGCCGTGCAGCTGGCGGAAGAAATACGTCGCCAGCGCACACCATCTCGGAGGATTCTCGACGTACAGGTATCTCTGCAGCGTCTGAAGACGGAAAGTCGCAGCCTGGGTGCGAAGGCACACCAGCGCCTGACCACCCTCCCTAAGCAGGAGACTCAGAACTGCGGCAGAGACCCAGTGCTTCCTTTTGTCCCAGAAGAAGTCGATGAGCTTCTTCTGCATCTTGGTGACAAACGCAGGGGGAGGGATCAAAGTGACCAACTGGTACCACAACATCGCGGCCACCAGCTGGTTTATGACCAGCGCTCGACCCCTGTAGGACAACACTCGGAGCAGTCCTGTCCAGCGTCCTAGGCGAGCGGTGACTTTGGCCTCCAGCTCTTGCCAGTTCGCCGGCCAGGCATCCTCGGCAGGGCTAAGGTAGACTCCCAAATAGAGGAGGTGCGTGGTGCTCCAGGCGAAAGGCCTGAACTCCTGCGGCAGGGAGTCCACCCGCCACTGACCCAGCAGGAGTCCGGAACATTTCTCCCAGTTGGTCTTGGCGTAAGCCGAGAGGACCACCTCCACGCCCGGCCCTTGCAGAGCCAGTCCCGTCAACCTCTTCCGCAAGAGGCGCAGGAAAGGCTCCACGCAAACGGCGTATAACTGACCGGACATGGGGCATCCCTGATGCACCCCCCTCCCGAAGCGAAGGGGTGCCGTCAAGGACCCGTTAACTTTAATCAGACACTCCGCGGCGGCGTACAGAAGTCGGATCCGGGCGATGAAATGCGTCCCAAACCCGAATGCGCGCAGAGCCCCGAAGAGATACTCGTGATCCACCCTGTCGAACGCCTTCTCCTGATCCAAGGAAAGGAAGGTGACCGACAGACCAACCCTCTGGGAATGGTGGACCAGGTCCCGGACCAGATGGATGTTATCGTGGATGGTCCGGCCCGGGACCCTGTAGGACTGGTCGGGGTGGATCATGTGGGCCAGCACAGTGCCAAGGCGAGCAGACATGGCCCTGGCAAAGATTTTATAATCCGTGCTGAGGAGGGAGACCGGGCGCCAGTTCTTAAGGAGGCGGAGATCGCCCTTCTTAGGCAGCAGGACAATGACCGCCCTGTGCCAAGAGAGGGGCATCTCCCCGGTTGCCAAACTTTCCCCCAGGACCCGCGCATAGTCGCCCCCCAAGATGTCCCAGAACGCCCTGTGGAACTCCACGGTCAGCCCGTCCAGCCCCGGGGACTTTCCCCTGGAGAGCTGGCGGAGGGCGCCGGTCAACTCCGCCAGGCTTAGCGGAGCGTCCAATTTTTCGGTGCCCTCCGGGCTGACCTTCGGCAGGTCCTCCCACAAAGCTCTGCGCGCATCCTCGCTGGACGACCTGACCGAGACGGGACTCCAGGTCGAGCACCTCCTTCTCCAACCGCCCGACCCGGGCTTCCCGCCTCTTGGTCGACCCCTTCACGTACTCCTGACAGAAGAGACGGACGTGAGCCTTGCCCACGTCCCACCATAGCCTCAAGGAGGGGAAGCCCTCCGCTTCCTACTCCAGTCGGCCCAGAACCGACGAAACGAATCCCGGAACTGCGCGTCCTCCAGCAGCAGGTTGTTAAAATGCCAGTACGCGGCCCCACCCGCGCACGCAGCGGAGCAAGCTCCGCCCACTCCAGGTAGTGATCCATGCACGGCACCGGCCGCATGGAAGCCGCCGGAACGCAGGAGACGTACGCCTGGGAAATGTAGAGGCGGTCGATTCTGGACCTTCCTCCCCCAGACCTCACGCTAGTGAAGGCGCTGGAGTCGGGGTGGAGATTTCGCCAGACGTCCACCAAGTTGAAGAACCCGACCAGGTCCCTCAACTTCTCCATCGCCACCGGGCTTCGCGGGGGACCCAAACGGTCCCTCGCCTCGAGGGTGCAGTTAAAATCCCCCCCGAGGATGACGCACTCGCCCACGTCGACGGAGCCCAAAAGAGCGGACACTTCTTCAAAGAAGCGCACTTGCTGCGCACCGGTCTGAGGGGCGTACACGTTCACTAGATGGAGCGGCATGCCCCCCAGGCGAACAGTGACCTGGAGCAAGCGGCCCGGCACGTGCTCCTTGACCCCCAAGATCTCCGGCTGAAAATGCGGGGCCAGCAAGATAGCCACCCCACTGGAATTGTTGGAGAGATGACTCATGCTGACCCCTCCTTGCCACTCCAGGAGCCATGTGGCTTCGTCTCCCAGAATGGTGTGGGATTCTTGCAGGAAGCACACCGCATATTTCCCGTCCCGAAGGACCGAGAAATTATTGAATCTGCGGCGCGCCTCCCTGCTGCCGTTGATGTTGAGGCTGGCTATGGTTATCTTCATGTCAGAAGCATAGTGCAACCTCTACCTACACCTAACAGGGGGAGGGAGCGCAGCCGCTGGTCAGCCACCACTTCCTGAGCAGCCCAGTGAGGAACGTTCTGAGCCGATGCAGCTCGAGCGGGTTCACGCCCTCGTCCGCGCCCATGATTTTAATGGCGGCGCGGACGGACACGATGAGCAGCGCCAGCTCCGACCACCTGTCGAGGGCCAGCCGGATCTTATTGTGCCGACCCAGGCACGTGGCCATAAAGTCCCGGAGTTCCCTTACGGGAATGAGGGGAGACTCGGCGAGGGGCACGAGGCCATCCATCGCCTCGTCGGCGCTGGAGTCCAAATCGTCCTCTGTGCCCATCACCGAGTCCCCCTCCTCCTCTAGGGGGTCGTCACCAGCGGCCGACCCATCCGTCGCGCAGTGCGCAGCAAACGGCTCGGCCGCACCAGCCGGCCCTGCCTCCACCCGGATCCCACCCCCAGGATCAGCAGCAGAGGATTCCTCCCTGGGCTCCTCTAGGGGTGCCGGGCCAGAAGATGGCGGTGGTTCAGAGTCCCCCTCCGCCTCAGATGCCAGAACGACCGGAGAAACCGGGGAGAGAGCAATTCCCAGCTCCTCCAGTACGTCCGGCACCAGAGACGCCGCCAGGGGGCCATCCTCCTCCCCGCCACCAACCTCCGACCCAGCGGATGGGGTGTTTTGAATTGAAACCTCTACCAGGATGAGCAGCCCCTGGGAGATGTCCGGGTCGCATTGGGCAAGCTCATTTTCCTCGAGCTCCCCGACCCAGACCCCAGGCCGCCAGACCCGGCGAGGGGTAACGGCACCAATAAAATGTCAATCTCCACCGCGGGTTGTCCCGCGCCCACCCCCACGGGCAGGGTCTCGTCCCCATCCCCGGGAGGCACGTGCCGGACAGACACATCTGCCTCAGCCTCCCAAGGGACAGGCGACCCCTACCGATCGCCAGTGGTGATGACAGCGGGGGGGGGGGGCGGCGCAGTACCCGCGGCGGGCGACGACTCCCCCTGCTCGGAGGGACCTTCCTCCTCCCGGTCCTCCTCCTCTTCCAGGGGGTCGTGCCTTCTTTTTAGCACGGAGGGAGCGAGGGAGACCTCCATGTCTGCAGAGGCCTCCTCCTCTGCTCCCTCCGGCGGAGCAGGTTTGTCGGGTTCCTCGGGCCCGAGCCCTGCCGCAGGTATTGGCGTTTCCGCTACGGCGGTTGCGGCCACAGGCTCGGGCACGAGGCCCCTCCCACTCGCGTCTGCCCCGATTAACTCCGCGAGGAGCGCGGGTGTAAGGGGCTTAAGGGGCAAGGGCTGGCCCTCCACGGGGGGACCCGCCCTAAGGTGTTTTGATTTTTGCCGCGCCTTCCTTCCGGCCGGACGTGCTCCCTCCCCCCTGCCGGAGGCCTTAGTGGCATCGGCCTCCGACGTCGACCGCGCATCAGCGGTTCCCGATGCGCGGGCAGATCCGGGGGGAGAAGCGGCGGCGGCGCCAGCCTCGGCCGCACTAGATGATCTGGCGGCCTTGGAGGCAGGGCAGTTTTTCCGGATGTGCCCCACCTCCTTGCAGGCGTGGCACCGCACACCGTCCGATGTCCAGAAGACGCGATAGGCGGTCCCCTCGTGGTGGACGATGAACACCCCGTCGGTGTCCTCCTCCCGTGCCAGCTGGATAAGCAGCTGGCGCCAGAAGGAGAAGACGTGGCGAAGGCTGGCTTCCCGGAAGCCGAGCGGGATGGGCGTGATCCCCGACCTCACCTCCCTAAGTTGGCATAAATGGGGGAGGAGGAGCTCACCAGGAACATAGGGCGGGACGTTCGAGATGACGACCCTCTGCGCGGTGGCCTCGAGAGGATCCACCGGCAGGAAGGTCCCGCCCACGGTGAGCCCCTTGGCGACGGCCAGGGACACCGCCCGCTCTGACCCCAGGAAGAACACAGCCTTCCCGTACATTTTTGAGGCCGCGACGATGTCTGAGGGGCCGACAACCCCAGCCATGGCTTTAACGCAGGCCTCAATGGTCATAGTGGGGTGAGTGTAGCTCTTCACCCCAAGCTTTTTTGTCATGAATTTAAAAGGTGACAGGGCAGCAGAAGCAGCGGGAGCAGCTGTGGCTGTGGCTGCCACTCCCGCATAAGTCCTGGCTGGCCCCGCCACCGGCGAAGACGCAGTCACCATTATGGGGTGTTTTTATAAGGGCTACACTCACCCCAAGTCACAGGCCTGATGGTGTTAATGGCCTCAGGTATTTTTTGGTCCTCTATTGAGCAGAGGGAGCTGTTTAAAATGAAGGCACACCTCTCCCGTTATTGATTGAAATTGGGAGAGGGGCCTTCTCCCCTCTGCTCAATAGGCAATTAATAAATAGAGATGAAATTGAGGTGCCTCAGAGAAAGAGGCAGAGACAAAGAGAGAGAGGGGGGGGTGGGAAGGAGGGAGGCCGCAAGGGCAGGGTTGCCACTCAGGATGGTGGGTGGGTGGGTGTTGGCAGGAGTGCACTCTCCGATGGAAATTTAAAGTCTTTGATGGTGGTGGTCTTCTGGCAGGGGGAGAAGATGTCTTCACCTGGGAAAGCTGGAGATGCCCCAGGCTCAGTCCCACACCAGGTCTTAACGATGTAATAAATGAAATTGGACTTCACCTAGGCAGCTCCAGCTGTCCCAGGTCAGGCAATAGAAGGGGTGCTTATTAGTGGTGTGTGTGGCCTAGTTTTTAACAAGAGCCACACACACACACAGACACCCCTGGATGTTCTGGCCTTGTTTTTTCTTCTTCCCTCCCCCCACCTACAATACAAAGTCTTTGGGAGAGTGCACCAAATAACACCCACCTGTAGATGTTCAAAGAATGATGTTCTTCCCTCCTTCCAAGCAGCTGGTGGTTGATGGTGGTTTCTCTCTCCTCTCTCCCTCTCCTGGAATGGAGGCCAATTTGGGGAGGCAGTGATGGGAAAGGCCTCACCCCTGGTTGGTGTTGTTGCTGGCCTCCTTTCTCCTTCTCCTCCTCTGTCCTCTCTCTCCAGGCACCTCAGTTGTTGTGATGATGATGGAGTTGGTGGTGGTGGTCTTTCGTTGTCCTCCTCTTCCTGGTCAGGAGACCACCACTTTCCACTCTCCTCCTTCTCCTGGTCTGGCTTCTCCTTCTCCTTCTGCTTGCTGAGGCAGCTGCACAGCCAGCAATGCTGAGAATGAGGTCTGAACAGAGGGGAACATCAGACTGAAGTACAGACGCCTGCTAGGGCCTTTTATACAGGGGTGGTCACTGCCGGTACTGCAGTATAAAATCAGTTCTTCTCTTAAAGGTACATACACAACACTGCCCAGGTGCAAACTGATATACCTATCAATTCATTCCATGAAAAGCGACGAGTTAAGATAGTAACTATAGGTTTTTATTGGCTAAATAACAGAGCCCACCCTCGTGGGCGATCGGTTCCAACAAGGGAGAATACTAGCCAAGCGGTCACCTTTATACCTGGGCAAGCAGGCGGAGCCATGGGCGGAGTCAGCTGAGGTAAGCCCAGGTATAGCAGTGTGCGTGGCAAGAGGTAACCTTGTGTAGCGATAACAACAGTGTAAACAGTGATAACAACAGTGTAACAATAGTGAACGAATGTGAACGGTAACAGTGGTTTACCACATTCACCCCTTGTTTAAAATTGAGTCCGGCGGGGTGAAGTGTACTACCAGTTCGTGTATGTCAGTCTCTCAGGAGGCCTCGTAAGCCTTTCTGATCGGCGCAGCAGCGGCGGCGGTGGTGCAGTATCTGATGGTAATGCTGGTGTCTGTGTGGTCGACGAAGGCTCCTGGGGTTCCAGCATGCCGTCTACAGGAGCTGGATTTGGGGGAGTGGTGGGGGGTAACGGTGGTATCTCAGGGGTGCCTGAGGGTGCGAGGTCTCGCAAGGAGACAGTGTCCTCCCGCCCGTCTGGGTATGCCACATAGGCGTACTGGGGGTTGGCGTGCAGGAGGTCCACTCTCTCAACCAGGGGGTCCATTTTATGGGCCCTCACGTGCTTCCACAGCAAGACGGGCCCCGGAGAAGTCAGCCATGTTGGTAGCGAGGTTTCTGTAGTCGACTTCCTTGGGAAAACAAACATTTGTTCATGGGGGGTGGCGTTAATGGCAGTGCAAAGCAGTGACCGGATGGAATGGAGTGCTGCCGGGAGGACTTCCTGCCAGCGAGAGATTGGGAGGCCCTTAGACTTTAGGGCTAAGAGGACGGCCTTCCAAACTGTCGCGTTTTCTCTTTCCACCTAGCCGTTCCCCTGGGGGTTGTAGCTGGTGGTCCTGCTCGCAGCAATACCTCTCGCGAGCAGGAACTGGCGAAGTTCCTCGCTCATGAAGGATGCGCCCCGGTCGCTATGTATATAGTTCGGGAACCCGAACAAGGCGAAGAGGTCGTTCAGGCATTTGATGACCGTGGTACTGGTCATGTCTGGGCAGGGGATGGCAAAGGGGAAATGGGAGTACTCGTCAATAATGTTGAGGAAGTACACATTACGGTCAGAGGACGGGAGGGGCCCCTTAAAATCGATGCTCAAGCGCTCGAAGGGGCGGGTGGCCTTGATCAGGCTTGCTCTGTCCGGCCTATAGAAATGCGGTTTGCATTCGGCACAGGTTTGGCAGTTCCTGGTCATGGTCCTGACCTCCTCGATGGAGTAGGGCAGGTTGCGGGCCTTAATGAAGTGGTAAAGTCTGGTGACCCCGGGGTGGCAGAGGTCGTTGTGGAGGGTCCGTAGTCTATCAACTTGCGCGTTTGCGCAAGTACTTCGTGATAGAGCATCCGGGGGGTCGTTGAGTTTACCAGGCCGGTACAAGATATCGTAATCGTAGGTGGAGAGCTCAATTCTCCACCTCAAGATCTTGTTGTTCTTGATTTTGCCCTTCAGCTTGTTATTAAACATAAAAGCAACCGAACGCTGGTCGGTGAGGAGGGTAAATCGTTTGCCTGCCGGGTAATGCCTCCAGCGTCGTACCGCCTCCACAATCGCCTGGGCCTCCTTCTCGACAGACGAGTGTCGGATCTCAGGGCCCTGTAGGGTCCTTGAGAAGAAGGCCACAGGTCTCCCCGCCTGGTTAAGGGTTGCCGCTAGGGCGAAGTCAGAGGCATCGCTCTCCACTTGGAAAGGGATGGACTCATCCACAGCGTGCATTGTGGCCTTCGCAATGTCTCCTTTTATGAGGGAGAAGGCTGCGCCTGCTTCTGCTGTCAGGGGGAAGGAGGTGGACTTCATGAGGGGTCTGGCTTTGTCCGCATAATTCGGCACCCATTGGGCATAGTAAGCGAAGAGCCCCAGGGTTCTCTTCAGCGCCTTTGGACAGTGGGGAAGGGGAAGCTCCATGAGGGGGCGCATTCTTTCGGGGTAGGGGCCGATGACTCCGTTCTCTACTACGCAGCCGAGGATGGCCAGGCGCGAGGTATTAAACACACATTTATCCTTATTGTAAGTGAGATTCAGCCGTTGGGCCGTACGGAGGAATTTCTCCAGATTAACATCATGGTCCTGCTGGTCGCGGCCGCAGATGGTGACGTTATCTAGATAAGGGAACGTGGCCTGAAGCGCGTTCTGGTCGACCATCCGGTCCATCTCCCTTTGGAAGACCGAGACTCCGTTGGTGACGCCGAAGGGAACCCTAAGGAAGTGGTAGAGGCGGCCGTTCGCCTCGAAGGTGGTATACTGGCGGTCCTCAGGGCGGATAGGGAGTTGGTGATAGGCTGACTTGAGGTCAATGGTGGAGAATACCCGGTACTGTGCAATCTGGTTGACCATATCAGATATGCGGGGAAGGGGGTATGCGTCCAGCTGGGTGTACCGGTTTATGGTTTGGCTGTAGTCGATGACCAGGCGGTGTTTATCGCCGGTCTTAACGACTACGACCTGGGCACGCCAGGGGCTGGTGCTCCCCTCGATGATGCCCTCCTTCAGGAGGCGCTGCACCTCAGAGCTAATAAAAGCTCTGTCCCCGGCGCTGTACCGCCTGCTCTTGGTAGCGACGGGTTTACTGTCACAGGTGAGGTCAGCGAACAAGGAGGGGGGCAGGACTTTGAGGGTGGAGAGGCCGCAGGTGGTACGCGGTGGGCGGTTTAAAATTTGCTGGTTGTAGACTGTGAGTGGGGGGAGGAGTCCACCGTAAGCCAAAGTGACACTTTGAAGGTGGCATTGGAAATCCAGCCCTAGTAGGACGGCAGCGCAGAGCTGGGGCAGGACGAGAAGTTTAAAATTTTTATATTCCGTGCCCCTAACCAACAGGGTCACTACACAGTAGCCACTAATGTCTGTTGAATGGGACTTCGCCGCCATCGAGATCCGATGGCGCGCTGGCCGGACAGTGAGGGAGTAGCAGCTCACCGTGTCTGGATGAATAAAACTCTCCGTGCTTCCGCTGTCGAACAGGCAGGACGTGGCGTGGCCATTTACTTCGATGTCCATCATGGACTTGGACAGATGATGCGGGAGAGCTTGGTCAAGCGTGACGGAGGCCAGTGTATGGCTGAGCGAGCTGCTGTAGTCTGCAGGCGAGGCGGTGGTCGGGTCTGGAGACAAAACGGCGGCCGAGTGCGGCGAACAAAATGGCGGCGCCCATGACGCGGGTCCCCACGAAGTTGGACAAAATGGCGGAGAAGATGGCCGCCCCCACAACTCACATGAGGCACTGCTGGCGTCTGTGGCCTTGATCAAAGATGGCTGCCCCCACGACCCACCTGAGGCAATGCTGGCGTCTGTGGCCTTGATCAAAGATGGCCACCCCCACAACTCACATGAGGCAATGCTGGCGTCTGTGGCTTTCCCCCTGCAGGCGTTTACAAAGTGGCCTTTCTTTTTGCAGCCGGAGCAGGTCGCGTTCCTTGCAGGGCAGCGCGCCCTTTGATGTTTCGCCTGGCCACAGAAGAAGCAGCTGGCGGCCCGATCGCGGAGGTCCGCTGCCACAGCGGGTCCTGGGGGTGGCGGTCCCGATCGATTCCGGGACACCGACGCCGTGGTGGGTCCCAGGGGCGGCGGTGCGAGGGGAATTGCGGCCGGAGTCGGGCCCGAGTCCCAGGGTCGTGCAGCACAGTACCTGGAGTACGCCTCGAGGTCCCGATGGGCCACTTCCAGAGAGCGAGCGAGGGCTGCAGTTGTATTCAAGTCGAGGTCCTTTGATTCGAGCAGTCTTTGCCATGAGTAGTCGGACCGAAGGCCTTTCACGAAGGCATCGCGGATATTTCCTTCAGTATTTTCTGCAGCCGTTACAGCTTTAAAGTCACAGTCCCTGCCGAGTGTTTGTAGCGCCCGTAAAAATTCATCTACAGACTCTCCTGGCTGTTGCGAGTGGGATCTTAGGAGATGTCTGGCATACATAGAATTTACAGGGCTCCGGTACTGCTCTTTTAGCAGGTTGAGGGTGTCCTCGTATGTAGCAAGGTCCCGGATGAATGCAAATACTTTAGGGCTCACCTGGGCGGTCAGAACTCTTAGTTTGGATCCCGGAGGCATGCCGGATTCTCCCAGGTAGGATTCGAAACAGCTCAGCCAGTGTTCGAAGTCGAGGGCTGAGTTCGCTGCCTGTGGGTTTAGATCCAGGTACGGCGGTCGGAGGGCTCGCAGCCAGGCCGGCTGCTGTGGCTGTTGTAGCTGGCCGTTTGGCTGGTCGTTTGGCTGCTCCGATCCACTCATTTCAAAATTTAGCCAATAAAATTGATATACCTATCAATTCATTCCATGAAAAGCGACGAGTTAAGATAGTAACTATAGGTTTTTATTGGCTAAATAACAGAGCCCACCCTCGTGGGCGATCGGTTCCAACAAGGGAGAATACTAGCCAAGCGGTCACCTTTATACCTGGGCAAGCAGGCGGAGCCATGGGCGGAGTCAGCTGAGGTAAGCCCAGGTATAGCAGTGTGCGTGGCAAGAGGTAACCTTGTATAGCGATAACAACAGTGTAAACAGTGATAACAACAGTGTAACAATAGTGAACGAATGTGAACGGTAACAGTGGTTTACCACACAAACCATCCAGTTTGTACTGGTCCCACCTCCCCCAGAACCGGTTCCAATGTCCCAGGAATTTGAATCCCTCCCCCTTGCACCATTCCTTTAGCCACATATTCAGCTGAAATATCCTTCTATTTCTACTCTGACTAGCATGTGGCACTGGTAGCAATCCTGAGATTACTACCTTTGAGGTCCTATTTTTTAATTTACTTCCTAACTCCCTATATTCAGCTTTTAGGACCTCATCCCAGTTTTTACTTATATTGTTGGTACCTATATGCACCACGACAACTGGCTGTTCACCCTCCCCCTCCAGAATGCCCTGCAGCTGCTCCATGACATCCTTGACCCATGCACCAGGGAGGCAACATACCGTCCTGGAGTCTCGTTTACGGCCGCAGAAGTGCCTACCTATTCCCCTTACAATAGAATCCCCTATCACTATAGCTCTCCCGCTGTTTTTCCTCCTGTCCTGTGCAGCAGAACCACCCACGGTGCCAGGAAGTTGGCTGTTGCTGCCATCTCCCTCAACAATATCCAAATTGGTATATCTGTTTGAGAGGGGGATGGCCACAGGAGACCCCGGCACTACCTGCCTGCACCTACCACTCTGCCTGGTGGTCACCCATTCCCTTCCTGCCTGTGCAGCCTTTACCTGCGGTGTGACCAACTGATTAAACGTCCTCAGCATCGCGAATGCTCCAGTATGTATCCATTCGCAGCTCCAGTGCCGCAATGCGCAGTAGCTGCAGCTGGATACACTTCCTGCACATATGGTCATCAGGGACACAGGAAGTGTCTATTATTTCCCACATAGTGCAGGAGGAACATGCCATGGGGCCGAGTTGTGCTGTCATGACTTACCCTTCAATTAATTTAAATTAATTATACATTACAGTGATTTCAGAATCATCTTCCTTGTTTATAAATCCCTCCATGGCTTTGCTTTTCCCTGACAAACACTTGTAATTTGTATGTCACAGCTTGTGCCATCCACTCTTCTGTGTCCAGACTAATAGTCCTCCTCTCCACTGAAGCATCTATCAGAAAATGGCACCCCCCTAGGATTCTCCTGTGTCTGCTGTGATGGAGGATAAGAAGGCAGAGTAACAGAGGGAAAAGAACATGGTGCAGCTGCACCAAAAGCAACTGTTCCCCACCTGGGGGTATATGTGCACAAATCGTTGAAGGTGTAAAGTCTGTGGGTTGTTTAGTTAATTAATACACAGACTACCAGAGTAACTTAAAACAGGACTTTACTATTCGAAGGTCAGGACGAATCTGCCCCATAAATCCTGACACAGCACTTATATACCGGTGTGGTCACCGTCGGTATTACAGTATACAGAAGCCAACAAAGTAGTGCAACACCTAAAGTAGTTCTCTTAAAGGTGGACAGTTACATACAATAGTTCTCTTAAAGGTAGACGGGTACATACACTACAATCCTCCCTTTTTAGCTTACAACATACTGATTCCCCATTAAACATACATTATAACATATATACAACTTTATGCAAGACAGTTCACAGATTCAGTCTCTCTGGAGGTTTCCGGACTCTGTCCGGATAACGCCTCGGTGGTGTCGTAACTCCCGGCGGGGTAGTAGGTGCTTCTGGCAAGGTCGATTCGGCTTGAAGGACAGTGTCAGGTTCATCTGATTCCAGTACTACCAGATCGGAGGTAGGTGTTCTGGGTATCTCTGTCTCAACATTAACCATGTAAGGTGGTGGAGTAGGTTGGCCATTTGTGGCTGACCCTATGATCTGGTCAACATGGCGCCTTATTATACTGTCCCCAATGTCCACCGTATACATCAATGGCCCTAGCCTTTTTCCAATAGTTCCAGGCTGCCATTTCTCGGTACGGTAGTCCCGGGCCAAAACTTGTTGACCTATCTGAAAAGATCTAGTTGGCCTTTCATTCATGCCCTGGAATTGCCGGTTCTCTACGTCCCTTCTGACGTTTGGCTTAAGCAAATCCAGCCGGCATCTTAGTCGTCTATTAAAAAACATCATGGCGGGAGTTTGATTTGTGACCGCATGTGTTGCATTCCTGTACGCCAACAAGAAGCTATCCACCTTATGTTGTAAGTTAATGGCTTCATTACCCATGGCCTTTATGGCCTTCTTGAAGGTCTGGACAAACCTTTCAGCCAATCCATTGGAGGCGGGATGGTATGGGGCTGACGTGTAGTGCTTAACCCCATTGCTCTTTAAGAATTTCTTGAATTCTTCGGACACAAATTGCGGTCCATTATCAGAACAGATCTGTTCCGGCAGCCCATTCCTAGCAAACATGGTCCTTAACACTGTGATGGGTTTTTCTGTGGTGGTGGTGGACATCTTTATTACCTCCGGCCACTTGGAGTGTGCATCCACCGCTATTAGAAACATTGAGTCCATAAATGGACCAGCAAAGTCGATGTGTACCCTTTGCCAAGGAGATGAGGGCCACTCCCATGGATGCAGAGGAGCCTGTGGTGGCGCGTTTTGGACCTTCTGGCATCCTAGACAGCTCTTAGTGATTTCTTCGATGTCCCCATCAATGCCTGGCCACCACACAAACGCTCTTGCTAGGTTCTTCATTTTCACTCCACCCAGATGTCCCTCGTGCAGCTCCTTTAACACCTTCTGCTGAAGTTTGGGTGGAATCACCACTCTAGATCCACACATCAGGGTTCCTTGACACACTGACAGCTGTTCTTTTCTCTGCGAAAATGCTGGCAGCGTTGGTTCGCCCTGTGCTGGCCATCCCTCCACCGTTAAATCATAGACTCATGAGAGAGTCGGGTCATTTCTTGTTTCGTTTTCGATCATCGAATTTGTTACTGGTAGACATTCCACTATGGATGAGTGGAACATCTCTACCGGGTCCACTGTAGTCGCTTCTTCTACTATCGGCAATGGCAAGCGCGATAACCCATCAGCATTTCCATGCTGTTTGGACCTTTTGTATTCGATGTCATATTGGTGTGCCCCAAGTAACACGGACCACCTCTGTAACCTTTGCGCTGTCATGGTGGAAACGGCCTTGTTAGGGTTGAATATGGACACCAACGGCTGGTGGCCTGTCAGTAATGTGAACTTCTTGCCCTGCAGGTAATGATTGAATTTCTTTACACCCCACACAAGGCTGAGGGCCTCCCTATCTATTTGAGCATAATTTCGCTCCGCGGAGGTCAATGATCGGGACGCGAATGCCACTGGCCTTTCCGAGCCATTTGGTAACTTGTGTGAAAGTACTGCTCCAATTCCATAGGGGGAAGCATCACAAGCTAGACGAAGAGGTAACGTTGGGTTGAAATGAGCCAACACTTCTTCAGAGGTAATCAACGCCTTGCTTCTGCGAAAGGCCTTTTTACATTCCTCACTCCACTTCCATGGTACTTCTTTCCGCAACAGAGCATTCAGCGGATGCAGCACCGTGGATAGATTCAGCAGAAACTTGTGATAATAATTAATCAACCCCAAGAATGATCTTAACTGTGATACGTTTTCCGGAGCGGGGGCCTTCACGACAGCTTCTATCTTGTCAGGTGACTTGTGCAGCCCCTCTCGGTCAATGACATGACCGCAGCACGAGATCCGTTTTTGGAAGAACTCACTTTCTTGCGATTAACTCGAAGGCCATATTCCTTCAACCTAGTGAGCACCAGTTTCAAATTTGTGAGGTGTTCTTCCTCGTCTTCTCCCGTAATCAGGATATCGTCTAAGTAACACTGCGTGCTTGGAATTCCTTGTAATACCTGCTCCATGGCCCTCTGCCAAATTGCTGGAGCCGAAGCTACCCCAAAAACCAGTCTATTATAACGATACAAGCCTCTGTGTGTGTTGATTGTGAGGTACTGACGCGACTCTTCCTCGACTTCCATTTGTAAGTATGCCTGTGCCAGGTCTATCTTGGTGAAGTGTTTCCCTCCAGCCAACGAAGCAAAGATATCTTCAATCCGCGGAAGCGGGTATTGTACCGTGTGAAGCACTGGATTCACTGTGATCTTGAAGTCTCCGCAGATGCGGACCTTCCCCGGTCCCCCTGGCTTGTTACTTGGTGAAGACTTCATGACAGGAACAATGGGCGTGGCCCACTCCCTCCAGTCCACTTTTGACAGTACCCCTGATCGTTCAAGTTCTTCCAGTTCTGCCTCCACAGCAGGTCGTATCGCATAAGGTACCGATCTGGCTTTGAAAAATTTTGGGCTTGCATGTTCTGCAATCTTAACCTTTGCTTTAATTCCTTGCAGTGTTCCCAGTCCTTGCTGGGATACCTCTTTAGCTTCGTCCAATATTCTGGACAACTGTTCAGGTTTGACATCTTCCTTTCCGGAATCTACCGTCATGGTGTTTAGTGAATGCCAGTCTATCTTTATTTTCCTGATCCACTCCCGTCCCAGAAGTGGTGGACCTCCCTCAGGCAACACATACAGGTCCATCCTTTGGTGATCTTTGTCCTTGTATCTCACCTTGACTTCTATCTTTCCGATGGGGTATACTTTGTGCCCCGTGTATGTCTGCAATACTAGTTCCGTATCCCGTAGGGGAATATGCTTGAATAACTTTTTATAATCATGCTTATTCATGACCGTCAACGCCGATCCGGTGTCCACTTCCATTTTCACTTGGACTTTTGCAATCTGTAGTGTGATCCAGATAGCTTGTCGGTCAGCTTCATTACTCACATTGTGAATTCTCAGACTATCCAGTTCCTTGCAGTTGGAGTGTGAGTCCGAATTCTGTTCTTCCGGACTCTTCCTAGTCACCTCATGTACCTTTCTGTACCTCTTTTGTGGTGACTCATTATTGTTGGTCTTCTTTCCTGACCGGCATACCTTAGCTATGTGACCGAGCTTGCCACATTTCCTACATTCCTGGTTTTTAAACCAGCATTGGTTCTGGTCGTGTGTTGTCTTCCCACAACGATAGCATTTCGTTGTACCCAAAGTAATTTGCTGCACACTGAGTGCCGCTGCCTTTAGCTGCATTTCCGCCGTTCCTTTCGCTGCGGCTTCGTTTGATGCAGCAATAAGGACAGCCTTATCAAGTGTAAGATCGTTCTCTTCGAGCAGTCGTTTTTGTGTTTCTTCCTTCGACATTCCGCACACGAATTTGTCTCTGAGTGCCTCTGCCAGATTTTCCCTAAACTGACAGTGTTTTGCTAGCCTACGCAGTTCAATCAGGTACTCCGCGTTGCTTTCCTCTTTCCGTTGCGTTCTCGCGTAAAATTTGGATCGTTCCACTAACATCAGTGGTGCGGGGTTAAAATGATCCTTCAGGACAGCAACAATATCATCGAAAGTCTGATCCGCCGGTTTAGCTGGTGCTGGTAGATGCTTCAAGAGCCAATATGTCTTCGCGCCCATCGAGTTTAGCAAGGTTATAGCTTTGTCATCTTCTTCTATTTTATTGGCCTCACCATAGATCTCAATGCGTTCCACATACGTGGCCCAGTCTTCTACCTCGGAATTAAACTCGTTGATGTTACCACGCTTAGGCATCTTCCTCTCTTCCTGATAACACCACGGATTATTTCTTTAAATTTTCTTTTTTTTTCTTCAAGATGGCGGTTCCCGCGAAAATGGCGGTTTCCCGCGCTTATCTTCTCTCCCCGCCCACTTCAATGGCGGTTCCCCGCTTCTGTCTTCTTCTCCACCTAATGGCGGCTTCCCGCGTTTCTTCCCCTGGCGGGAGGGGTACACTTTCCCCACGGGCGACGGCCGCTGGCTTTCAGGTTCACAGCCTGCGCGTCGGCTTCAGTGCTTTCCCTTTTCTCGGCAGGGCAACCGGCGCTGGGTACACCCCGTTGATGGCGAACAGTTTCAGCCGCTGGGCTGGCTCTCGCTCAGTTCCCCTTGCTCGGGCTCTGTCTCTCTCCCGCTTGCTCGGCTCTACCGGCGCTGGGTACACCCCATTGACGGCGAACAGTTTCAGCCGCTGGACTGGCTCTCGCTCAGTCTCCCTTGGTCGGCTCTGCCTCTCCCGCTCGCTCGGCTCCCAATCGTGCCTCCCAGCCCTCTCGCAGTCCGGTGCTTCCCTCCCCGGCTGCGGCTGAGTTTTTATATCTTCCCGCGCCTACGCTCCCGGTCGCAGCGCTTCGTGGCTTCGGTCGCTGCCCGGCCTTTTTCGCCGGTCGCGGTCTAGCTGTCTCACGACGCCGTTGCGTCCCCAGCCTGTCTGTACCGCGGCTTCCTTGCTCCACGCTGCCCCAGTCTCAGCGCCTCTGGGCCCGACTTCTGTCCGGCTCCTTTCCCCCTCGACCGTGGTCGAGTGCACCGCCCTTATCCTCCGGTTATTCATTTTACTTTTCCCTTACTCACAGTCACCGTGGCCGGCTTGCTTCTCGTGCTGATCGGCTCACTCCTCACCGTGGCAGAAGGGACAGTCAGTGCCTGTTGCTGATGGAAGTCTTTGTCTCTGAATTCTTCCTCCTTTCCAGCTCTGCAGACTTGAGTTTTCTCCCAGCAGAATGACGAGGGCGGTTGCCTCTTCTCGACGCTCGTTAACTGCTTCGGAAGTATTGTTGCCGCAGGGTACGATCGGACTCGTCGCCACTGTAAAGTCTGTGGGTTGTTTAGTTAATTAATACACAGACTACCAGAGTAACTTAAAACAGGACTTTACTATTCGAAGGTCAGGGCGAATCTGCCCCATAAATCCTGACACAGCACTTATATACCGGTGTGGTCACCGTCGGTATTACAGTATACAGAAGCCAACAAAGTAGTGCAACACCTAAAGTAGTTCTCTTAAAGGTGGACGGTTACATACAATAGTTCTCTTAAAGGTAGACGGGTACATACACTACAGAAGGTATACAGTGGTGTTCCCCAGGGGTCGGTACTAGGACAACTGCTTTTCTTGATATATATGTTAATGACTTGGACTTGGGAGTACAGGGCCAATTTCAAAATTTGCAGATGACACAAAACTTGGAAGTATAGTGAACAGTGAGGAGGATAGTGATAGCCTTCAAGAAGACATAGACAGGCTGGTGGAATGGGCGGACACATGGCAGATGAAATTTTACGCAGGAAAGTGCGACGTGATACATTTTGGTAGGAAGAACGAGGAGAGGCAATATAAACTAAAGTGTACAATTCTAAAGGGGGTGCATGAACAGAGACCTGGGGGTATCTGTGCACAAATCATTGAAGGTGGCAGGGCAGGTTGAGAAAGCAGTTAAAAAAGCATACGGGATCCTGGGCTTCATAAATAAAGGCATAGAGTACAAAAGCAAGGAAGTTATGAAGAACCTGTATAAAACACTGGTTTGGCCTCAACTGGAGTATTGTGTCCAATTCTGGGCACCGCACTTTAGGAAGGATGTGAAGGCCTTAGAGAGTGCAGAAAAGATTTATGAGACTGATTCCAGGGATGAGGGACTTCAGTTATGTGGATAGACTGGAGAAACTGGGATTGTTCTCCTTAGAGCAGAGAAGGTTGAGAGTCAATTTGATCGAGGTGTTCAAAATCATGAGGGGTTTAGACAAAGTAGATAGAGAGAAACTGTTCCCATTGGTGGAAGGGTCGAGAACCAGAGGGAACAGATTTAAGGTGATTTGCCGAAGAACCAAAGGCGACATTAGGGGAAACTTTTTTATGCAGCGAATGGTTAGGATCTGGAATGCACTGCCTGAAAGGGTGGTGGAGGCAGGTTCAATCGTGGCTTTCAAAAGGGAATTGGATAATTACCTGAAGGAAAAAAATTTGCAGGGCTACGGGGAAAGGGCGGGGGAGTGTGGCTAGCTGAAATGCTCTTGCAGAGAGCCGGCATAGGCTCGACGGGCCAAATAGCCTCTTTCTGTTCTGTGACCATTCTATGATTCAATGATTCTAACCTCCCTATAAGAGGTGCATAATATCCTTTAGGGAAGGAAATCTGTCATCCTCACACAGTCTGTGACTCCAGACCAACAGCAATGTTGTTGACTCTTAATTACCCTCTGAAATGGCCTAGCAAGCCACTCAGTTGTAACAAACTGGTACGAAAAACAATAATAACAAAACCGGAAGGACCACCCGGCATTAACCTCGGCACCGGCTATAGACACGACAAAGGCACACCCAGCCCAGTCGACCCTGCAAAGTCCTCCTCACTAACATCTGGGGACTTTGCCAAAATTGGGAGAGCTGTCCCACAGACTAGTCAAGCAATGTCTCAAACTCCTCCATTACCATCCCTGGGTATGTCCTGTCCCACCGGCAGGACAGACCCACCAGAGGTAGCAGCATATTGGTATACAGTCGGGGGTGAACCCTGGGAGTCCTCAACATTGACTCTGGATCACATGATGTCTCATGGCATCAGATCAAGCATGGGCAAGGAAATCTCCTGCTGATTACCATCTACCGCCCTCCCTCAGCTGATGAATAAGTATTCCTCCATGTTGAACACCACTTGGAAGAAGCACTGAGAGTAGTAAGGGCACAGAATGTACTCTGGGTGGGGGACTTCAATGTCTATCACCAAGAGTGGCTCGGTAGCACCACTACTGACCGAGCTGGCCGAGTCCTGAAGGACATAGCTGCCAGACTGAGCCTGCAGAAGGTGGTGAGAGAACCAACAAGAGGGAAAAACCTGCTTGACCTCGTCCTCACCAATCTACCTGTTGCAGATGCATCTGTCCATGACAGTGACCACCGCACAGTCCTTGCGGAGACGAAGTCCCGTCTTCAGACTGAGGACACCCTCTATCATGTTGTGTGGCACTACCACCATGCTAAATGGGATAGATTCAGAACAGATCTAGCAGCTCAAAATTGGACATCTATGAGGCGCTGTGGGCCATCAGCAGCAGCAGAATTGTAATCCACCACAATCTGTAACCTCATGGCCCAGCATATCCTTCCCTCTACCATTACCATCAAGCCAGGGGACCAACCCATGTTCAATGAGGAGTGTGGAAGAGCATGCCAGGAGCAGCACCAGGCGTACCTAAAAATGAAGTGCCAACCCGGTGAAACTACAACACAGGACTACATACATGCTAAACAGCAGAAACAGCATGCTATAGACAGAGCTAAGCGATCCCACAACCAACGGATCAGATCAAAGCTCTGCAGCCCTGCCACATCTAGTTGTGAATGGTGGTGGGCAATTAAACAACTAATGGGAGGAGGAGGCTCCATGAATATCCCCATCCTCAATGATGGCGGAGCCCAGCAGGTGAGGGCAAAAGACAAGGCTGATGTGTTTGCAACCATCTTCAGCCAGAAGTGCCGAGTGGATGATCCATCTAGGCCTCCTCCTGGGGTCCCCACCATCACAGAAGCCAGCCTTCAGCCAATTTGATTCACTCCATGTGATATCAAGAAACGGCTGAGCGCACTGGATACAGCAAAGGCTATGGGCCCCAACAACCTCCCGGCTGTTGGGCTGAAGACTTGTGCTCCAGAACTAGCTGCGCCTCTAGCCAAGCTGTTCCAGTACAGCTACAACACTGGCATCTACTTGACAAAGTGGAAAATTGCCCAGGTATGTCCTGTCCACAAAAAGCAGGACAAATCCAATGCAACCAATTACTGCCCCATCAGTCTACTCTCAATCATCAGCAAAGTGATGGAAGAGGTCATCGACAGTGCTATCAAGTGGCATTTACTCACCAATAACCTGCTCACCTATACTCAGTTTGAGTTCTGCCAGGACCACTCAGCTCCAGACCTCATTACAGCCTTCGTGTCTTAGTCCAAACATAACAAAAGAGCTGAATTCCAGAGGTGAGGTGAGAGTGACTGCCTTTGACATCAAGGCAGCAATTGACCGAGTGTGGCATCTAGGAGCCCTAGTAAAATTGAAGTCAATGGGAATCAAGAGGAAATCTTTCCACTAGCTGAAGTCATACCTAGCACAGGTCAGAGGCTGGGTATTCTGCGGTGAGTGACTCACCTCCTGACTCCCCAAAGCCTTTCGACCATCCACAAGGCACAAGTAAGGAGTGTGATGCAATACTCTCCACTTGCCTGGATGAGTGCAGCTCCAACAACACACAAGAAGTTCAACACCGTCCAGAACAAAGCAGCCCGCTTGATTGGCACCCCATCTACCACCTTAAACATTCACTCCCTCCACCACCAGCATACGGTGGCTGCAGTGTGTACCATCTACAAGATGCACTGCAGAAACTCACCAATGCTGCTTCGACAGCACCTCCCAATCCCGCGGCCTCTACCACTTCGAAGGACAAGGGCAGCAGGTGCATGGGAACGCCCCCACCTGCAAGTTCCCCACCAAATCACACACCATCCTTCTTGGAAATATGTCGCTGTTCCTTCATTGTCACTGGGTCAAAATCCTGGAACTCCCTCCCTAACAGCACTGTGGGAGTACCTTCACCACACGGACTGCAGCAGTTCAAGAAGGTGGCTCACCAGCAATATCTCAAGGGCAATTAGGGATGGTTAATAAATGCTGGCCTTGCCAGCGACTCCCACATCCTATGAATGAATAAATAAAAAAATTCCACTTTAGGTTATGCCCAGGAAGTGAGTGGTCTTTTCGTTCATGTTGCGATCAGGTAGGAAACCTGCCAATCAAATTTATAATACCCTGGTCCTGAAAGTTAGGCCGGTGAGTGTATTTTGCACTCGCTCTGCCCCCGTACGCTGGAAACCTGCTTCCGCTTAAAATCGACCCCTTGGTGAGTGTTTCCAATATTTTTTGGTTTCTGTTACTGACAACTGGGACTGAGCTGGATGCTGATTTGGGGGCACCTATGCTGAGCAAGGTTAATAGTAGCTGAGTGGAGACCTGTAATTGTTGTACTTCATGAATGAAAACAATGATCTATCTGACAAGGAGCTACTTTCTGAATGGGATAGTCAAAACGATCGCCCAGAATTTCCTTGGAGCTGACCTCACTCTGCCACTGTACCTTCGCCAAAAATGCCACGGAACTTGCATAGAAACTGGAGGCTTGGAGGTTCTGCGAAGTTGCGCTGTTTTTTTCAGCTCAATTCGCCCGAAATCAACCAAACCAGCGCAAAAGATCAAGGAATTTTGGGGGAAAAATTGAGTCGCGCCCTCTTTGGGGTGCTAATTTCGCTGGGTTGCTACTTTTAGCGCCCCAAAAAAATAGCGCCCCTGCGGCCGAAATTCATCGGTAGCGCCCCAAGGGGGAAGCGGGGCACTACTGGAAGCGCCCTGCCTTCCTCTTGGGCCGCTGTGAGGGAATATCGTGGCGCTACGTGCCGCAGTACTGCAGGCCTTCCTCCCCTTGTTGAAGGGGAGGGGCCTAGCGCAGAGCGACCCGGGGCCCAGCTGGGCCACCAGGTATCGGAGTGCCGGCAAAAGAGCCCGGCACGCAACAGAAGTGCCGGGCTCACGGAACACAGCCAGCACTCCGCGGGGGTGGGGGGCTGCTGAGGAGGCCGGGGACAGCAACGGGGGCAGGTGCTGGCAGGCAACCAGCAACAGAAATGGCCGCCCGGCACCTCGCCTTTAATTAACGCCGCCCCAGCCACAGGTAGTCCCCCCTGACCCCGTCGGACATAGCGTGCACCAGTAAGTTAGGGGTGATACCGAAGACCGCGGCTGGGGCATGAGTGGGGCGCTGTGCATGGTGATGGCATCATCGCCAGCGGCGCAGCGCCACGGGGTGCTAGTGGTTACCACCGCCGCTAACCTCCCGCTGAATTTCGCGGGAGGCGTTGGCAGCACCACGCCCGGGCACTAGTTGCTTTGCGCCCTGTTAGCGCCCTCTTATGGAGCATGGCATGTTTCCACTAATTGCGCCCATTTGCAGGCTTTCGAGGAGGCTCTTAAAATTAAGCTTTTATTTTAGGCACAAGGACACTAACAAGCACCTTTTAAAAGCTTTTAACTATAAAAGAAATATTTCACTTTCTTAGAAACTGACTACTGTACAACTGTGAAACTAGTAAATGGTTCTGTTTATAGTTTTTTGAAGTCATTTTCAGTTTTTTAAAATCAGGTCATGAGACGAGACACTCCAATGCTTATTTTTCTGTAATAAACCCATTTTCAGCTGTATGAATAAAACTGCGCCAGGTTACCACTCTTAAATACATCAAGGAATACTTTTTAATGCAAACCAAAACAAAAAAAAATTGATGTTCTAAAGCACTGCCTGATCGGGCTGGCTCATGGAAGATTATATGTTCGGCGATATGTAAGGGAGTTTGAGCGGAAACATGAGCAAAAAAAACACTTCTGAAAACTAGGGCAACTTTGGGTACAATTTGCACAAGGATTGCTGATTGCGCCCAAATCGGAAACTATACCCCAATTTATTTACAGCACAGAAACAAGCCATTCGGTCTGTGTTTACTCTCCACATGAGCCTCCTCCCATTCTATTTCCTTCATTTCACCCTATTAGCATATCCATCTATTCCATTCTCCCTCATGTACTTATCTAGCTTCCACTTAAGGGCATCTATGCTATTCACCTCCATGTGGTAACAAGTTCCACATGCTCACCACTTTCTGAGCAAAGAAGTTTCTCCTGAAGTCTTTATTGCATTTATTAGTGACTATCTTATATTTATGGACCCAAGTTTTAGACTCTCCCACAAGTGGAAACATCTTCTCTACATCTACGCTGTTATACCCCTTCATAATTTTAAAGACCTCTATTAGGTCACCTCTCAGTCTTCTCCTTTAAAGTGTCCCAGCCTATTCAGTCTTTTTTCTAGCTCCCAGTTTATCTCCAGGCCAGTTTTGGGCAGGTTAGAAACTCACCTGCGCCTCCATAAATGAGGCCCGGGGTACTTTAACTACTGGGCATCATTTAAATCCCACCTGTTTTGGAAGTGACGGAGAATCAGGCAGCCCAGAAGCAGCCACTCAACAGCTGGTAAATGGCAGGACTGGCTGCCAGGCCGTCTCTCTGGGACCCCATGATTGGGAGAGGTGGGGCAAGTACACGACAAAGGAGCCCTAAAGAGCAATCCTGCTGTTCCTGGCCCCAGAAGGAAAGTAGAAAACTAATTTTAAAACTTACCATTTTAGGCCTTTTCAGGCCCCGATCCTCTTTGCCGCCGGGTTGGTCTGGTGGGAAACTGACTGGGGCTTCCTGTTCAGGCCTCCTAGGAAATCTGCAGTCGGATCCGGATTATATCATTGGGACCCGGTATACACATGTTAAAAAGAACACCGCCATCTTTGGGTGGTTGTCTTTGCTGCCTGTTCAGGAGAGCAGGTGAAAATCGGAACCTGTCAGTTCCCAGCGGCTCCAGTGTAGGGGGTTTTGGTTTGGTGTTTTGTGTCTGGCCAGTCAGTCATATCTGAGCTGCTCCAGCCCCGTGCGGTTCGAATCGCTTCCCCTTTGGTTCTGACCACTGGACTTATTTACAAGTAGCGATATAGACAAACGAGACCAGTGGTTCGGTGCAAAGAAAACCAATGTTTATTAAAATAGAGAAACAATTACTATACAGAGAAAATCACTATGCATGCAACACAATTACACTTAGCGAGGGAGGAGAAACGGACACATCGAGGGAAAATGACTAAAATGACACTTTAGCAATTCCCCTTAACTCCCACCCTTTACACCTATCTAGATTGCCTTGTAATGGACCAGAAAGTTGATGCTCACCAGTCTAGGCTGTTGAAACGCCTGCTCCGTGCCCTGTTGCCTGCTGATGTCTTAGGTTTTCACCGCCCAAAGCAGAGATACCCCAGTGATTTAAAACGTAACTGCAGGTATTCTACTTCCCTGGACGGGCTCTTCGTCGACGATCTTCTCGCTGGGTTGATGGTACGGCAGGGCACTGGAGGCAAGGCGGGAGAGAGAGAGAGAGAGATGGTTTCCCAAGGAACTAGTTATACCCTTCGCGGTAGCCCTTATCTCCCGCCAGATCAGCTAATTTCTTTGTCTGATCTGGACGTGTTAAAACTCATACAAAGGGTACCGATCTGGGCCCATCGACCTGGATGGCTGGTTAATCGGTTTTAAACATCTCATCAGTGTTCCCCTTTGTCCAACTGGTTTTGTGATGGGGCCATTCCAGTCTGAATGCCCCATTGATCGTTTGTAAACAGTGTCGATGTTCTCTAACGAAGGTCTGAAATGCAGCTAAGCTTGTCCCATTATATATTGAATAGGCCTTGCCTGCTCTTGATTGCTTGTGCAAACAACCTTGATGGGTTTTAATCAGAGGCCCGAATGCCATTGGGTTTGCTTCTCATGCATAAATGCAGAAGGTCTGTCTGCATTCGAGTTTCTGGAAAGTTCCTTCTCACAGTAATCGGAATCCAAGTTTGTGAGTCCAAACTGAAACTTACAGGCCTTGGCCATGGGGCTGACCGCAGCCATCTTGTTGAGCCCTGGATTCCAAACCCAGTCCAACCAGGGTTTCTTTAATAAACCAAAAGTAAATCTTCGGCGGGGGAGGGAAACATGAAATTTGCGAATCCTTTCAGTCCCCCCTAAGATACTGAAACTTGCTTAAAGTGTCCAATCAAGGTGATCAAATTTCTGACCCCCCACAAACAACCTTCCCCTATATTTATCTATCCACGATCCCTCGACACATACATTCCCCTTACTTAGGGAAAACCGCAATGCACTGCAGGCATCTATCGATAACAAATATGATCTGTTACAATAGTCCAAGCACGGAGGGGGTCTGTAGGGATTTCGCAATAATTTTGAGATTTCCTACAGTTCCGAAGATTGATTTTTTTTGATTAAAGGTTACCTGGGTAATATACCTTTAAAAATCCAGGGATCAAAATGGCCACCAGACCGCATGGCAGAAGACAAGGAATTGAAAAGGCAGCATGTGTGTGTGTCTGTGAAAAAGGTGAAGATCAAAGATGGCTGACCAGACTGCCAATCAAAGGCAGTTCAGGGAGTTTCCCCTCCCTGCAGAGACAATCGATGTGTTTACAGAAACTGCTACACAAAGGATTACTGCGGTTTCAGTCTGACCACAAGGACAATGACTTTTGTTTACTCAAGCAATCAAGGAAGTAGACATGCTTCTTTTTCAAATCACAGCAGCTTTATTCAAAAGCCCATCACAGACAATGAGGACACATTTAAACTGAAAAAGAAACAGTTTAAATGAATGGGTAATTCATCCAAACCCATTCCAGACAATGGGGACAGTTTGGATCCCTTTTGTTTAGCCCAGATACATCCGGATTTGGGCGGGCCCCAAATGGGGTATAAAAGATAGCTTCTCAGAAGCCTCTCTCTCTCTCTGGCCTCGCCTCCGTGCCCTTCACAACGTGGGAGCCTGCCTAAAGGAGTGGAACACCAGCAGTTTACTTTTAAAATACTGGGGTGTTTTTTACTTCGGGGCAGTGAAGATCAAAGATCGCAGGGCACGGAGCAGGTGGTTTTCATTGGTGAGCATATATTTTTCTGGCAACTTAGAATAGGTATAGGGGTGGGAATTAAATGGGAATTTTGTTAGAACTGTGATTTTAGTCGATTTTCCCTCATTGTGTCCATTCTCTCCTCCCCTATTTAAGTAACAGTGTTGTACTAGCAGATAAGGCTGTAGTGAACACTGAGAGTAGCTATATTAAAGTGCTGTTTTTTTAAGTAAAAGCCACTAAGCAAAGGTGCTGTAGTGAGCAAGGTGTTTCTATATTTAAAAGTGCTGTATTTAAATAAAGGAGTGTTGCACTGAGCAAAGAGTGCTCTAGTGGACACTAAGTGTACTGCGTTGAGTAAAAGTGCTGTATCGAGCATAGGAGTGTTGTATTGTTTATTTTTAAGTTGTTTCTTTTTGTTTCAATAAATACTGGTCTGTTTTGCACCTAAACCACGAGTCACGTTTTCTGTCTACATTGCTACCGAATAAGTCTGTCGGTCAGAACCAGGAATAGGGTAGCGCTTCGAAACCGCACAGGGGTCCCTGGAGCAGCTCAGAGGCTTCTGACTGGCCAGAGACAATAACCCCAATCCCGCTGTTAATTCCTACAGGTCCAACACCCCTGCACTACTTGGGACATCATAAAACTTTATTACAACACACAACCTCTAATAAAAATCAACATCAGGCCAAAACCATATTTATTAAAAATAACGAACGGAAGGGACGAGCTTTATTAAAAATAACAAACAGATCTGCCATCACTCGGCAGTGATATGACACAAAGCTCACACGGGTGTTTCTTCTTCCACCCGGGCATACTGGTCCTTCCACAACCCCTTTGCTTTAAATTCTACCCAGGACCCTTTCTCCTACACTGGACACAAACCAGGTAGAGGACGATCCCTAGCTGACAGACTACTAAGATGTGGGATGCCATTCGAATCCAGGAGGGGACCTCTATACTCTCAAAAACGTCCCACCAGGGCGGGGTCATAATATCTAAAATGTTGGCCCCTATCTGTACAGTCTTCTGTTCCAAAGTGTAGAAGTGCTTTTGTGATACTAGAACGGCTTTTAATAATTTGGTAAGGTGCTCTGGGACAGGGGGAATTGGGTAACCGAAGTGGGTGACATATTTCTGGAGGTGGGTAAAACTCTCCTCCACAGTGAGGTGAACAGTGGACGGTTCAGGAATGGGGACAATTCGTATCTGTGCCACTTGAACTTCTGCCTCGGGTTTGAAGCAGAAACTGCTGTCACTCACCGCGCACCAGCTGTGCTGTCCGTGCTGGTAGTGAGACGCTCCTGTGGTGACGCATTATGTCCCACCTCCTATATATGCTACCTGTGGGGGAACATGGCCTTGTGCCATGGCTTCCATGGTACAATTTATAGGTTTCGCGTCAGCAGCTCTGAACCCGCATTGTGGTTTCGAATAGGCATTCAAGTGCTGGGGACACAGGATGATGTGTGCTCCCCAGCTACGGCACCCCGAGAGGTCAGTACCCATCATAGCATGCTCCCACTTTATGACATAGGGCGGGACCGCTGCAAAACGAATATGTGCACCTCCTTGAATGATTCCAATGTTCTCCACCCAGTATACTGGTGCGGGTCGGGCCGTCCTGCCCATGACCGGCATTCTTACAACTATCCCCATGACGGTGTGGTTGGACCGCCCACAGTCCACTGGGACTGGGTAGGCCTCAGAAGCTAACTGGAGCTGGCACGGGCTTAATGCATTCTCAAAAGGGTGGAGGGCTGTGAGGTGTTTGTTGCTGATCCAGGAGGGGACTAAACCTTGCTTTAAATCCTCCAGATTGCTGCGGCCCTCACCAAGCAACTATGCCCCATACAGCACGCACACCTCGTTTTGCGCAGCCTGGTCAGAAGCGTTTCTGTCCTCCCTGATGATAGCATTTACTGTCTTTGCATGTTTTTCCAGCTCTGCGATGATCTCCTTCAAATGGAGAGTCATGGCCTGGTCTTCATGCAACTCAGAACCTACCACCTTAATCTCATCAGTTAAAATACCCTTTAATTGCGTTTTTAGACCATTATTCTGGGTCTGCAGCTCATAGAAACACAGAAGATAGGAGCAGGAGTAGGCCATTCGGCCCTTCGAGCCTGCTCCGCCATTCAATGAGATCATGGCTGATCATCCAAATTCAGTACCCTGTCCCTGCCTTCTCCCCATATCCCTTGATCCCTTTAGCCTTAAGAAATATATCCAACTCTTTTTTGAATATATTTAACGAACTGGCCTCCACCGCCCTCTGTGGCAGAGAATTCCACAGGTTCACCACTCTCTGGGTGAAGAAATTCCTCCTCATTTCAGTCCTAAATGGCTTACCCCTTATCCTTAGACTATGACCCCTGGTTCTGGACTCCCCGGCCATCATAAACATCCTTCCTGCATCTAGTCTGTCCAGGCCTGACAGAATTTTATAGGTTTCGATGTGATCCCCTCTCAATCTTCTAAACTCCAGTGAGTATAAGCCCAATCGACACAATCTCTCCTCATACGTCATTCCTGCCATCCCAGGTATCAGCCTGGTGAATCTTCGCTGCAATCCTTCCATGGCAAGAACATCCTTCCTCAGATAAGGCGACCAAAACTGCACATAATACTCAAGATGCGGTCTCACCAAGGCCCTGTACAACTGCAGCAAGACATCCTTGTTCCTGTACTGGAACCCTCTCGCTACAAAGGCCAACATACCATTTGCCTTCTTAACCGCCTGCTGCACCTGCATGCTTACCTTCAGCGACTGGTGCACAAGAACACCCAGGTCTCTTTGCACTTCCCCTTCTCCCAATCTATTGCCATTCAAATAATAATCTGCCTTCCTGTTTTTGCCACCAAAGTGGATAACCTCACATTTATCCACATTATAGTGCATTTGCCATGTTTCTGCCCAATCACCCAATCTGTCCAAATCGTACTGGAGTTTCACGACATCCTCCTCACAGCTTACCCTCTCACCCAGCTTTGTGTCGTCTGCAAATTTGGAGATATTACATCCAATTCCCTCGTCCAGATCATTAATATATATTGTGAACAGCTGGGGTCCTAGGACCGATCCTTGCGGTACCCCACTAGTCACTGCCTGCCATTCGGAAAACGACCCATTTATTCCAACTCTTTGCTTTCTGTCTGCCCACCAGTTGTCTATCCAAGTCAATACCTTGCCCCCAATCCCATGTGCCTTAATTTTACATGCTAATCTCTTATGTGGGACCTTATCAAAAGCCTTCTGAAAGTCCAAATACACCACATCCACTGGTTCTCCCTTATCTATTTTACCAGTTACATCCTCAAAAAATTCCAGTAGATTAGTCAAGCATGATTTACCTTTTGTAAATCCATGTTGACTTTGTCCGATCCTGTCACTGCTTTCCAAGTGCTCTGCTATTACATCTTTTATAATCGACTCTAGCATTTTCCCCACTAACGATGTCAGGCTTACCTGTCTACAATTCCCCGCTTTTTCTCTACCACCTTTTTTGAATAGTGGGGGTAACATTAGCTACCCTCCAATCCATGGGTACTGTTCCAGAGTCTATCGAGTTCTGGAAGATGACCAGCTATGCATCTACTATTTCTAGGGCCACTTCCATAAGTACCCTGGGATGTAGATTATCAGGCCCTGGGGATTTATCGGCCTTCAGTCCCATCAATTTTCCCAACACCATTTCCCTACAAATACTGATTTCTTTCAGTTCCACCCTTTCATCAGGCCCTATGTTCCCCAGCATCTCTGGGAGGTTATTTGTGTCCTCCTTTGTGAAGACAGAACCAAAGTATGAATTTAGTTGGTTTGCCATTTCTTTGTTTCCCATTATAAATTCCCCTGATTCTGACTGCAAGGGACCTACGCTTGACTTCACCAATCAGTTTCTCTTCACATATCTATAAAAGCTTTTACAGTCAGTTTTTATGTTCCCTGCAAGCTTACTCTCATATTCTATGTTCCCTTTCTTAATTAATCCCTTTGTCCTCCTTTGTTGAATCCTAAACTGCTCCCAATCCTCAGGATTATTGCTTTTTCTGGTCAATTTATATGTCGTCTCCTTGGATCTTGTGCTATCCCTAATTTCCCTTGTTAGCCACGGTTGAGTCACCTTTTTTGTTTTATTTTTATGCCAAACTGGGATGAACAAATTCTGTAGCTCATCCATTCAGTCTTTGAATGTTTGCCATTGCCTATCCACCGTCAACCCTTTGAGTGCCATTCCCCAATCAATCCTACCCAACTCGCTCCTCAGACCATCATAGTTTCCTTTATTTAAATTGAGGACCCTTGTCTCTGAGTCAACTACTTCATTCTCCATCTTAATGAAGAATTCGATCATATTATGATCGCTCCGACCCAAGGGGCCTCGTACAACAAGATTGCTAATTAATCCTTTCTCGTTACATAATACCCAGTCTAAGATGGCCTGATCTCTGGTTGGTTCCTCGACATATTGATCCAGGAAACCATCCCGTAAACACTCCAGGAATTCCTCCTCCACAGTATTGTTACTAATTTGGTTGGCCCAATCTATATGTAGATTAAAGTCACCCATGATGACTCTGTGCCCTTATTGCACGCTTCTTTAATTTCCCTTTTCATGCCATCCCCAACCTCTGCCTTACTGTTGGGAGGTCTATATACCACTCCCACTAATGTTTTTTTCCCCTTAGTATTTCTCAATTCTACCCATACAGATTCCACATCATCAGAGCTAATATCCTTCATTACAATGTCATCTCGATGTCGTCTAAACTGTTGATGACCGAGGATCCCGTGTTAAAACCAGTTAAAACGTCATTAAAAACACCTCTTCTTTGCCTCCCAACCCTGTCCCAAATCTCGTGGTGAGTATACAATGCAGTCTTATTGACCTCCGAAAAGTCAAATTCACGGAATTTTCAAAACATTTCTGTTAATAGGGCTTGATACAATTTGGCAGTCTCTGTGGGGCACCACGCAGGTAAGTGTACCTCAGTGAGGTTTAAAATCACCGAGGTCACCGCGTAATGCACCCCTTGGTACAGCACCTGGTCTGTGGGTACTAGCACCAGGCCGTTCCCTGGTCCCTTGGTGGTGGCGGGGCATCCCTCTGCTACTGTCCGTGATGTCGGGGTCGTGGGCAGGGGCCGTCAGGAGCGGGTCACTAGTTCAGTGGCATTAACCGAGATTGGGGAGTATGGGATCGCGCATGCGTCCAGGTGGGACTCCCAGTCCATCCCCCTCCCGTTATTTTGCCACTGGCTGCGGAAAATGATGGAAACACCTGTGGGGCAGACTTTCTCTGATCCCCACTTACAGATGTAGATCCCCTGATCCGGTTCCCACCATTTATCCCAGCACACACTTAACCCTCCCTGGGTCCCTGTAATGGCCCTGTGAGTGTCATTCCCTAACCTTTCCCACTCTACCCTAGGGTCCCCCATGTCTTTGCTTAACTTTCTGAGCCACCACCACCTATCCAGGGGAACGTTCCCTTTACACATCAAACATATTCTTTTGGCCACGGTGACGCTAGTCCTTGGGGTGACGATTCGTATCCTCGGGCACTGGAGGGAGGCCTCCACATCCGTGAAGCCAGTCTCACTAGAATACTGGGTTGAATTGGATCCCAGCCATCCTGGCCAGCTCCCCTCATGGACATATGAGGTGATTTCATCCGCCTCCCGTAGACCACTTCCATCGTGTGCTAGGGGCGCTCTCTTCCCCGAGCATCCGAAGATATGATGGTCCTCGACATCGCCCCTTCTCGTGAGGCTCAGCCCAAACAGGGTGAGCAGGATTATGCCTCTGCACATTTCGAAATTCTGAAAAAGACATAAAGGTGATATACCTATCAATTCATCCAATGAAAAGCGACGAGTTAAGAAAGTAACTATAGGTTTTTATTGGCTAAATAACAGAGCCCACCCTCGTGGGTGATCGGGTACAACAAGGAGGAATGCCAGCCAGTCGACTACCTTTATACCTGGGCAGGTAGGTGGAGTCATGGGCGGAGTCAGCAGTGGTCAGCCCAGGTATAACAGCGTGACAAGAGGCGACCTCGTATAGTGATACAACAGTGTGAACAGTGATAACCATAGAGTAACGATATAACAGTGATAACTATAGTGTAACGATAGTGAACGATAAAAGTGGTTTACCACATTCACCCCTTGTTTAGGTTTGAGTCCGGCGGGGTGAAGTGTACTACCAGTTCTGGTATGTCAGTCTGTCCGGAGGCCTCGTAAGCCTTTCTGATCGTCGCAGCGGCGGTGTTGCATTAACCGGTGTTAATGCTGGTGTCTGCGTGGTCGGCGAAGGCTCGTGGGGTTCCAGCATGCCGTCTACCTTGGCTGGAATTGGGGGGGTGGTGGGGGGGGGGTGAAGGTGGCGTCTCCGGAGTGCCCGAGGGTGCGAGGTCTCGTAAGGGGACTGTGTCCTCCCGCCCGTCTGGGTATGCCACATAGGCGTACTGGGGGTTGGCATGCAGGAGGTCCACCCTCTCGACCAGGGGGTCCGTTTTATGGGCCCTCACATGCTTTCGCAGCAAGACGGGCCCTGGAGAGGTCAGCCAGGTTGGTAGCGTGGTTCCCGTAGTCGACTTCCTGGGGAAAACAAACATTCGTTCATGGGGGGTGGCGTTGATGGCAGTGCAAAGTAGTGACCGGGTGGAATGCAGCGCTGCCGGGAGGACTTCCTGCCAGCGGGAGGTTGGGAGGCCCTTAGACTTTAAGGCTAAGAGGACGGCCTTCCATACCGTCGCGTTCTCTCTTTCCACCTGGCCGTTCCCTCGGGGGTTGTAGCTGGTGGTCCTGCTTGCAGCAATACCTCTCGCTAATAGGAACTGACGGAGTTCCTCGCTCATGAAGGAGGAGCCCCGGTCACTATGTATATAGTTTGGGAACCCGAACAAGGCGAAGAGGTCGTTCAGGCATTTAATGACCGTGGTACTGGTCATGTCTGGGCAGGGGAAGGCAAAGGGGAAACGGGAGTACTCATCAACAATGTTGAGGAAGTACACATTACGGTCAGAGGATGGGAGGGGCCCCTTAAAGTCGATGCTCAGGCGCTCGAAGGGGCGGGTGGCCTTGATCAGGCTTGCTCTGTCCGGCCTAAAGAAGTGCGGTTTGCACTCGGCACAGGTCTGGCAGTTCCTGGTCATGGTCCTGACCTCCTCGATGGAGTAGGGCAGGTTGCGGGCCTTAATGAAGTGGTAAAGTCTGGTGACCCCGGGGTGGCAGAGGTCGTTGTGGAGGGTCTGAAGTCTATCACTTTGCGCGCTGGCGCATGTAATTCGTGACAGAGCATCGGGGGGTTCGTTCAGCTTACCTGGCCGGTACAAGATATCATAATCATAGGTGGAGAGCTCGATTCTCCACCTCAAGATCTTGTCATTCTTGATTTTGCCCCTCAGCTTGTTATTAAACATAAAAGCGACCGAACGTTGGTCGGTGAGGAGGGTAAATCGTTTGCCTGCCAGGTAGTGCCTCCAGCATCGTACCGCCTCCACAATCGCCTGGGCCTCCTTCTCAACCGACGAGTGTCGGATCTCAGGGCCCTGTAGGGTCCTTGAGAAGAAGGCCACCGGTCTCCCCTCCTGGTTAAGGGTGGCGGCTAGGGCGAAGTCGGATGCATCGCTCTCGACTTGGAAGGGGATGGACTCATCCACTGCGTGCATTGTGGCCTTGGCAATGTCTCCCTTAATGAGGGAGAAGGCTGCGCACGCTTCCTCCGTAAGGGGGAAGGATGTGGACTTCATGAGGGGTCTGGCTTTGTCCGCATAATTGGGCACCCATTGGGCATAGTAGGCGAAGAGCCCCAGGGTTCTCTTCAGTGCCTTTGGACAGTGGGGGAGGGGTAGCTCCATGAGGGGGCGCATTCTTTCGGGGTCGGGGCCGATGACTCCGTTCTCTACTACACAGCCGAGGATGGCAAGGCGCGAGGTGTTAAACACACATTTATCCTTATTGTAGGTGAGGTTCAGCCGTTGGGCCGTACGGAGGAATCTCTCCAGATTAACATCGTGGTCCTGCCGGTCGCGGCCGCAGATGGTGACGTTATCTAGATAGGGGAACGTGGCGTGCAGCCCGTTCTGGTCAACCATCCGGTCCATCTCCCTTTGGAAGACCGAAACCCTGTTGGTGACGCCGAAGGGAACCCTAAGGAAGTGGTAGAGGCGGCCGTTCGCCTCGAAGGCTGTATACTGGCGGTCCTCAGGGCGGATAGGGAGTTGGTGATAGGCCGACTTAAGGTCGATGGTGGAGAATACCCGGTACTGCGCAATCTGATTGACCATATCAGATATGCGGGGAAGTGGGTATGCGTCCAGCTGGGTGTACCTGTTTATGGTCTGGCTGTAGTCGATGACCAGGCGGTTTTTATTGCCGGTCTTAACGACCACGACCTGGGCACGCCAGGGGCTGGTGCTCTCCTCGATGATGCCCTCCTTCAGGAGACGCTGCACCTCAGAGCTAATGAAAGCTCTGTCCCCGGCGCTGTACCGCCTGCTCTTGGTAGCGACGGGTTTGCAGTCGGGGGTGAGGTTAGTGAACAGGGAAGGTGGCGGGACCTTGAGGGTGGATAGGCCGCAGGTGTTACGCGGTGGGCGGTTTAAAATCTGCTGGTTGTCGACTGTGAGTGGGGGGAGGGGTCTGCCGTATGCTAGCGTGACGCTTTGGAGGTGGGATTGGAAGTCTAGGCCTAGTAGGACGGCAGCGCATAGCTGGGGCAGGACGAGAGGTTTAAAATTTTTATACTCCGTACCCTTAACCGACAGGGTCACAACACAGTAGCCGCTGATGTCTGTGGCGTGTGACCTCGATGCCATCGAGATCCGGTTGCGCGTTGGCAGGACAGGGAGGGAGTAGTGGCTCACCGTGTCTGGGTGGATGAAGCTCTCCGTGCTTCCGCTGTCGAACAGGCAGGTCGTGGCGTGGCCGTTTACTTTGATGTCCATCATCGACTTGGACAGGTGATGCGGGCGGGCCTGGTCCAGTGTGACGGAGGCTAGTGTATAGCTGAGCGAGTTGTTGTAGTCTGTGGTTGAGGCGGTAGTCGGGTCTAGAGGCACGGTGGCGGTCGGGCGTGGTGGGTAAAATGGCGTCTCCCACGAGGTTGGACAAAACGGCGGAGAAGATGGCTGCCCCCATAACTCACATGAGGCACTGCTGGTGTCGGTTGCCTGTATCAAAGATGGCCGCCCCATGACTCACGTGTGGGGATGCTGGCCTCTGTGGTCTTGATGGAAGATGGCCGCCCCCACAGCTCGCATGAGGCACTGCTGGCCTCTGATGATCCACCTCTGCAGGCCTTGGCGAAGTGGCCTTTCTTCATGCAGTTTGAGCAGGTAGAGTTCCTGGCTGGGCAGCGCGCCCTCGGGTGTTTCGCCTGGCCGCAGAAGAAGCAGCCGGCGGCCCGATCGCGGGGGTCAGAGGTCACAGCCGGTACCGGGGGTGGCGGTCCCGATCGGGTCCGAGACGCCGACGCTGAGGTAGGCCCCGGGGGGGGGGTGCTGCGGGGGGTATTGGGGTCGGTCCCGAGTCCCAGGGTCGCAGGTTACAGTACCTTGAGTATGCCTCGAGGTCCCGATGGGCCACTTCTAGGGAGCGAGCGAGGGCTGCAGCTTTGTCCAGGTCGAGGTCCTTTGCTTCCAGTAGTCTTTGCCGTGAGTAGTCGGACCGCAGGCCTTTCACGAAGGCATCGCGGACATTGTCTTCAGTATTTTCTGCCGCCGTTACCACTTTAAAGTTACAGTCTCTGCCGAGTGCTTGCAGCACCTGTAAAAATTCATCCACGGTCTCTCCTGGCTGTTGCGGGCGGGATCTTAGGAGGTGTCTGGCATACATGGAATTTACCGGGCTCAGGTATTGTCTTTTCAGCCGGTTGATGGCGTCCTCGTATGTTTTAAGGTCCCGGATGAGTGCGAATACTTTAGGGCTCACTTGGGCGGTCAGAACTCTTAGCTTGGATCTCTGAGGCACGCCGGATTCTCCCAGGTAGGACTCGAAACAGCTCAGCCAGTGTTCGAAGTCGAGGGCTGAGTTTGCTGCCTGTGGGTTTAGATCCAGGTACGGTGGTCTGAGGGCTCGCAGCCAAGCTGGCTGCTGTGGCTGTTGTAGCTCGGCGTCTGGCTGGTCGTTTTGCTGCTCGCTTTGCTGCTCGCTTTGCTGCTCAGGGAACGACATTTTAAAATTTAGCCAATAAAATTGATATACCTATCAATTCATCCAATGAAAAGCGACGAGTTAAGAAAGTAACTATAGGTTTTTATTGGCTAAATAACAGAGCCCACCCTCGTGGGTGATCGGATACAACAAGGAGGAATGCCAGCCAGTCGACTACCTTTATACCTGGGCAGGTAGGTGGAGTCATGGGCGGAGTCAGCAGTGGTCAGCCCAGGTATAACAGCGTGACAAGAGGCGACCTCGTATAGTGATACAACAGTGTGAACAGTGATAACCATAGAGTAACGATATAACAGTGATAACTATAGTGTAATGATAGTGAACGATAAAAGTGGTTTACCACAAAAGGCATCTAGCCAGGTTCCCTGGAGGCTCCCTGGCTCGGGGGAAGTGTGATCGGGTCCCGTGACCTCGGCTCACGTAGACAGCACTCTGGAACGGTTCCATACTTAAAACTTATAGGGGGAAAAATTGGGTGAGTAGCGCCACCTGTTAGCGCCTAAAGAGGCAGTCAGTGGCTGTAGCGCCACTGGCTGCACCTCCCGCAATATTCAGCAGGGGCGCTAATGGTGGCGTTAGCTTTTTGCGCTGCGCCACCACCAATGACGTCATCGGTGTGCGCAGTGCCCCATTTGCGCCCCGATCGCGATATTTGGTAGTGAACGCCGCTGTAGCGCCGTTCGCTACCCGCGCCCAGTTCATGGGGCCTTGCTGCGCCGGCAGAGGCGCAAGTTAAGGTGGAGGTGCGGGGCGGCCACTTTTTCGGTGGCCGCCTGCCAGCACCTCTGTCCCCGGCCTCCTGGTCCCCCCCCCATTGCCGGCTGTTTCCCGAGAGCCCGGCACTTCTCCTTGGTGCCGGGCTCTTTTGCCGGCGCTCGCGATCGGGGCTCGCGCTGTTGCAGGCCCCTCCCCCTTAACAGTGGGAGGAAGGCCTGCAGTACCGCAGCGTGCTGTGCCGCAGCGTGTGGCGCTGCAGCACGTAGCGCTGCAAAATTCACTTTCAGCGCCCTAAGAGGGATGCGGAGCGCCTTGAGCCGCGCCCCGTCTCCCTCTAGGGGCACTTCAACTGAATTTGCGGCGATCGCGGCGCAAAATCCAGCGCCCAGGCGAACTTTGCGCCGCTTGGGCGCCTCAGGCCAATTTCTAGGCCATAGACTACCGGTTCCTTACATAGAATTAAATTAAAACACCCTAACTTAACCTTCTACACATTACTTAAAATTATACTACCTAAACTATATACATCCGCCGCCCGTCTCCTGGCAGCCAGCCTAACCCCTATTTGGGCTGCTGCAGGCTGCTCCCTGCGGCATGGCTGCACTGATCTCCACTTCTGGTCCCTTGCAGCTTATGGCTGCTGGCTGGGGACCTCTGTCTTTCGGCTTCTCCCTGACACGGGAGGCCGCCCTTTTTAACTGAAGAGCCGGTGACCATACTTTTCTGGGCTGGGGTGGCCGAGGAGACCTTCTAGGGAGTGCTACCGGTGGGGCTACCCTGGTGAGCGGACCCTTGGCTCGGGTCACAGTCCTCGCTGTCTGGGGGCCTTCTTCCTCGGGTCTCTCCCTTCTCAAACCTGAACTGGGGACAGGAGATCCCTCACCACCGGCAGCCGGCGGCTGAGGGTCTTCCCCTCCAGGTTCAAAACCTGGTTCGGGCTCAGGGCCATCTGATTCGGGCTCCTTCACCTCTCGCACCAAGATCCTTGCAGTCCCTAATGCTGTGGCCATTTTGCAGGGGAAGGCTTCCACCCACTTGGAAAACATGTCAACCAGGACGAGGCAGTATTTGTAGCCTCCCTGGGCGGTGGGCAGGGGCCCGATGTAGTCGATCTGGATCGACTGCCGTGGTCCCTCTACCCTCCTAACATGTCCCATGGGCACCTTCCTTCTGTGGGGGTCAGGGTTATTTGCAGCGCACACAAGACAGCTAGCACAGAACTCGTGGACGTCTTCCCGGAGTCCTGGCCACCATCCCGCCTGTTCCACCCATTGCCAGGTGGTCTCAGGCCCGGGGTGTGTCGCTCCCGGACCCTCATGGGCCAGTTGAAGGAACTCCCTCCGGTGTTGCTGGGGTACTACCCACTGTTCTTCTTTGAACAGCATGCCTTCCCTTATGGAGAGGGCCGCTGCGCCGTAAGGGCCTTCTACCTTCCTGCCCTCCATTACTGCGCTAATGACGGTTTTCAGGACAGGGTCCTGGGCTTGGACCGTTTTAAGGGCCGGGGCTAACACTATTCCTAAGCTCCCTTAGGTCCCATCCCTGCCTCTAACTGCCGCCACGGGCCCGGACTCATATGGGTCCCAGAAAATGCCTGCGTGTGCACCCTCCTTGGCCAGCATGTCGGCTTGCTGGTTACCCTGGCTGCGGGGTTCTGTGGAGGAATGGGCCTTTGCTTTGTGTTTGAAGACCTCGCCTTCCTCCCCCACAGCTGCCAGGATTTTCTCCAGCAGGGGCTTTACTGTTAAGGGCCTCCCGTCGGCGGAGGTATACCCGCGACGGGACCAGATGGCCAGGTACTCCGTACACGAGTTGCAAGTGAACATGCTGTCCGAGCAAATCGTGTATGGGGTAGGGAAGATTTCGGGGTGGGTAAGCACGTACACCACCGCGGACAGTTCAGCCTGTTGGGCGCTCATGGTGCTGGGGAGCTTGATCGCCAGGGCAATGTTTGCCGTTGGGTCATAAACTCCACAACCCGTGAGTCGTTCGCCAGCAGATACCATGCTGGAACCGTCTACATAGATTTCGCGGCCTGAGGGATGTATCCTGGCCCGTAAACCTACGTTCACCTCCCATACCCCTTCTATGGAACACCGATGGGCTGTTCCAGGATATACCATATTGGCCACGAGCTTTGGCTCGCAAAGGCCCCTCACCTTCAGATCCATCTGCGAGAGGAGGAGGGTCCAACGCGCAATGCGTGCACTGCTGATGTAGTGTCCGTGTGTAGATAAAGACACTGAAGACAGGAGTTGGTTCATAGGTATTTACTAAGCAAGTCTGGGGGGGGTTCTAAAGGATATACACAATACACAGGCTTATATAGCCCAAGTGGCAATTACCGGCATTACGCACACCTGGGGCTCTTAAAGGCACATACACCACAATTGCTCTTAAAGGCACATACACCACAATTCCTCCCCTTCTAGCTAACTAGTACATCATATTTTAAGTAATTATTAATTACATGTTATATGCAAAATCATATACATTGCTGTATTAATTAATTATAAGTTAGTCTCTCAGGAGGCTTCCTGACTCGGTCCGGATAACGCCTCGGGGGTGTAGTAGTTTCTGGTGGTGTAGTAGGTTCTTCTGGCAAGGCTGATTCGGCTTGAAGGCCAGTGTCGGGTTCATCGGGTTCCAGTATCACCGGATCGGAGGTAGATATGGGTATCTCTACCTCATCGTTAGATGTATAGCGTGGTGGTGTAGGTTGTCCCTTTTCGGATGACTTGATGATTTGGTCAGCATGGCGCCTTATTATGCTTTCTCCGATGTCCACGGTATACATCAGTGGTCCTAGTCGTGTGCAGATAGTTCCAGGCTGCCATTTCTCGGTACGGTAGTCCCGGGCCAAAACCGGTTGGCCTATCTGGAAGGCCCTAGTTGGCCTTTCATTCATGCCCTGAAACTGCCGGTTCTCCACGTCCCTTCGGATGTTGGGCTTGACCAAATCCAGCCGGCATCTTAGGTTTCTATTGTAGAACATCATGGCGGGAGTTTGGTTTGTAACCATATGTGTTGCATTCCTATATGCAAATAAGAAGTTATCCACCTTGTGCTGAAGTTTTATGTCTTCATTACCCATGGCCTTTATGACCTTCTTAAAGGTCTGGACAAACCTTTCAGCCAATCCATTGGTGGCGGGATGGTATAGGGCGGACGTGTAGTGCTTTACCCCATTGTTCTTTAAGAACTTTCTGAATTCTTCGGACACAAATTGCGGTCCATTATCAGAACATATTTGTTCCGGCAGCCCATTCCTGGCAAATATGGTCCTTAATACTGTGATGGTTTTTTCCGTGGTGGTGGAGGACATCTTTATTACCTCCGGCCACTTGGAGTGTGCATCAACTGCGATTAAGAACATTGAGTCCATAAATGGACCAGCAAAGTCGATGTGCACCCTTTGCCAGGGAGATGAGGGCCACTCCCATGGATGTAGAGGGGCCTGTGGCGGAGCATTTTGGACCTTCTGGCATCCTAGGCAGCTCTTGGTCATGTCTTCAATGTCTCCATCGATACCTGGCCACCATACAAACGCCCTAGCTAGGTTCTTCATTTTCACTCCACCCAGATGCCCCTCGTGAAGCTCCTTTAGCACTTTATCCTGGAGTTTGGGTGGAATCACCACTCTGGATCCACACATCAAGGTTCCTCGGCACACTGACAGCTGTTCTCTTCTTTGCGAGAATGCTGGCAACAGTGGTTCGCCATGTGCTGGCCATCCCTTCATTGTTAAATCGTAGACCCGTGAGAGAGTAGGGTCATTTCTTGTCTCCCTTTCAATGGCAGAATTTGTCACCGGTAGACATTCCACTATGGTAGAGTGGAATATCTCTACTGGGTCTACTGTAGGTGCCTCTTCTATCGTTGGCAACGGCAGGCGCGATAAACCGTCAGCATTCCCATGCTGTTTTGACCCTTTGTATTCAATGTTGTATTGGTGTGCCCCTAGAAAAAGGGACCACCTCTGTAGTCTTTGTGCCGTCATAATGGGGACACCTTTCTTAGGGTTGAATATGGAGATGAGGGGTTGATGGTCAGTCAGCAAGGTAAATTTTTGTCCGTGTAGGTAATGGTTGAATTTCTTCACTCCCCATACCAGGCTGAGTGCTTCCCTGTCTATCTGGGAATAGTTACGCTCAGCTGAGTTCAATGAGCGTGACGCAAAAGCTATCGGCCGTTCCGAGCCATCAGGGAATCTATGGGACAATACCGCTCCTATGCCGTAAGGGGATGCATCGCACGCCAGTCTGATTGGTAGTGATGGGTTGTAATGAGCCAAAACTTTCTCGGATGTGATTAAGTCTTTACATTTATGGAAGGCACGTTTACAGTCTTCGTTCCATTTCCAAATCACTCCTGTGTGTAGAAGATCATTAAGAGGGTGTAGAATAGTTGATAAGTTCGGTAAAAATTTATGATAGTAATTTATTAATCCCAGGAATGACCTCAATTGTGAAACATTTTCAGGTGCTGGGGCTTTTATAACTGCTTCAATTTTTTCAGGTGACTTATGCAACCCTTCCTTATTAATTATGTGGCCACAATATGATATCTGATTTTGGAAAAATTCGCACTTGGGGCGATTTGCTCGTAGGCCCCGTTCTTTCAGCCTAGTGAGCACCTGCTCCAAATTGGCAAGGTGCTCGTTGTCGTTTTCTCCTGTTATAAGGATGTCGTCTAAGTAGCACTGAGTCCCCGGAATCCCTTGCAGGACTTGCTCCATAGCTCTTTGCCAGATAGCTGGAGCTGATGCTACTCCAAAAACCAGTCGATTGTACTGGTACAGGCCTTTGTGTGTGTTTATTATGAGATACTTTTTAGAGGTCTCCTCAACCTCCATCTGTAGATATGCCTGTGCCAAGTCAATTTTTGTGAAACGTTTTCCTCCGGATAGTGAGGCGAAAATATCTTCTATCCTCGGAAGAGGATACTGTACCGTGTGAAGGACCGGGTTTACAGTCACCTTAAAGTCCCCACAGATGCGAATTTTTCTCTGTTCCTCAGAGTTATTTTTCAATGCTTTTTTCATGACTGGAACGATGGGTGTTGCCCATTCGCTCCAATCTATTTTGGATAATACGCCTGCCTTTTCCAAATTCTCCAGCTCTGCCTCGACTGCCGGACGTATTGCGTATGGCACCGGTCTTGCCTTAAAAAATTTTGGAATTGCTGCATCTTCCACTTTTATTGAGACGGTGATGCCTTTCAAGGTTCCTAGTTTCTCTTGAAACACTTCTTTGGCGTTGGCCAAGATGTCTTTTAATCGTTCAGGTATGATGTCATCATTGTTTTTTTCCTTACTGGTCACCGTCAGTGCCTGAATGGAGTGCCAGTCTAAACGTATCTTCCTTATCCATTCACGTCCCAACAACGGTGGACCACCATCTTGTAGAATGTATAAATACAACTTTTGTATTTCTTTGCCGTTGTATACCACAGGAACCTTTATTTTTCCTTTGGGGTATACTTTCTGCCCCGTATATGTTTTTAAGATAATGGATGTGTCTTTTAGAGGTATATGCGAAAATAGCCTCTCGTAATCTCGTCGATTTATTACGGTTAGAGCTGATCCTGTATCTAGCTCCATTTTAACTGGGGACCCTGCTATTATGAGGGTACCCCAAATGGTCTGGTAATCTTCATTGGCAATTACATTATGTAATTTGAGAGAGCTTAGTCTCTTGTTCCTGGAGTCGCTATCGCTCTTCTGGTCTTTGGAGCTACTGTCCGTCATCATTTGTACCTTTCTGTGCTTTTCCTTATTGATTCTTTTCCCGTTAGTGGATTTTTTATTTTCAGATCGGCATACACGTGGAATGTGTCCCATCTTTCCGCATCGCCTGCATGCTTTTTCTTTGAACCAGCAATCCCTCTGGTCATGGTTGGATCTGCCGCAGCGATAACATCTCTCGAAACCCCGTGTCATTTCATGGGTGCCGAAGTCCTGTTGCCGTTGCTGTATCTTTGCCGCTCCTATTGCACTGAAAGCCTTGTCCAGTGTTAAATCTTTTCCAGAAGATATCTTTTTCTGTGTTTCTACACTTAGGGGATCGCAGATGAATTTGTCTTGCAGAGAATCTGCCAGTCCTGCCTCGAATTGGCAGTGTAGGGTATCAACAATCTCCTCAAAATTCTTGTCCATCGGTTCGGCTGGAGTGATTAAGTTGCGTAACAGCTTGTATGTTTCTGCACCCATTAGATCCAGAAGCACTGAAGCTTTTTTTTCATCTTCTATTCCATTTGCGGTGCAAAACACCTCCACTCTTTCTACATATGTGGTCCAATCCTCTATCTTGTTATCAAAAACATCAATATTGCCAAAGTTAGGCTCTGTTTCGTTATCAAAAGCATCAATATTGCCAGACTTAGGCATTTCAAAAAAAAGATATGGCGCTTCCCGCGCTTTTTTTTTTCTCTGTAGCAACGATATGGCGCTTCCCGCGCTTTCCCGCCGCTGCTACCGATAACAAGGCTGTTTTACTGTGGTTTCCGTTTATTCACTGTTGGAGACTCGTTCCCGACGGAGGTCTAAACGCTGACCTGCTTGCTGCGCCGGCCGTCTCCCGAGTGCACCCTCCCAGTCCGTTATTGCTTGCCTCCGATTTCGCTGCCTGTCTCAGCTGTAGAGCCCGCCGCTGGAGCCCCAGCCTGAAGCCCAGGAAGGATTAGCGCAGTACCTGTCACCAGCTTGGCCAGCTGGTGAAACCACAGTTTCTATTACTTCCTTGAGTCTTCTGGACGCTGGAGGAATCGATGTCCTTGAGGTGCTGCTGAATTGCAGGTAAGTCCGTTTCCACTTCGTCGCCACTGTAGTGTCCGTGTGTAGATAAAGACACTGAAGACAGGAGTTGGCTCATAGGTATTTACTAAGCAAGTCTGGGGGGGGTTCTAAAGGATATACACAATACACAGGCTTATATAGCCCAAGTGGCAATTACCGGCATTACGCACACCTGGGGCTCTTAAAGGCACATACACCACAATTGCTCTTAAAGGCACATACACCACAGCTGACTGTCCCATCTTTAATCCTCCCGTCCAGAAGCATCTGGGTGGGTGTGTGGTGTGTGAGGAGGGTGATGGGAGAGGTGCCTGTGAAGATCAGGGATCTTTTCACAGCCCAATACGTGGCCAAAAGGTGCCATTCGCAAATTGAGTAGCTCCTCTCCACATCAGTGAGTACTCTGGAGGAGTAGACCACGGGCCTTAGCCTGCCGTGCCGCTCCTGGAGCAGCACAGCACTGAGGCTATCCCCGCTAGCCGCTACCTCCATGAAGAACTCTTTCCCTCCATCTATGGCTCCTAGGGCTGGTGCGGTCTGCAAGTCTCCCTTGAGCTTGACAAATGCTGCCTGGCAACCCTCATCCCCAGACCACGCCACTCCTTTGTGTAGGAGTCGGAGCAAAGGGGCTGCTGTGGCTGCATAGTCTTCAATGAAGTCCCTGCAGTACCCCGTTAACCCTAGGAATGACCTCACACCTCTCACTGTGTTGGGGACCGGCAACTCTTGGACCGCTTCCCTCCTAGCCTTGTCTATGGCTCTCCGCCATACACTGGTGGAAGATGCTGGGGCTGTTATGGAAGCCTTGTGGCAAGCAGTTCCAAGTACACTGTTGCCCTTTAAAAGTAAAAGCGAACTTATACTGGTCCTCCCTCCTCAAGGGGATGGACCAAAACCCATTTGAAATATCCAGCACCGTGAACGTGGTCGCGGATGCTAGAATATTCCCGATGAGGTCGGCAACTGCTGCCACTGTGGGGGCGCACACGGGGATATTGCTGTTGAGCACCCGATAGTCCACCGTGGCTCTCCATGAATTGTCCGGTTTTCTAACCGGCCAAAGCGGAGAGTTAACGTGGGTGGCTATGGTCCTCAACACTCCCTGCTGTACTAAATAGGACATGGCTGCCTCCATGTCGGGCTCTGCTTCTCTGGGGAAGTTATATTGTTTCTGGGGCCGGGCCATGGGGTCCCCGTCTACTCTGACCTCAAACCCGGTGACCCTCCCGCAGTCATGTTGGTGCGTGGCAAACGCAGCTAGGTGAGCCTGCACGAATGCCCGAAATTCCCCCGGAACACCGTCGACCATGAGCCCGAGGTTGTAACCTTCTTTCGGCTTCACAGTACACAGGGTCCCCTTCCCTTCCTTGCTCGGGATGACTACTACACCTCCCTCTTTACCTGTATTTGCTCCCCAAAGGCAATGATTGCGGAGATCCACGAGGATCCCGTGGCCCACGATGAAGTCGGCCTCTAGGATCCCCTTTCCTCCCTCCGCTTCCCATTTCACCAGGATGCACGTCCACTTGGTCCGGAGCATGCCCAGGCAGATTGAGAGTGGCTTGGAGAATGCTCCTGCCTGTTCCTTACCGGTGAACCCCGATAGAACGTATGGAACCCCGCTAGACAGAGGTGAGGTGGTGGGGTTAGCTGCGTGGATCACGGTGCATGATGCTCCCGTATCCAGCAGATAAGTTCCTTTAACCTTCTCTACCTCCATCTGCACGAGCGGTCTCTTCCATCCGTCATACCGGAGAGCACACAGGTAGACAGGCTGCGCGGGCTCCAGTCATTGTGGGGTGTCAAAGGGGGCCGAGGGAACCACCACACTGGTGGTGGCTGCTATTTTCCCCTGGCTGGTCAGGAGGAGAGATCGTATCGACTCCAAGAGTGGCTCGATTGCAGAGGGAGGGATACCTGGCTCTGCCTTTTGGGCTGGGGCTGATGAATTCTTTCCCTTATTCTCCTTCCAGGGATTCTTACAATCCTTTCGCCAGTGGCCATCCTTCCTGCACCCGTAACAGTTTAACTTAGTCTGGGAGGGACGGTTCCCCTCCTGGTGCCACTCTTTCTTATTCTGGCCCCCAGGTTTAACCTCATGGACTTTCCCCTTGGGTTGGGGTGTCTCGATACCGCTTATATTTTTAAATGCTATCGTGAGCTGGCGGATCACTGTTTCCTCGGTGGTCTGGGGGCTACTGGGGTCAAACCAGGCCGCAGCCTGGGCTCGGATTTGGGGCAGGCAGTTTGTCATTAGACAATGGAGCCAGTGGGTCAATTGGACTTGGTTCAGTAATGTCTGCGCTGGCATTCCCGGGCATGCGCTCCAGTAGACTGGCCACAGCCTGTCTGCGAACACCTGCGGGGACTCCCCTGGGAGCTGTACCGTTTTTTCCACCCGGGCGAACGGACTACCGTCATTGAGTCCCATGGCCTCCAATATCTCATTCCTCAAATCCTCATAATCTTTCTGCCCCTTTTTACATTCATCAGATAGGGTCTGGAGGAGATCACTCCCCAGAGAAAACAGCAGCATCTTAGCTTGCTCTGCGTCATCACAGTCATTGACGCACGCTGCCTGTTCTATCTCCCTGAAGTGCAGAGAGGGGTCTCCCTTTTCGGTGAGCTTGGGGATGTGACTAACCATGGCCCTGAGCTGTTGGGTGCCATGTGGCACCACAAACTGATTTTAGATGGCCCCTGGGTCCTCGTCATCAACGGGCGGGCCGTACCTCCGTTGTCGGAGAGGGTACACCGGTCCTGGTCCCGGCCTATCTAGCGGGGCCTGCTGTGCTTCCCCTACCACCTCATCCTCCACCTCCCCTTGCTGCCAGGACTCCTGAAAGCTCGGAGCTATGGGTGGCGGCCGTGGGACCTCTGATTCCCTAGCCAACTTTGTTCTGGGTACTGCCTGTGGAACGGTTCTGTTTGGGTTGCCGGTAAAGTCCGACTGGCCCGCCTTCAGGCTGATGAGGCATACCATGCCCTTCGCCCTCGATAAGGCCATGCCCAAACTTTCTATCTCTTCCCTACAGGGCCCGTGATCTGCCTCCTCGAACCCCCGGTTGCAGGCTAGCTTGGATGCTGCCTTTACCTCCCTTACTTTCTCCTCCTGCTCTTTTAAATCTTGGGTGAGGTCGCAAATCGTGTCCTGTAGCCTTATCTCGCTGCCCCTCGCCTCTCTAACCTGGTATCCTAAGTGCTCCATCTTGCGCCTAGCGCTGGCTTTACTTTCAGCTGTCTGGTATTCCAGGCGCTCTACCCTTGCTTGATGTTCCCGTTGCACCTCGACGGCCCGGGCCTCCAGGCACTCTACCTTTGCCTGGTGTTCCCGTTGCACTCTGAGGGCCCGGGCCTCCAGGCGCTCTACCTTTGCCTGGTGTTCCTTGGCCATCTGCACTATTTCTTGGCTTAACGCCTGAAGCGCCAGTAGCACCTTCTCTTCCGCTAAAACCTTATCCTGCATTTCTAGGGCCAATTTCTTGAGCTTGGCAGCCTGCGCTGCTACAACACTGTCCAACACTAGGACTTGTTTCTTATAACACATTAACCAGACTGCCTGTTCAATTGCCCTCATATGCTGTTTACTCGTCGTCCACTGGGCGGCGGCGTCTATGGGACACTCGGCCTTTAACATAGCGCCCACCCATTTCTTGGCGATATTGACCTTTCTACACACATAAGTGGACAACCTCTCTTCCATTGCGGTTTCTCCCTCCGCACCACTGTCTGTCATATCGCATACTGTCGCCGATGGTCCTGCCATGGTCGCCATTTCTGTAGGGGGTTTTGGTTTGGGGTTTTGTGTCTGGCCAGTCAGTCATATCTGAGCTGCTCCAGCCCCGTGCGGTTCGAATTGCTTCTCCTTTGGTTCTGCCCACCGGACTTATTTACAAGTAGCGATATAGACAAATGAGAACAGTGGTTCGGTGCAAAGAAAACCAATGTTTAGTAAAATAGAGAAACAATTACTATACAGAGAAAATCACTATGCATGCAACACAATTACACTTAGCGAGGGAGGAGAAATGGACACATCGAGGGAAAATGACTCAAATGACACTTTAGCAATTCCCCTTAACTCCCACCCTTTACACCTATCTAGATTGCCTTGTAGTGGGCCAGAAAGTTGATGCTCACCAGTCTAGGATGTTGAAACGCCTGCTCCATGCTCTGTTGCCTGCTGATGTCTTAGGTTTCAATCGCCCAAAGCAGAGATACCCCAGTGATTTAAAATGTAACTGCGGGTATTCTACTTCCCTGGATGGGCTCTTCGTCGATGATCGTCTCGCTGGGTTGATGGTACGGCAGGGCACCGGAGGCAAGGTGGGAGAGAGAGAGAGAGAGAGAGATGGCTTCCCGAGGGACGAGTTATACCCTTTCCGGTAGCCCTTATCTCCCGCCAGATCAGCTCATTTCTTTGTCTGGTCTGGACGTGTTCAAACTCATACAAAGGGTACCGATCTGGGCCCATCGACCTGGATGGCCGGTTAATCGGTTTTAAACGTCTCATCAGTGTTCCCCTTTGTCCAACTGGTTTCGTGATGGGGCCATTCCAGTCTGAATGCCCCGTTGATCGTTTGTAAACAGTGTCGATGTTCTCTAACGAAGGTCTGAAATGCAGCTAAGCTTGTCCCATTACATATTGAATAGGCCTTGCCTGCTCTTGATTGCTTGTGCAAACAACCTTGATGGGTTTTAATCAGAGGCCCGAATGCCACTGGGTTTGCTTCTCATGCATAAATGCAGAAGGTCTGTCTGCATTCGAGTTTCTGGAAAGTTCCTTCTCATAGTAATCGGAATCCAAGTTTGTGAGTCCAAACTGAAACTTACAGGCCTTGGCCATGAGGCTGACCGCAGCCATCTTGTTGAGCCCTGGATTCCAAACTCAGTCCAACCAGGGTTTCTTTAATAAACCAAAAGTAAATCTTCGGGGGAGGGAAACATGAAATTTGTGAATCCTTTCACCAGGTGGGTAAGTAACTGGGTTGATTTCAGCTGCCCACTTGCTTGGTTTCTGCCAGGCAGGTAGGGTTAAAATCGTCCCCTCCCCATTAATGTTCCTGCTAAGCTGGCCTGAAGATCCTGCGCAGGCCTCTCACCAGCTTCTATAGGGAACAAACCACACATGCGCAAAAATCTGAATGAGCCAAGCACTAAAAAAAAATTAGGGGGATTATTGCTCCCCATTATTTTAGCAGATAGACCACGTGGCCTTAAAAAACTGACAATTCTGCCTGCTGGGAGAAACAACAAACATTTTAATAGGAGCTATTTGGGAGAGTATTTGCTCTTTATTTTACAATGGGCCAGTAATTCCTGTCCCAACGCATGAGTACGGTCGGGGTACTCACGCGTCTGGCCGGAGGAAATGTCGGTTTTCAGCATGCACAGCGCATGCGGGGAAAACCGGCATTTCCTGTCCTCTGAACGAAGGGGTTCAGAGGCAGAATGCGCGCAACTGCACAGGCAGCGCGTGCGCAGTAAAATTCCTTTTTTTTTCCAAAGTTGCGCGCGTGTAAAGGCCTCCAGTCTTTACGCGTGGAAAAACAAGACGTAAGTATTTAGTTTTTCAGGTAAGTGGGCTTTTAGTACAATGTAGAAATTTTTTTCCCACAGGTTTGTTATTTTTAAAGAATTTACAGGATGGTAAGTTTAGTTTTAGACCCTATTTTTAAAAAATTTATTTTATTCAAAAAATTGATTAATTGTTTAAAACATTTAAAAAAAACTTATTTATAGTTATTATAATCAGTGGGATGTTTTTTAAAATTTTATTTAAAGTTAAAGTAGTGTTTTGGCAGCCCATACTTTTCATGAGTTTGACAGCTTACTGTCAAACTCATGAATGAGTTTCCCCTCCCCTGATTGGCTGTACAGTGCTCACCTGATCCCAGCCGGCACATCGCACTAACTACGCCGCTGGATCAGGTAAGCACATCGCGCCGACAGCTGAACCGGGCCTGTGACAGGAAATGCAAGCAGGCCCGGGCTTCAGAGTGCAGATCGGGGGCTTGCACGCGCGGCAAGCCCCTGATCTAATTTCAGGGCCAATACTTCTCCCTGCACTGTTGTTCCCCTTTTAAAAATAAAAGTTTTTACACTTGCTGCTTTACCTTTTATCTCTGCTGTGGAAAAGCATTTTTAAATATGTTTTGCTGCCTGCAGGATTTTTTTTTAATGAAAGAGATGGGCATAGATAGAGAAAATAGATAGAGATCTATTTGAAAATGTTATATTTCTGGGTCATCTACCCTTTTCACCCACTCAATTGGTTGAATGATTTAATAATCTTCAGCTCACTAATTGTGTTGGTGTTTTTTTCATTTAATTTCCACCTTTTCAGCTCTTGATGCTGGACTCAGACACGATAGACTAGAACAATCTACTATTTTAACACAGGAGTTACTTGTTTAAATGAGTCCTACCAATGTGATAACCATGCTGGCTGAGGTGGCCCAACAAGACCTGGCAGGAAACTGGCAGAGAAGGCTGGGGCTGTCTTATCTGGGTCCCACACTAATCAAAGACCCTTCCACCACGCTCCTGCCAGAGAGGAACGGCCACAGATTTTCAGCCTTACAGTTTTTCAGAAATATTTGATACATTTAATTGTATGTAATTCTTGTTGGAAAGAAGATTAGATGGAGGACTGAAAAACCCCTGACAAAGATTTAGTACTATGATATTAGTAGAAATGTGTAAAAATATGCATGACGTCTTCAGTGATGGTGTCCAATTTCCAGAAACTCCACTTTTATAATACAGGTAGACTATCCTTTATCCGAACTTCCGAAAACTGAAAACCTCTAAAAAACGAAAGTTTTTTTGTTCAGCGTAAGTCGTGCGCACGACATGACCAGAGTGGCGCACGACTTACGCTGAGCAGGGCAGCGGGTCACAGAGTTCCCTCCTGGGTAGGAGATTGCAGGCCGAGCCGGGCAGTGTGAAGGAGGTACCGGGAGAGTGAACCCAACAATACAACGGCCCGTCCGATAGCTGCAGCGGCCCGTCCGATATTCTTTTCTCCCGACCCCCCCCCCGACCTGTCCGATATTCTTTTCTCCCCCCCCACCCGACCCCCAACCTGATTTGTGGGCCAGCTTAGTAGGAGTCAGCCGATATCCGGCTTTCCAGAGAAGCAGGAAGGGGAATGAGACACGGAACAGTCGCAAGAGGTAGCCTGAACTTTTACAATTTATATTAAATACAAATTTCCCAGTCTTATAATAATACCTTCTGAAATCCGAAAAATTCCGAAAACCGAAACTCAGCTGGTCTCAAGGCTTTCGGATAAGGGATAGTGGCCTAGAAATTCAGTTGGGCGCGCCAGCCGTTAGCGCCTTAGGAGGAGTAGATCTCGAGCGCTAGGCGCTTATCGCCCGGGCGCAGCGCGATCTGCGCCTCTCCCCAACTTCAGGACACATTTAGCGCCGGCGCAAAGTCTTAGCGCGCGCCCTGCTGCGCACGCAGATCATGACGTCATTTAATAGTGCAACGCCCTTTGTGCGCCCCAAACCGGAACTTCACTCGCGCCGGCCCATTGTGCGCCGGGCGGCCCTAACGACTGTGAAGTGGAACGGTACACAGCCGTGCCGGGCCGCGGGAAGCGCTAATTAAAGGGCACTTACCCAGCAGTATAAAGGCCAGCCATTTTGCTGCATTCACTCTTGTGCCACGGTTTTTTGGACAGAGACCAAGGAGGAGAGCTTACTGGTTTGGACCAACACTAGGACAGGTATTTTTGGCTCAGGCCAGAGCTTAGCAATTATCTTTGCCTTCATTGAGAGCTCAGTGTTTGCCAGCATATAATGGGGGCTGCATTGGGTGCCAACGCTGACTTTCAGCCTTATGCCAGAAGGGCTTACAGACGCCGTGAGAGAGTGGCAGCCCTGGCCAGACGCAGAGGGGGCAACAGGCGTCGCCAACTGAGGCCTTACCCACCCAGGGTATACCGCCAGCAGTCCTCCTATCTCAACATGTCTGCCGCGATGTGTGTTAGGAGGCTGCGATTCAGAAGGGAGGTGGTTGCAGACATCTGCCAGCTGCTTCACAGAGATCTGCAGCCACAGCTGATGTGCAGGACGTCTCTTTCGGTGGCAGTGAAGGTGACGGTGGCTCTCAACTTCTATGCCACCGGCTCCTTCCAATCCGCTGCTGGGGACATCGCTAACATCTCCCAGTTCGCCGTGCATTGCTGCATCCGCCAGGTGACAGAAGCCCTTTTCACAAGGAGACATCAATTCATCTCCTTCCCCATGACCCTGGACAAGCAGCAGCAGCGTGCAGTGGGATTTGCAAGAATAGCGGGCTTCCCCATGGTGCAGGGCGCCATTGACTGCACGCATGTGGCTTTGCGGGCACCTCTTGAGCATGCCGAGGATTACCGCAACCGGAAGGGCTACCATTCCCTCAATGTACAGCTGGTGTGTGACCACAGGCAGCGCATCCTGGCTGTCAATGCCCGCTTTCCAGGCAGCAGCCACGATGCCTTTATCCTGCGACAGACAACTGTGGCTGACATGTTCCAGGCACAGCCTCCCCCAAGAGGATGGCTTATCGGGGACAAAGGCTATCTTTTGTGTACCTGGCTCATGACCCCGCTCCGCGCGCCCACGACCCCTGCTGAAGCGGCATACAACGAGAGCCATCAAGCGACTAGGAACATCATAGAAGAAACAATCAGCGTCCTCAAGCAACGGTTCCGCTGTCTCGATCGCTCCGGGGGAGCCCTCCAGTATTCGCAGGATCGAGTCTCCCAATTCGTCGTCGTTTGCTGCATGCTGCACAACCTGGCTATCCGCAGGACTCAGGCACTGCCACCTCACGTTGGACCACCACCTCAGGAGGAGGAGCAGGAGGAGCATGAGGAGGAGGAGGACGAGGAGTACCAGCCCAGGAGGGAGGCACAAGGTCCAAGGGCAGCCCGTCGGCGGCTTATTGAACGTCACTTCTAGGCCCCCTGTCAGGGAATGGCTTGTGCCAATGAAAGAACATGATTGCAGCCGCTCCGCAAGCCCTCAGCCGGTTAAGGCAACAAACACTTCAAAGATCAAACATGGACAATGTTAATAAATAAAATGCTTTATTGTTCAAACTCAGCTCCCTTCCCACATGAAAACCAAAAACAGACGAAACCCCCAAAAAACACTCAAACAAATTACTCGCTCCCACAACCTGGAGAGGATTAACAAAATAGTGCAACTAAAATGGCCGTCATTCTCGGCCTTCGTAAAAAACAAACATCACATCATCGGCCTTCAAAAAACAAACATGCAAATCTCGGCCTCAAAAAACAAACACAACTGGCCACACATTCGACTATTTGGCCCGCTAGGGCGATGCCTTGGCCATCTTTGTGTGGCCCCTGCCCGCCCTGCTGCTCCTCCTCAAAGTAAGGCCATTGGCTGCTGCAAGGCTGGGGGCAGGCGCCTGAGGGGCACATGTCGTGACGGCAGATGCCCTTGGGTGTCGGCCTAGTCGAGGTCTGGCCATCGAGCGGTCGGCTGTTGAATGCTGCAGCTGTGGCTGGCCAGCATCAGTCGCTGCAGTAGCTCCTGCCAGCTCCACTGGGGGAGTGGCAGTGGCGGCTGGAGGAATGAGGGCAAGCTGGCAGATGGCAGGCGCTCGCTGGTCGCCTGAGACACTGGCACTCGCCCGGGCCAGCACTGCAGCATGCGCAGCAATCTGCCGAGGGACAGACCGCTGTGCTGCTGCAGCGCGCCGGGTGCCCTGGCGATGCCTAGCTGACACAGCGAGTGTGGCAGCAGTGAGTGCCCGTGTTGACCAGTTCACTGACCGCATCAGAGCAGCCATTGACTGGACGGCACCACTGATCACCTGGCCAGTCGCTGCCAGAGCTGCCCCGAATTCCGCCCGACTCGCTGCCTGATCTGCCCGGAATTCTGCCCGACTGATGGCCTCTGAGGGCCCGAACTCGGCCACACTCCGAGAGAGGGACTCGATGGCCTCAGGCAACTGTGCCACTGCCACCATGAGCTCCATGTGCCGGCGCTCCGAGTCCACGGACAAGTCCTCGAGGCGTTCCATCTCCTCGGCGAAGACCATCTCCGGACTGGGGGCCGGACTCTCCCTCTGGGGAGAAGGCCGCCGAGCTGGCCGACCCTTCCTGCGTTGCTGTTCGCCGCTGGGCCCAGCAATTGGACTCCCCTCCGACGCATTCCCCCCTCTGGGGAGAAGGCCGCCGAGCTTCCACCCCCCTCCCGCGTTTCTGCAGGCTGCAGGTCCCATGAGCTCCCCTCCCCTTCGAAACTTCCGCCACGCTCCCCTCCAGGGAAGACGTGTCCCCTACATTGGCCTGGGTGGCCGCGGCTGAGGGTTCCCCTGATGGGCCGCCTTCCTCTTGCTCCTCCTCCTGCTCCTCTTCTGAGGGGCTGTCACTGGCAAGTTCAGGGACCTCCTCCTCACCATCTGAAAGCAGCAAGGCACAAGAGTAGCTTTAGACTGAGGAGAGGGCATCAGCAAGGGATGCATGAGTGGTGGCATTCAGCGCATTGGTCGGACAGTGGCAAAGGATGTAGATCTGATGCGCAAGTGGGACGAGAGAGGTCCAAACGTGGATGTCCTTACCATTGGTGGCCAGAACAGGGTCAGCATCTCCACATGCAAGAGGGCCAATCACCCGGGCACCCATGATGCGCTCCACGCGATGTTGAAGCTCGGTGAGCGGCTGGATCTGGGGCCGGCCTCCCCCGGTCGCAGTCCGGCTCTTCCGATTATTTGCCAGCTTGGCCTGCAAGAGAAAGGACGGCCTCTAAGTACAGTGTGTCGCCCTGATCTTGTGTGCACTGCCTCCCATGGTGGAATAGCCTGGCCAGTGTGTCGCCCTGATCTTGTGTGCACTGCCTCCCATGGTGGAATAGCCTGGCCAGTGTGTTAAGTGCAGATTGTGCAATTGATGTTCATGCCTGTCCCATCGCTGCTGGATGAGGGCTGGCCATTAGGGCTTTCAGGTCCCTTTGCCCATAATGTGAGGTGCACATGCAAGGATGAGGAGGTCACTGGAAAGGGTACTCACCCTGACAATCCGCGTGAGGTCATTAAACTTTTTGCGGCATTGGACACCGCTCCTGGGGACCTCGCTGTTGGCTGACAGCTTGCTGGCGACATGCCTCCAGGCTCTCCTGTAGACGCAGAACGGCGCCCTCTTGCCATTGTGCAGGTACAAAACATGGCGCCTCTTCTCCACAACACCAACCAGCACACTCTGATCACGCTATGAGAAGCGCTGCGCACGTTCACGGGCCTTCTCCATGGCTTCAGGCGCTATTTGGGTCCAGCAGCAGTGTTCAGGCCTAGCTGCAGGGCTCCACTATCCAGGGCGTGGCAGCAGACACAGTCGACCCTTCCCCCTTAAGAGCTGGCCGGCGCCAGGGTGTCTGCTGTCAATCACGAGATGGCCGCACCTGCGCTGCGCCCGGCCTCGGCGCTATCGATCAGCACCTCCGGCTTAGCGCCCAAACAGAGGCGTCCAACACCAGTTTTAGCGCTCGAGCGAACTCTTAGGGCGAAGCTAATGAATATCGGAGAAGTAGCCTCGATTTGGCGGCGGGCGCAAACTTTAGCGGCCGCCCCACTTTACCGCCCCAAAAGTGGCTACAATGAATTTCTAGGCCAGTGTACCTGTATTTAGTTTTTAAAAAACTGTCGGATGATCAGCTTGACAAGTTTTAATTTTAATTTAAAAAAGACGAATGTATCTTAAAAGTTGGTAGAAATCTACCAAATGTTCTGTGGCTAAAACAAGTTGCGACGACACAAATGTAAAAGACCTCAACACTCCAATAGTGATGGCATTTTGCGGTAAACAGCCCTATGTGTACCTATAGAAAATAGTTAATTGGAGGAAAGGACAATATTAATTGGGTGAGCTTGTACCAAGGGCTACTTAGTTAGTCTGTCTATCTATCTGCTGTGCCTGGAATCTGGATAGGAATTTCATAGGTCAGGAAGAGCTCATGCTAAGTATATTATTGACAAATGTATCTAACCCCCAACCCAAAGACTGTCATTGTAAAAGTCAGAGACACCAATGGAAGTTGCTTCAGGACATCTGTAATTGCCGACATGAGTTACTAAATGGTTTTGTGCAAAGCAGCTTCAAGACACTGTTTAATAAGAATTGCGTGTTAACACTGAGACTGAAAAAATTGTATTCATCTGAACTGATGCAGAATTCTAAATGTTTACTAGTTTCTAAATCTCCCCCTGTTTCTGTGTTTTGTAACAAGGAAAAACACTAATTAGAATGGATAATTTTGTTATTTTTTAGTCCATGACAAGTCAGTTGAAATTGCTTTATTCCATGATGCCCTACTAGTAGGGAATAAATCAATCTCAACCAATTTCATGGACTAGGAAAAGGGTACAGTTAACGAAATGCTCAGGCTGAACCAGGCTGTGTGAAACCTTGGCATTTTGTCTTGCCTAGAGCTGAGCTTCAAGTCCCACATGTTATCCATCACCAAAACCATTTAATTCCACCTCTGCAACATAATTTACCTCCATCCTACCTCACCCCAACATCTCCAAAACCCTTATCCATGCTTTTTTGGCACCTCTATACTCAATAGGATGGTAATGGCCTAAAAATGGGGTTGGTAGCCTTTAACACCATTAACACTGGCGATATGGTGGCTCCATTGTTAAAGGGGCCTACCCCCGGGTGGCCAAAGCGCCTGCCTGATTCAGGTGATAGGCCCCTTTTAATATAGTAATCGGGGTCCTATGACGTAAATAGGTCCACGATTGCCATTTTAGGTCGCAACTGGTCAGAGCCTGTGCAGTGCCAGGGCAGGTCAACAAACACAGTGATGAAAGGTAAGTGGGATTTGGTGCAGGATAGATACAAGTTTTGGATGAGCTAAGTTTATGGAGAGTTGAGGATGTGAGGCCATCCAAGAGAACATTTGAACAGTCGAGTCTGAAGGTGATAAAGGCATGGATGAGGGTTTTGGCAACATATGGACTGAGACAAAGGCAGAGATAGGCGATGTTACAGAGGTGGAGGTAGGTAGCCTTTGTAATGAAGAGGGTATAGGGTCAGAAGCTAATCTCAGGGCCAACTAGGTTGCCAAGATTGCAAACAGTCTGGAACTGCAGAAGTAACAATGCAGGGATGGGAAGAAAAGCCATTGTTGGAGATGCTATGGCTACAATCAAATAGGTAAGAGTGGAACCAAGTGAGGGCAGTCCCATTGAGCTGGTCATTGGAGGAGAGTTATTGGCAGAGATAGTGTGGACACCTACATCAAAGGCTGCTGAGAGGTCGAGTAGGATTAGAAGGAATAGTGTACTAGGGTCACAGTCACAGAGGATGTCATTCATGACTTGCTGAAGGCTGTTTTGGTCCTGTGACAGGGGCAGAAACCTGATTGGAGAGATCAAACAGGGAGATGCAGGAAAGATGAGCACAGATTTGGGAGGCAACAACACATTCAAGGACTTTGGAGAGGAAAGGGAGGTTGAAGATCAGGTGGTGGTTTGCATGGACAGAGGGGTTGAAAGTGGGCTTTTTGAGGAGGGGGGTGATGACAGCGGTTTTGAAAGGGAGGGGGTTAATACCTAAGGAGAAGAAACCATTTATAGAGGAAAGAATCATGGCTTTTCCTTGCTGCTGTTGCAAACTCATTGAACATCTTACACATCTGAGTGGTTAATGCCTCACCATGACACAGGAATAAGTGGGAAAGTGGACTTTTACTTTAAAATCTAAACTTTTGGTGCATGGCTTGTTGTTTAGAAATCACTGGACAGTCTGCACAAAAAAATGGGCCTTTTCAAATCCAGAAATGGGAGGCAACCCTAGTGTATGTAGGCTGAAGGATTGAAAGCAATCAGACATAAAGATGTAAAAGAAATGTGTTACCAGAGCTCCCTAGCCATTATAGCTAATAGATGAAAAGAAATGCTATTTTTAAACTCGTCCCTGTAGAAATCTAATAACTGAAACATTATGGAATACATCTGGAGATTAAAATCTCAAAGATGATAATGCTATCAAGCATATTTGGAATAGTCTAAGTCCAGCAGTAAAGTAACTCTTGCCACTGAATGTTTAAGTGAAAATATTGAAAAGGTAGTTTATGACAACCTAGACAATGAACAACAACACCTTTCATTGATACAACACCTGTAACGTAGGAAAATGTCCCAAGGCACATCGCAGCTGCCTAATCAGACAAAATAGGGCAAGCACAGGGTTGAATTCTAAATAGCTCCAAATGTTCATTAAGATTCATAGTACTATAAGCTCGCTATCTTTTTTTCTGATTATACCTTGTGAAGCACCTTGCAATGTTTTTTGCTATGTTGAAGTGCTATATAAATTCAAGATGTTGTTGCTGCTGCTGCCTTCTGAAGCCTAATACCTGTAGTTGTATTACAAGCTTCATCATTGCAGGAAAACACATGGCCAGGAATTTCCTCGGGTGTTCTGCCGACTGGCCGGCGTAACTTTGGGGGAGGATCGGTGGAAACCCATTTTACACGTTACTGGGGTTTCTGCCGACCTCCCGCCAAATTTACAGTTGATAATCGGGAGAACCCTGAGGAAATTCTTGGCAGTGGAATCAATAAATAATATGATGATAGATTGATGGAGAGAGGGGTTATGGACACACACAAAGAATGTAGATTGAAAAACCACGGGCCTTTAATCCTGGCACAGCACTGGGTAGGGCTGCCCACCCCACCCCTGTTCAGGAACCTCTGCCACTTAGCCCAGTGTCGGGGGAGGAATCCTTCATTTCAATAATCCTGGCAGCTGTCCAAGCCACTGCAGAGCAGCTCAGGTGCCTGCCAGTCCAGGAAGGCCGCAAAATACAGCAGATACTACTGGCACCGGTGGGGGGGGGGGGTGGGGGTAGGGGGGGGTGTTGCTGAGGTACCCTCCTAGAAACAGTGACCCATTATAACCTTTATAAGAGAGCCAAGATAAATCAGCAAAGAGAAAAAAATCTTTGGGCCCGAGGCCACGACCCAAGCCTGGACCCCCCCCCCCAGCTCCTCCCACCACACTCCGCCAGTGGGCCTCACCTCTGCCCCTGCAGCAGGCCATGCATCTCCTTTCGCTGGATGTAACAGCCGCTGGTGTTCCGTCAGGCCAGGAAAAAGGAAACTCCCAACCTGGGAGTCCCCTCCCCCAGCCATGCCCTCACTGACATGGGTGACCTTGTTTTGGGCAGACAGAGTTTCTGCCCCAATCGTGTCCCTGTGGAAATTAGTGGCGAAGGCCAGGGCCCTGCTGTATCTGAATCCCAACCCAATGTGGTCTTCCACCACATTGCTGCCAAACTGACAGTGGGAGTGCGCCGGAAGGGCTGTGGATTTTTGGCCCCTGATTGTCAGTACCAGTGCTCCTCTTCAAATTGTTAAAGAAGAAGTTAGCATTGACCTCAGCATTATTGCATTTGTTTCTGTCTTTCCATTTTGTTTAAACAGTGAATGCTGATGCTATCGCCTAGGAAACTGGGTTGGATGAGTCAATTAGCCCAGCAGGGTGAGACAGCAGTAGAGATGCAGCCATTAACCTAGGATACTGCGACAATTGTATTATTTCAACTGCGTACATTAATTCAGCCCACTTGAGTTGTCACTCCCAAGAACTCCTTGAAGCCAATTCCCTAGACAATATCATCAGCGCTGCCTGTATAAAATGGTAAAAAAAGGCAGAAAAGTATATTCTTGAAGTAATGCGTTATCCCTTTTAGCTGATATTGAAAAGACTTGATTTTAAAAAAGACTGTGGAAATCCCCTACATCCCTGCACACTGCAAGCACCGCTTCTTCAGCTGGAGGGGGCTAAAAACACTATTTGATGAGCTGGTGCCACAAAATTTCTGTGCACTACACAATGTAAATATATGTAAAACCATTGTAGAATTGGTAGAATCTTCCCTGTGGGATTTTGGAAGGTTTGCTTTGAACACAGAGCTGGGTGAATCACAATCAGAGTGGATCCCAAACAAAATGGAAGAATTTGGTGTTAGTAGGAATTTGGTGGAGAGGAGGAAGGCGGTTTCCCACGTCCAACTCAAAAGAAGAAGTGGAGCCACAGAACCCGAGGATTCAAAGTTAAGTATCTAGATATCTAATATTTAGATTCTTTGGCCAACAAATTGGCCCAATTCCGGCCACGGGTTTTCGCTATGATCCGATCAAAAAATGGCGGTCGCTACTCTAGCGCCCTTCTCTGGCACAGGACTCAGCGGCCGCCATTTTGGTGAGGACCGATAGCAGCACGGGCCCTGGAAGTGTAAATGAAGAGAGGTGACGTGCACGCCAACTTAACGTCACCTCAGCGAGCTTGGACCTTCGCGTTGAGTTCAGCACTGGGTCCTAATCTCGCTATGAAAACCCAGCATTCAGCAGACCAACAGAGATTCTGTCAGCACCTCTTAAAGAGACACACACATCTTTCAGGTAAGTTTGCATTTAAGCTTTTGGACTGGATTTTAAAATTTTTATTGGAGTATTGCTTTGGTGTAATACAGGTTAAAAGTTTTTTAAGAGTGCAGGGAGTGCTACTGGATGCTTGCAAGGCATCAAATGGTAAAGGAAGGCCTCTGAGAAGAGAGAAAATGCAGTACATACTCATCAGGTCAGGTAACAGCTGTGGAGAGAGAAACAGAGTTCACATCTCAGGTCGTTATGCTGCCTGACCTGCTGAGTATTTCTAGCATTTTATGTGTTCCTTTCAGATTTACAGCATCCGTCACAGAGGGAAGAGGAAGAAGCAGAAGAGGAAGACACAGAAGGGGAAGAAGCAGAAGAAAGGATCCAACCCAGACAGCCCCTTTCTGGCTATGATATCCAGGATGGAATCATCTGCTTGCAGTCCCAGTGACTACAACCCCAATTCCCCTTTCAACATTTATCCTACACATAACCATCCCTTTGTTACTGACCATCACAGTGTCCTCTTGGCCACAATGCAGAAATAAAAGCCACCACAAAGCAAACTTTCCAATCCAACAAGAAATCAACTCATCACCCGTATGCATTCCCTTAGTGACTGTCTTGTGTGTGCCTTTGTCTATCCTACTGATGTCATGCAGTGCTACCCCAGTGGCTGCAGCATGACTGGTGGAAGGCTGCTGAATTTCAGTGGGGGACACTGCAAAATGGCCTTGCTGGTCGACCTTGAGGAGCTGGTGGCTGGGAATGTCAAATCAAATGACGGTGTTTCTTCTTTTTTTCTTTTTCTTCTTTTTCTTCTTCTCTCTCCTCTCCCTCTTCTTGTTGACCCATTGGCTAGGCAGGCTGCATTTCTTGGGTGTGTGAAATAAGGAAGGCACAAGGGTGGAGTTGTGGTGAGGGGAGGGCAGTAAAGCAAGAGGTGCATGTGAGAAGGAGGATAACGTATAAGGGCACCAACATCTTGTAACCTTTCAGCCCTGCCGTTGGCCAAGGGCTCAGCCATGCCCCTGCCAAGAATGGCCAGCACCGTCTCCTTCAAACACGATTTCCTGTTCATAAATCCGTGTTGATTCTGCCCAGTCATATTACGATTTTCTAAGTGCCCTGTTACCACATCTCTAATAATAGATTCTAGCATTTTCCCTACGACTGATGTCAGGCTAACTGGCCTATAGTTCCATTTTCCCTCTCCCTCCTTTCTTGAATAGCGGGGTTATATTTGCTACCTTCCAATTCAAGGGGATCGTTCTAGAATCTAGGGAATTCTGGAAGATCAAAATCAATCTCGGTAGCCACCTCTTTTAAAACCCTAGGATGTAGGCCATCAGGTCCAGGGGATTTGTCAGCTTTTAGTCCTATTAATTTCTCCAGCACTATTTCTTTGCTAATACTAATTTCTTTAAGTTCCTCATTCTCAGTAGATGCTTGGTTCCCCACTATTTCCAGAATGTTTTTTGTGTCTTCTTCCGTGAAGACAGATACAAATGCCGGAATTTTCACATTGGAGAGCGTGCAGGTTTGGGAGCAGGTCGGTGGTTAAAAGCGCAGCAATTGATAGCGTTTCGGCGACCCCCCCATAGCTGCACCGACTTCCGCCTTTCACTGGGGCATGTTTCAAGGCGTGCAACGGACCCGCTCGGGAGAGGCGGGCGACCTCATTGAGGTTGTTAACTCCTCGTTTACAGACCCTGAACTGCCTTTTTAACGGCAGGTTTGAACATTAACTGGTTGCGCACGGGATTCACGCACCTTGAGAACCTTGCCTGTGAGGGGAGGCGGAAGCTCCTTGGCCATTGTGCGAGTTCATTAAGTGACAGCTGGAAAAAGCACATAAATACTCCCACATTACACCTGCTTCCTTGACTAAGAGAAAGGCTCTTGCTGATTCCATTTTATGCAGAGATTTAGCTGTCAGGAGTTTGCAGGTGTATCTGAAACCTTGGAAGCCACACTCACCACGTTGCAAGTCACTATCAGAACATTGAGGGATTGGGCCTCTGATCACCACGTTACCTGCCATCTATTACATCAGCATGGTGCCACTTATTCTGTCTCAACTTGGAGCTCAGAATCAGATCAAGATGAGCCCCAGCACCAACAACACCAGCAGCAGCAGCAACTACACCAGCAGCAGCAACCACACCAGCAGCAGCAGCCACACCAGCAGCAGCAACAACAACACCAGCAGCAGCAACAACGCCAGCAGCAGCAGCAACCACACCGGCAGCAGCAGCAACAACACTAGCAGCAGCAACAACACCAGCAGCAGCAGCAACAACACCAGCAGTAGCAACAACACCAGCAGCAGCAGCAGCAACAACACCAGCAGCAGCAGCAACAACACCAGCAACCCTCTCAATGACCTGATGCTCCACAGGAGAAAGGGGGTCCACACAGGGGTGCACCAAGCTGGAGGTGATAACCCCAACACAGTAGAGGATGAGCTTCCTAGACATGACTGAGCAGCACTGCTTCAGGATACTCAGGCTATCACGCCAGGTCATCGCAGACGTTTGTAGCTTGCTGGAACAAGACCTGCTGCCCAGAGGAGCAGGCGAACACGCCTTACCAGTGGCTGTCAAAGTCAACACCGCCCTCAACTTATTTGCCTCAGGCTCCTTCCAGGGATCTGCAGTAGACATTTGCAGGATCTCGCAGTCGGCCGCCCTCAGATGCATTACCCAGGTGGCCGATGCCATGTTTGACAAGTCAGCCAATTATGTCAACTTTGCCACTGATGAAGCCAGTGTTACTGAGCGGGCACTCAGCTTTTCGGCTCTAGCTGGCTTCCCACAGGTGCAGGGCATCATCAACTGCACACATGTGGCCATTAAGGCACCCCCCACATCACCCAGGAGTGTTGGTGAACCGTAAGGGCTTCCACTCCCTCAATGTGCAGCTCATCTGCAACCATAAAAAGATCATCATGCATATGTGCACCAGATTCCCTGGCAGCTGTCATAACTCTTTTATGCTGCACCAGTCCACCCTTCCTCTGCTCTTCGCATCTTCAAACTGACCTAAAGGCTGCTTGGAGACAAGGGCTATACACTGAAGACGTGGTTGATGACACTGTTGAGGAGGCAAAGTAATGAGGCTGAGGAGTGCTATAATGACAGCCACATCTCTCCCAGATGTGTCATAGTGCAAGCAATCGGCATGCTGAAGATGCCCTTCAGATGCCTTGACAGATCTGGAGGAACCCTTCAGTACGCATCAGTCAGGGTCTCCAGAATCATCGTCATATGCTGCGCACTGCACAATCTGGCACAGCAATGAGGATTGGAGCTGCAGGAGGAGCAAGGCGCAGAGCGCACAACCTCTTCAGAGGAGGAGGATGAGGAACAGGTGGAACATGAGGGGGAGGAGGAGGAATCTGAGGTGGAGATGGCACCAGCAGTGGCGCACATTGCTGCCCAGGAGGCCCGCTGATTTACTTAACCAGTGCACCCATATGGCCCCCAGATGTGATGCAAATTTCTCACCCCCCCCCACCCAACAACACCACAAAGCAATCTTACAATGACCAAGCCATTTCTGTCACCCAAACCCCCATTGCTTGAGGTTAAGTAATGTTTCAGCAAGTGACAAAGCCACTTCCCAGGTGTGGGTTGGTTTGGAGCCATCGGGAATCCCAGACTTCAGGAATAAAAACAGGGATTAGGCTAAAAACTGCCTGTTAACTACCTGTTAACAGGCAGTTAATTGGCACTAATCCCCTTCCCGCCTTGGGGAGGCGGGTCCCAGCACAGGTCGGGTATCCGCCTCCTTTGAAACTGGCATGGAGGCAGGTTGGGGGCGGGATGGGTTCGTGCCCCCCCGATTTCATGATTTTAACCCCCCACACGCCTCCAATCCCGCCTCCACGGCCCAATGTAAATCTTGCCCATAGAGTACAAAAGTGTGGAAATTATGATGAACATGTATAAAACACTGGTTCGGCCCCAACTGGAGTACTGTGTCCAATTCTGGACAGCACACATTAGGAAGGATGTGAAGGCCTTAGAGAGGGTGCAGAAAGGATTAATGAGAATGATTCCAGGAATGAGGGATTTCAGTTATGTTGATAGACTGGAGAAGCTGGGGTTGTTCTCCTTGGAGCAGAGAAGCTTGAGAGGAGATTTGATAGAGATGTTCAAAATCATGAGGGGTCTAGACAGAGTAGATGGAGAGAAACTGTTCCCATTGGCAGAAGGGTTGAGAACCAAAGGACACAAATTTAAAGTGATGGGCAAAAGAAGCAAAGGCGACGTAAGAAAAAACTTTTTTACACAGCGAGTGGTTAAGATCTGGAATGCACTGCCTGAAAGGGTGGTGGAGGCAGATTCAATCTTATCTTTCAAAAGGGAGTAGGATAAGTATCTGAAGGAAAAAAATTTGCAGGGCTATGGGGAAAGGACAGGGGAGTGGGACTAGCTGAGAGTCGGCATGGGCTCGATGGGCCGAATGACCTTCTTCCGTGCTGTAAACATTCTATGATGCTATGATCTGCATGCAGCTGAGCAGAGCTGGGAGCATCCTGCGCCCTCCAGTGAGGACTCTCCACTGCTGCCCCTGTCTCCACCATCTGCTCTTGCTTGTGTTCACTTTTGACCTATGAGACACCAGGGGCTGGATTTTCTCAATGGGGAGCTTTTGGAGGCGGGACTCCCACTTGTCGGATTTTAGTCTCGCCTCCATCGATGTGTGGCCAACCCACGCTATTTTCCTTTGATTGACGTTGTTAAGCCCGCCCAGCGGATTTAGCAGGCCAATTAAGGGAAAGCCAGTTGCAGGTGACGTCAGCGAGTGACATTTCATCCGTCAAGAGCCTTTGACAGATGAAATGTCATCATTTGACAGCTCTGTGAAGCTGTCAACACTGACAATCTGTCTTCTAAGTTGAGTCTTTACTCAAGACTCAATTAGAAAGCCTTCCTGAGCAGAAAGCAGAAGGCTGCTGCATTTGAGAATGCAGTGGCCCTTCTGCTTTCTCTGCCGGTGAGCTGAGGGACTCTCAAGACCTGAAGGGATGAAACCTGCAGGAAGAAGTAAAGGTAAGTAAAGCTTTTAAAACACTCAACACTCACCTCACACACTTACCTCTGCACACATGCACCCATCACTTACCTGCACACCGGACATCTCGGCCCCTCCGACCCCCGCAGACCCACAGCTCGCCTCACTGACCCTTGCGAGATTCGGAGCCATCGGGAAGCCCACACTTTAGGTGGCAAAATAGGGATTATCCAAAAAAACTACCTGTTAACAGGCAGTTAATTGGCACTAATCCCCTTCCCGCCTTGAGGAGGCGGCTCCCAGCGCGGGTCAGGTACCCGCCTCCTAGGAAGATGGAACGGAGAGGGGTTGGGGGTGGGATGGGCACCCGCCCCCAGATTCTGCCATTTTCCTGGCAGTTCCACCTCCATACCTGCCTCCCCAGGGTTGGCAAAATCGCCCCCCCAGGTGACAATACTACTCTATGTCTCACTGGACCCACTAAGGTGCATGTATCTGTGCTGGTACTGGGTGTGCATGGGTCTAGAGTTTCCGCTGAGGAGTTGTGTTCCTCCTGCAGCTGGACAGTGGTGGGGGGGCACTTGATGGACCTGTGGGAGAGTAAAGAGATGAATTAGAAATGTAATGATAAGAATGTGCGACATTACCATTATGCACATGATGACATTTCACTGGCTGCTGACATCAAATCACCATGACTGACTGTTGTATGCCATTTAGTTGAATGAGATTTAATTCTGTCACCAGGTTGCTGGGTGGTCCCCCTTTCTCCAGCTCTCACCGCCAGCAGCTCTGCAACTCCAGTGATTTGCAGCACCTCCTCCTCTGCTGGAGCGAGGTTGGTGAACATTGGAGGGCCACCTCCGGTTCGTTGCCTCTCTCTGTTGCTGTGGGCTCTCTTCTCCTGCAAGAAGAGAAAGAAGAGAACTTTTAGTGAGCGTGATGGAATGAGTGTAAGGAATGGATGGCTGACATCTGTAGAGGGTGACTATGAGGGAATGGCGTGACATTGCCAAATGGCCTCCTTCTGAGGTATTACTTCATATGATTGTATTAGGCTGAGGGTGATTGTCAGTGGTGGTTAGTCAGATAGGGATGTGAGTAGGTGCATAGACAGTGAGGGATTGGTGCACCTTGCAAGGTAGGTCAGTATGAGGATTGACATGCAGGAGTAGGCTTGGGAAGGCAGAGTGATGGGATGGGGGTTACACGCACTTCAGGCTGTAGTTGAATGTGTCATTGCACTCACCTTTCCTGACCTCATGAGATCATTGAATCTTTTCCGGCACTGGATCTAGGACTGCCTTACTACATCCCTGCTGCTGACCTCCTCTGCGATCTCCAGCCATGCCCTCTTGGTGTCTCTGGCTGCTTTTGCAGCCATCCCCAGGGAACAGGACATCCCTGCGTGCTCTGACTCCCTGGACCAGGACTTCCAGGGAGGCATCAGAGAATCTGGGTGCAGCCTTCTGTTGCCGTGACTCCATGTCCAATTGGACCCACACAAATCTCTGCGATATTGAGCAATTACCACCTCTGCCAACCACCTTTACGCCTCCTCCAACAACCTTTAACTGGGATGTGGGCAAGGCTCCTTTAAATATCTGAGCTGAAGATGAGTCATCGGTGATGTCAGCAGGCCCGCCCCATTTAACTGTTGTATGCCATATAGTTGTATGTTGATGTAATTGAGTTAAACGCACAGTGCAGAATGCGCTGTTAAAAACTTTGGGATGGAAACCCGCTACGCGGCCTGCACGCACCTGCCTCGACTCTCAGGCAAAGATTCCAGTCAAAGTATTTGTTTAATGTCTCTGCCATTTCCTTATTCCCCATTATAATTTCTCCTGTCTCCACCTGTAAGGAACCCACATTTACTTTCGCTAAACTCTTCCTTTTTACATACCTATAGAAGCTTTTACAATCTGTTTATATTTCTCTTGCTAGTTCACACTCATATTCTATTCCTCTGTCTCTTTATCAATTTATTCATCCTCCTTTGCTGAATTCTAAAATCCTCCAAATCCTTGGGCTTACTACACTTTTTGGCAACATTATTAACCTCTTCCTTTAATCTAATACTGTATTTAACTTCTCTTGTTAGTCAGAGTTGGACTATTTTCCCATTGGGTTTTTATCCCTTAAGAGAATGTATATTTGCTGTGAATTGTGAATTATTTCTTTAAATGTTTGCCATTGCTTACCTACCGTCATATTTTTTAATTTAGTTTCCAAACCTATCTTAGCCAACTCACCTCTCATACCTACACAGTGTGCTTTGTTCAGATTTAAGACCCGAGTTTTGTACTTAACTAAATCACTCTCAAACTCAACATAAAATTCTATTATATTATGATCACTGCTCCTCAGAGGCTCCTTTACTACAAGGTTATTAATTAACCTGTATCATTGCACAATACTAGATCTAAAATAGCCTGTTCCCTAGTTGATCCCTCAACATACTGATCTAGAAAACTACCTTGAATGCATGAACCATAAACTCATCCTCTGCACTATTGCTGCAAATTTGGTTTGCCCAGTCTACATGAAAATTAAAGTCCCCCATGATTACTGTATTACCCTTGTTACATTCCCCTCTAATTTGCTGATTTATACTCTGCCCGACACTATAACCAATGTTAGGGAGCCTATAAATTACTCTCAGCAATGTTTTCTACCCCTTGTTGTTTCTTAGATCCACCCAAACTGATTCTACTCATGGATTTTCTGAGCTAGGATCCTTTCTTTCTACTGTCTTTATCCCATCCTTTATTATCAGGGCTACCCCTGCTCCTTTTCCATTCTGCCTATCTCTTCGAAAATACAAGTATCCTGGAATATTTAGTTCCCAACCTTGGTCACTCTGCAACCATGGCCCCAATTTTCCTGGAGCCGTCGGGCGGGGTTTCAGGCGGACGGGGGCTGAAAATCGCAGAAATAGGGGGTCACGACCCCCCCCGCCTGAGTCCCTGCCCCGCCCTACTTTCGCCCCCGTCTTTCAGCGCGACCCGAATCAGTCCTGCCCGCCGCTGGCAGGAATGGTCGGCGGGAGCCTAATGACCAATAATTGGCATGTTTAATCCTATTTTCAGGGGCCCTTGGAATTGTCAGCCTTTCCCCACGTAAAACACGCCTGGTGGGAACACTGCTGATGAAACCTGGCGTGAACAATGTTGGCTTGCTTGCTTTCAGCTGCAGGTCAATCAGGACTGAAGAGATTTAATCAGCCAGCATTTGTAGGCTGCAGGACCTTGTTGCTGACGGCTTGGGGCAACTTGTTGAAGGCTTAGGCACAGCTGTGGAAGGTTGGAGCCTCACACACTTCTCCAGTGTGAGCTCCTGGGAAGCCCCTCTCAGCACCCTCAACGGAGGCATCTGCTAGAAGCATGGAAGGCATTTTGTTCCTTCCCTTCTTGGCATTAGAGGATCTGCAACAGCACAGGAGGCTGCAGCAGATCCAGCAACAACAGCAGATCCAGCAGCAACAGCAGCACCAGCAACAACAGCAGCACCAGCAACAACAGCAGCACCAGCAGGAGCGACAGGCTGCGGCTCAGCCACCTGAGGCAGCACAGGCCAGAAGGGGCCAGCACATGGAAGGCCGTCGGCACAGGAGATACCCCCCAAACAGGGACTACAGACACAGGGTCAGCTACCTCAACATGACTGTGCAGTGGTGCCAAAGGCGGCTGCGACTTTCGCGAGAGGTAGTGACTGACATCTGCGCAATGCTGCAGCAAGCCCTGGAGCCCAGAGCACCAGGTCGACACTCCTTACCAGTGGCCATCAAAGTCACCACCACACTCAACTTTTATGCCTCAGGCTCCTTCCAGGGATCAGCAGCAGACATCAGTGGCATCTCCCAGGCAGCCGCACACACTTGCATCAAACAGCTCACCGATGCCCTCACGCACAATCACATCCATTTCACCCGGGATCGCGCAAGTGTGAGGGCACGAGCGATTGGATTAGGTCAGCTGGCAGACTTTCCAAGGGTGCAGGGCATCATTGACTGCACACATGTGGCCCTTAGGGCACCCCACTGCAATCCAGGAGTTTTTTTTGGCAACCGCAAGGGCTTCCACTCCCTTAACATTCAGCTGGTGTGTGACCACAAGAAAGTGATTTTGCATGTTTGTGCCAAGTACCCTGGCAGCTGCCATGACTCCTTCATACTGCGCCAGTCTACTGTGCCTCCACTATTCAGTCCGCCAAACGAACTTCAGGGATGGCTACTTGGAGACAAGGGATATCCCCTGCGCTCCTGGCTAATGACGCCGTTGAGGAGACCAGCCAATGAGGCTGAGAAGCGCTACAACTCCAGCCACATTTCCACCAGATGCATTATCGAGCAAGCCATCGGATTGCTGAAGATGCGCTTCAGATGCCTCGATAGATCAGGGGGAGCCCTACAGTACTCATCAGCCAGGGTCTCCAAAATCGTTGTGGTATGCTGTGTGCTTCACAACATGGCACAGCGTCGTGGCTTGCCGATTCCGCAGGACCAAGAGGCTCCTCACAGAGCCTCCTCGGATGAGGATGATCCTGAGGATAATGCATTGCCACGGAGGTAGCCATCCTTTCCGTGGCGATGCTTTGATGCGCCAATGACTCATGCTCGCCATGGACTCCTCCATTCGCTCCACACTCGCAGCGACCCTGGAGACAAAACCTGCCAGAGACTCCTGCATCTGTGCATGGAGATCCATCACCTCCTCTCTTGCGGATGGACCCAGAGGCATAGGGTCGATATGCAGCTGAGCTGAGCTGGCAGAGCCCTGCGCCCTCCGACGAGGACTTTCCACTGCTGTCCCTGTCTCCACAATCTGCTGATGCTCCCTTGTGAGCTGTGATACACCAGGTGACAGCTCTATTCTATGTCCCGAAGGTCCCACCGAGGTGTGAGTGCCTGCACTGGTGCTGGGTGTGCTTACTTCTGCTGACGATGCGCCCTCAGAGGCTGGAGCTTCCTCTGAGGAATCTGGCTGCAAAGCCCCTTCTCCCTGGGCAGTGGCAGCAGGTGCTCCGGATGGTCCTGTGGGGGAGTAAAGGAAAGAGTTAGAGATGTCATGCCAAGGCTACTTGCACATTGGATTTGGCAGATGCTCATAAGTCCAAATGATGTGGCTTCAGAATTATATCAGCAACTCATGCTATATCAATGAGAGAGATGGGAAACTTTTCTGTCACCAGCTTGCGGGCTTGCTCCTGTCTCTCCTGCCCCAGCTTCCTCAGGCACGTCAGCCCCAGCAATCTCCAAAACTGCTTCTTCCCAGGGGGTCAGGTGGGCGAGTGAGGGTGGTCCTCGTCCAGTCTTCGCTCGTTCTCTCCTATTTTGAGCTCTCTTTTCCTGCAATGAGGGAGACAAGTAGAGTTTGAGTGAGAATGAAGGAGTGAGTGTAGAGATTGCATAGCAAAGATACTTAGAAGGAGACAAAGATGGTGTGAGGCTGCAAGACCAAGGGCCCTCCCTGTGAGAGGCAGTGTGAGGGCTGCATGGTGAAAGAGTTATGTGAATGTGAGCATAGATAGAGAGAGAATGGGCAAGGGTGCATGGATGTGACTGTGAAGTTGGATGTGGAGGAGGTGATAGCTGAAGCGGAGTGCTGTTGGGGAAAGGCAATGGGGAGCAGCCTGAGGCTGATGGGAACTTCATACTTACTTTTCCTGTGCGGTGCAGGTCATGGAAGCGCTTCCTGCACTGCATCCACGTACGATGGGTCACTCCCACAGAGTTCACCTCTTCAGCCACCTGCATCCAGGCAGCCCTGGTCTCTTTGGGAGGCCTCTTCCTCCCTGATATAGGGAAAAGGACCTCCCTGCTGGCCCTAACCCCATCTACCAATGTCTGCAATGATGTTTCGTCGAATTTTGCGGCAGCTCGGCCTCTGCCGCTGGCAGCAGCTGGTGCAGGCTCCTCTGCCATTCTGCAAGACTGGTTGAGAAGCCTGCAGAGGTTGAAAAGCTTGCTGGACACTTTAAAAGCACCACGAATGATGACATCATACTGTGGGGCTTTCTGACTGGAAATGGACAATTAGCGAGGGTCCCCACACGCTGGAACTTAATTGGCCACTTGAGGGAAAATTGCATGCAGCTGGCTGACCCATTTATATTCGGGTCGGAACCCGACATTCGGGGAACCCGAAAATTTTCCACGCGATCGGGAAAATCGGGGCCCATGTCTCCATAATGGGTATTAAATCAAACCCATTTATTTCTAGCTTTGCTATTAATTCATCTATTTTGTTGCAAAAGTTTCGCACATTCAGATATAGTACCTTTAGCTTTTTTCTATTTTTCCTTATTTTTATTTTTACCCAAATCACTACTCTGCTCTACAGTCTTGACATTTAAGAACATAAGAAATAAGAGCAGGAGTAGGCTATTTGGCCCTTCGAGCCTGCTCCACCATTCAATAAGATCATGGCTGATCTTCTAATTCATCTCCACCTTCTCAAGGGTAATTAGGGATGGGCAATAAATGCTGGCCTTGCCAGTGACACCCACATCCCACAAATGAATTAAAAAAATGGGACCCATATTTACTTTCGTTAATCTTTTCCTTTTTACATATCTATAGAAGCTTTTACAGTCTGTTTTTATGTCTCTTGCAATTTACTCTCATATTCTATTTTCCATTTCTTTATCAATTTCTTGGTCCTCCTTTGCTGAATTCTAAAATCCTCCCAATCCTCAGGCTTACTACTCTTTTTGGCAACATTATAAGCCTCTTCTTTTGATCTAATACTATAGGCACCAACGATATAGGTAAAAAGTGGGATGAGGTCCTAAAAGCGGAATATAGGGAGTTAGGAGATAAATTAAAAAACAGGACCGCAAAGGTAGTAATCTCAGGATTGCTACCAGTGCCACGTGCTAGTCAGAGTAGAAATAGAAGGATACTTCAGATGAATGCGTGGCTAGAGGAATGGTGCCAGGGGAAGGGATTCAAGTTCCTGGGACATTGGAACCGGTTCTGGGGGAGGTGGGACCAGTTCAAACCGGACGGTTTGCACCTGGGCAGGGCTGGAACCGATGTCCCAGGGAGAGTGTTTGCTAGTGCTGTGAGGGAGGGTTTAAACTAAAATGGCAGTGGGTTGGGAACCTGAGCAGGGAGACAGAGGAAAGGGAAACAAGGATAAAAGCAAAAGATAGGAAGGAGAAAAACAAAAGTGGCAGTCAGAGAAATCAATGGTTTAAATCAAACATGGCCACAGTAAATAATAATTCTAATAGGTCTAAGAGTGTTAAAAAACAAGCCTGAAGGCTTTGTGTCTTAATGCAAGGAGCATTTGTAATAAGGTGGATGAATTGGCTGTGCAAATAGAAGTAAACAAATATGATTTGATTGGGATTACGGAAACGTGGGTCAAGGAAGGCCAGGACTGGGAACTCAACATCCAGGGTATTCGATATTCAGGAAAGATAGGCAAAAAGGAAAGGGAGGTGGGGTAGCATTACTGGTTAAAGAAGGGATTAACACAATTGTAATGAAGGATATTAGCTCTGATGAGGTGGAATCTGTATGGGTAGAATTGAGAAATACTAAGGGGAAAAAAACGTTAGTGGGAGTGGTTTATAGACCTCCAAACAGTAAGGCGGAGGTTGGGGATGGCATTAAAAGGGAAATTAAAAGAAGCGTGCAATAAGGGCACAACAGTCATCATGGGTGACTTTAATCTACATATAGATTGGGCCAACCAAATTAGTAACAATACTGTGGAGGAGGAATTCCTGGAGTGTTTACGGGATGGTTTCCTGGACCAATATGTCGAGGAACCAACCAGAGATCAGGCCATCTTAGACTGGGTATTATGTAACGAGAAAGGATTAATTAGCAATCTTGTTGTACGAGGCCCCTTGGGTCGGAGCGATCATAATATGATCGAATTCTTCATTAAGATGGAGAATGAAGTAGTTGACTCGGAGACTAGGGTCCTCAATTTAAATAAAGGAAACTACGATGGCCTGAGGAGCGAGTTGGGTAGGATTGATTGGGGAATGGCACTCAAAAGGTTGATGGTGGATAGGCAATGGCAAACATTCAAAGACTGAATGGATGAACTACAGAATTTGTTCATCCCAGTTTGGCATAAAAATAAAACAAAAAAGGTGACCCAACCGTGGCTAACAAGGGAAATTAGGGATAGCATAAGGTCCAAGGAGACACATATAAATTGGCCAGAAAAAGCAATAATCCTGAGGATTTGGAGCAGTTTAGGATTCAACAAAGGAGGACAAAGGGATTAATTAAGAAAGGGAAAATAGAATATGAGAGTAAGCTTGCTGGGAACATAAAAACTGACTGTAAAAGCTTTTATAGATATGTGAAGAGAAAAAGATTGGTGAAGTCAAGCGTAGGTCCCTTGCAGTCAGAATCGGGGGAATTTATAATGGGGAACAAAGAAATGGCAGACCAACTAAATACATATTTTGGTTCTGTCTTCACAAAGGAGGACACAAATAACCTCCCAGAGATGCCGGGGAACATAGGGTCTGATGAAAGGGTGGATCTGAAACAAATCAGTATTTGTAGGGAAATGGTGTTAGGAAAATTGATGGGACTGCAGGCTGATAAATCCCCAGGGCCTGATAATCTACATCCCAGGGTACTTAAGGAAGTGGCCCTAGAAGTAGTAGATGCATTGCTGGTCATCTTCCTGAACTCGATAGACTCTGGAACGGTACCCATGGATTGGCGGGTAGCTAATGTTAGCTTGACATCGGTAGTGGGGAAAATGCTAGAGTCCATTATAAAAGATGTAACAGCAGAGCACTTGGAAAGCAGTGACTGGATCGGACAAAGTCAACATGGATTTACAAAAGGTAAATCATGCTTGACTAATCTACTGGAATTTTTTGAGGATGTAACTGGTAAAATAGATAAGGGAGAACCAGTGGATGTGGTGTATTTGGACTTTAAGAAGGCTTTCGATAAGGTCCCGCATAAAAGATTAGCGTGCAAAATTAAGGCACATGGGATTGGGGGCAAGGTGTTGACTTGGATAGAGAACTGGTTGGCGGACAGAAAGCAAAGAGTTGGAATAAACGGGTCATTTTCCGAGTGGCAGGCAGTGACTAGTGGGGTACCGCAAGGATCGGTCCTAGGGCCCCAGCTGTTCACAATATATATTAATGATCTGGATGAGGGAATTGGATGTAATATCTCCAAATTTGCAGACGACACAAAGCTGGGTGGGAGGGTATGCTGTGAGGAGGATGTCGTGAAACTGCAGTACGATTTGGACAGGTTGGGTGATTGGGCAGAAACATGGCAAATGCACTATAATGTGGATAAATGTGAGGTTATCCACTTTGGTGGCAAAAACAGGAAGGCAGATTATTATTTGAATGGCAATAGATTGGGAGAAGGGGAAGTGCAAAGAGACCTGGGTGTTCTTGTGCACCAGTCGCTGAAGGTAAGCATGCAGGTGCAGCAGGCGGTTAAGAAGGCAAATGGTGTGTTGGCCTTCGTAGCAAGAGGGTTCGAGTACAAGAACAAGGATGTCTTGCTGCAGTTGTACAGGGCCTTGGTGAGACCACACCTTGAGTATTGTGTGCAGTTTTGGTCGCCTTACCTGAGGAAGGACGTTCTTGCCATGGAAGGAGTGCAGCGAAGATTCACCAGGCTGATACCTGGGATGGCAGGAATGACATATGAGGAGAGATTGTGTCGATTGGGCTTATACTCACTGGAGTTTAGAAGATTGAGAGGGGATCTCATCGAAACCTATAAAATTCTGTCAAGCCTGGACAGACTAGATGCAGGAAGGATGTTTCTGATGGCTGGGGAGTCCAGAACCAGGGGTCATAGTCTAAGGATAAGGGGTAAGCCATTTAGGACTGAAATGAGGAGGAATTTCTTCACCCAGAGAGTGGTGAACCTATGGAATTCTCTGCCACAGAGGGCGGTGGAGGCCAGTTCATTAAGTATATTCAAGAAAGAGTTGGATATATTTCTTAAGGCTAAAGGGATCAAGGGATATGGGGAGAAGGCAGGGACAGCGTACTGAATTTGGATGATCAGCCATGATCTCATTGAATGGCGGAGCAGACTCTAAGGGCCGAATGGCCTACTCCTGCTCCTATCTTCTATGTTTCTATGTTTCTATGTTAACTTCTCTTGTTAGCCACGGTTGGACCACTTTTCCTGTGGGGTTTTTGTGTCTTAAAGAACATAAGAACATAAGAAGTAGGAGCAGGAGTAGGCCATACGGCCCCTCGGGCCTGCTCCGCCATGCAATAGGATCATGGCTGATCCGAACCTAGACTGGAATGTATATTTGTTTTAAATTACGTATCAATTCTTTAAATGCTTGCCATTGCTTGTCTACAATCATACCTTTTAATGTAGTTTCCCAATCTACCGTAGCCAACTCGCCTCTCATACCTACGTAGTTTGCTTTGTTTAGATTAAGACCCTAGTTTTGGATTTAACTAAATCACTTTCAAACTCAATATAAAATTCTATCATATTATGGTCACTCTTCCCTAAAGGCCCCTTTACTACAAGGTTATTAATTAACCTTTTCTCATTACACAATATTAGATCTAAAATAGCCTGTTCCCTAGTTGGTTCCTTAACATACTGATCTAGAAAACTATCTTGCATACATTCCATGAATTCATCCTCCACACTATTACTGCAAATTTGGTTTGCACAGTCCATATGTAGATTAAAGTCTCCCATGACTAATGTATTACCCTTGTTACATGTGCCTCTAATTTCCTGATTTCTACTCTGCCCTACATTACAACTACTGTTTGGGGGCCTATAAACAACTCCCACCAATGTTTTCTGCCCCTTGCTGTTTCTTAACTCCACCCAAACTGATTCTACTTCTTGATTTTCGGAGTTAAGATCCTTTCTCTTACTGCGTTGGATTTCCCGTTTCCTGAATCCTCCCACCCCACCTTCATTAGTTTAAAGCCCTATCTACCGTCCTAGTTATTCGATTCACCAGTACACTGATCCCAGCCTAGTTTAAGTGGAGCCCATCCCAATAGAACAGCTCCCTCTTTCCTCAATACTGGTGCCAGTGCCCCATGAATTGAAAACCCTGCCTCCCGCACTACTCTTTCAGTCACGCATTTAACATTCTAATCTGCTTGTTCCTATGCCAATTTTCATGTGGCTCAGGTAACAATCTGAAGATTATTACCTGTGATGTTCTGCATTTAAATTTCTTTCCTAACTCCTCAAATTCTCTCAGCAGAACCTTTAAGCAGGGTTATAAAGGGATATGCAAGGCCTACAATTCAGAGCAGCTGAAGGCAGTTAATTAGGGAAACTAGATTAAACTGGTTCTCCTGTAGCAGAACCCAGCAAGCTCCTTTGTTTCAGGGCCTATAAAAACAGGCTTTGAAGTGCGATTTTGCACTAAGTGCAGTTTAAACAGAGTGCTGCGAGTTGGGTGAGTCAGGGAGGCAGGTGAGGAGTGGAAGGAGGAGCTCCCTTGCTTCGCCTTTGTTTTCCTAACTTTTCACCCTGCAGGAATTGGTTCTTACTTTACACCAAGGAAAGAGTCTGAGAGCGGGAGCAGTCAACCAACAACAACTGTGAAACCGCTAAAGTGACGTCACAACCAGGGAAGGAGCTGATTGGTAAGTAGGACCTGGTGAGTATTTCTACAGTCCAGTCGTTAAAGTCAAAGTAAGGTCTCTAGTTTAGAGTAAGTAGTGTTTAAAGGGAAGTAAGGTCTCTAGTGTATTTAATATTCTTTACTTTAAAGGAAGTAAAGGGTGTAAATTAAGGGTAGGACATGGCAGGGCAGCTCAGCTGCGTGGAGTGCTCCTCCTGTGCTATGTGGGAAGTCAGGGACACTTTCGGTGTCCAGGGTGAATATATGTACAAGAAGTGTCTCCAGCTGCAGCTACTCGAAATCCGCATTTTGGAGCTGGAGCTGCGGCTGGAGTGACTGTGGAGCATCCGAGAAGCTGAGATCTTCGTGGATAGTACGTTTAACGAGGTGGTCACACCTCAGGTAAAGGGTGCACAGGCAGACAGGAAATGGGTGACCACCAGACAGAGTAAAAGAACTAGGAAGGTAATGCAGGTGTCCCCTGGGTCCATCTCCCTCTCCAGCAGATTTTCCGTTTTGGATTCTGATGGGGGAGATGCTTTCTCAGGGGAACACAGCAAGAGCCAAGTGCATGGCACTACGAGTGGCTCAGCTGCACAGGAGGGGAGGAAAAAGAGTGGGAGAGCAATAGTGATAGGGGATTCTATCATAAGGAGAACAGATAGACGTTTCTGTGGCCGCAGATGTGACTCCAGGATGGTATGTTGCCTCCCTGGTGCCAGGGTCAAGGATGTCACTGAATGGCTGCAGGGCATTCTGAATGGGGAGGGCGAACAGTCAGAGGTCGTGGTTCACATTGGTACCAATGACATGGGTAGAATGAGGGATGAGGTCCTGCAACAAGAATTTAGGGAGCTAGGTAGCAGATTAAAAAGCAGGACCTCAACGGTTGTAATCTCTGGATTACTCCTGGTGTCACGTGCCAGTGAGTATAGGAATAGGAGGATAGAGCAGATGAATGCGTGGCTAAAGATTTGGTGCAGGAGGGAGGGCTTTAGTTTGCTGGATCACTGGGTCTGCTTCTTGGGAAGGTGGGACCTGTTAAAGTCGGACAGGTTGCACCTGAACCGGAACGGGACCAACATCCTTGCGGGGAGGTTTGATAGTACTGTTGGGGGGGGGGTGGGGTTTAAACTAACTTGGCAGGGGGATGGGATACGGAGTGGAGCTATAGTAGCGGGTGATGCTCAGCCAAATATTGAGGAAACAACAAGTCAGCCTGGAAGGCAGAAAAAATTTGTAACAGCACAAGGGAGCATGGCAAGGCTGGATGGCATTTATTTTAATGCGAGGAGTCTTGCGAGTAAGGCAGATGAATTGAAGGTGTTGATGAACACATGGGAGCATGATATTGTTGCTATCACAGAGACATGGTTGAGGGAGGGGCAGGACTGGCAGCTCAATATTCCAGGGTGTAGGATCTTCAGGCGAGACAGAGGGGGGTGTAAAAGAGGAGGGGGTGTCACAATATTAATCAAGCAGTCAATTACTGCTGTAATGAGGGATGATATCTTAGCAGGTTCCTCTGATGAGGCCATATGGGTAGAACTTAAAACCAAAAAGGGGGCAAGCACTTTGCTGGGAGAGTACTATAGGCCCTCAAACATTCAGGGGGAGCTAGAGGAACAGATATGTAGGCAAATCTCAGAGAAGTGTAGAAATAATAGGGTAATAATAGTAGGGGATTTCAACTTCCCCAAAATTAACTGGATAGTCAGAGTGTGAAAGGCTTAGAGGGTGCGGAATTCTTAAAGTGCATCCAGGAGAGCTTTTTGAGCCAGCATATAGAAAATCCTACGAGAGGGGGTGGTACTGGACCTAATTCTAGGGAATGTAGCCGGGCAAGTGGTAGAAGTGTCAGTAGGAGAGCATTTTGGTGACAGTGACCATAACTCGGTGAGATTTAAGGTAGTCATGGAAAAGGACAAAGATGGTCCGGAAATAAAGGTTCTAAATTGGGGGAAGGCCGATTTTAATATGATAAGGCAGGATCTGGCCAAAGTGGACTGGGATCAGCTACTTGTAGGAAAATCCACATCAGAGCAGTGGAAGTCTTTCAGAAAGGAAATAGAGAGAGTACAACACCAACATGTTCCCGTATAGGTCAAGGGTGGGACCAACAAACCCAGGTGTCAAGGGATATACAAGAATGGATTAGGGAAAAAAAGGGAGGCTTTTGGCAGATACAAAGGACTAAAAACAGTGGAAGCCCTAGAGGAGTATAGAAAGTGCAGGGGGGTACTTAAAAAGAAATTGAGAGCGAAGAGGGGGCATGAAAAAACACTGGCGGGCAAAATAAAGGAAAATCCCAAGGTGTTTTATAAGTATATTAAGGGCAAGAGGATAACCAGGGAAAGAGTAGGGCCCGTTAGGGACCAAAGTGGCAATCTGTGTGTAGAACCGGAAGATGTAGGTGAGGTTTTAAATGAATATTTTGCATCTGTGTTCACTATGGAGAAGGACGATGTAGGCATAGAAATCCCGCAGGGGGATTGTGATTATACTTGAACAAATTAGTATTGAGAGGGAGAAGGTACTAGTGGTTTTAGTGGGCTTTAAAGTAGATAAATCCCGAGGCCCTGATGGGATGTATCCCAGGCTGCTGTGTGAGGCAAGGGAAAAGATTGCAGGGGCTCTGACACAAATTTTCAGAATCTCTCTGGCCACAGGGGAGGTGCCAGAAGACTGGAGAACAGCTAATGTAGTACCATTATTCAAAAAGGGTAGTAGGAATAAACCAGGGAATTACAGGCCAGTGAGCCTAACATCAGTGGTAGGGAAATTATTGGAAAAAATTCTGAGGGACAGAATTAGTCTCCACTTGGAGAGGCAAGGATTAATCAGGGATAGTCAGCATAGCTTTGTCAGGGGGAGATCATGTCTGACCAATTTGATTGAATTTTTCGAGGGGGTGACTAGGTGTGTGGATGAGGGTAATGCAGTTGATGTAGTCTACATGGACTTCAGTAAGGCTTTTGACAAAGTCCCACATGGGAGACTGATCAAGAAGGTAAGAGCCCACGGGATCCAGGGCAATTCGGCACATTGGATCCAAAATTGGCTTAGTGGCAGGAGGCAGAGGGTGATGGTCAAAGGTTGTTTTTGTGACTGGAAGCCTGTGTTCACTGGTGTACCGCAGGGGTCGGTGCTGGGTGCTTTGCTGTTTGTAGTGTACATTAATGATTTAGATATGAATGTAGGAGGTATGATCAGTAAGTTCGCAGATGACACGAAAATTGGTGGAGTGGTAAATAGTGAGGAGGGAAGCCTCAGGCTACAGGACGATATAGACGATTTGGTTAGTTGGGCAGAGCAGTGGCAAATGGAATTTAACGCTGAAAAGTGTGAGGTGATGCATTTTGGGAGGACTAACAAGGCAAGGCAAAACACAATGAATGGTAGGACACTAGGAAGGACAGAGGATCAGAGGGACCTTGGTGTGCATGTACATAGATCCCTGAAGGCAGCAGGACAGGTAGATAAGGTGGTTAAAAAGGCATATGGGATACTTGCCTTCATTAGCCGAGGCATAGAATATAAGAGCAGGGAGGTTCTGAAGGAGCTGTACAAAATGGTCGTTAGGCCACAGCTGGAATACTGTGTGTAGTTCTGGTCACCACACTAAAGGAGGGATGTGATTGCATTGGAGAGGGTGCAGAGGAGATTCACCAGGATTCACCTGGGCTGGTGCGCTTCAGCTATGAAGAGAGACTGGACAGGCTGGGGTTGTTTTCCTTAGAGCAGAGAAGTCTGAGGGGGGACCTGATTGAGGTGTACAAAATTATGAGGGGCATAGCTAGGGTAGATAGAAAGGAACTTTTCCTCTTAGTAGAGGGGTCAATAACCAGGGGGCATCGTTTCAAGGTAAGGAGCATGAGGTTTAGAGGGGATTTGAGGAAACACTTTTTCACCCAGAGTGTGGTTGGAATCTGGAACTTACTGCCTGAAAGGGTGGTAGAGGCAGGAACCCTCACAACATTCAAGAAGCATTTAGATGAGCACTTGAAATGCCATAGCATACAAGGCTACGGACCAAGTGCTGGAAAATGGGATTAGAATAGGCACAGCTTGATGGCCGGTGCGGACATGATGGGCTGAAGGGCCTCTTTCTGTGCTGTATAACTCTATGACTCATTCCTAGTTCTGCCTATGTCATTGGTTCCTACATGAACCACGACAACTGGCTCCTCCCTGTCCCACTTCAATTCTTCTCCAGCCACAAGAAGATATCTTTAACCCTGGCAACACAGCCTTCGATACTCCCAGTTGCAGCTGCAAAGAAAAGTATCTACCCCTCTGACTATACTGTCCCCTACTACTACAACATTCCTTTTCACTCCCCCCACTTGATTGGTCAGTTTGCTCATCCACCCTGCAGACTTTGTTTTCATCCACACAGGCAACAAGAACCTTGTACCTGTTGGATAAGTGCAAAGGCTGAGCCTCCTCCAGTACTGCACCTGGGGTCCACTTATCTGCCGGAGTCACGGTCACACCCTCCTGTCCCTAACCACTAACCCCGGATCTGTAATACTACCTAACCTAAGGGGTGTGCCTGCCTCCTGGCTCAAAGTGTCCAGGTAATTCTCCCCCTCCCTGATGCCCCGCAATGTCTGCACCTCGGACTCCAGCTCAAGAACTCTGAACTGTTAGGAACTTGTTGCAGGGCAGGGGGGTCAGGAACTTGTTGGTGGGGGGGAGAATGCCCTAACCTGCGAGGGCGAGCTCTGTCTGTTCTCTGAAAGCCATACTGTGAGCTGTATCTGGAGCCTGGCAGTCAGAATGAATGGATCAAATTACACATTGCAAAGTACTTGATTACTCAGCCAGGCAGGGCCTAATTACACATTCTAGACAAACTGTTGGCTGTGTCTTGTTCTCCAAGGGGACCAATCAGAAATCTGTTCTTGTCATCCAAGGGGACTAATCAGGACGTTGGTGTTGCAAATACACAATGCCAACTACATTTCACTTTGACACTGAGTATTCACCCAGTACTTACCAGAGACTGCCACTCTCTCCAAATTCCCAACTTTTACACTCTGTTAAGGTGCGCTCCATTTAAGACCATTCTGTGCAGATCACTCAAGAGCTTGGTATAAAAGGTGGCTTTTAAGGAGGGTCTTAAAAGAGGAGATGATGGAGAGGCATAGAGATTTTGAGAGGGAACTCCAGAGCCAATGGGCCTAGCTGGCTGATGGTACAACAGCCATTGATGGGGTGAAGGGAGGGGAGGGATGTACAAGCGGCCAGTCAGAGGAGACGAGAGTTCATTGATCTGTTTTTGGGTGATGTTTCTTGAGGGATGAATGTTGGCAGGACACCAGGATAACCTCCTACTTTATTTCAAATTGTGCCACGGGATCTATTGTGTTCAGCTACACCTCCAGGATAAAGCACTGTTAGGTCATTTTGACTTTGCGCAATAGTGTAAAACAGGTGCTAGCAAATCGGCAGCCCATTTTACATTCCTCCTGATTTTTATTTCTATCAATGGAATTAAAAATCGGGAGAGATGTAAAAGGAGCTGCTGATTCACTATCCCCCATTTTACACTATCGCACAAAGTCGAAATTACCCCCATGAGTGTATAGTTCTTACCGCCCAATCTTCCTCTCTATAATCTGCCCAGGCAATGCTTTACACCTGGGCAGTAAAGACAAAAATGTAGCCCGAAATATCTCAGACTGATACCCAACTTCTTGGTGCCAACATCCTTATCAGTGTGTATTCTACAAAGAAATATAAGAGGCATTCAGGCCAACTAAATTTCAGGGATTATTCCTGCTTTATGTCTTCTATTTGGTACATATTAAGGTGAGCCATGACTCTGCACTCCTTGCTACCCCACAGCACGTCCCACTATCTCACAGCAACCATTTAATTTCCACACAGTGTGTCATTGTACCTCTGAGTGATGATGCTGAATTATAGCAGCTCTATTAGATCTACAGAAAGATTGCTAAGACAGTTCAGCAAATATTCGATAATTCTGCTTTTAAATTTGATGATACATAATTACCTCTTTTATACTTTGTAATAGAGGTCCGTAGGTACTTATGCTGACAGCTTCACATACTTAAGTCAAGTTGCATCAAGCTGGCTGACCTTTGAACTGTGTTACCATAGTTACCATCTTATTTTCACATTACTGCTGTACAATGGTTTACTATTTCTTTGAAGTCCTTCAGTGTTTGGAAGTCAATTGCTGAATAAAATAAAATAATTTGGAATATATGAAGGAAGAAAATTACTTGATGGTCTATAGTTGGTGGTCTGGTGCTGTAAAGTACTGGTTTACCAGCGCGCTGCGTCACTAAGTGGTAGGGCACTAGCTTGCATCATGATTTCCAGTCTTGGCCAAGCAATTTCGGGCAATTTCAACAATGGTGAAGTGCTTCCCCAGCAGAAAAAATGCCTAGTAATGGACTCTATAAGTGAGTAAATCAGGAAGATGGAAGAAGTAGTAGATTTGTTTGTATTGGACTTGGTAGATGAGTCAGAAAAAGGAAGGAGCTAGCAAAGTGTCTAGTGTTGGGCTCGATACATGATTCCCCACGAATCACTGAAGCAGAACAGCACAGTGGCCTGCACTGGACAGTTCCCACAGGTAATAGGCTCTGCCCCTTACTGCAAATGCAGAACAAGATGTGGAAAAATAGAGATTTTTGCATTTTACAGCACATAATTTTAGAGAGTTAGGATAAATTCATTTGTTTAAGAAAGGCTCCAGCCAGTTACGCCTCTAAGAGTTGTTAACTGATCAAACCTGCTAATATATTGAGTGAGGGATGGCTGTTTTGGCCTTTCTTTCTTTGTTCTGAAATCAAAGACTGGAGCAACTTAAATGAAATGTTTGTACATACCAACTGACAGACAGTAGACCAGACAAATTCAATTTCTCAGACTGTTGAATCATTAAAGGGAGATATTTACAGGAAAATAGTAATACCTAAACATTAATATTCCACCTCACAAGGTGACTGCAAAGGTCTGGCTGTAACATGGAAGAATTCCCATGACATAATCAAGGCACAGATTACTCGCAATCTCAAATCCATGAGTATACTATAATCATAATGCTCATGTGTAATATTACATCATGAAGGTCGATTGAGTGGTTGTCTCCTCCCTCGCTCCTGTTCCTGTTCCTCTTCCTCTTCCTCCTCTTCCTCCTCTTCCTCCTCTCCCTCTTCTCCCTCTTCCTTCCTGCGGTGGTCCCGTAATCCCTGGTGGCAAGGGCTGGGCCCTCATGATGGCCAAGTTGTGGAGCATGCGGCAGACCACCATGAAATGGGACACCCGCTCAGCCAAGTACTGGAGGGTTCCTCCCGAGCGGTCAAGACAGCGGAACCATTGCTTGAGCACCCTGATGGTCTGCTCGATGATGTTCCTGGTTGCAGCATGGCTCTCATTGAGTGCTGGGCAGGAGTGTTGGGGTTGCGGACGGGAGTCATGAGCCAGGTGGAGAGCGGATAGCCCTTGTCTCCGAGCAGCCGCCCTTGTCTCCAAGCAGCCACCTGTGAGCTTGACATGGTGGCTGAAAGAGTGCTGGCACACCAGTCTGGCGCAGGATGAAGGCATTGTGGCAGCTGCCAGGATAATGGGCATTCACACTGAGGATTCGCTGTCTATGGTCGCACACCAACTGCACATTAAGTGAATGGTAGCCTTTGCAGTTACGGAAGATGTCAGGTTTGTTATGCGGTGCCCACAAAGACATGTGGGTGCAGTCAATGGCACTCTGCACCATGGGGAATCCTGCTATCCTAGCAAAGCACGCTTGTCCTGCTTCTCTCTGGTGATGGGGAAGAAAATGTAATCCCTTCTCCTACTGTAGAACGCCTCTGTGACCTCCCGGATACAGCGATGGACAGCGAACTCTGAGATGTTAGCTATGCCTCCTGTTGCAGACTGGAAGGATCCACTAGCAAAAAAACAACGGTGACCTTGACTGCCACTGAGAGGGCTGTGGTTGCCCTGATCTGAGGCTGGAGGCCTGGTTGCAGGAGATGGCAGAGTCCTGTGACCACCTCCTTGTTGAAGCGGAGCCTTCTAATACACTGCTCCTCGCTTAATTGGAGGTAGGAGAAATGCTCTCAGAATACCCTCGGAGGGTAAGGGCTCCTTTGAGAGCCCTGATGGCCCTCCTCCTCCCTCTGGCCACATGTTCCAGTCTTTCTCACTGCAATCGGCTCCCTCCACCGTAGATCCTGGATGGTGAGGTTGACTGCCAGTACAGCCCGCATTAATGTAAGCCAAGTATAGCACTTTGATATTTTTAAAGAATAAATGTAACTACTTTTTAATTACCACAACACTCCTGATACAGAAGAACCTTTAAATTACTGAATTAAACTGAATCATAGAGTCATAGAGTTATACAGCACAGAAAGAGGCCCTTCGGCCCATCGTGTCCGCGCCAGCCATCAAGCCCTGTCTAATCTAATCCCATTTTCCTGCATTTGGTTCGTAGCCTTGTATGCTATGGCATTTCAAGTGCTCATCCAAATGCTTCTTGAATGTTGTGAGGGTTCCTGCCTCTACCACCCTTTCAGGCAGTGAGTTCCAGATTCCAACCACCCTCTGGGTGAAAAAGTTCTTCCTCAAATCCCCTCTAAACCTCCTGCCCCTTACCTTGAATCTATGCCCCCTTGTTATTGAACCCTCTACTAAAGGAAAAAGTTCCTTTCTATCTACCCTATCAATGCCCTCATAATTTTGTACACCTCAATCAGGTCCCCCCTCAGCCTTCTCTGCTCCAAGGAAAACAACCCCAGCCTGTCCAGTCTTTCTTCATAGCTGAAGCGCTCCAGTCCAGGTAACATCCTGGTGAATCTCCTCTGCACCCTCTCCAAAGCAATCACATCCTTCCTATAGTGTGGCGACCAGAACTGCACACCAGCTGTGGCCTAACCAGCGTTTTGTACAGCTCCATCATAACCTCCCTGCTCTTATATTCTATGCCTCAGCTAATGAAGGTAAGTATCCCATATGCCTTTTTAACCACCTTATCCACCTGTTCTGCTGCCTTCAGGGATCTATGTACATGCACACCAAGGTCCCTCTGATCCTCTGTCTTTCCTAGGGTCTTACCATTCATTGTGTATTCCCTTGCCTTGTTAGTCCCTCCAAAATGCATCACCTCACACTTTTCAGGGTTAAATTCCATTTGCCACTGATCCGCCCATCTGACCAACCCATCTATATCGTCCTGCAGACTGAGGCTACCCTCCTCGCTATGTACCACCCCAAACTGTTGCACAATGTCAAACTGACAAGAAAGCACTGAAACTCCACTAACCTGACAGCTGGGACTCATTGCTCATGATCCCTTTAAATAACATCCCTGGACCTGGCTTCTGCCTGCTTGATGCCTCCGCTCCCTGTCGCTGTCTGGTCGAAGCGCTAAGTTAGGTGGCGAAATTCAATTTTGCAGATCGGGTGGGCAGTGGGCAGTGAGCATTGCACAATCGGCCTGGCATTGATGTCCCTGGCGGTACCTCATACTGGCGGCACAATGGGAGGACCAGGTTTGCAGCGTGGTGCTGGATTTGCCTCACCCCAGCGCTACTGCATCAGCGGTCCATTAGCAGCAGCTGCTGGCGCTAACGGGAGGCGCTAACAAACTGAATTTATTCCTCAATGTATTTAACTGGTTTGCTCTTCGAGAGAGCTGGTGCAGACTCGATGGGCCGAATGACCTCCTTCTGTGCTGTACTATTCTATGATTCTATGTACCTAGCTGTGTCTCACAGCTTTTGTGTATTGTTTCACCTGTAAATAAATCTATTAGTTTTAGCCTACACACATTAATCTGCCTTTTTAGATTGTTAATTCTGTGATATAATATCTCACTCACAGTAAGCATGAGGGCACAGGTCTGGTTCATAGGAGACTCGTTCTGCTGGTGGAAACTACAATTTTTCCTTGAATACAGAAGTGTTGGGAGAACACTTGAACTGTAACACAAAATATGTAATATACAGAAGTAAAGCTGGCAAGAAACTAGAGGAACATAGATGGAACAACGCAGCAGACTGCACGATGTGGGAAGGCTATAGATGTATAGGATTCATTTTTAAGAAAAGTAAATGGCCACGTGTGTCTAAAAGATAACACCTACAGGACAATGAGTTACCTAAAAACAAAGGATAAGATATAAATAAATAAATTATTATTATAAGTGGGTCCAGTTGGATAGCCCTTTCAGAGAGCTGGCACAATGGGCCAAATGTCCTCCTTCTGTGCTGTGAGTCTATGATTCTAAATTACTCCAGAGTTGTCAATAAGGTCATTGGATTGACTTCTAATAAACTGTCACAATAATTCATTTATAACTTAATAGATATCAATGTACCATATGGGTTAGCTTATGAATATACAAGACTTTAAGTTATAGTCTTATGGGGCAATCATGTCAGCCGTGGCCCAGTTGGTATCACACTCGCCTCTGCGTCAGAAGATTGTGCGTTCAAGTCCCACTCCAGGGACTTGGGCACAAAAATCTAGGCTGACACTCCAGTGCAGTACTGAGGGAGTGCTGCACTGTTGGAGGTGCCGTCTTTCAGATGAGACGTTAAACCGAGGCCCCGTCTGCCCTCTCAGGTGGACGTAAAAGATCCCATGGCATTATTTTGAAGAAGAGCAGGGTAATTATCCCTGGTGTCCTAGCCAATATTTAGCCCTCAAAACAGATTATCTGGTCGTTTTCACATTGCTGTTTGTGCGAGCTCGCTGTGGCTGCTGTGTTTCCTATGTAACAACAGTGACTACATTTCAAAAAGTACTTCATTGGCTGTAAAGCGCTTTGGGATGTCCGGTGGCCATGAAAGGTGCTATATAAATGCAAGTCTTTCATTTCTTTCTTAATGTGGTCTTTGCATTGCATCAATGCAAGAGGAACAGTTTAACTGCTGTATAATGTCTTGTTTTGCACACCTTGTACAAAAATAATAACTTGCAGGACAACGGAGTATTACAGTTTAAACTCTTACGAAGCATCAGGTCTGTGATCTCAATCATACAGCACAGTGGGGACAAGATGGAGTTAGGACACCCAGCCCTGGGTCATCTAAACAATAGTAGTCCTTACAGATGCCTGCAGGCCAATGACAACTCAGCATGTGATCACATGTGAATATAATAGGTATTCCTTACAGATGCCTGCGGGCCAATGATAATTCAATATGCAAATGTTACATCCCCTTTCTTTTAAAAGAAAAATGTTATGCATTACTTTTAAACCTTTCTTCTACCTAATGTTCTCGGTAGCATAAATATATAAGTAAACTCAACATTTAACTAGCACTGAAAACATCTCAACGTTTCAATAACGATGTACAGTTTTTTTTTATGGCAGCGATCCGCCTACATCCTTTGACAGTTCACAAGTCAAGGATAACTCTAGGCTTGACCTCTCATCCCGACATTGTGTGGTATGGAACTGAGCATGCTCCTGAATCGGTCAACAAATCAGGTTCAGGTTTAGGTTCAGGTAAGTATGATGTGTTTTGTGTATTGCTGCTCTGTTCATCACACTCTGTTGAACTGATGCTCTCGTCGGAATGACGGTGTTGTTCCTTGGCGTTCAGGAGGTGCCTGCGATTACGGCAGTACACCTGTCCTTCTGGGGTGCGGACGTGATACGATCGCTCAGTGTCAGCTGGCTGGATGACGAATGCTGGCTTCCAGTAGTCATGCTCCTGGATTCTGATGGACTCTCCATTGTGCAGCGGCGGCAGTAGTCTAGCTGACCTGTCATAGTATCTCTTTTGGTGTTGCTGTCTCTGTACACATTTTGCATGCACTTGCTTGCAGCTGACGACCTCTGGCTGCAGCTGTTGGTTGGTGCTTGGAAGGATTGAGCGAAGTCTGCGGCTCATCAACAGCTGTGCTGGTGACTTGAAGTTGTCAACCGGAGTGTTGCGGTACTCAAGGAGACTGATGTAGGGGTCTCTTTTGTCCGCTTTGGCTTTGTCCATGAGTGTTTTTGCAATCTGGACAGCTTTTTCAGCAAGGCCATTACTTTGAGGGTAATGTGGGCTTGATGTGACATGTGTGAAATCCCATGCCTTGGCAAACGACTCGAACTCTTTTGATTTGTATTGGGGGCCATTGTCTGAGACTAAAGCCTCTACAATGTCATGCCTGGCAAAGGCTGCCTTTAGCTTGTGGATCACAGCTGCAGATGTGGTGCTGTGAAGCTTGTCCAATTCAAAAAATCTGCTGTAGTAATCAACAGTCACTATGTAGTCCTCGTTGTTCCATGTGAACAGATCCGTTGCCGCGACCTGCCAGGGCCTGTCTGGGATATAGTGAGGTATCATGGGCTCTTTGACATTTGATGGGCGGCGTTCTAGACAAATGGAACATTTTCCGACAATGTCCTCAATGTGTTTGCACATTCTGGGCCAAAACATAATGTCACGTGCCCTTTGTTTGCATTTTCCATGCCCATATGTCCAGCATGAATTTTTGTCAACATCTCTTCTCTGAGACTGGTAGGAATGATGATTTTCTCCCCTTTGAAGATGATTCTGTTGATTTGTGACAGTTCGTTTCTGTGGTTCCAGAATTCAGATATGCTCTGAGGGCATTTCCTCCTTTCCTCAGGCCATCCTTCATGTATGACTTTGCTCAGCAGTGTGAGTTCTGCATCTTTCTCTGTTCCTGCTCGGATCTCCTTCAGTTTTGAGTCACTCACAGGTAAGCTGTTGTACACCATGTGCACCTGCACATCCATGCCTTCACTGAGGCTGCTGTCCTGGTAGCTAAGAGGCTTTCTGGAGAGCGTGTCTGCAACAGGAATGTCTTTGCCTGGACGGTGAATGATTGTGAAGTCGTACTTCTGTAGCTGAAGGATCATTCTCTGTAGCCTTGGTGGGGCTGCGGCTAGTGGTTTCCTCATGATTGACTTGAGGGGCTTGTGGTCGGATTCCACAATGACTTGTCGCCCATAGACATACTGGTGGAAACGCTTACATCCAAACAGAATTGCATATTTCTCGATTTGAGCATAATTAATTTCACTGTCTGTGAGAGGTCTGGAAGCGTAGCCGATGGGCTTTCCTTCTTGCAGTAATACTGCACCTAGTCCGTACTTTGATGCGTCTACTTGTAGTCTGAGCTCTTTGTTGGGGTCGAAGTAGGCAAGAACTGGTCCTGGTTCTCTGGTGATTAGGTCTTACATTTTCTGAAATGCTGTGTCATGTTGTTTGTCCCACAGGAACTCATTGGATTGTTTGAGCAACTGACGCATGGGTGCGTTGATTTCGGAGAGGCTCGGGGCAAACTTGGCTAAGTAGTTAACCATGCCTAGTACTGTCTCTAGCTCTGCGCGGTTCTTCGGCAGCTCCATCTTTTTGATGGCAGAGATTTTCTCTGGATCCGGCTTAATGCCATCAGTTGAGAGGCGATGCCCGAAATAACTGATCTCGGTGGATCCGATTATGCTTTTCTCGGGGTTGAGCCAGATACCTTTCTCCTGTGATCTTTGTAGCATCGCACGGAGGTTCCTGTCATGTTCCTCTCTATTCCTGCCATAGATGAGGATGTCGTCTACGTTGCGACTACTCTGTCAAGGCCTTCATAGGTTTCGTTGATCTTCCACTGGAATTCATCCTGAGCTGAGATGAGACCAAATGGTAAACGCAGAAATCGGTAGCATCCAAATGGTTTGTTGAACGTTGTTAGTTTAGATGACTCTTCCGTGAGCTTGATAGTCCAGTATCCTGATCGTGCGTCCATTACACTGAAGTAACGTGCTCCCACTAGCTTGGGTGTGATGTCATCTAGCATTGGTAGAGGGTAGTGAGGGCGTTTGATAGCCTTGTTCAAATTTCTGGGGTCGAGACAGACTCTGAGCTTGCCTGTACGTGGTTTCTCAACCACTACAAACGCGTTGACCCACTCTGTCTGTTCCCGGACGATGATTTCTGTATTCGCCATGCTCTGCAGCTTCTCCTTCAGGCGACTACGTAGAGCAAGGGGTATCCAACTTGGTGGGCAAACCACAGGGGTTGCTGCTGGGTCAAGGTGAATAGTGCATTCACCCGGGAATAGTCCGATTCCTTTGAAAACGTCAGCAAACTCCCCCATGACTGTCTGCTTCTCAACTGGTGCTGTCAATGATAGCACTAGCTTGACGAGGTCCATGTCTAAACATGCCTTTAGACCTAGCACTGGAGATGCTCGAGTGTCAACAATGTAAAAGTCCAGCATCATTTCGCTTTCTTTGTACTTGCATTTCATCACGCATGTGCCATTTACAATGAGCTGCTCACCCCCATAGCTGGTCAGTCTGTGTGAGGTGGGCTGTAGCTGACACTCATCCTTCAAGCTGTGATACTCACTCAGAGGAATTACATTAACCTGAGCTCCAGTGTCTAGTTTAAACCTAAGCTCTGTGCCCTGTTTTCCTATCTCAATATCGGCAAAGGCTTGCTCAGTCTCTGAAATCTGTTTTTTCTGTGACACAGAATCAATAAACAGTTCCTCTGCATTTGGCTCTCTATCTGGCATTTGGCTGTCACTCACTGTGCGTACTGTTTTTCAAAAAACAGTCCTGCAAACTTTAGCAAAGTGGTTTCATTTACCACATTTAGCACATTGCTTTCCTTTGGCAGGGCAATGCTCCTTTTCTCCATGCCAGTTGTTTCCACGATATCCAATTTTTGAAGCGTTTTATGTCTTTGTCGCTCATTTTTAGAACTCTCTATTCTTTCTGTTCTGAAACATGCTCTCTGGGTGGTGTTCTTTGGTGTGTGTCTATTAACTGCGTGCACTGTCTGTTCACACGAGCTGTTCGTGGTGCCGGTTATGGTTTTCAACTGTGCTTGGGCTATCTCGTGCGATCTAGCTATGTCCATAGCTTTGTCCAGCGTTAGCCCGGACCCAACATTCAAAAGATTTTCTCTCTCTTTAGCTGAATGTATTCCAAACACGATGTGGTCTCTGACCATCTCATCTTTATCTGCATATTCACAGTCCTTTACCAGCAGTTTTAACTCAGTCACGAACTGTTCAAACGACTCACTAGCTCCTTGTACTTTCTCCTGAAACTTGTACCTAGCGAATATCGTATTTGTCTTGGGCATCACATATGATTCAAAATGGTCAAAATAACTTTTCAGTACCTTTGCTTCATCCGCGGTGAGAGACCATGTGTTAAAAATGTCTCTCCCTTTTTCTCCGATCCACAGGAGCAGGTAGCTGCATCTTTCTTCCTCCCCTTTGCTTTTTAATGGACCGAGAACATTAACTCCACGTGTTGCTTGAACTTGCGTCATTCTCCAGCTAAGTTCAAAGATCCCCAATCGATTCGAGGCAAGGGAGCTCCAACGATGTCCATTTCAAATCCCTGTTCTGACACCATGTCTTGTTTTGCACACCTTGTACAAAAATAATAACTTGCAGGGCAACGGAGTATTACAGTTTAAACTCTTTCATGAAGCATCAGGTCTGTGATCTCAATCATACAGCACAGTGGGGACAAGATGGAGTTAGGACCCCCAGCCCTGGGTCTTCTAACCAATAGTAGTCCTTACAGATGCCTGCAGGCCAATGACAACTCAGCATGTGATCACATGTGAATATAATAGGTATTCCTTACAGATGCCTGTGGGCCAATGATAATTCAATATGCAAATGTTACATATAACAGCACTGAATTCCTGTTTATTTGATATTTTTTCTCGCGATGTCAATCTTGCGGCATCAATCTATCTGGAAGAGGTGGTCTTGCACTGCTAAAAATTCTTTTTAAACTTTAAGAAGTTGGAAAAGAGCTGGTGTGATCATCAGCCCCATCTTAACATATAAGAAAAATCACCAGCGTTTAGAAGCCAGTGAGCATGTGTATTAATCTACACGAGCAGGACTCTGCTTTTCCTGATTAGAACGAGTGGGAAATCAGCAGTGTAACTCCACATTCTGCTCACCCTGCTCTAACAATGGTAGCAGTATCAATTCATAATCTGTAATGCAGATGCACCATCCATTAAATGTTAGTACTGGAGGTTTTTAAGTCGATGTTTAGATGTACATATAGCAAATACAGATGTCCCATGATTGTCCAACAAGTTGGGGTATAAATCAAAACTGAAACAAAATAATTATCCAAGGAATTGAAATCATGTGATATTGCTCAGTGAATGCTGTTTTAACAAGGGAGTTAACCACATAGCAGAATGCATGATTATGTTCATCACTAATGATTACAAACTCGGGTCTTGCCTTAGATATTGTAGTAACCTGGGAGGTTATGAGTAACCTGATCCACCAGGTGGTGCAGTGACAATTGGTCTCCTGAGTTAAGTCTGATCTGTACTGGTTGTACTCTTTGTTTTTGCTGCCTTATGGCAGAAGCTTTTATGTGCAAGTGTTGATTAAACCGTGTTACGGAGTTAACCTGTGTCCGTCTCCATCTATGGCCACCTCAAGATACCACATATGGCGACGAGAATAAAGGACGGAAAAGTTTTGGTGGATCAGTCATAGTTATGGAGTATGCGGAAGAGGTGCTCGGGTTGGTTAGCAAACTAGTCGGAAAATCACGAGGCTAGGCCGCGGGAGTCGAAACAGAGTTTGATTTTTTGGCTGAAGTGACCGGACTCCAAGGATGGCAGGAACGGTAGGCTCCGTGGCACCTTTTGACAGCAAGTCGCAGTCTTGGGAGGAGTATTGTGAAATACTGAGCCATTTCTTTATGGCAAACGAGGTGGACAGTGCTGAAAAGAAAAGGGCCATTTTACTGAGTTGTGTGGGAGCACAAACCTATACATGGATGAGGAATCTGCTGAGCCCGGAGCGGCCAGGAGAAAAATCTTTTGACGAGTTGGTGAGTCTACTAAAGTATCATTTCAATCCAAAACCTAGTGAAATAGTACAGAGATGGAAATTCAATTCGAGGATTAGGAAGCCGGAAGAAAACGTTACTGAGCATGTGGAGGAGCTTCGGAAGCTCGCACAGGACTGTAATTTTGGAAATACGCTCACAGTCATGTTAAGGGACAGACTAGTATGCAGAGTTAATGACGACAGTATACAGCAAAGGTTGCTGTCAGAAGAAAGATTAACGTTTGAGACGGCACTTAAAAAAGCACAAGCCATGGAGACGGCTAACAAGGACATTAAGGACTTAAACAGTATGAGCAAGGAGAAATGGAGTAAACCAGTGGGAGGAGCTGTTTTCAAGATGGAAGCTGGCGCGAAAAGTCCACCAGTCGGGGTTGAGGATTGCTACCGATGTGGCGGGATGAGCCATTATGCAAAGGACTGCAGGTTTGCAAAGGCAAAGTGCCACAATTGTGGAAAAATAGGGCACTTAAAGAAAGTCTGTAAAAGGGCAGTGAGTGAGAGAAGCAGTGCTAAAGGGGCAAAGCATGCTAAAGGGGGGAGGGAGAAGTACACAAAGCAGGCAAATTACATACAAGAGGAGGAAGAGTCTGGAGAGTCTAGTGAGGAGGTTTTCACTATATACAGTATGGACATTTCAAGGCCCAACGTACCCCCTCTCACTCAGTATTTGATAGTGAATGGAGGTCAAGTAAAGTTTGAGATTGACACCGGATGTAGTGTAACCATAATGTCACAGGCTGAGTACGCCAAGCTATCGGGGGAAGCAAAAGTACCAGAGCTAGGTACATGCCCCATTAGTCTCAAAACCTACACAGGACAGAAGGTGGACATTTTGAGGGCGGCCGAAGTACAAGTGGAACACAAAGGAGTCACCAAAGAGCTTACGGTGGTAGTGGTAGCAGGGTCAGGGCCAAACCTGTTAGGGCGAGGGTGGATCAGTGAGTTGAGTATGGACTGGCAGGCAATGAATAAAATGGAGGACAGTACAGAGGCACTGCAGGAAGTGCTGATGAAGCATGAGTTAGTGTTCAAGGACAAACTGGGCACCTTAAGGGGAGCCACAGCCAAGATTCATGTAGCCAGTGATGCCACGCCTCGTTTCTTTAAACCAAGGTCGGTACCTTTTGCAATGAAAACCAAGGTTGAGGCGGAACTAGATCGCCTGCTAAAGGACAAAGTAATAGAACCAGTGAAATTTTCAGACTGGGCGGCACCAATAGTCCCGGTATTGAAGCCCGACGGTAACGTAAGGGTGTGTGGTGACTATAAGTTAACAGTGAACAGAGTGTCACCACTGGAACAGTGCCCCATTCCGAGAATGGAGGACATGTTAACATCGCTCGCTGGGGGAGAAAGATTCAGCAAACTGGACATGAGTCATGCGTATCAGCAGATATTGCTAGATGAAGAATCAAAAAAGTTTGTCACGGTGAACACGCACAAAGGGCTGTTCACCTATTCCAGGTTACCATTTGGTGTCAGTTCTAGCCCAGCAATATTCCAACGGACTATGGAGGGCATTCTGCAGGGCATTCCAAAGGTGGCCGTGTACTTAGATGATATTCTGCTAACAGGAAGTGACGATCAGGATCACTTAAAAACACTGGACAAAGTGCTACAGCGGCTGGAAGAGGCGGGGCTACGCCTGAAACGGAGTAAGTGTAGTTTCATGGAGAAGGAAGTTACATTCCTGGGACATCGGGTGGATGCCACAGGCCTCCATCCATTACCAGGGAAAGTGCGGGCAGTGCAGGATGCACCTGCACCCACCTCAGTGACTGAACTGAAAGCCTATCTAGGGCTCCTGAATTATTATAACCGGTTTCTTCCAAACTTATCGATGCTGCTGGCACCCCTGCACAAACTGCTGAGAAAGGAGGAACCATGACGTTGGGGGCCAGAGCAAGCGAAAGCGTTTCAGCAGTCAAAGGAGCTACTTCAGTCCAGCAGGGTGTTAGTGCATTACGACGAGAAGAAGGAGCTGATAATGTCCTGCGATGCATCACCCTATGGAGTGGGGGCAGTGTTGGCCCACCGCATGCCAGATGGAGTGGAAAGGCCCATCGGGTTTGTTTCACGCACGCTCACAGCTGTGGAAAAGAACTATTCACAGCTTGATAAAGAGGGGTTGGCCATTATATTTGGAGTAAAGAAATTCCATAAGTACATATATGGGAGGAAGTTTGTAATCAGTACTGACCACAAGCCTCTTATTAGCTTACTGAATGAGATGAAAGCGGTGCCTCAAATGGCATCACAGAGAATAATGAGATGGGCAGTAATACTAAGAGCCTATGAATATGTGATCACGTACAGAGCCGGCAAGGAAAACGGGAACGCGGATGCTCTCAGCCGCCTGCCCCTCTCAAAATCTCCTCGCAGTACTTCCCCTGAGGAGCACGTCCTGATGTTGGATCAGGAGATCAGTCCCCTGATGACTTCAACGCAAATCCAGGGCTGGACAGCCAAGGACCCCGTTCTGTCAAGGGTCCGTGAGTATGTGTTGAAAGGCTGGCCAGATCACCGTGAGGGACCGGAGTTCGCACCGTACAGACAGAGACAGCACGAGCTCAGTGTCCAAGATGGATGTGTGCTATGGGGAGCACGCATCATAGTCCCAGAGCGGGGACGCTCTACTTTGATGGAACAGTTGCATCAATCGCACCCAGGAATGACTAGAATGAAAGGACTGGCTAGGAGCTACCTGTGGTGGCCTAACTTGGATGCTGAAATTGAGTCAAAGGTAAAGTCATGCACTATATGTCAGGAACAGAGGAAAGCACCTGCCGGGGCACCACTCCAGCCCTGGGAGTGGCCCAGCAAACCCTGGAGGAGAATTCACATAGACTATGCGGGACCTTTTATGGGCAAAATGTTTTTGGTGCTGGTAGACGCTCACTCAAAGTGGATCGACGTTTATCCAGTGAGCTCTGCAATGACTGATGCCACACTGGATTGTCTCAGGAACAGCTTCAGCATGCATGGTATTCCAGAAATGATTGTATCCGACAATGCACAGTGTTTTGTTAGTGAAGGGAGCAAAGAATTCATGGTAAGGAATGGAATCACACATGTCACCTCGGCTCCATATCACCCAGCCTCAAATGGGTTAGCCGAGCGAGCCGTGCAGACTTTTAAGGAGCTCATGAGGAAGAGCTCAGGTGACACCCTGGAGACCAAGCTCAATAGAGCCTTGTTTAGTTATCGTATAACACCCCAAGCTACCACGGGGCTTTCTCCGGCTGAGTTGATGATGGGGAGAAAGTTGCGGTGCACGTTAGACCTGATACACCCAGATCTCAAAAGCAAGGTTGAGACAAAACAAACAAAGCAAAAAGCGTACCATGACAAACATACTAAAGCTCGCCATTTCGCCATAGGGGACTCTGTGTACACCCGGAACTTCGGCTATGGACCTAAATGGATGCCAGGACTAATCCAGGACATTACAGGACCTGTGTCGTACTCCGTGTTACTAGGGGATGGTCGAGGGGTTTGTCGGCATGTGGATCAGCTTTTCAGCCGGCAGCAGGGGGAACTGCCTCAGATGGAACAAAGGGCAGTAGAGGAGGCTGTTCCAGGACCCAGCATGGCTTATAAGGTGCCAGTGGACACTGGTACTGCCAGGCCACAGTGGGACAGAGTAAAACCAACATCAGAGACTACTCCAATCTCAAGTGCGAATGAATCTGAGAATCCACCACAAGTGGAATTAAGACGTTCACAAAGGATTCGCAAGCAACCAGAAAGACTTATACAAACCTTTTAAATTAGTCAGGGGTTAACCATGGTTAGAGCATACTGGTTAATTAAAACGTAGTACCTAGTAAGGGTTATTGTTTAAGAATTGCATACGGCAATCTTAAGGGCGGAGGAGTGTAGTAACCTGGGAGGTTATGAGTAACCTGATCCACCAGGTGGTGCTGTGGCAATTGGTCTCCTGAGTTAAGTCTGATCTGTACTGGTTGTACTCTTTGTTTTTGCTGCCTCATGGCAGAAGCTTTTATGTGGAAGTGTTGATTAAACCATGTTATGGAGTTAACCTGTGTCCGTCTCCATCTATGGCCAGCTCAAGATACCACAGATATTCTCTTGGATTCAATGGTGCTGGTCACTCCTGGAAGTGAGCTTAGCGTCTTGGGGTAGAGTTTTCACTCAGTTGCATTGGTTCTTTCAGCACAATTCGCCTGTTAATTGGTGTAACCAGCACAAAAAAAAGCAGAATTTTAAGCGCAAATTACGTTCAGCACAAATTGAGTTTCTGCGATCTTTTACAAAGAGAACATAAGAAATAGGAGCAGGAGTAGGCCATACAGCCCCTCAAGTCTGCTCCACCATTCAATAAGATCATTGCTGATCTTCGATCTCAGCTCCACTTTCCCGCCCGATCCCCATAACCCTTGATTCCCCATGAGTCCAAAAATCTGTTTATCTCAGCCTTGAATATACTCAACGACTCAGCATCCTTTGGGGTAGAGAATTCCAAAGATTCACAACCCTCTGAGTGAAGAAATTCCTCCTCATCTCAGTCTTAAATGGCTGACCCCTTATCCTGAGACTATGCCCCCTAGTTCTCGACTCTCCAGCCAGGGGAAACATCCACTCACCCTGTCAATCCCCCTCAGAATCTTGTACTAGTTTAAAAAACATCGAGCTGGTAGATGGCCCCACCCACAAAACTGACCACGGCCCCAGGATGAATTAATCACCATTGAGTTTCCTCTAATTGTGCTCATTTGCGGGCCTTCGAGGAGGCTCTAAAAATTAACCTCGTTCTTTTGGGTGCAAGGACATTAATAGGTATGTGTTAAAAGCTTTTGAATGTAATTTTTTTTTAATTTACAAAGGCACTGACTACTGTTCCCCAATATGACTAGCAAATGATTCTGTATCTCACAGGTGGTGGATTGACACCATGATTAAAAATACTTATTTTTCGTGATAAACCCATTTTCAGCTATATTAATCACATTTTTAAATATAGCAAGGAATATTTTTAAAAGAAAAATTTTATTTTTTTAAATTACATTTTAAAACGCTGGCTGATTGTGCTGGTTCATGGCAGATTTTGCATTTGGCAATATGCAAATGAGTTTGAACGGAAACTCAAGAGAAAAAAACTTCTCAAAAGCCACAATTTTGGGCGCAATTTGCGCCCGGATCGCCAATTGTGCCCAAAGCGGAAACTCTACCCCCCTATATTTCAGGGTGCGTCTGTACTATCCAATATCTATATATATAAAAGGATTGATCTGTCTGTCTGTCTGTCTGTCCTTCGGTGTGTCTGTTCGGCTATACACTCTAAAGTTATAGAGCATACCTACACGTGCGTTACATCAAAAGAAAGCTTACGATTCTGGAACGGTCATAAGCGTATTTACGTTTCAGCGAGAAAAAAATTGCACCCGCGGTATCCAAAAAACGTTCAAAATTCCGCTCATTATCCGCTCATTAGCATAGAGTGACATTAAGGTCGACCAATCGTACGGTTGAGCGACCCAACGGTCGACCAATCGCTGCGTGGCGGGGGCGGGTTCGTCGCGCGTGCGGGCGGGCCCTCCTAGAGTCGAGCGACAGGACGATTGACCAATCATACGCTTCAGTGACATGATGGTCGACCAATCGGTGCGTGTGTGGGCGGTCCTAATCGTTTTGAACCGAGGTGAGTGTCAGCCATCTTGATTCCATTCTTTTTCCCGCTTTCTGCGTTTTTCTTTTCAAACCTACATTTCCAGCAAAAAAAAATTGCTTTTATTAAATTGTTTTAAAAAAAACTTCATTCATTTGTAAATATTTTCTCTAACCTGATGATTCTTTTTCCTACCTTTCCCCGTTTTTGTAAGGCCTCAGAACCTAGGCCTCAAAGCCTGGGCCTCTCCTGCCCAGCCACGCCCAAGCTAGGTAATTGTCCCACAGCTTCTGCTAAGCTCCTCCTCTCCCCCCCCCCGTCACATTACCCGGGGCAATGGCGTCGGCCACGAGGGTCACGGGACATACACAGGGTGCGCGCGCAGCAGGAGCAGCTGAGACGCAGCGTCTCTCTCTGTTCCCCGTTCGGCTCAGGCGGGAGAGCGGGGCTCTCGGGAGTGCGGATCTCGGGCGGGGCTTGGAGAGCGGGAAGGGTTACCCCGGCAACCGGGCCCGCCGGCCGTGTCTCACAGCCGCAATCGGCGGTCTTGAAGCCAGCTCGGGAGGGCGGGGCCATGTCAGTGCGTGGGGCGGCACGGAGCTCCGCGGAGCCATCGCCGGCGCTGGGCTCGGGTGCTTTGTGGCCTGCGGCCGAATGGCGGCTGCAGACCTCGAGCTGACCGGGGTGCTGGACTCGGCTGGGCCATGTCTTTGCGGGTGTTCGCCTCGGCCAACGGCATCAGGGTGACGGCCGAGGCCGCCAAAAGCGTCCAAGGGAACGCGTTCATCCAGGTGCCGAGGCCCGGGCCCCGGGACAGAAAGAGGGATTGGAGCAGGGGATGAGGGCTCGGGCAGGGGAGAGGGAGAGGGAGGAGGGAGAGGGGGGAGAGAGAGGGGGGAGAGAGAGGGGGGAGAGAGAGGGAGAAGGAGGGGAGAGGGGGAGGGGAGGAGGGGGAGAGGGAGGAAGGGGGTAGGGAGGAGGTGAGAGGGAGGAGGAGGGGGAAAGGGAGGAGGGGAGGAGAGGGAGGAGGGGGGAAGAGGGAGGAGGGGGGGAAAGAGGGGGGGAAGGGAGGAGGGGGAAGAGGGAGGAGGGGGGAAGAGGTAGGAGGGGGGAAGAGGTAGGAGGGGGAGGGGGGAAGAGGTAGGAGGGGGAGGGGGGGAAGAGGTAGGAGGGGAGGGGGAAGAGGTAGGAGGGGGAGGGGGGGAAGAGGTACGAGGGAGTTGGCGTTTCATCAATTAGGGGCATTTCCTAATTAAGAAAAAGTCACAGAAACGGATACAGATTTATTGGCATCATTCGAACAACCAGCAAAGATTCAGCATCAAACTATGTCTGAGTTTCTGCTTCACACAGGCGGTCAGAAGCTGCAACGTAAGGTTCAAGCTTTACTAACTACACCCTGGATCCCAAATATTAACCAGAATTATATTCAATGTTAGAAGTATTTTAAACTACATAAAATTTAAATGTGGAACAAATAACAGTATTTTGAAATTATTAAATCGCAGATTAAAAGCCTTAAGAAAGTGGCTCCTGATTCTTCCGGTCAGAGGGTAGCTGGCTTCATTGTCCTATAACACAGTCATCGCAATATAACCCACGGTCACCGCGGCTGGGCTCTAAGTCCAAGCCCTTCCCCGCGGTCTCAACCGTCCCGCCGACCTCACAAAATGGCAGCCGCCCTTCACCCACCCTCACCTTCCCTCTCTCTCTCTGCCTCTCTCTCCTTCCCTCTCTCTCTTTCTCTCCTTCCCCCCTCTCTCTCTCTCCTTCCCCCCAGTCTCTCGCTCTCTCCTTCCCCCCAGTCTCTCTCTCGCTCTCTCCTTCCCCCCAGTCTCTCTCTCGCTCTCTCCTTCCCCCAAGTCTCTCTCTCTCTTCCCCCCAGTCGCTCTCTCTCTTCCCCCCAGTCGCTCTCTCTCTTACCCCCCAGTCGCTCTCTCTCTCTCTTCCAACAACAACATGCCCTCGAAAAAACCTCGGCACCGCCGGGCAATCCAGCTAGTCTAAATATAAATAGCATAACTCAGGGGGCTAACAACAGTACCCTCTTGTGATCTGAGCTGGACATTCATGTCTACCCCAGCTCTTGCCTGACTTGAACAAAATACTACACTTTTCCATTCTAACCTTCTGAGCTTGGTACAAGCTTTCCCCAGCAACTTACTGTTTAAAAACCTATCAGTTTGTGTATTTTTCCTATTTGTATCTCCCTCTGTTCAAAACTAGAGTGGAGTGCTTATGCAAGACGATGCCTGCTAAACACCCAGGACCAGTGCTCTCCCAACACAGTAGGTATGGTGTGGAGATGCCGGAGTTGGACTGGGGTGGACAAATGTAAGAAGTCACACAACACCAGGTTATAGTCCAACAGCTTTATTTGAAATCACAAGCTTTCGGAGCGCTGCTCCTTTGTCAGGTGAAGTCACCTGACGAAGGAGCAGCGCTCCGAAAGCTTGTGATTTCAAATAAAGCTGTTGGACTATAACCTGGTGTTGTGTGACTTCTAACACAGTAGGTGTGAGAGGTGTATCGATTACCGAGACTGGCTAATGAATTGCATCGTATTTTAGCCGTTAGGGAAGCAACTTCAATGCCTTGCCTATTAGCATTTTAAACACCTTTCATGTCAGTGTTTTGTTTTAACTTGTGTAAAACCACTTTGCTTTAAAAATCCAACATTTGAAAGTTTCTGTGGAAAAATAATCGAAGAAATCCTGAAACGTGACACTAATACTGCACATCATGATTTCAATTCGCGATACGGAAAAAGAAAACAGCGCAAGTGTTTTTTTTTCCATAATGTTGTGGGTTTAGCACACATTGCATGTCGTGCATTAATATTATGATTACTTGGTGATTAGGTGGTGCAATGGATTAATGAAACTGTCTCAAAAATTATCCTGTTGGATACTAGTGTAAGAATGCTTAAAATGTTTGTGTGAATTTCTTCTTTTTACAATTTTAGTGGAATATATATCAATAACTTGGATTTGGGTGTACAGGGCACAATTTCAAAATATGTAAATGACACAAAAATTGGAAGTATGGTGAACAGTGAGGAGGATAGTGATAGACTTCAAGAGGACATAGTGGAATGAGTGGACTCGTGGCAGATGAAATTTAAAGCAGAAAAGTGCGAAGTGATACATTTTGGTAGGAAGAACGAGGAGAGGCAATATAAACTAAAGGGTACAATCCTAAAGGGGGTGCAGGAACAGAGACCTAGGGGTATATGTGCACAAATCGTTGAAGGTGGCAGGGCAGGTTGAGAAAGTGGTTAAAAAAGCATACGGGATCCTGGGCTTCATAAATAGAGACATAGGGCTGGATTTTCATTGAGGAGGCGGGTAGGAGGAGGGACTACAACTTTCGGGGTTGTAGACCCGCCTCCATCGAGTTGTAGCCAACCCACGTGATTTTGACTTGATTGACCTTGTTGAGCCCGCCCAGCGGGCTCAGCAGGCCAATTAAGGGCCACCTGGCAATAGGTGACGTCACAGATTGATATTTCATCTGTCAAGACCTTTTGACGGATGAAATATCAGCGTTCAACAGCTGTTTGAAGCTGTTAAACACTGACAATCTGTACTCCAAGTTAATTCCTTCCTCTCAGGATGATTTAGAGATCTCTCTGGAACAGAAAGATGAATGCTGCAAATTTTGACAGATCGCAGCCATTCTGCTTTCCGTGCCAGTGAGATGAGGGACTCCCGAGACCTGAAGGAAGGAAGGCTGTAAAGGTAAGTAAAACTTCTTTAAATACTTTACACACACCAAACACACTTACCTCTTCACTCATGCACCCATCACTCACCTGAACACCAGACATCTCGACCTCTCCAAGCCCTTCAGCCCGACGGCCCACCTCGCTAACTTGGCATGGTTTGGAGCCATCAGGAATCCCACACTTCAAGAATGAAAATGGGGATTAGGCTAAAAACTACCTGTTAACAGGCAGTTAATTGGCATTAATCCCCTTCCCGCCTCGGAGGCGGGTCCCATTGCGGGTCGGGTACCCACCTCCTTTGAAACTGGCATGGAGGCGGTTTGGGTGCGGAATGGGTTCGTGCCCCCCGATTTCTGGATTTTAACCCCCCACATGCCTCCAATCCTGCCTCCATGGTCCATTGAAAATCCTGCCCATAGAGTACAAAAGCAAGGAAGTTATGATGAACCTTTATAAAACACTGGTTTGGCCTCAACTGGAGTATTGTGTCCAATTCTGGGCACCGCACTTTAGAGGGGAGGTGAAGGTCTTAGAGAGGCTGCAGAAAAGATTTGTGAGAATGATTCCAGTGATGAGGGACTTCAGTTACGTGGATAGACTGGAGAAGCTGGGTTAAGTGGAGATTTGATAGAGGTGTTCAAAATCATGAGGGCTGTGATTTTGCCGGCGCTCAGAGATCGTGTTCGGAGGCGGGTCTGCTGTCAAAATCGAAATGATTGACAGCAGGTTGGGAACCCGCTCCAAACCCACCTCCATGTAAGTTTCCAAAGTGTCAGGTCTGCAATTTCAGAACAGACCCGACACCAAGCAGCGGGGGAGGCATTTAAGATAGTTAAATGCTTGTTAAGCATTTGCTAACTACTATTTTGCCAGCCTATTTCTATTTTCCCACATTTTTAATGGAATTCACGTCGTTCGGAGATCACGTCAGGTAAGTAGGTCAGGTTCTCTATGTCTCCCCATTGCTGTGAATAGGTGACAGCAGCAAAAGTGGTATGAAAGCTACCATTTCACAGCTGTTCACTTACCAAAGTCAGAAGCTTGAGCCTTCAGGACATGGAAGACACTATTGATCTTTATGTAGTTTGGAAGTGTTTGGAGTAAACTCTCCATCCACTGTCACCTCCTTGGAGCAAGCTCTCTCACCATTGATGAATCGCTTCTGTCATCTCAACTTCAGCTGTCATCTATTCCAGCAACATCGGTGCTCTTGAAAAAATTTCACCTTGATCCTCTGAATCCCTCCATGATCAGCCGCGGCACCAACATCATAGAAACATAGAAACATAAAAGATAGGAGCAGGAGTAGGCCATTCGGCCCCTTGAGCCTGCTCCGCCATTCAATGCGATCATGGCTGATCATCCAAATTCAGTACCCAGTCTCTGCTTTCTCCCCATACCCCTTGATCCCTTTAGCCTTAAGAAATATATCCAACTCCTTCTTGAATATATTTAATGAATTGGCCTCTACTGCCTTCTGTGGTAGAGAATTCCACAGGTTCACCACTCTCTGGGTGAAGAAATTCCTCTTCATTTCTGTCCTAAATGGCTTACCCCTTATCCTTAGACTGTGACCCCTGGTTCTGGACTCCCCGACCATCGGGAACATCCTTCCTGCATCTAGTCTGTCCAGTCCTGTCAGAATTTTATAAGTTTCAATGAGATCCCCTCTCATTCTTCTAAACTCCAGTGAGTATAAGCCCAATCGACCCAATCTCTCCTCATACGTCATTCCTGCCATCCCAGGTATCCGCCTGGTGAATCTTCGCTGAACTCCTTCCATGGCAAGAACATCCTTCCTCAGATAAGGTGACCAAAACTGCACACAATACTCAAGATGTGGTCTCACCAAGGCCCTGTACAACTGCAGCAAGACATCCTTGTTCCTGTACTCAAACCCTCTCGCTACAAAGGCCAACATACCATTTGCCTTCTTAACCGCCTGCTGCACCTGCATGCTTACCTTCAGCGACTGGTACACAAGGACACCCAGGTCTCGTTGCACTTCCCCTTCTCCCAATCTATTGCCATTCAGATAATAATCTGCCTTCCTGTTTTTGCCACCAAAATGGATAACCTCACATTTATCCATGTTATATTGCATCTGCCATGCTTTTGCCCATCACCCAACCTGTCCAAATCATCCTGGAGTTTCTCGGCATCCTCCTCACAGCACACACGCCCACCCAGCTTTGTGTCGTCTGCAAATTTGGAGATATTACATCTAGTTCCCTTGTCTAGATGATTAATATATATTGTGAATAGCTGGGGTCCAAGGACCGATCCCTGCGGTACCCCACTAATCACTGTCTGCCACTCGGAAAAAGACCCATTTATTCCAACTCTTTGCTTTCTGTCTGCCAACCAGTTCTCTATCCAAGTCAATACCTTGCCCCCAATCCCATGTGCCTTAACTTTACACACTAATCTCTTATGCGGGACCTTATCAAAAGCCTTCTGAAAGTCCAAATACACCACATCCACTGGTTCTCCCTTATCTATTTTACCAGTTACATCAGGCACACCAACATCACCAACAACAGAACCAACCTTCTTCGTAATCACCTGATGGTGCACAGGACACAGGGCATCAGCACCCAACCACATTGCTGCCTGGGAGGCCAGTGATGGCATCACCATAAAGCATCCCTCCAATGTCCAAGCCATTCCTTTCACACTCATCACCATTGTGGTTGGGGGGGGTGGTGAAAGTTACATCGCAACATTCACTGGAACTCACTAAGACACTTCCAATAAGGTAATGTGTTGAAAATATAGATTTCAATATTTAATAACACATTAACAGAAACTTCACATAAATATTGGCTAAACCACCCAGGAGCTTATCATTGTCTGTTGTTAATTGGTATGCTTGCAGTAGGATGCGTGTGTGTGTGAGGGGTGGCTAGTGAGATGGGGAAGTGATAATGTAGATAAAGAGGGATGGGTGGAGGTGCAAGGTAAGTTGGTGTGAGTAAGGATGTGCAGGAGTAGGGTAGCGAAGGCAGAGTGATGGGGATGTGATCCATGGCACAGCAGGATGAGGTTGAGTGTGGCTTGGCAGTAGCGTTTTGTGATCTGCTCAGATAATTGAAAGGTTTGTGCCACTGCAGTATGCTCCTCCTGCGCTATGTGGGAACTCGGGGACACTTCCTGTGTCCCTGATGACCATGTGTGCAGGAAGTGTATCCAGCTGCAGCTACTGGCAGACCGCATTGTGGCGCTGGAGCTGCGAGTGGATACATACTGGAGCATTCGCGATGCTGAGGAGGTCGTGGATATCATGTTTAATCAGTTGGTCACACTGCAGGTAAAGGTTGCACAGGCAGAAAGGGAATGGGTGACCACCAGGCAGATTAGTAGGCGCAGGCAGGTAGTGCAGGAATCCCCTGTGGTCATCCCCCTCTCAAACAGATATACCACTTTGGAGACTGTGGGGGGGGATGGCTTACCAGGGGAAGGCAGCAGCAGCCAACTTCCTGGCACTAGGGGTGGTTCTGCTGCACAGGATGGGAGGAAAAAAAGGGGGAGAGCTACAGTAATAGGGGATTCTATTGTAAGGGGAATAGATAGGCGTTTCTGCAGCCGCAAACGAGACTCCAGGATGGTGTGTTGCCTCCCTGGTGCAAGGGTCAAGGATGTCTCAGAGCGGCTGCAGAACATTTTGGAAGGGGAGGGTGAACAGCCAGTTGTCGTGGTGCATATAGGTACCAATGATATAGGTAAAAAATGGGATGAGGTCCTAAAAGCTGAATATAGGGAGTTAGGAGGTAAATTTAAAAATAGGACCGCAAAGGTAGTAATCTCAGGATTGCTACCAGTGCCACGTGCTAGTCAGAGTAGAAATAGAAGGCTATTTCAGATGAATGGTGCAAGGGGGAGGGATTCAAATTCCTGGGACATTTGAACCGGTTCTGGGGGAGGTGGGACCAGTACAAACTGGACGGTTTGCACCTGGGCAGGACCGGGACCGATGTCCTAGGGGGAGTGTTTGCTAGTGCTCTGGGGGAGGGTTTAAACTAAAATGGCAGGGGGTTGGGAACCTGAGCAGGGAGACAGAGGAAAGGGAAACAAGGATAGAAGCAAAAGACAGGAAGGAGAAAAACAAAGGTGGCAGTTAGAGAAATCAAGGGTTTAAATCAAACATGGCCACAGTAAATAATAATTCTAAAAGGTCTAAGAGCGTTATAAAAACAAGCCTGAAGGCTTTGTGTCTTAATGCGAGGAGCATTCGTAATAAGGTGGATGAATTAGCTGCGCAAATAGAGGTAAACAAATATGATATGATTGGGATTACGGAAACATGGCTCCAGGGTGTCCAAGGCTGGGAACTCAACATCCAGGGGTATTCAATATTCAGGAAAGATAGGCAAAAAGGAAAAGGAGATGGGGTAGCATTGCTGGTTAAAGAGGAGATTAACACAATTGTAAGGAAGGATATTAGCTCTGATGATGTGGAATCTGTATGGGTAGAACAGAGAAATACCAAGGGGCTGAAACGTTAGTGGGAGTGGTATATAGGCCTCCAAACAGTAATGCGGAGGTCGGGGATGGCATTAAAAGGGAAATTAGAGAAGCGTGCAATAAGGGCACAGCAGTTATCATGGGTGACTTTAATCTACATATAGATTGGGCTAACCAAATTAGTAAAAATACTGTGGAGGAGGAATTCCTGGAGTGTATACGAGATGGTTTCCTGGACCAACTAGAGATCAGGCCATCTTAGACTGGGTATTATATAATGAGAAAGGATTAATCAGCAATCTTGTTGAGCAAGGCCCCTTGGGTCAGAGCGATCATAATATGATCGAATTCTTCATTAAGATGGAGAGTGAAGTAGTTGACTCAGAGAATAGGGTCCTGAATTTAAATAAAGGAAACTACGATGGTATGAGGCGTGAGTTGGGTAGGATTGATTGGGGAATGTCACTCAAAGGGTTGACGGTGGATAGGCAATGGCAAACATTCAAAGATCGCATGGATGAACTACAGAATTTGTTCATCCCAGTTTGGCATAAAAATAAAACAAAAAAGGTGACTCAACCGTGGCTAACAAGGGAAATTAGGGATAGCATAAGTTCCAAGGAGAGGACATATAAATTGGCCAGAAAAAGCAGTAAACCTGAGGATTGGGAGCTGTTTAGGATTCAACAAAGGAGGACAAAGGGATTAATTAAGAAAGGGAACAGAGAATATAAGAGTAAGCTTGCTGGGAACATAAAAACTGACTGTAAAAGCTTTTATAGATATGTGAAGAGAAAAAGATTGGTGAAGTCAAGCGTAGGTCCCTTGCAGTCAGAATCAGGGGAATTTATAATGGGGAACAAAGAAATGGCAGACCAATTAAATACATACTTTGGTTCTGTCTTCACAAAGGAGGACACAAATAACCTCCCAGAGATGTCAGGGAACATAGGGTCTAATAAGAGGGAGGAACTGAATGAAATCAGTATTTGTAGGGAAATGGTGTTGGGAAATTAACGGGATTGAAGGCTGATAAATCCCCAGGGCCTGATAATCTCCATCCTAGGGTACTTAATGAAGTGGCCCTAGAAAAAGTAGATGCATTGCTGGTCATCTTCCAAAATTCGATAGACTCTGGAACAGTTCCCATGGATTGGAGGGTAGCTAATGTTACCCCACTATACAAAAAAGGTGGTAGAGAGAAAACGGGGAATTATAGACCGGTAAGCCTGACATCGGTAGTGGGGAAAATGCCAGAGTCCATTATAAAAGATGTAATAGCAGAGCACTTGGAAAACAGTGACAGGATCGGACAAAGTCAAAATGGATTTACAAAAGGTAAATCGTGCTTGACTAATCTACTGGAATTTTTTGAGGGTGTAACTAGTAGAATAAATAAGGGCGAACCAGTGGATGTGGTGTATTTGGACTTTCAAAAGGCTTTCGATAAGGTCCCGCATAAGAGATTAGCATGTAAAGTTAAGGCACATGGGATTGGGGGCAAGGCATTGACTTGGATAGAGAACTGGTTGGCAGACAGAAAGCAAAGAGTTGGAATAAACGGCTCTTTTTCCGAGTGGCAGGCAGTGACTAGTGGGGTACCGCAGGGATCGGTCCTTGGACCCCAGCTATTCACAATATATATTAATGATCTGGACGAGGGAACTAGATGTAATATCTCCAAGTTTGCAGATTACACAAAGCTGGGTGGGCGTGTGTGCTGTGAGGAGGATGCCGAGAAACTCCAGTATGATTTGGACAGGTTGGGTGATTGGGCAGATGCATGGCAGATGCAATATAATGTGGATAAATGCGAGGTTATCCACTTTGGTGGCAAGAACAAGAAGGCAGATTATTATCTGAATGGCAATAGATTGGGAGAAGGGGAAGTGCAACGAGACCTGGGTGTCCTTGTGCACCAGTCGCTGAAGGTAAGCATGCAGGTGCAGCAGGCGGTTAAGAAGGCAAATGGTATGTTAGCCTTCGTAGCGAGAGGGTTTGAGTACAGGAAAAAGAATGTCTTGCTGCAGTTGTACAGGGCCTTGGTGAGACCACATCTTAAGTATTGTCTGCAGTTTTGGTCGCCTCATCTGAGGAAGGATGTTCTTGCCATGGAGGGAGTGCAGCGAAGATTCACCAGGCTAATACCTGGGAAAGCTGGAATGACGTATGAGGAGAGATTGGGACAATTGGGCTTGTACTCACTGGAGTTTAGAAGAATGAGTGGGGATCTCATTGAAACTTATAAAATTCTAACAGGACTAGACACACTAGATGCAGGAAGGATGTTCCCGATGGTCGGGGAGTCCAGAACCAGGGGTCACAGTCTAAGGATAAGGGGTAAGCCATTTAGGACAGAGATGAGGAGGAATTTCTTCACCCAGAGAGTGGTGAACCTGTGGAATTCTCTACCACAGATGGCAGTAGAGGCCAATTCATTAAATATATTCAAGAAGGAGTTGGATATATTTCTTAAGGCTAAAGGGATATGGGTAGAAAGCAGGGACAGGGTACTGAATTTGGATGATCAGCCCTGATCGCATTGAATGGCCGAGCAGGCTCGAGGGGTCGAATGGCCTACTCCTGCTCCTATCTTCTATGGTTCTATGCCCTCCTGTGCAATGTGCAACCAGGCTGCGTTGATCTCCTGGGGAGGTCTCTTCCACCCATGGGAAGGGAAGAGAACCTCCCTGTGTGCTGTGACTCCCACCATAAGCATATGGAGGGAGTCATTGGAGAGCCTTGGCGCAGCCGTGCACCTTTGTGCAGTGATTGTCAGTGTTTGCAGCACCTTAATGCTGTAGAACACTGACAGCAGAACTGTCAAGATCAATTTGGACATGGCCCCTTTAAGGAAACTGGCTGATGACGCGTCATCATATGACGTCATCAGACCCGCTTCCTATTAATTGGCCAGAAACCTCGCAGGGTGGGCTTAACAAGCCCAATCAACGAAAAATCACTTGGAGAGTGCAGGCTGCAGTAGAGAGCGGGCTGGGACTGCAACACCGACCCCGGACCCGCCTCAGCCGGCAAAATTGCAGCCGAGGTGTCTAGACAGAGTAGATAGAGAGAAACTGTTCCCATTGGCGGAAGGGTTGAGAACCAGAGGACATAGATTTAAGGTGATTGGCAGAAGAACCAAAGGTGACATGATGAAAAATATTTTTACACAGCGAGTGGTTAGGATCTGGAATGCACTGTCTGAGAGGGTGGTGGAGGCAGATTCAATCGTGGCTTTCAAAAGGGAATTGGATAAGTACGTGAAGGAAAAAAATTTGCAGGGCTATGGGGAAAGGCTGGGTGAGTGGGACTAGCTGAAGTGCTCTTGCAGAGAGCTGGCACGGGCTCGACGGGCCAAATGGCCTCCTTCTGTGCTGTAACCATTCCATGATTCTAGGAAGCATTAACCTGTTTAAATCATTGTTTTAAGTGTCCATCCACTAGTATCACATGGTTAAATTTCAAGGCCACTGTTCTTTCACCTCCGATAATTAGGTTAGAGTCTGGCATAGACTGATAATATGATAACATGTAAGTCCCCTCTCCTAAGTGGCTGTAAGAATGTTAAATGAAAAGATATCAGGCAATTCCAGCTCCTAACCACGTATAATGCGAGTATAATTTCACAACACAAAATTGTCCCAAATATGGCACAATTGGCAGTATTTTAGTGATCTAACTCAGAGGCAACAATGGAAGCCATAGGGTCAGAAATTAGGATCGGGTGCTTGCCACGCATGCAAGCCCCCAATGTGCACTCACCCTGCGCGCCGACATCTGAAGCCCGGGCCTGCTTGCATTTCCTGTCACTGGCCCGGTTCAGATGTCGGCGCGATGTGCTTGCCTGATCCAGCGGCATAGTTCGTGCGATGTGCCAGCTGGGATCAGGTGAGCACTCTGCAGCCAATCAGGGGAGGGGAAACTCATTCATGAGTTTGATAGTAAAGACTGTCAAACTCATGAAAAGTACGGGCGCCCAAAAGACTAGTTTAACTTTAATTAACATTTTTAAAACATCCCAATAATTAAATAAACTATAAATAACTTTAAAAAACGATTTAAAACAATTAATAAAATTTTTGAAAAAAATAATTTTTTACGAAATCAGGTCTAAAAATAAACTTACCTTACTGTAAAGTCCTTAAAAACAATAAAGCTGTGGAAAAAATGTAATAATTTTAAATAATAGACCACTTACCTGCAAGAATCCACTCCTTATGCCTCCTTTTTTCATTTCTAAAAAGTTCAGTCCCTTGCACACGCGCAAACCTGTCAAAAAGAAGGAAGTTCAACGCGTGCGCGCAGAGTCCTGCGCGCACGCGTTGGACCTCTTAACCCCTTGGTTCGATGGAGAGGAAATGCCGGTTTCCCGTGCATGCGCTGTGCATGCTGAAATCCGGCACTTCCAACGAGCCCGCGCGTGAGTACACCGTCCGTACGCACGCGTTGGGACCGGAATTACTGGCCCATAGTCTTTTTGTGTTCTCAGTAATCTCCAGAGTCAACTTGGACAGAAAGGAACATCAATCCATCCCTTCAATTTGGTGCAAAAGCAAAATACTGCGGATGCTGGAAATCTGAAATAAAAACAGAAAATGCTGGAAATACTCAGCAGGTAAGACAGTATCTGTGGAGAGAGAGTTAACGTTTCAGGTCAATGACCTTTCATCCAAATTGGAAAAAGTTAGAGGTGTAGCAGGTTTTAAGCAAGTGCAGAGGCAGGGAATCGGGGTTGGGAGGAAAGAACAAAAGGGAAGGTCTGTGATAGAGTGGAAGGCAGGAGAGTTTAAATGACAAAAGGGATGAAGGTCCAAGGCAAAAGGGGGTGGTAATGGGATAAGTAAAGAAACAAAAGACGGGTCTAGAAGAGGTGTAAATGGGAATAGCAGAATCATCAACAGCTACCATCCAATACTATGGGGGCAGAGGTCATAGTCATAGAGTCATAGTCATAGAGTCTTAATGGCATAGAAGGAGGCCATTCGGCCTATCGAGTCCATGCCGGCTCTCTGTAGAGCAATCCAGTCAGTCCCATTCCTCCGCTTTATCCCCGTAGCCCTGCAAGTTTATTTCCCTCAAGTGCCTATCCAGTCTCCCCTTAAAAACATTGAGGGGGAGAAATTTGGTATCGCTCCGTTTGGGGTGCAATTATCGGCTGGGCGCAAAGTTTAGCACCTGGCGTTAATTATGGCCTCCAACTGCAAACTTGGCTCCTAGCGCCCCTGGAGGTGATTGGCACGCTAAATCAGGTGCTACACACCTCTCTTAAGGCGCTAACGCCGAGGAGCGAGGCGCTACCGAGGAGCGCTGGCGAAGCTCATGTGATGTCTGTCAGCAATGGAACACAGACACACTAGCACCGGCCAGTTCTTAAAGGGGAGGGTCAATCTTGCTCTCCATCCACACCCTGCTCATTGCAGCCTTGAATCTCAGCCTGAACAGACTGTACATCAAATCCGTTGGAAAGAACAATGGAGAGACCAAGGAAAGAGCTCAGCGTGCAGCCCCCACAGCCTCTTCTAAATCAATGCAAAGAAGGTCAAATCAAAACGAACCTGCAAAGTGCTGCTCAGTACCCAAAACGTCTTCACACAGCGTTGAATCTCTCCAGAAGTCTCTCTCTTAAAATGCGTGGTGCAAAAATGTCGGTGACAAAAACAGGTAGGAAGAGGTCACCTTTAAATAGCGCTACCCCAGTCCCTTCCCGACTGCAAAATGCTCCCCTCAACCTGTCATTGCTAGCGGCAGGCGGTAAGGCAGGGGGCACCATTCAATATCAAGTCCAGGGCATTGTACGCTCGACTGACATCACGATCTGCGGGCGCAGGAGATCCTGGCAGTAGTGTTTAGCACTGCCGCAAAATGTCTGGTCAATTTTGCGAATGGTGCAAACATTGCCACGCCCGGGCACTAGATGCTTTGCGCCCCATTAGCGCCCTCTTAGGGTGCTAACGGGAGGCGCAAAGCAACCAAATTTTTCCCCCTGAATGTCTCCGCTTCCACCACTTCCGTCGGCAGTGCGTTCCAGGTCCTCAGAACTCACTGTGCAAAAAGTTTTCCCTCACATCCCCCCTGTATCTCTTACCCAAAACCTTTAATGTGTGTCCCCTAGTCGTTGTACCATCAACTAGTGGGAACAGCCTTTCCCTGTCTAGCCTATCCAAACCCGTCATAATCTGGTACACCTCTATCAAATCACCCCTCAACCTCCTTTGCTCTAATGAAAACAAATCCAGCTTCTCCAACCTGTCCTTGTAGCTAAGATCTCCCATCCTTGGAACCATTCTGGTAAATCTCCTCTGCACCCTCTCAAGTGCCTTTATATCCTTCCTAAAGTGTGGTGACCAGAACTGGATGCAATACTCCAGTTGTGGCCTAACCGCCACTTTATATAGTTTCAGCATAACTTCTCTAATTTTGTACTCAATACCTCTATTTATGAAGCCCAAGATCCCATATGCTTTGCTAACCACTCTCTCAATATGTCCCACCACCTTCAGGGACCTATGCATATTAACTCCCAGGCCCCTCTGTCCCTGCACACTCTTTAAAACTGTGCCATTAAGTGTATATTGCCTCTCCCTGATCCTGCCGCCAAAATGCATCAACTCACACTTCTCTGTATTAAATTCCATCTGCCACTTGTCTGCCCATTATGCTAGCCTTTCTATGTCCTCTTGCAGTCGATTGATATCATCCTCACTGTTTGCCACACCGCCAAGTATGGTGTCATCCGCAAATTTAGAAATTCTACTCTGTATTCCTATATCCAGGTCATTTATTTATATCAAAAAAATCGGTGGCCCCAGCACTGACCCTTGGTGAACACCACTGTCTACCATCCCCTATTCTGAAAAACAGTCATTTACCACAACTCGCTGTTTTCTGTCCTTAAGTCAATTCCTTATCTAAGCTGCCACTGTTACGTCCGTGTATAAGAAGACACAGACTGCGGAGAACGGTACAATAGATGTTTACTCAATGTGGCTCAGACTGCAACTGATCTGTACAGATTACTACTCAGCGTTATATACAGGTGTGGTCACTGCCGGTACTACAGTATACATGAGCTGTAAAAAGTAGTTCCCCCCTTAAAGGTACATACATTACAATTCCTCCCCTTTTAGATTAACAGTACCATAACACTCATTTAACAATTAAATATCAAACTAATTACAATTAACACTTTTAACATGCAACATTAGCTGAAAATAGTCCATTTTATAAATTCAGTCTTTGGGGAGGCTTCCTGATCCTTTCTGGATAGCGCCTTTCCCGAGTGTCTTGCTCTTGGTGCAGAGGCGATTCTGGCCCCTGTCGTCGGTTGGTTCATCAGCTTCCGATGCTACTGTTTCTGGGGTAGATGTGACCTGTACGTCGGGTTCATCACCAGGTACGTATGGGCGAGGCATGGGGTTGACTTGTTCCTGTGACTCTAGGATCTGGTCAGCATGGCGTCTCACGATGCTCTCCCCAACGTCCACTGTGTACATTAGTGGGCCCTGCCGTGTGCATATCGTTCCTGGCTGCCATTTTTCTGTTTGGTAGTCGCGAGCCAAGACTGGTTGCCCTATATTGAAGCTCCTTGTTGGCTTCTCATGGATGTGCTGGAATTGCTTACTCTCAACATCTCTTCGTACGTTTGGTCTGAGCAAATCCAGGTGAGATCTTAACTTTCGGTTAAAGAACATCATGGCTGGGGCCTGGTTGGTGACTGCATGTGTCGCATTCCGGTAGGTGAACAGGAAATTGTCCACCTTGTGCTGCAACGGAATGTTGTCATTGTACATAGCCTTTATTGCCTTCTTAAAGGTTTGTACGAACCTCTCAGCCAATCCATTTGTGGCTGGATGATACGGGGCGCATGTGTAATGCCTGACCCCATTCTTTTTCAAGAACCTCCGGAACTCTTCGAACACAAACTGTGGTCCGTTGTCGGAGCAAATCTGTTCTGGCAAACCATTCCTGGCAAAAATGGTCCGTAGGACTGCAATAGTTTTCTCCGTGGTGGTGGAGGACATTTTGATGACCTCAGGCCATTTCGAGTGCGCATCCACGGCTATTAAAAACATTGAGTCCATGAATGGACCAGCAAAATCAATATGCACCCGTTGCCATGGAGATGAGGGCCACTCCCATGGGTGTAGAGGGGCCTGTGGTGGTGCATTTTGGACTTTCTGGCATCCTGAGCAGCTCTTGGTCAGGTCCTCGATTTGTTTATCGATTCCCGGCCACCACACATAAGCCCTGGCTAGGCTTTTCATTTTTACCCCTCCCAGATGACCCTCATGAAGCTCATTGAGCACTCTATCCCTTAACTTGGGTGGAATTACCACTCGGGATCCACACATCAAGGTCCCCCGGCACACTGACAGCTGTTCTCTCCTTGTCGAGAATGCTGGCAACAGTGAGTCGCCATGTGCTGGCCATCCCTTCACCATCAAATCATATACCCGAGACAGTGTCGGGTCATTTCGGGTTTCCTTTTCGATACAAACGTTAGTTACCGGTAGGTATTCAACTATAGTCGAATGGAATATTTCGACAGGATCCACTGCTGGTGCTTCCTCCGCAGTAGGCAGTGGCAGGCATGATAGCCCATCAGCATTTCCATGCTGTTTCGTGCCCTTATATTCAATCTCATCGTGGTGCGCCCCTAGAAAAAGTGACCATCTTTGTAGTCGTTGCGCAGTCATCACCGGTATTATGTCCGTGTATAATTGAGACACGTACTGCAGGAGTTGATTATAACAAGTCTTTACTGAATGGAGACAACCTGGAAACTGAAACTACAGAAGCCTGCTAGGGCCTTTTATACAGGGGTGGCCACTGCCAGTACTGCAGTCTGAGAACAGTTATTCCCTTAAAGGTACATACACAACAATTCCTCCCCTTTTAGATAAATAGTACATAACATTCATTTAACAACTTAATAATAACTAATTACAATTACAATTACGGTTGCTAGATACATTGGTTGAAGTTAAGCAATTATAAGTTCAGTCTTTGAGGAGGCTTCCTGATTCTGTCTGGATAACACCTCTTTGGGATATCAGGTTCTTCTGGCAAGGTTGAGTCAGGATCAATGTCGTTGTTTGGTTCGTCTGCTTCCAATATCACCGATTCGGAGGTAGATGCAATTGGTACTTCGGTTTCATCGCCAGGTGTATCAGATCGTGGTGTGGAGTTGCCGTTTTCCAGTGACTCTAGAATCTGGTCAGCATGGCGTCTTACAATGCTCTCTCCAACGTCCACGGTATACATTAGAGGTCTTTGCCGTGTACAGATCGTTCCTGGCTGCCATTTTTCTGTGCGGTAGTCCCGGGCCAAAACTGGTTGACCTATCTTAAAACTCCTGGTCGGCCTTTCATTCATATTCTGAAACTGCCTGTTCTCCACATCTCTTCTGACGTTTGGCTTAACCAAATCCAAGCAGCATCGTAGTCTTCGATTGAAGAACATCATGGCTGGAGTTTGGTTGGTAACCGCATGTGTTGCATTCCGGTAGGCAAACAAGAAGTTATCCACCTTGTGTCGTAGGGGTACATCTTCAATACACATTGCCTTGATAGCCTTCTTGAATGTTTGAACAAACCTCTCGGCCAATCCATTAGTGGCTGGATGATATGGGGCGGATGTGTAATGCTTAACACCATTGTTCTTTAACAACCTCCGGAACTCTTCAGACACAAACTGTGGTCCATTGTCAGAGCAAATCTGTTCAGGCAGCCCATTCCTGGCGAATATGGTTCGTAAGACTGTGATAGTTTTTTCTGTGGTGGTTGAGGACATTTTTATTACCTCTGGCCACTTTGAATGTGCATCCACCGCAATTAAAAACATCGAGTCCATAAAGGGACCAGCAAAATCAATGTGCACCCTTTGCCATGGAGATGAGGGCCACTCCCATGGATGTAAAGGGGCTTGTGGTGGGGCGTTTTGGACCTTCTGGCATCCTGTACAGCTCTTGGTCATCTCTTCGATTTCTCTATCGATTCCCGGCCACCACACAAACGCTCTGGCTAAGTTCTTCATTTTTACCCCTCCCAGATGACCCTCATGAAGCTCATTGAGCACTCTATCCTTCAATTTGGGTGGAATTACTACTCTGGATCCACACATCAAGGTTCCTCTGCACACTGACAGCTGTTCTCTTCTCGGCGAGAATGCTGGCAGCAGTGGTTCGCCATGTGCTGGCCATCCCTTCACCGTTAAATCATAGACCCAGGAGAGTGCCGGGTCATTTCGTGTTTCCTTTTCTATGTTTGCATTCGTCACAGGGAGACATTCGACTACAGTCGAGTGGAATAACTCCACTGGATCCACTGCCAGTTCTTCTTCCACCGTCGGCAACGGTAAGCGCGACAATCCATCAGCATTCCCATGCTGTTTAGTTCCTTTGTACTCGATGTCATATTGGTGTGCCCCTAGGAAAAGGGACCACCTCTGTAGCCGTTGTGCCGTCATTATCGGTACGCCCTTCTGAGGGTTGAAAATGGAGATGAGAGGTTGATGATCAGTTAGTAGAGTAAATTTCTGACCGTGCAGGTAGTGATTGAACTTCTTCACCCCCCACACCAGGCTGAGGGCCTCTCTGTCAATCTGGGCGTAGTTACGCTCGGCTGAAGTTAACAAGCGTGACGCAAAAGCTATCGGCCTCTCTGAACCATCAAGGAATTTATGTGACAGTACCGTTCCAATGCCGTAGGGAGACGCATCACACACCAGTCTTATCGGTAGTGATGGGTTGTAGTGAGCCAATACTTCTCTTGAAGTGATTAGGTCCTTACTCTTCTGAAAGGCCCGCTTACATTCATCGCTCCATTTCCAAGCTACTCCCGTTCGTAGTAGGGCGTTCAGTGGATGCAGAATTGTGGACAAATTCGGCAAAAACTTATGGTAGTAATTCACCAATCCGAGGAATGACCTCAGTTGCGACACATTTTCAGGCGCTGGAGCCTTAACTACCGCTTCAATTTTGTCAGAGGACTTATGCAACCCCTCTTCATCAATCACGTGGCCACAATACGATATCTGTTTCTTAAAAAACTCGCACTTGGGGCGATTGGCTCGTAGCCCATGTTCCCGTAGTCTAGTGAGCACCTGCTCTAGGTTGGCAAGGTGTTCACTGTCATCTTCACCTGTCACTAGGATGTCGTCCAAGTAACACTGAGGCCCCGGAATCCCTTGCAGGACTTGTTCCATCGCTCTTTGCCATATCGCCGGAGCTGATGCTACTCCGAATACCAGTCGATTATACTGGTAAAGACCTTTGTGAGTGTTTATCGTGAGATACTTCCTAGAGGATTCTTCAACCTCCATCTGCAAATATGCTTGTGCTAGGTCAATTTTTGTAAAACGCTTCCCTCCGGATAGTGAGGCAAAGATATCTTCTATCCTTGGAAGAGGATATTGTACTGTGTGAAGGACTGGGTTCACCATCACCTTGAAGTCCCCACAGATGCGAACCTTCCTTGGCTCCTCAGACTTATTGTTTAATGTTTTCTTCATGACAGGAATGATGGGTGTCGCCCACTCGCTCCAGTCTACCTTAGATAACACGCCTGCATTCTCCAGATTCTCCAGCTCTGCCTCGACGGCTGGGCAAATTGCATATGGTACCGGTCTTGCTTTGAAAAACTTGGGAATTGCATTCTCCTCTATTTTTATCGAGGCAGTTACGCCTTTAAGAGTGCCCAGTTCTTGTTGAAATACCTCTTTGGCGTCAGCTAAGATTGTTGACAATCATCCAGGAGTGACGTCGGCATCCTTTTTACCAGCCACCGTCAGTGCCTGAATGGAGTGCCAGTCTAAACTTATCTTTCTGATCCATTCACGTCCCAATAACAGTGGTCCACCATCTTGCAGAATGTAGAGATACAATTTCCGTATTTTCTTGCCGTTGTATTCGACAGGCACCCTTATTTTTCCTCTGGGGTATACTATTTGCCCCGTATACGTCCTCAAGACAATGGATGTCTTTCTCAAGGGTATGTGTGAGAATAGCCGCTCGTAGTCTCGTCGATTCATGACGGTTAGAGCTGATCCTGTATCCAATTCCATTTTGACTTGGGACCCTGCTATCGTGAGGGTGATCCAAATGGTTCGGTGATCCTCTTTTGCGATTACGTTGTGAAGTTTGAGACAGCTTAGTCTCTTGTTCCCGGATTCACTATCGCTCATCTGGTCTTCGGAACTACTGTCCGTCATCTTTTGTACTTTCCTGTACGGTTCCTTAGTAGCCTTTTTGTTGTCGTTGGTCTTCTTCCCAGACCTGCAAACTCGTGCAATGTGTCCCCTCTTTCCGCATTGCCTGCATATTTTGTCCTTGGACCAGCAGTCCTTCTGGTCATGGTTTGTTCTGCCGCAGCGATAACATTTTGCAAATCCCTGTGTCATTTCGTGGGTGCCGTATTCCTGTGGCTTTTGTTGTATTTCTGCAGCTCCCCTTGCTGCTGCTTCGTACGATACTGCCACGCTGAAAGCCTTATCTAGCGTCAGCTCTTTCTCTGAGAGTAACCTCTTCTGGGTTCCTTCACTCAGGAGTCCACAGACAAATTTGTCCCGTAAGGTATCTGCCAGTCCTGCTCCGAACTGGCAGTGCTTTGATAGCTTGCATAGTTCCGTAAGGTAATCAGCATTGCTCTCATTTTTATGCTGATTTCTCCTGTGGAATTTAAATCTTTCTGCTATCAGCAGCGGTGTAGGATTTAGGTGTTCCTGTAGGATAGCAACAATTTCGTTAAAACTCTTCGCCTTCGGTTTGGCTGGAGTAATCAGGTCCCGCAATAGGCCGTACGTTCTTGCGCCCATTAAATTTAGCAATACCGATGCCTTTTTCTCATCGGCTATTTCGTTTGCCTCGCAATATACCTCGACTCTTTCCACATATGTGGTCCAGTCTTCGATTGCATTATCGAAGGCAGTGATATCGCCAGTCTTTGACATCTTGAAAATCTAAGATGGCGCCTCCCGCGCTTTGCCTTCGTCCCCGATGGATCAAAATGGCGCCTCCCACGCTTTTCCTTCTTCCCCGCCGAGTTAAGATGGCGCCTCCCGCGCTTTCCCGCCGCTGCCGCTGCTGCCAACGCTGTTGCTGGCGATTATATTTATTTTACTATCTGTTGTATCCGTGTGTTAATGGAGACACGGAATGCAGGAGTTGGTTTAACAGGTGTTTACTGAACAAAGTCTGGAGGTGAACTAAAAGATACAAGACGCTATACAGGCTTATATACCCGAGTGGTCACTACCGGTATTACAGTACACAGGGGCTCTTAAAGATACATACACTACAATTCCTCCCCTTTTAGATAATTAGTACATAACATTTTAAGTAATCATTAATTAACATGTTTACAAGAACAATAATCTACACATTTGCTGCACTTAATCAATTATAAGTCAGTCTCTCTGGAGGCTTCCTGACTCGGTCCGGATAACGCCTCGGTGGTGTACTAGTTTTCGGTAGTGTAGTAGGTTCTTTTGGCAAGGTCGATTCGGCTTGAATGCCAGTGTCGGGTTCATCTGGTTCCAGTATCACCGGGTCGGAGGTAGATACTATGGGTATCTCTGCTTCATCATTAGGTGTATAGAGCTGTGGTGTAGGTTGTCCCTTTTTGGATGACTCTATGATCTGGTCAGCATGGCGCCTTATTATGCTTTCACCAATGTCCACGGTATACATCAGCGGTCCTAGTCGTGTGCAAATAGTTCCAGGCTGTCATTTCTCGGTACGGTAGTCCCGGGCCAAAACTTGTTGACCTATCTGGAAGGTTCTAGTTGGCCTTTCATTCATGCCTTGAAATTGCCGGTTCTCTACGTCCCTTCTGATGTTTGGCTTGATCAAATCCAGCCGGCATCTTAGTCTTCTATTGAAAAACATCATGGCGGGAGTTTGGTTTGTAACCACATGTGTTGCATTCCTGTATGCAAACAAGAAGTTATCTACCTTATGTTGTAGATTTATGTCTTCATTACCCATGGCCTTTATGGCCTTCTTGAAGGTCTGGACAAATCTTTCAGCTAATCCATTGGTGGCGGGATGGTATGGGGCGGACGTGTAGTGCTTAACCCCATTGATTTTTAAGAACTTCCTGAATTCTTCGGACACCAATTGCGGTCCATTATCAGAACAGATCTGTTCAGGCAGCCCATTCCTGGCAAATATGGTCCTTAATACTGTGATGGTTTTTTCCGTGGTAGTGGAGGACATCTTTATTACCTCCGGCCACTTGGAGTGTGCATCAACCGCGATTAAAAACATTGAGTCCATAAATGGACCAGCAAAGTCGATGTGTACCCTTTGCCATGGAGATGAGGGCCACTCCCATGGATGTAGAGGGGCTTGTGGTGGGGCGTTTTGGACCTTCTGGCATCCTAGACAGCTCTTGGTCATTTCTTCGATGTCTCCATCGATACCTGGCCACCACACAAACGCTCTGGCTAGGTTCTTCATTTTCACTCCACCCAGATGCCCCTCGTGAAGCTCCTTTAGCACTTTATCCTGGAGTTTGGGTGGAATCACCACTCTGGATCCACACATCAAGGTTCCTCGGCACACTGACAGCTGTTCTCTTCTTTGCGAGAATGCTGGCAACAGTGGTTCGCCATGTGCTGGCCATCCCTTCACCGTTAAATCGTAGACTCGTGAGAGAGTCGGGTCATTTCTCGTTTCCTTTTCAATGGTAGAATTTGTTACTGGTAGACATTCTACTATGATTGAGTGGAACATCTCCACTGGGTCCACTGTAGGTGCCTCTTCTACCGTTGGCAACGGTAGGCGCGATAAACCGTCAGCATTCCCATGCTGTTTTGATCCTTTGTATTCTATGTCATATTGGTGTGCCTCTAGGAAAAGGGACCACCTCTGTAGCCTTTGCGCTGTCATAATGGGAGCGCCCTTTTAAGGGTTGAATATGGAGACGAGGGGTTGATGGTCAGTCAACAAGGTAAATTTTTGTCCGTGTAGGTAATGGTTGAATTTCGTCACTCCCCACACCAGGCTGAGTGCTTCCCTGTCGATCTGGGCATAGTTATGCTCAGCTGAGTTCAATGAGCATGACGCAAAAGCTATCGGCCGCTCCGAGCCATCAGGGAATCTATGCGATAATACCGCTCCTACGCCGTAAGGGGATGCATCGCACGCCAGTCTGATTGGCAGTGATGGGTTGCAATGAGCCAACACTTCCTTGGACGTGATCAAGCCTTTGCATTTATGGAAGGCACGTTTACAGTCTTCGCTCCATTTGCAAATTACTCCCGTTTGTAGCAGTGCGTTAAGAGGGTGCAGAACAGTTGACAAGTTCGGTAAAAATTTATGATAGTAATTTATCAATCCCAGGAACGACCTTAATTGTGAGACATTTTCAGGTGCTGGGGCTTTTATGACCGCTTCAATTTTTTCAGGTGACTTATGCAACCCTTCTTCGTTAATTATATGGCCACAATATGATATTTGTTTCTGGAAAAATTCGCACTTGGGGCGATTTGCTCGTAGGCCCCGTTCTCTCAGCCTAGTGAGCACCTGCTCCAAATTGGCAAGGTGCTCGTTGTCGTTTTCTCCTGTTACAAGGATGTCATCTAGGTAGCATTGAGTCCCCGGAATCCCTTGCAGGATTTGCTCCATAGCTCTTTGCCAGATAGCTGGAGCTGATGCTACTCCGAAAACCAGTCGATTGTATTGGTACAGGCCTTTGTGTGTGTTTATCGTGAGATACTTTTTAGAGACCTCCTCAACCTCCATCTGTAGATATGCCTGTGCCAAGTCAATTTTGGTGAAACGTTTCCCTCCAGATAGTGAGGCGAAAATATCTTCTATCCTTGGAAGAGGATACTGTATCGTGTGAAGGACCGGGTTTACAGTCACCTTGAAGTCCCCACAGATGCGAATTTTTCTCTGATCTTCAGATTTATCATTATTCAACGTTTTCTTCATGACCGGGACGATGGGTGTTGCCCACTCGCTCCAATCTACCTTGGATAACACGCCTGCTTTTTCCAAATTCTCCAGCTCTGCCTCGACTGCTGGACGAATTGCGTATGGCACCGGCCTTGCCTTAAAAAACTTGGGAATTGCCGCATCTTCCACTTTTATTGAGGCGGTGACGCCTTTCAGGGTTCCTAGTTCCTGTTGAAACACTTCTTTGGCGTTAGCCAAGATGTCTTTTAATCGTTCAGGTATGACGTCATCATCATTTTTTTTCTTACTGGTCACCGTCAGTGCCTGAACGTATCTTCCTGATCCATTCACGTCCCAACAACGGTGGACCACCATCTTGCAGAACGTATAAATACAACTTCTGTATTTCCTTGCCGTTGTATACAACAGGCACCTTTATTTTCCCTCTGGGGTATACTTTCTGCCCCGTATATGTCTTCAAGATAATGGATGTGTCTTTCAAAGGTATATGCGGAAATAGCCGCTTGTAATCCCGTCGACTTATGATGGTCAGAGCTGATCCTGTATCTAGCTCCATTTTAACTGGGGACCCCGCTATCGTGAGGGCAACCCAAATGGTCTGGTAATCTTCTTTGGCAATTACATTATGTAATTTGAGACAGTTTAGTCTCTTGTTTCCGGAGTCGCTATCGCTCTTCTGGTCTTCGGAGCTACTGTCCGTCATCATTTGTACCTTTCTGTACTTTTCCTTATTGATTTTTTTTCTGTCAGTGGATTTTTTGTTTCCAGATCGGCATACACGTGCAATGTGTCCCATCTTTCCGCATTGCCTGCATGCTTTGTCCTTGAACCAGCAGTCCCTCTGGTCATGGGTGGATCTGCCGCAGCGATAACATCTCTTGAAACCCCGTGTCATTTCATGGGTGCCGAAGTCCTGTGGCTTTTGCTGTATCTCTGCAGCTCCTCTTGCTGTTGCTTCATATGATACAGCCACACTGAAAGCCTTGTCCAGTGTCAAAACTTTCTCAGAAAGTAGCCTTTTCTGTGTTCCTTCACTTAGGAGACCGCAGACGAATTTGTCTCGTAGAGAATCTACCAGTCCTGCCCCGAATTGGCAGTGCTTTGACAGCTTTCTTAATTCGGTGAGGTAATCAGCGTTACTTTCATTCTTGTGCTGATTACTCCTGAAGAATTTGAATCGTTCCGCTATCAGCAGCGGTGTTGGGTTTAAGTGCTCCTGTAGGGTATCAACAATCTGCTTAAAATTCTTGTCCATCGGTTTAGCTGGAGTGATTAAGTTTCGTAACAGCCCGTATGTCCTTGCGCCCATCAGATTTAGAAGTACCGATGCCTTTTTATCATCCTCTACTTCATTCGCTGTGCAATATACCTCCACTCTTTCCACATATGTGGTCCAATCCTCTATATCACTATCGAAAGCAGTAATATTGCCAGTCTTAAGCATCCTGAAAATCAATAATGGCGCCTCCCGCGCTTTCCTTTCTTCCCTGCCGAGAAAAAATGGCGCCTCCCGCGCTTTCCCGCCGCTGCCGCTGCTGACAACACTGTTCTCCGCAGTTTTTATTTACACAGATATTTTTAATAGCTGGAGACTCGTTCCCGCCGGACTCTCTGGGACTTTTCCCTCCCTCTGCTTGGTCCGAATGCCGACCTGCTTTGCAGCGCCGGCCGTCTCCCGAGTGCTCCACCCTTCGTCTCTGTTTGCCTCCGCCTTCCGACTCGCTGCTTGGCCCCGCTGCAGAGCCACCCGATCGAGCCCCAGCCCGCCGCCCAGGAAGGATTAGTGCAGTACCTGCCACCAGCCCGGCTAGCTGGTGAAACCACAGTTTTTTTTTGTTTTTTTGACCTTCGTCTGAGGAATCGATCTCCTTGAAGTGCTGCCAAATTGCAGGTAAGTCCGTTTCCAATTTGTCGCCACTGTTGTATCCGTGTGTTAATGGAGACACGGAATGCAGGAGTTGGTTTAACAGGTGTTTACTGAACAAAGCCTGGAGGTGAACTAAAAGATACAAGACGCTATACAGGCTTATATACCCAAGTGGTCACTACCAGTATTACAGTACACAGGGGCTCTTAAAGGTACATACACTACACTATCCTGTAATGGCGACGCCCTATGGTCTTCGTGCCTCCCCGATCGCTGCTGCCAACGCCGCTCTCCGCGGTATTTTTATTTTTCTATCGCTCTTCAATATTTGCTCCGTTAATTGAAGAACCGTTCCCGCCGTGGAGCGGACCCTCTGGGACACTTCCCTCCCCCTTCTTAGGTCTGAACGCTGCCTGGCTGCGAAGCACCGGCCACGCCCTGTGTGCTCCACCCTCTCTCTCTCTCTTTGCTTCCCGACTCGCTGCCCGGCCCCGCTGCAGAGCCACCCGATCGAGCTCTAGCCCGCCGCAGCCCAGGAAGGATCAGTGTGCTACCTGCCACCAGCCCGATTAGCTGGGAAACCACAGACTGGAGACCAAGTCTGGCTCTCGACAGTCTCTCCTGCACTTTTCAATTCGATGATTTAGAGGGCGGTTGCCCACGGTCGACGCCCGTTTCTCGAGTTTCTTTGGATTATTTTTTTTTCTTTCTTCTGGCTTCGACCTTCAATAACGTCGTCTGAGGTGCTGCTGAGTTGCAGGTAAGTTCGTTTCTTACTCGTCGCCAGTATTATGTCCGTGTATAATTGAGACACGGACTGCAGGAGTTGATTATAACAAGTCTTTACTGAATGGAGACAACCTGGAAACTGAAACTACAGAAGCCTGCTAGGGCCTTTTATACAGGGGTGGCCACTGCCAGTACTGCAGTCTGAGAACAGTTATTCCCTTAAAGGTACATAAACAACAACCGGAACGCCCTTCTTCGGATTAAAAATGGAGACAAGAGGCTGGTGATCAGTCAGCAAGGTGAATTTCTGCCCGTGCAGATAGTGATTGAACTTTTTCACTCCCCACACTAGGCTGAGGGCCTCCCTGTCAATCTGGGCGTAGTTACGCTCGGCTAAGGTTAGTGATCATGACGCAAAGGCTATTGGCCTCTCTGAGCCATCCGAGAATTTGTGCGACAGCACCGCTTCAATGCCGTAGGGTGACGCATCACATGACAACCGAATTTGTAATGCTGGGTTGCAATGGGCCAATACCTCTTTCAATGTGATTAGTGTTTTGCTCTTCTGGAAAGCTCGTCTACATTCGTCACTCCACTTCCATGGCACCCCAGTTTGCAGTAGGGTGTTCAGTGGGTGTAGTATTGTAGACAAATTTGGCAAGAACTTATGGTAGTAGTTTACCAGCCCGAGGAACGACCTCAGTTGTGACACATTTTCCGGTGCTGGAGCCTTGACTACTGCCTCAATCTTCTCTGGGGACTTATGTAACTCCTCTTTATCGATAACGTGGCCACAATACGAGATTTGTTTTCTAAAAAGCTCGCATTTGGGGCGGTTAGCTCGGAGCCCATATTCCTGCAATCTAGTGAGCACCTGCTCCAGGTTGGCAAGGTGATCACTGTCATTTTCGCCCATGACCAGGATGTCGTCCAAATAACACTGGGTCCCTGGGATCCCTTGCAGGACTTGTTCCATTGCCCTCTGCCAAATAGCCGGAGCTGATGCTACCCCGAATACCAGCCGGTTGTATTGGTAGAGACCTTTATGGGTGTTGATTGTGAGGTATTTTTTGATGCTTCTTTGACCTCCATTTGCAGATATGCCTGGGCCAGATCAATCTTAGTGAAGCGTTTCCCTCCAGATAGCGAGGCGAAAATATCTTCAATCCGCGGAAGTGGATATTGTACGGTGTGAAGGACCGGGTTCACTGTTACCTTAAAGTCCCCACAGATGCGAACCTTTTTGGTTCCCCAGGCGTGCTGCTCAATGACTTTTTCATCACAGGGACGATGGGTGTAGTCCACTCGCTCCAGTCTACCTTGGACAGTACACCTGAACGTTCCAGACTCTCCAGCTCTGCTTCGACGGCTGGGCGGATCGCATAAGGTACCGGTCTGGCCTTAAAAAATTTTGGGCTTGCATTTTCTTCAATTTTAATCATCGCTGTCATGTCTTTTAGTGTTCCGAGTCCTTGCTGGAACACTTCTTTCGCGTCAGTTAGGATCTTTGACAGTCACCCAGGTGTGATGTTGTCATCCTTTTTGTCAGCCACAGTCAGTGCCTGTATGGAATGCCAATCCAGTTGTATTTTCCGGATCCATTCACGTCCCAGTAATGGTGGTCCTCCATCTCGCAATACATACAGGTCTAGTTTTGGTGTTTCCTTACCGTTATATATAACGGTCACCCTTATTTTTCCTTTGGGGTAGACTTTTTGCCCCGTATATGTCTTCAAAATAATTTTTGTGTCTCTCAAGGGTATGTGTGAGAATAGCCGCTCGTAGTCCCGTCGGTTTATGACTGTTAGGGCTGATCCTGTGTCCAATTCCATCTTTACCTGGACTCCTGCTCTCTTGAGTGTGACCCAAATGGTTCGGTGATCCTCTGTTGTGATCACATTATGTAGTTTCAGACAACTCAGTTCCCTGCTTTCGGAGTCGTTATCACTCTTTTGTTCGTCTGAACTATTCTCCATCATCTTATGTACCTTCTGGTACTTTCCTTTGGTAGGTTTCTTATTGCTGGTTTTCTTTCCCGACCTGCAGACTCATGCTATGTGTCCTACTTTTCCACACTGTCTGCACACTTTGTCTTTGAACCAGCAATCATTCTGGTCGTGTGTTGTTCTGCCGCAGCGATAGCACTTCTCTGTTCCATATGACATTTCGTTTGTGCCATATTCTTGCGATCTCTGTTGTATCTCTGCAGCGCCCCGTGCTGCTGCTTCATATGATACCGCAATGCTGAAAGCCTTTTCTAGCGTAAGGTCCTTTTCAGATAAAAGCCGTTTCTGGTTTCCTTCACTTTGAAGCCCACACACAAACTTGTCCCTTAAGGCATCTGTCAGTCCCGCTCCAAACTGGCAGTGTTTCGATAGTTTGCGCAGTTCTGTTAAATAATCAGCATTGCTTTCATCCTTATGCTGGTTCCGCTTGTGAAACTTGAATCTTTCTGCTATCAGCAGCGGTGTGGGGTTTAAATGTTCCTTTAGTATCGTTACTATGTCTTCAAAACTCTTTTCCATTGGCTTCGTTGGGGTTACTAGATTTCGTAATAAACCATACGTCTTTGCACCCATTAAATTTAACAAAACCGACACTTTCTTGTCATCTGACACCTCATTTGCCTTGCAGTACACCTCTATTCGTTCGACATATGTAGTCCAATCTTCAACTTCATTGTCAAATGCGGTGATACTGCCACTCTTCGGCATTTTGGGTGTGGTTTAAAATGGCATCTCCCAATGGCTTAAAATGGCATCTCCTGCGCTTTCTTTCCTCCCCCGCTGCTGCCGACGCCGCTCCCGGTGGTTCTCGTGGCAATGGCGGTGCCCTGTAGGTTTCGCACGCTTCTCTTACGCTGCTGCCAATGCCGCTCTCGGCGGTCCTCGTGGCAATGGCAGCGCCTCGCGGGTTTCTGCTCGTCTCTCTCTCCCTCTCTCCGACGCTGCTCGGCCCCCGAACACCGGCTGCGCCCTGTGCGCTCTGCCCTCTCTCTCTCTCCCCCGTCGACGCTGCTTGGCCCTTTGCTGTGCCGCTCGGTCGGGCTCTAGCCCGCCGCTGTCCGGGAAGGGTCTGAGCACTATCTGTTGCCAGCTCCTTTCACTGGACCACCTCGACTGGAAAGCCAAGCCTGGCTCTCGACAGCCTCCCCCGCAATTCTCGAGTCTCTGCTGGATGACTGGGCGGTTGCCCGTGGTCGACGCCCGAGTCTCTGGCCTTGACCTCCAATCCACTGATCTCCAGGAACGAATCCCCGGGAGGTGATGCAGAGTTGCAGGTAGGTTCAAACCTGCCTCGTCGCCAATGTTACGTCCATGTATAAGAAGACACAGACTGCGGAGAACGGTACAATAGGTGTTTACTCAACGTGGCTCAGACTGCAACTGATCTGTACAGATTACTACTCAGCGTTATATACAGGTGTGGTCACTGCCGGTACTACAGTATACATGAGCTGTAAAAATTAGTTCCCCCCTTAAAGGTACATACGTTACAGCCACTGACCCACCTATTCCATGAGCCTCAATTATGTTAACCAGTCTTCTGTGTGGTACTTTGTCAATCGCTTTCCTAAAATCCATGTAGAGAACATCCATTGCATTCCTTTCATCAATCCTGTTACTTCATCAACAAATTCAATTAGATTGTCAAACACGATCTGCCATTTACAAATCCGCGTTGGCTTTCCTTAATTAGCTTAAACCTCTCCAAGAGCCGTTAATTTTTTCCTTGATTATTGTTTCCAAAACTTTACCCACCACTGATGTTAAACTGACCAGCCTGTAGTTACTAAGATTGTCCTTACACCCTTTCTTGAACAATGGTGTCACATTTGCCAGTTTCCAATCCTCAGTCACCTCCCCTGTATCTAGGGAAGATTGGAAAATTATGGCAAGCCCTTCCATTATCTCCTCCCCCAATTCCCTTAGCAACCTGGGATGCAAGCCATCTGGACCAGGCGACTTATCCATGCTAAGCATATCCAACCTTTCTAGTACACCCTGTCTATCAATTTTCACCCCTTCCATTGCGTCTACCTTTTCCACTTCTACCAATATTTTGTCAGCATCCACCTCCTTAGTAAACACCGATACAAAGTACTCATTGAGTATTCTAGCCTTGCCCTGCGCCTCTAAGCATATTTCACCTTCCTTGTCCCTAATAGACCCCATCCCGCCTCTTACTATCCGCTTACTGTTTACATGCCGGTAGAAGATTTTTGGGCTCCCTTTTATGTTAACCACCATTCTACTCTCATATTCTCTCTTTGCCAATCTTATTTTCATCTTCATTTCCCCTCAACTTATTGTGTTTGGTCTGGCTCTCCCATGAAGAATTCACCTGACATTCATCATACACCCTCTTTTTTTGTTTCATCATCATCTCTATCTCCCTCGTCATCCAAGGAGCCCTTGCTTTGGTTCCCTTACCCTTCCCTCTTGTTGGAATGGACCTAGCTTGTACTTGGAACATCTCCTCCTTAAAGATCACCCATTGTTCTGTTACAATTTTTCCTGTCAGTCTTTGGTTCCATTTTACCCTGGCTAGATTCTTTTGCAGCCCATTGAAGTTAGCCCTATTCCAGTTTAGAAGTTCCATAAGAACATAAGAACATAAGAACATATGAAATAGGAGCAGGAGTAGGCCAATCGGCCCCTCGAGCCTGCTCTGCCATTCAATAAGATCATGGCTGATCTGATCCTAACCGCCAATCCACTATCACAGAACCATCTCCTGAATCTAACAGAATTAGACACACGAAATAGGAGCAGGATCAGGCTACACAGCCCCTGGGCCCGCTCCGCTACCCACAGGGCCATGACCGATCCGAACCTAGACTCATGTCCAAATTCCTGCCCGCTCCCCATAACCCTTAATTCCCTTTACTTCTAGGAAACTGTCTATTTCTGTTTTAAATTTATGTAATGATGTAGCTTCTACAGCTTTTTGGGGCAGCATATTCCATGGACCTACCACCCTCTGATTGAAGTAGTTCCTCCTCATCTCAGTTTTGAAAGAGCAGCCCCTTATTCTAAGACTATGCCCCCTAGTTCTAGTTTCACCCATCATCGGGAACATCCTCCCCGCATCCACCCGATCCAACCCCTTCACAATCTTATATGTTTCAATAAGATCGCCTCTCATTCTTCTGAACTCCAATGAGTAGAGTCCCAATCTACTCAACCTCTCCTCATATGTCCATCCCCTCATCCCCGGGATTAACCGAGTGAACCTTCTTTGTACTGACTCGAGAGCAAGTATGTCCTTTCATAAGTATGGACACCAAAACTGTACGCAGTATTCCAGGTGCGGTCTCACCAACACCTTGTACAACTGAAGCAATACCTACCTATTTTTTTATTTTATCCCCCTAGCAATGAAAGCCAACATTCCATTGGCCTTCTTAATCACTTGTTGCACCTGCATACTAACCTTTTGAGTTTCGTGCACCAGGATCCCCAGATCCCTTTGTACTTCAGTACTTTCCAGTTTCTTGCCATTAAGATAATAACTTGCTCTACGATTTTTCCTGCCAAAGTGCATAACCTCACACTTTCCAGTATTGTATTCCATCTGCCAAATCTCTGCCCTCTTACTTAGCCTGTCTATGTCCCCTTGCAGGTTTTTTATGTCCTCCTCACTCACTACTTTCCCTCTCATCTTTGTATCATCTGCAAACTTTGATATGTTACACTCGGTCCCCTCCTCCAAATCGTTAATATAGATTGTACAGAGTTGGGGACTCAGCACTGACCCCTGCGGAACACCACTAGTTACTGATTGCCATGTCTGAGAATGAACCATTTATCCCAACTCTCTGCCTTCTGTTAGATAGCCAATCCTCTATCCATGCCAGAATATTACCCCCAATCCCGTGATTTTTTATCTTAAGCAATAATCTTTTGTGTGGCACCTTGTCAAATGCCTTTTGGAAGTCTAAATACACTACGTCCACTGGTTCCCCTTTATCCACCCTATATGTTACTTCTTCAAAGAACTCCAGCAAATTTGTCAAACATGACTTCCCCTTCATAAAACCATGCTGACTTTGTCCTATTAAATTATGATTATCCAAATGTCCTGTTACTGTCTCCTTAATAATGGACTCCAAAATTTTACCTACCACAGATGTTAGGCTAACCGGTCTATAGTTTCCTGCCTTCTGTCTACTGCCCTTTTTAAATAAGGGTGTTACATGAGCAGTTTTCCAGTCTGCCGGGACCTTTGCCGAGTCCAGGGAGTTTTGGAAAATTATTACCAATGCATCCACAATCCCTACCGCCACTTCCCTCAAAACCCTAGGATGTAAGCCATCAGGTCCAGGTGATTTATCCGCCTTGAGTCCCATTATTTTACCGAGTACCACTTCCTTAGTGATTTTGATCATGTTTAGCTCCTCCCCCCCTTTAGCCCCCTGTTTGTCCAGTGTTGGGATATTCTTAGTGTCTTCTACTGTAAAGATTGATATAAAATATTAATTCAGTGTTTTTGCCATCTCCATATTTCCCACCATTAATTTCCCGGTCTCATCCTCTAAGGGACCAACATTTACTTTAGCCACCCTTTTTCTTTTTATATAACTATAAAAACTCTTACTATCTGTTTTTATATTTTTTGCTAATTTACTTTCATAATCTATCTTCCCTTTCTTAATCAATCTTTTTGTTATTTTTTGCTGTCTTTTAAAGTTTTCCCAATCCTCTATCCTCCCACTAGATTTGGCTACCTTTTATGCCCTTGTTTTTAGTCGAATACTATCCTTAATTTCTTTACTTAGCCACGGATGGCTGTCTTTTCTTTTACACCCTTTTCTTCTCAGTAGAATATACATTTTTTGGAAGTTGTAAAATAACTCCTTAAATGTACACCACTGATCATGTATCGTCTTACCCTTTAATCTATTTTCCCAATCCACTCTACTCAATTCCGCTCTCATACCTTCATAGTCTCCTTTATTCAAGCTTAGCACGCTTGTTTGAGATCCAACCTTCTCACCCTCTAATTGAACATGGAATTCAACCATGTTATGGTCACTCATTCCAAGGGGATCCTTTACTAGGACATTTTTAATTAATCCTGTCTCGTTGCACAGGACCAGATCTAAGGTTGCTTGCCCCCTGGTCGGTTCAGTTACAGACTGCTCAAGAAACACATCCCTAATACACTCAATGAACTCATCCTCAAGTTGCCCTGCCCAATTTGATTTGTCCAATTAATATGATAGTTAAAATCCCCCATAATTATAGACGTTCCCTTATTACAAGCCTCAGCTATTTCCTGATTGATACTCTGTCCAACAGAGTTGCCGTTGTTCGGAGGCCTATAGACTACGCCCACTAGTGTTTTTTTCCCCTTATTATTCCTTACCTCCACCCAAACTGTTTCATTATCCTGATCTTTTGACCCAATATCATTTCTCTGTATTACAGTGATTCCTTCCTTTATTAACATAGCCACCCCACCTCCCCTTCCTTCCTGCCTGTCCTTCCTGATCGTTAAATAACCTGGTATGTTTAATTCCCAGGCATTGTCACCCTGCAGCCATGTTTCTGTAATGGCCACAAGACCATACCCATATGTAGTTATTTGTGCCATTAACTCGTCTATTTTGTTACGAATGCTACGTGCATTCAGATAGAGAACTTTCAAAGATGTTTTGTGACACTTAGTTCCTGCTTTTGCCCTTTTTATTACTTTACCTTTTACTCCATACCTTCTGCCCCTTCCTGACATGCTCTGGTTTTTAATTTCCCCACTGCTACCTAAGTCTATGACCTTCTCTGTTGTCATTTTTATTATTTGCTCTCTAGGAACCTCCCCCCACTAGTTAGTTTAAAGCCCTCTCTACAGCCCAATTATATGATCCGCCAGGACTCTAGTCCCAGCACTGGCCAAGTGAAGCCCATCCCAATGGAACAGCTCCCTCCTGCCCCAGTACTGGTGCCAGTGTCCCAGGAAGCAAAACCCATTTCTCCCACACCAGTCTTTGAGCCACGCATTTAACTCTCTAATTTTATTTGTCCTAGCCAAATTCACTCGTGGCTCAGGTAATAATCCAGAGATTATTACCCTTGTGGTTCTGCTTTTAATTTGGCCCCTAGCTGCTCAAACTCCCTCAGCAGAACCTCCTTCCTTGTCCTATCTATGTCGTTGTAACCAACATGGACCACGACAACTGGATCCTCCCCCTCCCACTCCAAGTTTCTCTCCAGTCCAGAGGAGATGTCCTTAACCCTGGCACCAGGCAGGCAACACAGCCTTCGGGACTCTCGCTCTCGGCTGCAAAGAACTCTATCTATCCCCCTAACGATACTATCCCCTACCACTACAACACTCTAGATTGTTCCATGCTCCTCTTTATTGCTAATCTAAATCTTGGGTACGAGTGATCATCGTACCCAAGTGTTCTCCCACAGACACTTGGGTCGACCTGGCCCACCGCATTCCCCAGCACTAGATCCAGCAATGCCTCCTTCGCTGAAGGTAAGCATGCAGGTGCAGCAGGCGGTTAAGAAGGCAAATGGTATGTTGGCCTTCATAGTGAGAGGATTCGAGTACAGGAGCAAGGATGTCTTGCTGCAGTTGTACAAGGCCTTGGTAAGACCACACCTTGAGTATTGTGTGCAGTTTTGGTCACCTCATCTGAGGAAGGATGTCCTTGCCATGGAGGGAGTGCAGCGAAGATTCACCAGACTGATACCTGGGATGGCAGGAATGACATATGAGGAGAGATTGGGTCGATTGGGCTTATATTCACTGGAGCTTAGAAGAATGAGAGGGGATCTCATTGAAACTTATAAAATTCTAACAGGACTGGACAGACTAGATGCAGGAAGGATGTTCCCAATGGCAGGGGAGTCCAGAACCAGGGGTCATAGAAACATAGAAGATAGGAGCAGGAGTAGGCCATTCAGCCGCTCGAGCTTGCTCCACCAATCAATGCGATCATGGCTGATCATCCAAGTTCAGTACCCAGTCTCTGCTTTCTCCCCATACCCCTTGATCGCTTTAGCCTTAAGAAATATATCCAACTCCTTCTTGAATATATTTAATGTATTGGCCTCTACTGCCTTCTGTGGTAGAGAATTCCACAGGCTCACCACTCTCTGGGTGAAGAAATTCCTCCTCATTTCTGTCCTAAAAGGCCTACCCCTTATCCTTAGACTGTGACCCCTGGTTCTGGACTCCCCGACCATCGGGAACATCCTCCCTGCATCTAGTCTGTCCAGTCCTGCCAGAATTTTAGAAGTTTCAATGAGATCCCCTCATTCTTCTAAACTCCAGCGAGTGCAAGCCCAATCGTCCCAATCTCTCCTCATACGTCATTCCTGCCATCCCAGGTATCAGCCTGGTGAATCTTCGCTGAACTCCTTCCATGGCAAGAATATCCTTCCTCAGATAAGGCGACTAAAACTGCACACAATACTCAAGATGTGGTCTCACCAAGGCCCTGTACAACTGCAGCAAGACATCCTTGTTCCTGTACTCACACCCTCTCGCTACGAAGGCCAACATACCATTTGCTTTCTTAACCGCCTGCTGCACCTGCATGCTTACCTTCAGCGACTGGTGCACAAGGACACCCAGGTCTCGTTGCACTTCCCCTTCTCCCAATCTATTGCCATTCAGATAATAATCTGCCTTCTTGTTTTTGCCACCAAAGTGGATAACCTCACATTTATCCACATTATATTGCATCTGCCATGCTTCTGTCGAATCACCCAACCTGTCCAAATCATCCTGGAGTTTCTCGGTATCCTCCTCACAGCACACATGGCCACCCAGCTTTGTGTCGTCTGCAAATTTGGAGATATTACATCTAGCTCCCTTGTCTAGATCATCATTAATATATATATAGGGATGAGCTGGGGTCCAAGGACCGATCCCTGCGGTACCCCACTAGTCACTGCCTGCCACTCGGAAAAAGACCCGTTTATTCCAACTCTTTGCTTTCTATCTGCCAACCAGTTCTCTGTCCAAGTCAATGCCTTGCCCCCAATCCCATGTGCCTTAACTTTACACGCTAATCTCTTATGTGGGACCTTATCGAAAGCCTTCTGAAAGTCCAAATACACCACATCCACTGGTTCTCCCTTATCTATTTTACTAGTTACATCCTCAAAAAATTCCAGTAGATTAGTCAAGCACGGGTCACAGTCTAAAGATAAGGGGTAAGTGTAACGTCCGTGTGTAATTGAGACACGGACTGCAGAAGTTGGTTATAACAGGTGTTTACTGAATGGAGACAAAACTGGAACCACTATACAAAGTTACTACACAGGCTTATACACAGGGGTGGTCACTACTGGTACTGCAGTATACAGGGGCTGCAGAATATAGTTCCTTCTTCAAGGTACATACACTACAATTCCTCCCCTTTTAGCTAAACAGTACATAACATTCGATTAATAATTAAATAACATATTTACAATTACAGTTGCTATATACATTAGCTGAAATTAATCAATTATAAATTCAGTCTTTGAGGAGGCTTCCTGATTCTGTCCGGATAATGCCTCTTTGGGGTATCAGGTTCTTCTGGCAAAGTTGATTCGGGATCAACGTCGTTGTTTGGTTCGTCTGCTTCCAATATCACCGATTCTGAGGTAGATGCAATTGGTACTTCGGTTTCATCACCAGGTGTATAGGATCGTGGTGTAGATTTGACATTTTCCAGTGACTCTAGAATCTGGTCAGCATGGTGTCTTACAATGCTCTCTCCAACGTCCACGGTATACATTAGAGGTCCTTGCGGTGTGCAGATCGTTCCTGGCTGCCATTTCTCTGTGCGGTAGTCCCGGGCCAAAACTGGTTGACCTATCTTGAAACTCCTGGTTGGCCTTTCATTCATATTCTGAAACTGCCTGTTCTCCACATCTCTTCTGATGTTTGGCTTAACCAAATCCAAGCGGCATCTTAGTCTTCGATTGAAGAACATCATGGCTGGAGTTTGGTTGGTAACCGCATGTGTCGCATTCCGGTAGGCAAACAAGAAGTTATGCACCTTGTGTTGTAGGGGTATGTCTTCATTACACATTGCCTTGATAGCCTTCTTGCATGTTTGAACGAACCTCTCAGCCAATCCATTGGTGGCTGGATGAAATGGGGCGGATGTGTAATGCTTAACACCATTGTTCTTTAAGAACCTCCGGAACTCTTCAGACACAAACTGTAGTCCATTGTCGGAGCAAATCTATTCAGGCAGCCCATTTCTGGCGAATATGGTTCGTAAGACTGTGATAGTTTTTTCTGTGGTGGTTGAGGACATTTTTATTACCTCTGGCCACTTTGAATGTGCATCCACCGCAATTAAAAACATCGAGTCCATAAATGGACCAGCAAAATCAATGTGTACCCTTTGCCATGGAGATGAGGGCCACTCCCATGGATGTAGAGGGGCTTGTGGTGGGGCGTTTTGGACCTTCTGGCATCCTGTACAGCTCTTGGTCATCTCTTCGATTTCTATCGATTCCCGGCCACCACACAAACGCTCTGGCTAAGTTCTTCATTTTTGTCATATAGCCGGAGCTGATGCAACTCCGAATACCAGTCGATTATACTGGTAAAGACCTTTGTGAGTGTTTATCGTGAGATATTTCCTAGAGGATTCTTCAACCTCCATCTGCAAATATGCTTGCGCTAGGTCAATTTTTGTAAAACGTTTCCCTCCAGATAGTGAGGCGAAAATATCTTCTATCCTCGGAAGAGGATACTGTACTGTGTGAAGGACTGGGTTCACAGTCACCTTGAAGTCCCCACAGATGCAAACCTTCCTTGGCTCCTCAGACTTATTGTTTAACATTTTCTTCATGACAGGAACGATGGGTGTCGCCCACTCGCTCCAGTCTACCTTAGTTAACATGCCTGCATTCTCCAGATTCTCCAGCTCTGCCTCGACGGCTGGGCGAATTGCATACAGTACCGGTCTTGCTTTGAAAAACTTGGGAATTGCATTCTCTTCTATTTTTATCGAGGCGGTTACGCCTTTAAGACTTCCCAGTTCTTGTTGAAACACCTCTTTAGCGTTAGCCAAGATTTTTGACAATCGTCCAGGTGTGACGTCGTCATCCTTTTTACCAGCCACAGTCAGTGCCTGAATGGAGTGCCAGTTTAAACTTATCTTTCTGATCCATTCACGTCCCAATAACGGTGGTCCACCATCTTGCAGTATGTACAGATACAATTTCTGTATTTCCTTGCCGTTGTATTCGACAGGTACCCTTATTTTCCCTCTGGGGTATACTTTCTGCCCTGTATATGTCTTCAAGACAATGGATGTGTCTTTCAAGGGTATGTGTGAGAATAGCCGCTCATAGACTCGTCGATTCATGACGGTCAGGGCTGATCCTGTATCCAATTCCATTTTGACTTGGGACCCTGCTATCGTGAGGGTGACCCAAATGGTTCGGTGATCCTCTTTTGTGATTACGTTGTGTAGTTTGAGACAGCTTAGTCTCTTGTTCCCGGATTCACTATCGCTCTTCTGGTCTTCGGAACTACTGTCCGTCATCTTTTGTACTTTCCTGTACTTTTCCTTAGTAGTCTTTTTGTTGTCGTTAGTCTTCTTCCCGGACCTGCAAACTCATGCAATGTGTCCCATCTTTCCGCATTGCCTGCATGTTTTGTCCTTGGACCAGCAGTCCTTCTGGTCATGGGTTGTTCTGCCGCAGCAATAACATTTTTCAAATCCCCGTGTCATTTCATGGGTGCCGTATTCCTGTGGCTTTTGCTGTATTTCCGCAGCTCCCCTTGCTGCTGCTTCGTACGATACTGCCACGCTGAAAGCCTTATCTAGCATCAGCTCTTTCTCTGAGAGTAACCTCTTCTGGGTTCCTTCACTCAGGAGTCCACAGACAAATTTGTCCCGTAGGGTATCTGCCAGTCCTGCTCTGAACTGGCAGTGCTTTGATAGCTTGCGTAGTTCCGTAAGGTAATCAGCATTGCTCTCATCTTTATGCTGATTTCTCTTGTGGAATTTAAATCTTTCTGCTATCAGCAGCGGTGTAGGATCTAGGTGTTCCTGTAGGATATCAACAATTTCGTTAAAACTCTTCTCCATCGGTTTGACTGGAGTGATCAGGTTCCGCAATAGGCCGTACGTTCTTGCGCCCATTAAGTTTAGTAGTACCGATGCCTTTTTCTCATCGGCTACTTCATTTGCCTTGCAATATACTTCGACTCTTTCCACATACGTGGTCCAGTCTTCCATTGCATTATCGAAGGCAGAGATATTGCCAGTCTTCGGCATCTTGGAGATCTAAGATGGCGCCTCCTGCGCTTTGCCTTCTTCCCCGATTGAACAAAATGGCGCCTCCCGCGTTTTGCCTTCTTCCCCGCTGGATTAACATGGCGCCTCCCACGATTTCTGTCTTTTCCGCTGCTGCCAGCACTGTTGCTGGCATTTTTATGCCTTGATGGCGACGCCCTATGGTCTTCGCGCACTTCCCCCCGCGCTGCTGCCAACGCCGCTCTCCGCGGTCCCCGTGGCAAACTGCAGCTCCTCGTGGCTTTCTGCGCTTCTAATTTCTTTTATTTTAATTACTGTTCCCGTCATCAGAGCAGACCCTATGGGACACTTTCCTCCCTCTTCTCGGGTCTGTACGCTGCCCGGCTTCGTAGCACCAGCCGCGCCCTGTGTGCTCCACCCTCTCTCTCTCTCTCTCTCCTCTTCCCGACAACGCTGCTCGGCCCCGTTGAAAAGCCACCCGATCGAGCTCTAGCCTGCCGCAGCCCAGGAAGGATCAGTGTACTACCTGCCACCAGCCCAATTAGCTGGATCACCATAGACTGGAGAACCAAGCCCAGCTCTTGACAGCCTCTCCTGCAATTCTTCGAATTCGATGAATCAGAGGGCGGTTGCCCACGGTCGACGCCCGTTTCTTCTGTTTGTTTTTTTTTGTTTTTTTGGATTTCTTCCTTCTGGCCTCGACCTCTAACAACTTCGCTTCAGGGATGGATCCCCGTGAGGTGGTGCAGAACTCTAGGTAAGTTCGGATCTGTTCGTCGCCAATGTAACGTTCGTGTGTAATTGAGACACGGACTGCAGAAGTTGGTTATAACAGGTGTTTACTGAATGGAGACAAAACTGGAACTACTATACAAAGTTACTTGACAGGCTTATATACAGGGGTGGCCACTACTGGTACTGCAGTATACAGGGGCTGCAGAATATAGTTCCTTCTTCAAGGTACATACACTACAGTAAGCCATTTAGGACTGAGATGAGGAGGAATTTCTTCACCCAGAGAGTGGTGAGCCTGTGGAATTCTCTACCACAAAAGGCAGTTGAGGCCAATTCATTAAATATATTCAAGAAGGAGTTAGCTATACAGGAAACTTTCGATTAACCGGCACCTAAATAACCGGAAATGTCGGTTAACCGGCAAAATTCAGGAGTAGGTTCAGGTAGCTTTTATTACTTTTTTTACTCCATTTGTTGCTGTGCAAGGGTGTGGCTGCAGCTGTTGCTAAGCTACAGAGACGCTTGCAACCTGTGCCTACTGTTCTGAAGCTGTTGCTAAGCAACAGGATTTGTTGCTTTATACGGAGCTCTCAGCTCCGTATCTTTTACTATAGCGTTCGGTTATCCGGAATTTTTGATGAACTGGCACCACGTCGGTCACGTCCGTGCCGGATAAAAAAAAGTTTCCTGTATTTCTTACGGCTAAAGGGATCAAGGGATATGGGGAGAAAGCAGGGACAGGGTACTGAATTTGTATGATCAACCATGATCTCATTAAATGGCGGAGCAGGCTCGAGGGACCGAATGGCCTACTCCTGCTCCTATCTTCTATGTTTCTATGTTTCCTTCCTAGTTGGGCCAAGAACACACTGATCAAGGAAATCCTCCTCAACACATTTCAGAAATTCCTCCCCCTCCTTTCCCTTTACCCTAGCATTATCCCAATCGATATTTGGGTAATTAAAGTCCCCCAATATCACCACTCAATAGCTCTTGCATAGCTCTGCGATTTCCCTGCAGATTTGCTCCTCTACCTCCCTCTCACTATTTGGAGGCCTGTAGAATACCCCCAATAGAGTGATCATGCCCTTTTTGCTCCTCAACTCTAACCAAATGGATTCTGTCCTTGTCCCCTCAAGAACATCTCCCTTTCCAGCACTACAATGTCTTCCTTAATCAGCACTGCCACCCCACCTCCCTTTTTTCCTTCCCTATCTTTTCTGAACACCTTGTACCCTTGAATATTAAGTGCCCAGTCCTCACCGTTGTTAAGCCACGTTTCCGTTATTGCCACAACATCATATTGCCACAAAGCTAATTGTGCTTGTAGCTCACCAACCTTATTCATCACACTGTGCATTTACGTACATGCATTCTAAACACATTTTTGAATTTTTTGCAGTCTTTCTTGGTCTGCTTCTATCTAATATGATACTATTTCCACCTCCAGTGCTATCTTCTCTAGTGCTATCCAACACACTCACTCTTTTATGCACCTTATTCCTCTTTTCTACTCCTATATGCTGGTGCCCATCCCCCTGCCAAGCTAATTTAAACCCTCCCCAACAGCACTAGCAAACCTCCCCGCGAGAATATTGGACCCGGTTCTGTTGAGGTGTAACCCGTCCAGCTTGTACAGGTCCCACCTTCCCCAGAAATGGTCCCAATACCTCAGGAATCTAAAGCCCTCCCTCCTGAACCATCTCTCCAGCCACACATTCTTCTGTTCTATCTTTCTATTCCTGTACTCACTGGCACGTGGCACTGGGAGTAATCCGGAGATTAATACCTTTGAGGCCCTGCTTTTTAATCTCTTTTCTAGCTCCCTATAGTCTGCCTGCAGGACCTCATCCCTCTTTCTGCCTATATCGTTGGTACCGATATGGACAACGACCTCTGGCTGTTCACCCTCCCCTCTCAGAGTGTCCTGCAGCCGCTCAGTGACATCCTCGACCCTGGCACCAAGGAGGCAACATACCATCCCGGAGTCACGTCTGCATCCGCAGAAACGCCTATCTGTTCCCCTAACCAATGAATCCCCTATCACTATTGCCCTTCCACTCTTCTTCCTCCCCCCCTGTGCAGCTGGGCCACCCGTGGTGCCATGGCCTTGGCTCTGGCTGCTCTCCCCAGAGGAACCATCACCCCCACCAGTTTCCAGAACTGTGAACCGGTTAGCGAGTGAGATGCACTCTGGGGATTCCTGCCCTACCTGCCTGGTCCTCTCCTGTCTGGTGGTCACCTATTCCCTCTCTGCCTGCACATTCTGAGGCTGTGGGGTGATCACTTCTAGAACCGTGCTTTCCAAGTATTTCTCAGCCTCATGGATACACAGTAATGACTCCAGCTGCTGCTCAAGCTCCGAAACCCGGAGCTCGAGTTGCTGCAGCTGGCAACACTTCCTGCACACGTGGTCGTCCAGGCCGCCAGAAGTGTCCAGGATTTCCCACATGGCACAGGATGTGCAAATCACGGGACTGAGCTGTACTGCCATGCCTCTATTTACCAGACTATGGAGGTAATTTAGCAGAAATAAACTTAAAACTTAACAAGAAACACTCAACAGCTACCCACCAATCAGCACTTCCCTCTATTAGAAAGGCTATGAACTAATTAGCAGAAATATACTCAAAACAGAACAAAAAAAAACTTACCACAAATACTCACCCGATACTCACCTCTCAGCTCCCTTGTGCCAGCGACACCTTTGTATTCTGATGCCACTCCTTCGTTGTGTCGCTTGCCGACTGTCTCCCTCGCAGGTAGTCCGCTCACTCAGGCTTATGGTTATGGTCTGAAATTGTTGAACTCAATGAGTCCAGAAGACTTTAAAATGCCTGATCGAAACCTTCAGTTTGGTGTGGATTTGATCCCAGAGCCGTCCTAACCCCCAGGCCACTGAGTTGCCTTCCTGCAGTGCAGTAAAGTACCATTGTTCTGCTTTGTGTCAGTTAAGACAAATGTTTGAGAAATATGAAAGCTACAAATGTGATTTGGGGGAAAATTGCAGCAAAAGCACATTTTGACAGATCCCCAAATATTCTGAAAAAACTCAAGGTACTCTTGTGTAAAAGCTACAGTGGCCACAAATATCACAATAAATTATTTTCTTTCCAACATACGGCTGGATGCTGAGGAAACCTATTTGTTAAAATTCTGCTCTTTCTACAGAAAAAAAGTTACAAATTAAAAAACATAAGAATGTAGGAATGAAAATAACTCCTTGTGCAATGCGCAGAATCTGCTCCTATAATATTAATCTGTAATCTGCATTGGCACCAAGCCCATTTCCCTCTACTCCCTATTGAATCAAAAATCTGTCCATCTTTTATGGAATCTTCAAACATGTTCACATTCACTACACAAAGCAACTGTCTGTTCACAAGATACTTACGAATAAGGAGGGCCATTTGGTCCATCCAGGAAGAATCTGAAGTCCCCTCCCTCCCCTCCACCCCCCCCCCCCCACCCTGCCATTGCAGCACTCGATTTTTTCTTAAATGGTTCCAGTGTTTTTGTTTCCTCTACTAAGAACAGCAAGACTACCTCCAGCACTTGAACGTCTCCCCTGTGTCTTGATGACCAGAACCCCACTATTTAAGAAAGGAGGGAGAGAGAAAACGGGGAACTACAGACCCGTTAGTCTCACATCAGTAGTTGGGAAAATGCTGGAATCTATTATAAAGGATGCAATAACTGGGTACTTAGAAACTAATAGTAAGATTGAGCAGAGTCAATGTGGATTTATGAAAGGGAAATCCTGTTTAACAAACCTATTGGAGTTCTTTGAGGATGTAACTAGTGGAGTAGACAAAGGGGAACCGGTAGATGTGGTGTATCTGGATTTTCAGAAGGCCTTTGATAAGGTCCCACACAAGAGGTTGGTGAACAAAGTTAGGGCACATGGAATTGGGGGTAATATACTAGCATGGATTGAGAATTGGTTAACAGATAGAAAACAAAGAGTAGGGATAAACGGGTCTTTTTCAGGATGGCAGGCTGTGACTAGTGGGGTTCCGCAAGGATCGGTGCTTGGGCCCCAGCTATTGACAATCTATATCAATGATTTGGATGAGGGGACTAAATGTAACATTTCCAAATTTGCTGATGATACAAAGCTAGGTGGCAGTGTCAGTTGTGAAGAGGCTTCAAGGGGATCTCGACAGGCTCAGTGAGTGGGCGAGAACATGGCAGATGGAATATAATGTGGATAAATGTGAAGTTATCCACTTTGGTAGAAAAAACAGAAAGTTTAGAAGAATGAGAGGGAATCTCATTGAAACTTATAAAATTCTAACAGGACTAGACAGACTAGATGCAGGAAGGATGTTCCCGATGGCGGGGGAGTCCAGAAGCAGGGGTCACAGTCTAAGGATAAGGGGTAAGCCATTTAGGACTGAGATGAGGAGGAATTTCTTCACCCAGAGAGTGGTGAACCTGTGGAATTCTCTACCACAGAAGGCAGTTGAGGCCAACTTATTAAATATATTCAAGAAGGAGTTAGATATATTTCTTAAGGCTAAAGGGATCAAGGGATATGGGGAGAAAGCAGGGACAGGGTAATGAATTTGGATGATCAGCCATGATCTCATTAAATGGCGGAACAGGCTCGAGGGGCCGAATGGCCTACTCCTTCTATGTTTCTATCAAAGGCAGAGTATTTCCTAAATGGTGAAAGATTGGGGAATGCAGATGCTCAAAGGGATCTGGGTATCCTTGTACATGAGTCACTGAAAGTGAATGTGCAGATGCAGCAAGCCATTAGGAAGGCAAATGGTATGCTGGCCTTCATTACAAGAGGATTTGAGTACAGGAGTAAAGAAGTCTTACTCCAATTATATAGGGCTTTGGTGAGACCACACCTAGAGTACTGTGTACAATTTTGGTCTTCTTACCTAAGGAAGGATATACTTGCCATAGAGGGAGTGCAACGAAGGTTCACGAGATTGATTCCTGGGATGGCGGGACTATCGTATGAGAAGAGATTGAGTAAACTAGACCTGTATTCTCTTGAATTCAGAAGAATGAGAGGGGATCTCATTGAAGCATACAAAATTATTACAGGGCTTGATAGGGTGGATGCTGGGAGAATGTTTCCCTTGGCTGGGGAGTCTAGAACCAGGGGCCACAGCCTCAGGATAAAGGGTAGGTCATTCAGCAGTGAGATAAGAAGACATTTCTTCACACAGAGGGTGGTGAATCTTTGGAATTCTCTACCCCAGATGGCAATGGAGGCTCAGTCATTGGGTATGTTCAAAACAGAAGTCAATAGATTTCTGACTAGTAAGAGCATCAAGGGATATGGCGATAGGGTCGGTGAATGGAGTTGAGGCAGAAGATCAGCCATGATCTCATTGAATGGCGGAGCAGGCTCGAAGGGCTGAATGGCTTACTCCTGCTCCTATGTTCTTATGTTCTTAGAATGGGACAGAGTACTTAAGGTGTGGTCTGACCCGAGCACTGTACACTTTCCCTGACTTGTATTTTACTGTTCTGGCCATTTAGTTCAACATTCCATTGGCTTTGTCGATTGCTGCTCTGCACTGGTTGGACATGTTGAATGTTGAATCTGCTAAGACCCACATGCCAAAAATATGTCCCTCAAGGCCTGAAGGCCAGTGATCAAAATTAGATGGACTCACTGGTCTGAAGGCCCCCATATCAGTGGGGTACAGATGCAAAGGTTTTTGGTGCTGCTACTAACTCCGGGTAACATTGTATTGTGTTGAATCCTTCTTGGATATTGGCACTGAAGGTGGCATTGGACTCTGCTGCAACCTCTACCATCTGTCTCAGGACCTCAAAGTTGGTCCTCAGTGCCTCCAATTGAGTGTGATGCTCAGCCAGCATACTTCTTTTTAGAGCAGATCCACAGGAAATTGAGTTCACAAGCTATGGAGCCAGGGGTTGACTTCAAGAGAGCCTCAGCTTCCCATTTCCACCTCTGACTCCTCCAGTACCCTTGCGTGTTGTGTATTACCAAGTGCAAAACCCACTGGCAGTGAGCATGTTAAATTAGGTAAGCAGCTTACTGCAAGTGGGTAACTGCTAATCCATCATGTATATACCACTGTGAGGAAAGAGTATCGAATAGGTACAGCTTGTGGTTGTAGGGGACAAGGTCCACTTACAGGGACTGCTGTTGGGCTATTCAAAGAGAAAACATCCTATAAAAACACCAAGTTGTAACAATAACACATATTGGACAAGATGTCCTATGGCAAAAATAGACATGGCTCTGAATATGATTCCTAGTAAGAAGATTCGCTTATGATTACTGATCATTCATTGAAAGTTTCCAGTCTATGTGTAGCTGCTATCAAATACTAGGATCATCTGGCATGTGATTATATATCAAAACATGTAATTCTATAAATTACAAATGAGGCCACTTTTAAAATATTTATGTAATTTCAGGCACCCTACTTTTAAAAGGATATTGGTGCTTTGAAGTGGTTTCAGAGAAGAACGATGAGGATCCTCTGAGAAATAGGCTATTTTGAAGTTAGGACCCTAAGATATGAAAAGAGCTGAGGCTCAGTCAATTAACTCTTTCAGAAAGGAGCGGGTAAATATTGGCCTGATAACAGTACCGGAGCTCACAGAACTGAAGTTGTTATCATTGGAGAAAAGATTGAGAAGGCCTGATCCAAGTCACGAAAATGGTGTAGTGTATTTGATGTAGATGGAAGCAGGCTGCTTGACATTAGTCTTTGAGCATAGAACTAATGTATATAAAACTAGAGACTACGGAGTAGAAGAAACTTTTTCCTCCACAGCACAGTGTACATATTAAACAGACTCCAAGCAAAAACAGCCAAGGCTCGGTCATTTAGCTCCTTCAAAAAGGAGCTGGATAAATATTTGTTTGGGAACAACATTGTAAGTCATAGTCATAAGCTGAGACTTCAAATATTCAATGGTCCTCTGCTGTTGGAGTTGGGCAGAAAGGGACTGTCAGTGGATTGCAGTAGGGCAGGGTTGAATCACGGTAATTTGACAAGGCATGAATATTATGGAATTCTGCTTGATTATCTTTGGAATCAGGGATTATTATTCCAAACTTTCCTAAGGGATTATATAAGTGGGTAGAGTTTATGGGCTGTGGAAGGAATGGGTTTGATGGTCTGACTGATCTTTTCTAGTTCAATGCTTTGGCACTTTTCCACTGCTTCCTGCCAATCGAAGTAGTGCCAGAACTCTGCAGTGAAAAGTAAAGACGACCAGCATGGGAACATCTCTCTGAAACTGACCTCTCCTTCAAAACTACAGCCAATCCAAATGGGACAATTAATTCCAACTATGAGTCATTTGTTTTAAATTCTCATACAAGTACAATATCTAATGAATTGGGCATTGTAGAACAAATGGATGCACTAACTTATGGAAATAAATGTTGTTGTATGGCAAAGCTGGAGGCTATGTGGATTATAGATACTTGATTGCTCTGAATGTGCTTATGGTTTTGCCAAAAAAAAACCTCAGTCTGTGCGGAATAAGGTGCACAATCATAATGGCTGCAACTTCATTATTAAGTTATTGGTCTCTCACTCAGATTATTTATTATTTGCTCTTCTGTGATTGTGGCAATCCAGTCAACAAATTATCTTTCAATAAGGACAAGTCTTTACTTTGTAAAGCAGCTGTTCAAAAATAAAATAGAAAGGAGGGAAAACCACCCAGCAGCCTTTCAGCAGAAGTCTCAGCATGATAAAATTGGAAGAGATTAGTAAAGGTCTCTTTAATTTCTTCTTCTTCCTCCAAGTTGTATACGATTGCAACCCAATTGCCAGGACAGTGACTAAACTGGGCCATTACCGCAATCCAGTTTCATTTTGAAGGTGTGCCAGCTTCAGCCCAGTATAAAGCTATGTTGACTAATGTTTATTTAACACTGGCCTTACATTATCATTGTACAAGTTGTTGCCGAAGAAACTAGATTTTAAAGTTAGCCCGACAACTATAGAAACAATGGGGCAGCTAAGTACATGGAAAGGAACATTTGAAACCAAGCAGAGCTGGCTATAGGAAAAAGGAAGTAGTTGGCACATCGTAGCCATGCTTTTCTGATTCATTAAAGCAACCTGAAGTAGAAACATGAGGTTTTGCTTTCCCACACGCTCATCTAGTAAATGGACAGGGCTACGGAAAGTGCAGAAAGGATATAAAAGGCAGAAAATTAGATGGTGTATGTGCTAGGGATAACTGGGGGGTAAATGAGGTTGGGAGTAGGTAAGCCACGGAAAGAACTATCCTGGTTATAAATTTCTAATGTGAATTAATCCTAGCTAACTAGGAGTTTTCTACAGACAACCTTGTCAACATAAGGAAGGGGACAGTTTGCTATACGAAGTGAAAAGAAAGGCATGTGAGACCAGGCAAGTTATTTTCATGGTAGACTTCAATATAAATTAGGAAAGTCCCAGAGTCAGGATTGGTAAATGTAATGCATGACTGCTTAATGACTCAGTGCATAAGGAAAGCCATGAGAAATAAAATTCATTTTGACCTGGTAATTGTAAATGGTAATGTACAAGAACTGGAAGTCATAGCAGCCTGAGGAACAGAGAACACACAATGATCTTGTTTAACATGATCTGGGACCCAATTATGCCAAAGACCAGGTTCATGCAAAACCAAGTTAAAAGGATGATCAGGGAGGCTAAGTGAGACCATCAGGGAAGATTTGAGAACATTAAAAGATGCAAAATGGTTTGAAACTGATGATGAGCACATGACAGTAAAAATTCACAAGGGGAGATGCCCTCCCCCAAAAAAGTGTATCCAGGCATAGTTCAAGACTCCGATAAAGTCTTAAAACAAATAAATTCCCAGGGTTAGATGGTATTTATACCAGAGTATTGACAGAGATGAGGAAGGAGATTTGCAAAGCAGACAATTATTATGGGGGAGTCCATCTTCAATTCCATGTAAAATGGAATCAATTATCAGGAATAAACTTGAAGATTATCTGTACAACAACATGTGAACAGCAGTCAACATGACTTTAGATGGGGAAGATTCTGCTTGAACAATCTCCATGATTTCTTTGAGGAAGTGATAACCCAGATCAGCCATGGTAAGCCCTGTGACACAGTATACTAAATAGAGGAGGAGCAGCAGCAGGAGGCTGCAAGGGAACGCCGATTAATCAGACAACACTAGACCATCTCAGCAGTAATACTTCCTTCTGGATGTGGCGACCCAGGAACACTTTCCAAGCAGAGATATGGGGAAAGAGCGGAGCAGTGGGACAAATTGGGACAGCTCTTTAAAAGAGGCACGATGGGCCGAATAGCCTCCTTCTGTGCTGTAAGATTCTATGGCTGCGATTTTCCCTACCTCGGCGGGTCCATGGCGGGCAACATCGGTGGCAGATCGCAGCCCCACTGCTGGCTGCATCCCGGCCTCCGACATTATTTTCCCCTGATTGGGCTTGTTAATCCCGCCCAGCACATTTCCCGGGCCAATTGAAGGAAGCGTGTCTGATGATGTCATTTGATGATGCGTCATCAGCCGGTTTCCTTAAAGGGACCATGCGCAAATTTACTTTGACAGTTGTGCTGTCTGTGTTCTGCAGCATTGAGGTGCTGCAAACACTGCCAAGCACTGCACAGAGGTGCATAGATGCACCCAGACTCTCCCATAACTCCCTCCATATGCTTATGGAGGGAGTCACATCACACGGGGAGGTTCTCTTCACTTCCATTGGGCGGAAGAGACCACCCCAGGAGACCAACGTAGCCTGGTTGTACATTGCACAGGAGGGCACAAGCAGAGATGTCATCAGGAGGACCAGGCTGCAGTGGCGCAAACCTTTCAATGATCTCATTAGATCATGAAACGCTACTGCAAAGCCACACTCAACCTCATCCTGCTGTGCCACTCAACACATCCCTATCACTATGCCTTCCCTACCCTACTCCTGAACATCCTTACTCACACCAACTTACCTTGCACCTCCACCCATCCCTCTCTATCTACATTATCACTTCCCCATCTCACGAGCCACCCCTCACACTCACCCTCATCCTAGTGCAATCATACCAACTAACAACACACAAGGGTAGGCACTTGTGTGTTTTAGCCAATGTTCATGTAAGGTTTCTGTTAATGTGCTGTCAAGTATTGAAATCTTTATTTTCAACACTTTGCTTTCTTGAACAGATTTGTGTTCACCTTTGGAAGTGGCTAAGTGAGTTGCAGTAAATGGTGAGACATAACGGTACCCCCGCAATGCTGGTGAGCGTGGAAGGGATGGCTTGTGCATTGTAGGGATGCTTTATGTTGTTGGTGTGGGCTGGTGCCAACCTGGCGCATCATGTGGCAGCCAGGGTGCACAGCATCAAGTGAAGCAAATGTGGCCATGGTGAAGCCTGGTACTGATGCCCTCTGTCCTGTATCAGGTGATTGCGGAGAAGGTTGGTGTGGTTGTTGGTGCTGCTGGTGTGCCTAGTGCTGCTGGTGTGCTGAGTGCTGCTGGTGTTGGGGCTGATTGTGGTCAGATTCTGAGGAGCAAGGTGAGAGAGTGTAAAGTGCACCCATGCTGATGGAATAGATGGCAGGTGAAGTAGAGATGACAGAAATGACCTGTCAATGGTGGGAGAGGTAATGAGGTCAGACTGCATGGAGACTTGTATAAAGACTTGCAGCATCCTGAACCTGCAGTGGAAATGCAGTTTAGAGATGCTAGTGCTTAAGGGAAGATATCTGAATCAGCTGGGAGCTTTGAGTTGACATTTGAAGCTGTCAACTCATCAGCTGATTCAATAGCCACTGATCTCCCGCCTCAGCTTCACTGATGAGGTCTATGCACAGCAGGAAGCCTATGGGAAACCTGTGAAAGTGAAAAAGCTGGGGAAAAAAGCATTGTTAAGTGGCTGTAAACAAGCCATTAATGATTTGAATTGGATCCCCTGCTGCTGCCTGTCTGGTCTGCTCAGCACCGGCTGACCCGACATCGGGAAATGCAGGTGTGCACGTTTTGACAGCAGGCTCCCGACCCGCTCACAATCATTTTAAATTTCACAGCTGACCCGCCACCAATCGGGTCCGCTGAGCGCCAGCAAAATCATGGCCATATATAATTCTATGATCTGTGCCTTCGGACATTCCACTTCAGTCATGAAGCTTTGGAAGAGCTCTTTATTACTGCAGCCAGATTTGTAACCAGGTCCAAAGCTCAGACAGCTTACAGTAGCAGAGAAAGTGCTCACAATTCTCAACTTTTATGTAACGGACTCATTCCAGGGAGCCACAGGGGATTTTTGCCAGATCAGCCAATGTGCTGTATATTCCTTGGCAGAGGGCCAAGAGATATAACTAAGAAGGAAATAAGAATTTACATAATAGATGGATCCCTCAGAATTATGGGGGCTATTAATTGCACCCATATGGCTTTGGGGATTAAGTGAATGGGCAAAACTGTGGCAGATGTAGTTTAATGTGGGGGAAAAGTGAGGTCATCCACTTTGGATATAAGAATGACAAATTAGAATATTTTCTTAATGGCGAGAGATTAGGAACTGTGAAGGAGCAAAGGGATTGAGGTCTCCAGGTACACAAATCACTAAAAGCTAGTGCACAGGTACAAAAAGCAATCAAAAAGGCTAATGGAATATTGGTCTTTATCTCAAGGGGAGCTGGAATACAAAGGGGAGGAGTTATGCTTCAGTTTTACAGAGGCATTGGGCTGGATTTTGCTCCGGGGGCGGGTTGGAGGTGGGAAACCCACATTCGGGCTTGTTGTCCCGCCTCCATGGAGATGTGGCCAACCCACTGGATTTTCCTCTGATTGACCTTGTTGAGCCCGCCCTTTGGGCTCAGCAGGCCAATTAAGGGCCACCCGGCAACAGGTGACGTCAGAGATTGACATTTCATCTGTCAAAAGCTTTTGGCAGATGAAATATCAGTGTTTAACAGCTGTTTGAAGCTGTCAAGCACTGAAAAACTGCTAATTCAGCCTCAGTCCTTTCTCAGGATAACTTTAAAATCATTTTGCTGCAGAAACCAAGAAGCTGATTTTTTTTTAAAAATCGGAGCTTCTGTGGTTCTTGCAGCCGACTCCCGACACCGGAATGCAGGACTCCTGTAAAGGTAAGTAAAAGTAAGTTAAACTTATTTAAACACTTTAAACACTTGCAGAACACTTACCTTTGCACTCCTGCACCCCTCACTCACCTGAACACTGGGCATCTCGACCCCTCCAAGACCTCAGACCCACGTCCCGCCTCGAAAACTTTTCGTGGTTTGGAGCTGTCGGGAAGCCCACAAACCAGCAATAAAAATCGCGAAAAGGCAAAAAACTACCTGTTAACTACCTGTTAACAGGCAGTTTAATTGCCTTTAATCCCTTCCCGCCTCTGGGAGTCGGGTTCCAGCACTTGTCGGCAACCCGACTCCTATGAAATTGACATGGAGGTGGGTTGGAGGCGGGATGGGGTCGGGACCCCCGGATCTCCGATTTTTATCGCCCGCACGCCTCCAACCCGACTCCAGGGGCTTAGGAAAATCCAGCCCATTGTCAGACCCCATCTGGAGTATTGTGTTCAGTTTTGTTTGTGGGCCCCGGAGGAGCAGGATTGCACTTCCGGGGCCCACAATAATAACCTGGGCCGCTGCCACCTCGGGAGCCCCACCTTCCGTGATCACAACCCCTTTCCCCCTGCAACTTAACTTGCTGGCGGCAGCGCCGGTCCGGTTTTCTGGCTTCAATCGGGCAAGCTGCATCGGGACACCTGTTTGGCACCCTGCAGCTCACCTGCCGAATTTAAATGAGACCGGATGGTCAAAATGACAGGGGCCTCTTGGCCACTGGAATGGGTGGGTGGCCAGCCAGCCCACTCTGCCGGTCCACCGACCAAAAGTCAAAACCTACCCCATTGACTTCAGGGTGCGCAAGGTGTGTGGTGGATCTGTTGGCATCTGGGGGGAGAGAAAATGGGTTGACATTGGAGGTGAAGACTTTGTGCATTGAGTGCTGCTGGAGTTTTGCTAAGTGGGAGAAAAATCATTTAAGTGTATTTTGTGAATTTTAGTGTGTTAAGAAGTCAATTATTTGAAGTAAGTTTAATTTTTTAAGGGTTTTTTAAACTCTTGGGCAGTTTAAACAGGAAGTAGAATCCAGGTATAAAAGGGGAGGGGCTAGTGCGGTGCACGGAGTGCTTTGTGCATTGAGTGCTGCTGGAGTTTTGCTAAGTGGGAGAGTTCAGATAAGTGGGAGGTGAGGGTGTGTTTTTTGCTCTGTTTTATTCCCCACTCCCAGGCTTAGACAGCACTGTGGAGGCGGAGCAGCGAGACGAGTCAACCAAACAGGCTCCACAGACAGTATTCAAGGAGGAGGTTGGTGATCAGCTGGTTGGTTGGTTTTCTTCCTTCTCTTCTCTTTCATACCTTTAAGTTGGTAAGTCCTATTGAATAGTGGTGTGATATTATCATATATATCCGGGCAGGGTCTTCATAACTAATAATAAGAAATTTAATTAATTATATAGAATGGAGCAGGTGATGTGTTACTGTTGCGAGATGTGGGAGCCGGTGAACCCCATTGAGGCTAACGGTGATTACATCTGCAACAAGTGTTTGCTGCTAGAGGAACTCAAGTTCCATGTTATGGAGCTTGAGACCGAGCTTCGGACACTGCGACACATCAGGGAGGGGGAGAAGTTCCTGGACTCTATGTTTCAGGAGATGGTCACACCTATGAAGTTAATTACTGCAGATGTAGTCCGTGGTCAGGGACAGGACGGTGTGACTACGAGTGAGGAAGGTACAGGGATCCAGGATGTAGTGTTGAAGGAGACGCAGCCCTTGTTCTTGTCCAGCAGGATCGAGGTTCTTACTCCCTGTGAGGGCGGGAGCGGGGACTGCAGGGAGGATGAGCAACCTGGCCACAGCACCGTGGTACAGGGGGCCATTCAAGTGGAGGGAGTAAAAAGAAATGTTGTAGTGGTAGGGGATAGTATCATTAGGGGGATAGATAGGGTTCTCTGCAGTCAAGAGCGGGAGTCCCGAAGGCTGTGTTGCCTGCCTGGTGCCAGGGTTAAGGACATCTCTTCTGGGCTGGAAAGAAACTTGCAGTGGGAGGGGGAGGATCCAGTTGTCGTGGTCCATGTTGGTACAAACGACGTAGATAGGACAAGGAAGACGGTTCTGTTAAAGGAGTATGAGCAGCTAGGGGTCAAATTAAAAAACAGAACCTCAAGGGTAATAATCTCTGGGTTATTAACTGAGCCACGAGCGAATTTGGCTAGGATAAATAAAATTAAAGAGTTAAATGCGTGGCTCAAAGACTGGTGTGGGAGAAATGGGTTTTGCTTCTTGGGACACTGGCACCAGTACTGGGACAGGAGGGAGCTGTTCTGTTGGGACGGACTCCACTTGGCCAGTGCTGGGACTAGAGTCCTGGCGAATCATATAACTAGGGCTGTAGAGAGGGCTTTAAACTAATTAGTGGGGGGGAGGTTTCTAGAGAGCAAATAATAGAAATGACAACAGAGAAGGTCATAGACTTAGGTAGCAGTGGGGGAATTAAAAAACAGAATGTGTCAGGAAGGGACAGAAGGTATGGAGTAAAAAGTAAAGTACTAAAAAGGGAAAAAACAGGAACTAAGTGTTACAAAACATATTTGAAAGTTCTTTATCTGAATGCACGTAGCATTCGTAACAAAATGAATGAGTTAACGGCACAAATAATGACATATGGGTATGATCTTGTGGCCATTACAGAAACATGGCTGCAGGGTGACCATGACTGGGAATTAAACATACCAGGTTATTTAACAATCAGGAAGGACAGGCAGGAAGGGAGAGGAGGTGGGGTGGCTATGTTAATAAAGGAAGGAATCACTATAATACAGAGAAATGATATTGGGTCAAAGAAGCAGGATAGTGAAACAGTTTGGGTGGAGGTAAGGAATAATAAGGGGAAAAAAACACTAGTGGGTGTAGTCTATAGGCCTCCGAACAGTTGCAACTCTGTTGGACGGAGTATTAATCAGGAAATAGTTGAGGCTTGTAATAAGGGAACAGCTATAATTATGGGGGATTTTAATTATCATATTAACTGGACAAATCAAATTGGGCAGAGCAGCCTTGAGGAAGAGTTCATTGAGTGTATTAGGGATGGGTTTCTTGAGCAGTATGTAACTGAACCGACCAGGGGGCAAGCAACCTTAGATTTGGTCCTGTGTAATGAGACAGGATTAATTAAAAATGTCCTAGTAAAGGATCCCCTTGGAATGAGTGACCATAACATGGTTGAGTTCCATATTCAATTAGAGGGTGAGAAGGTTGGATCTCAAACAAGCGTGCTGAGCTTGAATAAAGGAGACTATGAAGGTATGAGAGCGGAATTAATTAGAGTGGACTGGGAAAATAGATTAAAGGGTAAGACGGTACATGACCAGTGGTGTACATTTAAGGAGTTATTTTACAACTTCCAAAAAAAATATATTCCACTGAGGAAAAAAGGGTGTAAAAGAAAAGATAGCCATCCGTGGCTAAGTAAAGTAATTAAGGATAGTATCCGACTAAAAACAAGGGCATATAAGGTAGCCAAATCTAGTGGGAGGATGGAAGATTGGGAAGTCTTTAAAAGACAGCAAAAAATAACAAAAAGATTGATTAAGAAAGGGAAGATAGATTATGAAAGTAAATTAGCAAAAAATATAAAAACAGACAGTAAAAGTTTCTATAGTTATATAAAAAGAAAAAGGGTGGCTAAAGTAAATGTTGGTCCCTTAGAGGATGAGACCGGGAAATTAATGGTGGGAAACATGGAGATGGCAAAAACACTGAACAGTTATTTTGTATCAGTCTTTACAGTAGAGGACACTAAGAATATCCCAACACTGGACAAACAGGGGGCTCTAGGGGGGGAGGAACTAAATACGATTAAAATCACTAAGGAAGTGGTACTTGGTAAAATAATGGGACTCAAGGCGGATAAATCCCCTGGACCTGATGGCTTGCATCCCAGGGTCTTGAGGGAAGTAGCGGTAGGGATTGTGGATGCATTGGTAATAATTTTCCAAAACTCACTGGACTCAGCAAAGGTCCCGGCAGATTGGAAAACTGCTAATGTAACACCCTTATTTAAAAAGGGTAGTAGGCAGAAGGCTGGAAACTATAGACCTGTTAGCCTAACATCTGTGGTTGGTAAAATGTTAGAGTCCATTATTAAGGAGACAGTAACGGGACATTTGGATAAACATAATTTAATAGGGCAAACTCAGCATGGTTTCATGAAGGGGAAGTCATGTTTAACAAATTTGCTTGAGTTTTTTGAGGAAGTAACATACAGGGTGGATAAAGGGGAACCAGTGGACGTAGTGTATTTAGACTTCCAAAAGGCATTTGACAAGGTGCCACACAAAAGATTATTGCTCAAGATAAAAAATCACGGGATTGGGGGTAATATTCTGGCGTGGGTGGAGGATTGGCTCTCTAACAGAAAGCAGAGAGTTGGGATAAATGGTTCGTTCTCAGATTGGCAACCAGTAACTAGTGGTGTTCCGCAGGGGTCAGTGCTGGGTCCCCAACTCTTTACAATCTATATTAACGATTTGGAGGAGGGGACCGAGTGTAACATATCAAAGTTTGCAGATGATACAAAGATGGGAGGGAAAGTAGTGAGTGAGGAGGACATAAAAAACCTGCAAAGGGACATAGACAGGCTAAGTAAGTGGGCAGAGATTTGGCAGATGGAATACAATACTGGAAAGTGTGAGGTTATGCACTTTGGCAGGAAAAATCATAGAGCAAGTTATTATCTTAATGGCAAGAAACTGGAAAGTACTGTAGTACAAAGGGATCTGGGGGTCCTGGTGCACGAAACTCAAAAAGTTAGTATGCAGGTGCAGCAAGTGATTAAGAAGGCCAATGGAATGTTGGCTTTTATTGCTAGGGGGTTGGAATATAAAAACAGGGAGGTATTGCTGCAGTTGTACAAGGTATTGGTGAGGCCGCACCTGGAATACTGCATACAGTTTTGGTGTCCATACTTAAGAAAAGACATACTTGCTCTCGAGTCAGTACAAAGAAGGTTCACTCGGTTAATCCCGGGGATGAGGGGGTGGTCATATGAGGAGAGGTTGAGTAGATTGGGACTCTACTCATTGGAGTTCAGAAGAATGAGAGGCGATCTTATTGAAACATATAAGATTGTGAAGGGGCTTGATCGGGTGGATGCGGTGAGGATGTTCCCAATGATGGGTGAAACTAGAACTAGGGGGCATAATCTTAAAATAAGGGGCTGCTCATTCAAAACTGAGATGAGGAGAAACTTCTTCACTCAGAGGGTGGTAGGTTTGTGGAATTTGCTGCCCCAGAAAGCTGTGGAAGCTACATCATTAAATAAATTTAAAACAGAAATAGATAGTTTCCTAGAAGTAAAGGGAATAAAGGGTTACGGGGAGCGGGCAGGAAATTGGACATGAGTCTGGGTTCGGAATGGTCATGGCCCTGTGGGTAGTGGAGCGGGCCCAGGGGCCGTGTAGCCTTGTTCTGCTCCTACTGTGTTCTAATTCTGTTAGATTTCAGGAGATGGTTTTATTCCTGTTCCTGGCTGGGGTGGAGATCGCCTTTACAGAAGGTAAGTACTGTAGAAAATATAGGGACAGAGTGATCTCCTGGAAGAATTTCGATCGCCTAGATGGGTCGGAGAGGAATTTCCCAGATTTTTTTCTCCCAAATTGGCCATTGGGTCTTTATCTGGTTTTTCGCCTCTCCCGGGAGATCACATGGGTTCGGGTGGATGCAGAGTGATAGAAGATTTGAGGTTAGGATCAGATCAGCCATGATCTTATTGAATGGTGGAGCAGGCTCGAGGGGCCGATTGGCCTACTCCTGCTCCTATTTCTTATGTTCTTATGTTCTTATGTTCTTCGTCAGGGAATGGTACTGGTGGGTGGAGAGGGATTTGCATGCTTGGTGTTAGCCTATTTATTCTTTTGGGACTGGCAGCCCCACTGCCTTTTGCCTGCATTTTCTGTTTTAATTTCAGAGTTGATCTCTAGGCTCTATATTTTCAGTTTCTCCCATTTTCTCGCCTGTTTCCTTGGTTGGCCCTTTCACTGCCTTAGCACATTTGCACATCTTTATTTTTTTTATGTCTTTAATGCTAGTTTCTAGTGCCTGACTGAGTTGATCTTTTACATCATTAAAACAATCTCCTGCTTTTCTTTTAGCAGATTCAACCCATTAACGTGATCTCTATTTGAGGAATATGTTTTCCCCCTCGTTTCTGATTCTATTAAAAAGCTTTCATTTTTCATTTTTCAGTTTTGTAGAAGGGTACTTATCTTGTCTTTTCTTTCCATAGATACTGACTGACCTTCTGTGTGTTTCCAGGATCTTTTGTCTTTCAGATTTCCAGCATTTAGGTTCTTTTTTTGCATTTCATTTGCCTTTGTTGTAGTTTGACATCTTCTTACATAAACAGCAGTAAGCACAATTTGCAACTTGGAAAACACATTTTTTTCTTTGTTTCCTTTAGCAGTGCACTTTTTTCTAACCAAGCAGATGGAGCAATTTTTTAAATACTTATTACACCTAATGTTAACATCAAGTATTCCGAAATCAAATATACCAGCATGGATTTGATGCTGAGTAATGTTCCCTGTGTTCTTAATTACAACCTCAAGAGAACACCCATATTTCATCAGATTAACATTTCCAGTGCTGACGTGAGCCACAATTGTGGCCTTTCTGATTGAGACCGCCAGTCTACTGGGAACTGGCGCTAATTATGGAGAACTTCGCACTGTGGACTCTATTAAGAACAGGGTCAAAGTTAGCCATTCTCATTTCACTTAGGGATCTCACAGTCGACAGAATGAAAAGGCTTTAATGGATTTGAACTCAAATCCCAGCGGTGCCTGCAATTCCACAACACAAACTGCCCATACTTTGGTATTCACAGTAAATTGGCAGTCTCTCACTCAGAGTGGCCACAGATTGGCTGGTGTAGGAGATGGAATTATCCAATTTGATGCGGTAAGTGCTATCTTCTAAGGCTGTAGGAAAGGCACATCATTAGCAGAGTTAAAGGAGGCTTGTTCTGCATTTGGCTATGTCACCCGAGAGCACTTGATTCAAGGGAGCCAAAAGTTAAAAAGTGCTTCATTCCCAGCCATCACTCACTTTGATAAGAAGAAAATGTTATAAAAGCATCTGCTTATCAGGAAATTACATTGAAATAGTAGTTTGAGTTTTTGTTGCATGTGTTTTGAGAGTAATGGACTCTTTTCTAGCATCTAACCTGTTTGGTGGACTGTTGAAGTAACGGGAGGAAAAGGTGAATAAATGAAACTTGCATAGAAATATTACAAAATGCACAATTTTCTATAAATGTTGCAAATGTAGAAAAAAAATCCTTCTAATTAAACCAGAAATGAGAAAAGTATATTGTAAAAGCTCTCACTGCTCAGTAGACACAACACCTGCATCAGCACAAGCTTTCCCCAGCATCCAGTGTAGCTATTTATTTAGTGCTGCGTTTTAGCCACTGTTTCTGTCTTTGCTAAAGACCTGAGCTTCCTCCAAACGCTCCAAAAATGGAATTTTAACAGCTTAAAAAAATGTAATTAACAGGAGTGAATGTAATGGGTGTAGAATATGCAATTTCCAGTCACTTAACAGAAACACTCATTTACTAGTTTAGGTAAGGTCAAAGTATAAAACAGTTTATATGCTAAGAAAGAGATTCTTACAGCCAAAAAAATCTTCAATTTAGAGATGAAGCAATTGGCTCCAAATTGAATTGAAACTAAACTCAAGCTAACCAATGTTACAAATAGATAAACAAACCATTTTTTAAAGAAATTGTTTAGTTTCTGACATGATTGGTTTGCCAGAGCATTTTTGAGTCCTTACACATTTTATGACATGTTTCTATTGCAGAATTGCTTCTTGTGGAAGCCATGACTGCGATTTGCTGGGAAAAAGGAGGAAAAACACTATTTAATAAATTCTGGGAATGGAGCTGGAACTCCAATAATTTTCTTTACAACGTATGGCTGGGAGCTGAGGAAACTTATCTGTTAAGTATTACTCTGCCAACAGCCAAAGTTATGAATACATGAACGTAAGAAGGTAGAAATGAGTATAGACCATTTATTCCACGTTGCTATTGACGCAGGCCTTGTACACTGCACAGAATCTAACCTGAACAGTTTCATCTGCTACAAAAGGCAAAATACTGCGGGATGCTGGAAATCTGAAATGTAAACAGAAAACGCTGGAACTACTCAGCGGGTCAGACAGCATCTGTGGAGGGAGAAACAGAGTTCCATTTCAGGTCGATGACCTTTCATCAGAACTGGAAAATGCTACAGGTGTAACAGGTTTTACGAATACGCAAAGGCAGGGAGAAGGGGGAATGGGATGAAAGAACAAAAGGGAAGGTCTGTGATAGGGTGGAAGGCAGGAGGGATTGAATGACAAAAGGGATGTTAGTGCAAGGTGAAAGGGGGTGGTAATGGGACAAGTAAAGAAACAATAGATGGGTCTAGAGGAGCTGAAAATGGCAACAGCAGAATCATTGCCAGCAACTGCTGTCCAAAAAAATGGGAGTAATGGTTATGATTTGAAATTGTTGAACTCGATATTGAGCCTGGAAGGCTGTAAAGTGCCTAATCGAAACTGCCTGCTTTGGTGTCGAGCCCATTTCCCTTCCTTTTGAATCAGAAACCTGTGGTCTTTTTAAAATCCATTAATTAAGCTCACATTCCCTTCATATGGTCTATTCCATGGGGCCTATAATGTGTGTGCTGGCAGCCTGGCCCAATCTTGAGGTCTCAATCCTGTTTAGTGCCCCGCAGCTCATCTGCCAAATTTAAATGAGGCCGGGGCCTCAAAATTGCGGGGGCCTCTTCACCGCCAGAATGGGCGGCCGACCAAGAATCTAAATCTAGTTTTACCAATCTTCAGCGACTGCTCTGAATTTAGATTCTTCCAGAGGAGCAGAAGTTGAAAGGTCTGAACCAGAATAAAAATGAGGTATTCAGTCAATTAACTCAAACTAATTTTGGTTTTGCGAAATAGTGTTTGCTGCTCAAACCTACCATTAATAATCTTAAAAGTGTGACCGTGGCTGGCATTCCTCAATCAAGCTCTCCAATTGATCCCCAAAATCGCTATTGACAAGTAATGTGTTTATGTACACACGCGTGTTCATTGACATTTTGAGACAACTGACTCATCTTGGCAGAGAAAATGACTTTTAGTCTGCCATGATATAGAACAAAAATCTGTATTACGTACACACAGTATATTGCTGCAGGCACTTATAATGGTAGCCAGAGGCGGTTCACAAAACAGCCAACAAATAGCTAATTCAAAGGTTATAAATGACTTGCTCCTAACACTCAGTATTACATAACATGAATAAATACAAAGTGGAACATAGTGTGTAATAAAAAAATACAGGTACAGACACAGAACTGGAAAGTGCAAGATGCAATTGATTTTTCCTCACAAGAGGTTTTGTCTATGTTCCCCATTGGTGTTCAAACCCTAAAATGATGGAAGTTCATCACACATATGGAAAGAAAGGTCAAAAAAGATCAGGTCCATCCATACTCACCCTATCCATTGGACGGTGAAACCTTGGGTACCTCCTTCCTCATCAATGCCAATGCTAACCGCTGGGAAAGACAAAAGTTCTGTGGCATTGCTGACAATGAATCAGATATGTTATTTTATAATGTAAGCTTGCTAAGCCCCAACATCAACTGATTCTACCACCTCAGCAAAGCCAGAAATGTGCCCAGCCCCACAACAAGGTCTCTCCCTCTCTCCTCATCCTGATTTCTCTTCTCCTTCCATCTCAACAAGAACTTCCCCTCTCAACAAGTTCTTTCTTCATCCACAACAAGACTCCCACTCAAATGTGTCTCACTCTGTGGGGGGAATTTTTTTTGGGGGGTCAGCGGGTGCATTTGGTGGCAGGTCGGGTGGGAATTTTTTTTTTGACAGCGGGTAGGGAACCCGCTGTCAACCCACTGCCATGCTAGTTTCCCAGATGTCGGGTCTGTCATTGCTGAACAGACCCGACACCAAGTGGCAGGGGAGGCAATTTAGATGATTAAGAGCTTGTTAACAGGCACTTAAAAACTATTTTAAGCTCACCTTTAAATTTTAAGAGTTCGTCCACGGGTTCCCCGCTGCTTGGGGATCACGTCAGGTAAGCAAGTCAGGAATTGTGGTACCATGGGATAATTTTTTAAGTTGACAGCTGCAAATGTGCTATAAACGTTCCCATTTCATAGCTGTTCACTTTCCAAACTCAGAAGCTGTTGCTTACTGCATTTGGAAAGTGAACAGTGATTGAGCTTTATGCAGTTTGCAAGTATTTGGAACAAACTCTCTATCCACTGTCACCTCATTGGAACAACCTCTCTCACCGCTGACAGATCACGTCTGTCATCTCAACTTCACCTGCTAGCTATTACATCAGCATCGGTGCCCTTGAAATGATGTCACCTTGGTCCTCAGAATCCCACCACGATCAGCCCTAACACCAGCAGCACCAGGCACACCAGCAGCACCAACAACAACACCAACCTTCTCTGCAATCAACAGATGCTGCACAGAACACAGGGCATCAGCACCCGACCACATTGCTGCCCGGGAGGCCAGGGATGGCCTCACCCTGGCCAGATTTACTTCACTTGACGCTGTACACCCTGGCTACCTCATGGTGCGCCAGGTTGGCACCAGCCCACACCAACACCATAAAGCCATTTGGTCCATTGTGCCTGTGCTGGCTCTTTGAAAGAGCTGTCCAATTGGTCCCACTCCTCTGCTCTTCCCCATAGCCCAGCAAATATTTCCTTTTCAAGTATTTATCCAATTTCCTTTTGGAAGTTATTATTGATATTCTTCTATCACCCTTTGAGGCAGTGATTCAAGGCCACAACAACTCGCTGTGTAAGTTTTTTTCTCATGTTGCCTCTGGTTCTTTTGCCAATTACCTTTAATCTCTGTCCTCTGATTACTGACCCTTCTGCTACTGGAAACAGTTTCTCCTTATTTACTCTTTCAAAACCCTTCAAGATTTTGGACACTTCTATCAAATATCCCTTTAACCTTCTCTTCTCTAAGGAAAACAAACCCAGTTTCTCCAGTCTCTCCACATAACTGAAGTCCCTCATCCCTGGCACCATGCTAGTAAATCGCCACTGCATGCTCTCTAAGACCTTTCCTAAAGTGTTGTACTCAGAACTGGACACAATACTCTAGCTGAGGCCTAACCAGTGTTTTATAAATGTTTAGCATAACTTCCTTGCTTTTGTACTCTATAGGCCACAATTTTGCCAGTGCTCAGAGGGCGGGTTTGGAGGCGGGTCAGGGGTTAAAGTAATTTTGATTGATGGCGGGTTCCGCACCCTTGTGTGCTGTTAGTTGATACGCAAGGTAAGTTGGTGTCCTGGGGAGGTCTCTTCCGCCCTTGGAAGGGAAGAGAACCTCCCTGCATACTATGACTCCCTCCATAAGCATATGGAGAGAGTCATTGGAGAGCCTGGGTGCAAGAGTTCAGCTTTGTGCAGTGATTGTCAGTGTTTGCAGCACCTCAATGCTGTCAAACACTGAAAAATCAACTGTCAAAATAAAATTGTGCATGGTCCCTTTAAGGAAACCGGCAGATGACGGGTCATCAAATGATGTCATCAGACCCGCTTCCTGTTAATTGGCCAGTAAGCCCACAGGGCAAGCCAATCAAGGGAAAATCACCGTGTGGAGCGGAGGCAACTGGGGGCAGGACTGGAACCCAGAAACCAGCTGACCCGCCCCCATCCCAACACCGAGGAGAAAATCGCGACCTATGCCTCTATTTATAAAGCCAAGGATCCCGTATGCATTTTTAACAGTAGTTTTCAACTTGCCTGCCACCTTCAAAGACTTGTGTATGTACATTCCCAGGTCTCTCAGAAATGTTCCTGCACCCCCTTTAAAATTGTACCATTTAGTTTATATTGCTTCTGTAAAAAAATATGTATTTTGTATTATGTAAAGAAGCGCATTTCTTTGTGCATCTGCTGGAGCACTGACTGTGCGATGACTTGTGGTGGGTAATTCAAGACAGGTGCATGCACATGTTTACATCAAGGGAATTCCATCGAGTCTCGGAACATGGAGAATTAGCTTGGTGGGCGGCGCTTGTGGAGTATAAGTGGCAAAACTGGTGGGGTGTGTCAAGCTGTTTGGGGAAAAGAGGATGGAAGTCATTGGATCCACATTTATGGATAACATTTTTCTTTGTGAATAATCTATATTTGTTAAGTGATAAATTCTAGTTTAGAAGTATGTAATGGGGTGGGTGAGGAATTCTGGTGTTGGCTGTATCTGGGATTTTTATTTTGATGGAATATGATTCTGTACATTGTTTTGATAGAATATGATTGGGAAGAAAATTTAAAGTGGGGAGGAAGATTTTGCACAATATTAATGATGAATAAGAAAAGTGGAAAATAACAAGTTAGAAACTAGAAAAATTCAGAGAATTAACCAATGTGGATGAAGAAGACATTTAATCAATGAGGAAGAACAGAACTGATGGATAGACATGGTATACAAAACATTCAGAATATAAACATGATGTACACAAAACACAAAAGATATGTTATAGCAAATATATATTCCTAGCTCTGTTTTATTCTAATTCTTATCAATTAAGTCCAGATCCAGATTAAGTGCAGCAAATATCATTTTCAGTATTCATACAGGCTGGGAGGAGGGTCGGGGGGAATCAGGAGTCGGAGGTTGGGGGGTAGTTTCGTCAAGGGCCGAAATGCCACTGCAAGTGGGTCAGGGTCCATTTTCCTGGGTTGGGGTCAATTACGTATGTAGGGTAGACTGCACTTTGCATTGGGAGCCTACCACTATGGGATAAGGAAATGCTGTGCTGTTGCAATATTGCTCTCACTGCAGCAGCTTAAAGGGTTTGGTCAACATGTGCAGAAGGGCCAAAGTGAATTCTAATCCTGCTCCAAGGAATATTCATGGGGAGTGGTGTGAAGCAGCTAAATTGATAAAAAGGGAGATCTTTCTGGTCTTACCACTAATGCTGCCTGGCTTCTGCTGTCAATGTTCCCCATACTGCCTCTTACTTTCTGGCCTTTCCTTTGACAGTACAGAGGGAAATCTACTGACATCCTAAGCCCCATTCCCTCACTGTCATTTACACAGGTTGGGATGAGTAATAGGTGGGAGACTGCCATCGGGAGCAAAGAAAATCTGTCTGGCCAATTGTGGGGACTTGGCCAGCAGCTACCCTGCCCCATTGTTCTTGATTGTCCTCCCTGACATCTTCACTCCTGGCTTTCTGCTACATCACAGGAGGACTGTGAGTTAACCCATTGTAGCTTAATCCAACACGCTTGTAAATGATGTAGAACCTCTCAGTCACATAGTTGTAGAGAATGTTTTATTTAATTCATTCTCAGGATGTGGGCTTTACTGGCCCATCCCCAGCTGCCCTGAGAAGGTGGTGGTGGGCCTTCTTCCAGAGCCATTGCTTTGTAACAGATTGATACGACTGAGCGGCTTGCTCGGCCACTCCAGAGGGCAGTGAAGAATCAGCCACGCTAATGTGGGGACTGGAGTCACATATAGGCCAGACCAGATAAGGATGGTAGATTTCTTCCCCTAAAGGTCATTAGTGAACAATTTGGGTATTTGCAACAACCCAACAGCTTCATGGTGATTTTTCCTGATACCAGCTTTTCTTTTTAATTTCTAGATTTTTTTAGAAACTGAATTGAAATTGTCAAACTGCCATGGTGGGAAATGAACTCTAGTAACTTAGCCTAATGTAATCACTACACTATCGGACTTATGACTTGAGCAAGGGGGAGGACGGTGTCAGAAGACGGTTTGAAACTAACTATCTTGACTCACTGACTCCTATGAGCCTGTCACAGCGTATCACTGCTGACAGCTGTGGAGAAGCTTTCACTCAGGCTGTCCTGCTGTCTTGTCTGGAGGAGGATGAATGGTGCTTATATTAACACCAGCTTTTGCAGTACAGAACACACATTTATATCTCACTCCAAGGTTGGACTCTTGTTTCTTTTGACAGCAACTCGTGATTAGTATAAGGCACATGACTCCCACACCACCAGCCCCAGTTTATCCAAGGCCATGTCAAGGGTGATGAAATTACCAATTTTTACTTTAACTCACTGTAACAAAGTTGGAAAGTAATTCATGTTTTGTACAAAAAGGCTGCAAGTTTTCCAGGAAATGTTTTGATACAGTATACAGTACATGCTATATCTCAGGTTGCACAATATTTGCAGGTGTAAAGTGAGGCTCATATATAATTACCAGACAAGACAACATGTGATTTGTTGACTGTACAATTAATTATTTTGAATTCCAGGGACTTATATCAATTTATAATGGAAAAAAATCCCGTTTGATTGGTGAACTTAATTTTTAAACATTCTTTATTGAAATACATTCTGTGTATTTTTAAAATGCAAGCTAAGTATAGCCATCATCACTTGTATCTGTTTTATAACATACGTATAGGCCGCGATTTCCCCAACCCGTGGCGGGCGGCGTCGGTGGCAGGTCCCGATCCCGCTGCTGGCTCCAGCCGCTCTGTAGAATGATTTTACGTTGGTTGGGCTTGTTAAGCCCACCCAGTGCGTTTCCCGGCTAATTGAAGGAAGTGGGTCTGATGACGTCATTTATGATGCCTCATCAGCTGGTTTCCTTAAAGGGACCATGCGCAAATTGATTTTGACATTTGTGCTGTCAGTGTTCTACAGCATTGAGGTGCTGCAAACACCGACAAGTACTGCACAAAGGTGCACAGCTGCACCCAGGCTCTCCCATGACTCCCTCCATATGCTTATGGAGAGAGTCACAGCACGTAGGGAGGTTCTCTTCCCTTCTAATGGACGAAAGAGACCTCCCCAGGAGATCAACGCAGCTGGTTGCACATTGCACAGGAGGGCACAAGCAGGGATGTCGTCAGGAGGAACAGGCTGCAGTGGCACAAACCTTTCAATGATCTCAGTAGATCACGAAAAGTTACTGCAAAGTCACAATCAACCTCATCCAGCTGTGCCACTCATCACATCCCCATCACTCTGCCTTCCTTACCCTACTCCTGCACATCTTTACTCACATCAACTTACTTTGCACCTCCACCCATCCCTCTCTATCTACATTATCACTTCCCCATCTCACTAGCCACCCCTCACACTCACCCTCATCCTAGTGCAAGCATACCAAGTAACAACACACAAGAGTAGGCACTTGGGTGTTTTAGCCAATGTTCATGTAAGGTTTCTGTTAATGTGCTGTCAAACATTGAAACCTTTATTTTCAACACGTTGTGTTCTTGGACAGATTTGTGTGCACCTTTGAAAGTGTCTTAGTGAGTTGCAGTGAATGGTGAGACATAATGGTACCCCCCACAATGGTGATGAGTGTGAAAGGAATGGCTTGGGCATTGTAGGGATGCTTTATGGTGTTGGTGTGGGGTGGTGCCAACCTGGTGCATCATGTGGCAGCCAGGGTGCACAGCGTCAAGTGAAGTAAATCTGGCCATGGTGAGGCCATCCCTGGCGTCCTGGGCAGTAATGTGGTCGGGTGCTGATGCCCTCTGTCCTGTGCAGCATCAGGTGATTGCATAGAAGTTTGGTGTTGTTGTTGGTGCTGCTGGTGTGCCTGGTACTGCTGGTGTTGGGGCTGATCGTGGTGGGATTCTGAGGACCAAGGTGAGATAGTTTAAAGGGCACTGATGCTGTTGTAATAGATGGCAGGTGAACTTGAGATGACAGAAGCGCTCTGTCAATGGTGAGAGAGGTTGTTTCAATGAGGTGACACAGGATAGAGTGTTTGCTCCAAACACTTGCAACCTGCATAAAGCTCAATCTGTCTTCCAAATGCAGTAAGCAACAGCTCTGGAAAGTGAACAGCTCTGAGATGGGAGCTTTTATAGCACATTTGCAGCTGTCAAGTAATGAGATGATCCCACGGTCATACAACTCCCGACCTCCTTACCTCATGTGATCCCCGAGCAGCATGGACCCCGTGGGCGACCTCGTAAAATGGTATGGTGAGCTCAAAATACTTTTTAATGGGCTGTTAACAAGGGCATAATGACCTGAATTACTTCCCCTGCTGCTGCGTGTCAGGTCTGTTCAGCCCTGACAGACCCAACATCTGGAAAAATCGCGTGACGGTGGGTTGACAGCAGGTTCCTGACCCGCTCGCAAAAATTTTTTTTCCCACCCAACCCACCACTGAACACGTCCGCTGACCCTCCGAAAAATTCCCCCCATAGTATTTGCAAATGATACAAAATGTTTTATTAAAAACAGCTAGTTTTCTACTTGCTCTGCAAGCATTTCTGTAGGTTAATGTCTAGCACTTCCCGTTGACTCCCTCTCAATTTCACTGTAAAAAAAAATAGTTTAATAATAAATCTGGGCATGTTAGGAAAAGATGCCTCTCCTACTCTTCAGACATGAACCAGAAATGTTTCGAAACCAAATGTCCTCCTTCTCCTATCAGTGAGCAGGTGTTAGCCCCATTCATTGATGAGATTTTCCATAAGGAAAAAGGAAGATTTATTTAATCATAAATTCATGGTAACCCTTATTAAACTATGGAGTACTTATGAAGTCTGCACTCTATTCTGCATGTAGTAATGATCCCTTCACTATACTAAGATAACATTGGTCACCACAGAAACCAGAGCAGGATTAATAAATAAAAATTGGAAAAATGCCGCACTAAGCAATCAGCTTAGATCAGTCTCCTGTCCTCAGACACATAGTTTAAACATAATTTGTAGCAAAATTCCAGAAACTAAATATTTTACCAACTTTTACTGATGAAGATTATAGAAACTACAGAATATTATACAACTGAGGAAGTGTTAGCAGGAATGTATTTATAAATAACATCACCACTCCATACTCCTACACTCACGACATATAAGGCACAGATTGGATTGCTTATGGCGTTTGCTCGGTGAATTACTGTTAGCGTGGCTGTGTAGTCTGAGCATATTGTGCCATCATATGTGCAATGCAACTGACGTTCATGTCATTTGGCAGCTGCACGTGAAAGTACCTGAAAGCTCTGCACCAACAATAAGTTCCACGGAAGCTCACCGTAAACTCGAGGAATAGCACCTCATCTTCCGATTAGGCACTTTACAGCCTTCCGGACTCAATAGTGAGTTCAACAACTTCAGATCATAACCTCGGTCCCTATTATATTTTTATATTTTTTATCCACACTTTTGGTTTGTGCCTTTTCCTTGTTTCTCTCTCTCTCCCACACGGCAGCTGTCTCTCACTCTGCCGGCGCATTTCACACTTCATCTAGAGCCATTGTCTGTTTCTTTACCTGTCCTATTACTATCTCGTCTCACCTTGAATATCTCTTCATGTCTCTTCTTTCAACCCCTCCCGCATTTCCCAGCCCCCAAACTGCCTTTTGTTTCATTTCCTGCCTTTTCTCTCAGTTCTGTAGAAGGGTTTTGACCCGAAACGTTGACCCTATTTCTCTCTGGACGGATGTTGCCTGGCCTGCTGAGTTTTTCCAGCATTTTCTGTTGTTATTTTGGATTTCCAGCATCCGCAGTATTTTGCTATTGAATAAGTTCCACTACTTGTCTATTAGTAACATCATGGAACATGCACTACCCTTTTAAAGGCCAGTCCAATTGGCCCTGGAAATCTGTGGAACTCCTGGCATACTTCTGCCATAACTCTCTTGGGAATGTGGCAGAAGCCCTGCGAATAAGACTAGGACACGGCCTGTGCTGCCTGTTTTCAGGGGGCGGTGGTGGGGCGGGGGGGAGGGGTGGGGGGTGCTGGGGGGCTGGGAGGGGCGGTGGTGGTCTTGTTGTGTGGAGCCTCTATCTGCCACATATATATTCACAGGGGGCCAGGAGTTTCCTGGGTCCCAGCCCCGGGTTGCCCTAGTGAAATAGTGGCAGCCAGTACGCTGAGAAGGAAGAGGCATGCAAGCCCCAAAGACAGTGTATGTGGGCTCAATTTGAGGTCCAGTCCTGGGTCACGGCCTGAACCCACAAAGAACTGATAGAGGTATGAGTTGATTTTGAAGCAGTGGGCTGGGACTGTACTGATTCGACTGATCTCAACTCGGGTGCTGATAAGCGAAAAAAGACTTACATTAACATAGTGCCTATCACGTCACACAAATTGGTTTTGAAGTGCTGTCACTGTTGTTATGTACGCAAATGCAACAGCCAGCAAGATTCCTTCTAATATCACTGAGATGAATGGCCAGTTAATCTATTTTTGGTGGTGTTTGTTGAGTGAAAAATGTTGGCCAGGTGACAAGAACAACTCACTGCTTTTCTTCAAATAGTGCCATGGAATCCACGTAAACATGCAGACAGTTTACTATCTCAACTCCTGACAGTGCAACGCTCTCTCCGTACTGCACTAAAATGTTAGCTTAGATTATGTGCTCACGTTGTGGAGTGGGATTTCAACCCACAACCTTCTGCCTCTGAGGTGAGAGTGCTATGAGCTGAGGCAAGCTGACACTTGGGCTAGGATTGGCCTCAACGCCCAAGATTGGGGAAAATAAATCAGCCAGCGACAACTACTGGAACATGTGTGGACGTTGGGTGAGGACAGTGATAGGCTCAGTTGTGATGCCCCGATGATCAACTAGCCTATTGACACTTGCTATCAAAGTGTGCATACAAAGAATGGCCACTTGGTTAAGGTAGCAGTGGGTGGCCAGAGCCAATGGTATTGAATTACAGCAAAGAGTGAACTTCTTCAGGAGCAAGGAAAATTAACAGAGGGGAAAATGACTCCCTGTGCTAGTAGGCAGTTTACTGTGCCATTAAGAATTATGCAATAAAGTAGGAGGTACTATACTTTTGCTACTCTCATAAGTTTGTAATACTGTAATGATGTTTGTAGTATAAACACTATCAAAAGCAGACATTACAGAGACAGACTGAAAAAACAAGAGTACAGTATCATTTGGAAACCTGTGATTATCAAACAGAATTACTGCAGACCTTTATAATCTTGTCAATCCTAAGAGGCTCATTATGCTCTTCAAGGGGGCTTCATCTGCTCTGTAGAATGTAAATATACAGTTGAAGAACACAGCTGTGTTTGTCAAGTCAAAAACAATGACCTGCATCATGGTTTCTCTTTGTCTAGAATGGGTAGAACCTCTAATGGCAGATCCTAATGCTGAATGTCAACTTTATAACTCAATAAAATGCGACTCCATCCCTCTCCCTAGCATCTGTCTGAGGCTGAACCAGACTGTTCGCAACCTTGGTGTCATATCTGACACTGAAAAGAGCTTCTGACCACATATCTGCGCCATTAACTAATACCGCCTATTTCCACCTCTGTAACGGCCCGATTCCACCCCTGCCTCAGCTCATCTGCTGCTGGAACCCTTATCCAAGCCTTTGTTACATCTAGACTTGATTATCACAATGCACTCCTGGCTGGCCTCCCATGCTCTATCCTACATAAACTTGAGGTCATCCAACACTCTGCTGCCCATGTCCTAACTCACACCGAGTCCTGTTCGCCTATTACACCTGTACTCACTGACCTGCATTGGCTCCCAGTTAAGAAACACCTAATTTTGAAATTCTCAGCCTTGTTTTCAAAACATGGCCTCGCCCCTCCCTATCTCTATAATCTCCTCCAGCGTGTGTTGGATGACCTCAAGTTTATGTAGGATAGGTGCTGTCAAACACTGACAATCACTGTACAATGGTGAGCCCTTGCACTCAGACTAAAAGCCTCTTAACTGCCTGTTAACAGGCAGTTTAGTGGCGATAATCTTCTTCCCACTAGGAGTCAGGTTCCTGGGCAAATCGTGGACCCGACTCCCGGGAAGATTGGTCGGAGGCGGGTTGGGAGCGGGTTCGGGACCCGCTCCCATTCTTTTTGATTTTCCCAGCAATCCCGCCTCCAATCCCGCCTCCAACCCCGCCTCCTCAGGGCTGGTAAAATCCAGCCCTCTGTGTCTAGTTGGGTCAATCACCTCGTCTAGATATCAATAAAGTCTGTTCCATACACTCCACCATCAAGTATCTTGTGCTTACTCAAAACGTGTCATTGTGAACCATAGAAGGAAGGAGGTTGACTAACAGTTAAATATTAACATGGGGGAGTCCAAAACTAGAGGCCTTAAATATAAGATAGTCACTAATAAATCCAATGAAAAATTCAGGAGAAACTTCTTTACCCAGAGAGTGGTTCGAGTGTGGAACTTGCTACCACAGGAAGTAGTTGAGGTGAGTAGCATAGATGACTTTAAGTGGAAGCTAGATAAGTATGCTGATGGGGTTAGATGAATTAGGGTAGGAGAAGGCTCGAGTGGAGCATAAACACCAGCACAGACCAATTGGGCCGAATGGCCTGTTTCTGTGCTGTAAATTGTATGTACTCTCAGCCTGGAGTCCTTGGGTTAGATTTTGGTCTCCCGGCATGAAACCAATGGGAGATGTGTAGAGTGAGGGCAATGTCCATTCAGAGGAGTCAAAGTGGGACCTGTTCCATTTTCAAGATCACCTCTGATTTGCATGCTTAGGCGAGCTGCCAGCACAAAACGTGCTTCCCAATGGTAGCTTACCAATTAGGAGGTGGGAAATCCAGTGCTGCTGTAGGTTCTTAAAGGCCTGTGGCAGTTCAAAGGGAAGGTATTTTTGTTGTTGTTACTAAACCAATGAAGCAACATGTGAAACCACAGGAAGATGTTTGGGGGCAAGAAGAGTTCCAGCAGGGGCCCAAGGTATTCGGATACAGCTGTAAGATGCCAGTGGAGCAAATTTGTGAGAGGAGCAAGGTTCTCTTTGCCTTGGATGGTTGGCGAGTGCCAAGGTGTGTTGGTGAAGGGGCATGGCGAGAGGTAGCACAACATGTGATTGCAAGCACCACTTTCTCCAGGATCTGGCTGCAAAGCAGAAAGAAATGTAACGTTCTGATCAGGAGTACCAAGATAAGACTCCCATTCACATCTCCCATATTTTAGGCATAGCCCTGCAGAACCTGACCTTTACCTCTGCACAATCAATCCTTCCCTTCCTCGCTTCCCAAGTTGTCCATAAGTTAGTGGGAAAGATTTCACTGCACCTCCTTTCTGCTTTCACTCATGCCCTCAATAACTGTTACTGCTCTCACAACCATTTCTCACTCTTGCTGTGAATTGCTGCTTCTACACGTCTTCATCCACACTGCGATAAGCTGACTCATACACGGCGAGCGATGAAAGCCCACAGCACATATTAACCCACATCTACTCTTCTTGCAGGAGAAGCTTACACACGACAGGAGGGAGATAACCAACATAAGAGGAGGTCCTGCCACGCTACAAACACTCTCTGCTATGTCAGAGGCCATTATTGACCTATTGACCTAATGCATCAGTCAGCATCTGAGATGGCAAAGTTGGAGGCCTGTCACACCAGGGCTTGTCAGCACCTTCCCTACAACTTCTTTTTCTAAATTATTTCAGTTATTTACTCACTGGCCTCCTGAACGCAACAACTGGCATGGCACATGTAGTGTCCGAGGATCAATAATACTCAGACTGCAGGAGAACAATAAAACAGGTATTTACTGAACAGAGAGTAATTCAAGACTGAAATACAGAAGCCTGCTATGGCTTTATATACAGGGGTGGTCACTGCCGGTACTGCAGTATAGAATCAGTTCTTCTCTTAAAGGCACATACACAACAATTCCTCCCCTTTTAGATAAACAGTACATAACATTCATTTAACAACTAAATAATAACTAATTACAATTACAATTTTCTCTGTACTATATATATCAACTGAAATAATCATTTATAAGTTCAGTCTTTGAGGAGGCTTCCTGATCCTGACTGGATAGCGCCTTTCTCGAGTATCCTGTTCTTGCGGCGGAGTTGATTCTGGCTCATTGTCATTGGTTGGTTCGTCAGCTTCCAATACCACTGCTTCTGAGGTAGACACAATCTGTACTTCGGGTTGATTACCAGGTGCACCTGCTCGTGGTATGGGTTTGGCTTGTTCCTGTGACTCTAGAATCTGGTCAGCATGGCGTCTCATGATGCTCTCTCCAACGTCCACTGTGTACATTAGTGGTCCCTGCTGTGTGCATATCGTTCCTGGCTGCCATTTTTCTGTTCGGTAGTCGCGGGCCAAGACTGGTTGCCCTATCTTGAAGCTCCTGGTTGGCTTCTCATTTATGTGCTGGAATTGCTTATCCTCAACATCTCGTCTTATGTTTGGTTTGAGCAAATCCAGGCGACATCTTAGCCTTCGGTTGAAGAACATTATGGCTGGAGCTTGGTTGGTGACTGCATGTGTCGCATTCCGGTAAGCAAATAAGAAATTATCCACCTTGTGTTGTAGTGGTATGTCGTCATTATGCATTGCCTTTATGGCCTTTTTAAACGTCTGAACAAACCTCTCAGCCAATCCATTTGTGGCTGGATGATATGGGACAGATGTGTAATGCTTCACCCCATTATTCGTCAGAAACCTCCGGAAATCCTCTGACACAAACTGTGGCCCATTGTCGGAGCAAATCTGTTCTGACAAGCCATTCCTGGCGAAGATGGTCCGTAGGACTGCAATAGTTTTCTCCGTGGTGGTGGAGGACATTTTGATGACCTCTGGCCATTTCGAATGGGCGTCCACAGTGATTAGGAACATTGAGTCCATAAATGGACCAGCAAAATCAAAGTGTACCCGTTGCCATGGAGATGAGGGCCACTCCCATGGATGTAGCGGGGCCTGTGGTGGAGCGTTTTGGACCTTCTGGCATCCTGTGCATCTCTTGATCATATCCTCGATTTCTTTATCGATTCCCAGCCAGCACACAAACGCCCTGGCTAGGCTCTTCATTTTTACCCCTCCCAAATGACCCTCATGAAGCTCATTGAGCACTCTATCTCTCAACTTGGGTGGAATTACCACTCGGGATCCACACATCAAGGTCCCCCAGCACACTGATAGCTGTTCTCTCCTTGGCGAGAATGCTGGCAACAGTGAGTCGCCATGTGCTGGCCATCCCTTCACCGTCAAATCATAGACCCGAGAGAATGTTGGGTCATTTCGGGTTTCCTTCTCTATACTTGAGTTTGTAACAGGTAGACATTCGACTATGGTCACATGGAATATCTCAACAGGGTCCACTGCAGGTGCTTCCTCTACTGTAGGCAATGGTAGGCGCGACAGCCCATCAGCGTTTCCATGCTGTTTCGTACCCTTGTACTCTATGTCGTACTGATGTGCCCCTAGAAAAAGTGACCATCTTTGCAGCCGTTGCGCCGTCATCACCGGAACGCCCTTCTTTGGGTTAAAAATGGAGACCAGGGGCTGATGATCAGTCAGTAGGGTGAATTTCTGCCCGTGCAGATAGTGATTGAACTTCTTCACTCCCCACACCAGGCTGAGGGCCTCCCTGTCAATCTGGGCGTAGTTACGCTCGGCTGAGGTTAACGAGCGCGACGCAAAGGCTATTGGCCGCTCTGAACCATCAGGGAATTTGTGTGACAGCACCGCACCAATGCCGTAGGGAGATGCATCACATGCTAACCGAATCGGTAGTGTTGGATTGTAGTGGGCCAATACTTCTTTTGAAGTGATTAGGCATTTACATTTCTGAAAGGCACGCTTACACTCATCACTCCATTTCCATGTTACTCCAGTTTGCAGCAGGGCGTTCAGTGGGTGCAGAATTGTAGATAAATTCGGCAAGAACTTATGGTAGTAGTTCACCAACCCGAGGAACGACCTCAGTTGCGACACATTTTCCGGTGCTGGAGCCTTGACTACAGCCTCAATCTTGTCCGGCGACTTATGCAACCCTTCCTCATCAATCATGTGGCCACAATACGAGATTTGTCTCCTGAAGAACTCGCATTTGGGGCGGTTGGCTCGTAGCCCACATTTCTATAATCTCATGAGCACCTGGTCCAGGTTGGCAAGGTGTTCACTGTCATTTTCGCCCGTAACCAGGATGTTGTCCAAATAACACTGGGTCCCCGGGATCCCTTGCAGGACTTGTTCCATCGCCCTCTGCCAAATAGCCAGGGCTGATGCTACCCCGAATACCAGTCGATTGTACTGGTAAAGGCCTTTGTGAGTGTTTATCGTGAGGTATTTCCTAGACGCTTCTTCCACCTCCATTTGTAGATACGCTTGGGCCAGATCAATCTTTGTAAAGCGTTTCCCTCCAGATAGTGAGGCGAAAATATCTTCTATCTGTGGAAGTGGATATTGTACTGTGTGCAGGACTGGGTTCACAGTTACCTTGAAGTCCCCACAGATGCGAACCTTCTACGATTCCCCAGGCGTGCTGCTCAATGATTTCTTCATTACAGGAACGATGGGTGTGGCCCATTCGCTCCAGTCCACCTTGGACAGCACACCCGAACACTCCAGCCTCTCCAGCTCTGCTTCAACGGCTGGGCGGATCGCGTAAGGTACTGGTCAGGTCTTAAAAAATTTTGGGTTTGCGTTATCTTCGATTTTTATCATTGCCGTTACTCCTTTTAGAGTCCCAAGTCCTTGTTGGAACACCCCCTTCGCATCAGTTAGAATCGTTGACAGTCGACCAGGTGTGACGTCATCATCTTTTTTATCAGTCACAGTTAGCGCCTGAATGGAATGCCAATCCAATTGTATTTTTTGGATCCATTCACGTCTCAATAATGGTGGTCCTCCATCTGGTAGTATATATAGATACAGTTTCTGTGTTTCCTTGCCGTTGTATTCAACTGGCACCCTTATTTTTCCTCTGGGGTAGACTTTTTGCCCCGTGTATGTCTTCAATACAATGGACGTGTCCTTCAAGGGTATATGTGAGAATAGCCGCTCATAGTCTCGTCGATTCATGACAGTTAGGGCTGATCCTGTGTCTAATTCCATCTTTACTGGGGACCCTGCTATCATGAGGGTGACCCAAATGGTTCAGTGATCCTCCTTTGCGATCACGTTGTGTAACTTTAGACAACTTAGTCTCCTGCTCCCGGAGTCCTTATCACTCTCCTGATCTTCCGAACTACTGTCTGTCAATTTCTTTACTTTCTTGTACTTTTCCTTAGTAGTTCTTGTAGTGTTGGTTTTCTTTCCCGACCTGCAGACTCTTGCTATGTGTCCCATTTTCCCACATTGCCTGCATACTTTGTCCTTAACCCAGCAGTCCTTCTGATCATGGGTTGTCCTCCTGCAGCGATAGCACTTTTCTGCTCCATACGCCATTTCGTTAGCGCTGTATTCCTGTGGTTTCTGTTGTATTTCCGCAGCTCCCCGTGCTGCTGCTTCATAGGATACTGCCACGCTGAAAGCCTGTTCTAGCGTCAGGTCCTTTTCCGAAAGTAGTCGTTTCTGGGTTCCTTCACTCTGGAGCCCGCAGACAAACTTATCCCGCAAGGTGTCTGCCAGTCCTGCTCCGAACTGGCAGTGCTTCGATAACTTGCGTAGTTCCGTAAGATAGTCAGCATTGTTCTCATCTTTGTGCTGGTTTCTTTTATGGAACTTGAATCTTTCTGCTATCAGCAGTGGTGTAGGGTTTAGGTGTTCCTGTAAGATATTAACAATCTCTTCAAAACTTTTCTCCATTGGTTTAGCTAGGGTAATTAAATTCCGCAATAGGCCATACGTTCTCGCGCCCATCAAATTTAATAATACCGACGCCTTCTTTCCATTGGCCACCTCATTGGCATTGCAATACACTTCAATTCTTTCCACATACGTGGTCCAGTCTTCTACCTCGTTGTCGAAAGCAGTGATACTGCCACGCTTCGGCATCTTGGGTGATTTAAAATGGCGCCTCCCGCGCTTTTTCTTCTTCCCCAATGTAATAAAATGGCGCCTCCCGCGTTTTAATTCTTCCCCAATAGAATAAAATGGCGCCTCCCGCGCTTTTCCTTCTTCCCCTTGCTGCCACGCTGCTTCTAGCGTTCTACAGGGTAATGGCGGCGACCCGCGGCTTCGGCACGTCTCACTTTTCCTTCCCCGCGTTCTACCCTCTCCACGCTGCCCTGTTCTTGAGCACCAACCGCGCCCTGTGCGCTCCACCCTCTCTCTCTCTCTTCCTCCCGACAACGCTGCACCCCCTTTGCAGAGCCGCTCGATCGAGCCCGAGCCCGCCGCAGTCCGGAAGGGTCAGCGCACTACCTGCTACCAGCATGACTTGCTGGAACACCTCGACTGGGGAGCCAGGCCCAGCTCTCCACAGCCTCCCCTGCAACTCTCCGATGGATCCCTGGGCGGTTGCCCGCGGTCGACGCCCGTCGTTCTGACTTCGACCTCCAAGAAGCTTCTCTTCAGAGAAAAGATCCCCGTGAGGTGATGCAGTCCTGCAGGTGAGTTCAAACCTGCCCGTCGCCAGTGTAGTGTCTGAGGATCAATAATACTCAGACTGCAGGAGAACAATAAAACAGGTATTTACTGAACAGAGAGTAGTTCAAGACTGAAATACAGAAGCCTGCTATGGCTTTATATACAGGGGTGGCCACTGCCGGTACTGCAGTATAGAATCAGTTCTTCTCTTAAAGGCACATACACAACAGCACAGTGCTGCCAGTGATCTAGCAAGTGCTTGCCATTGAAACTATTTCCTTACCCTGGCCCTCTCCCTCGTGTTGTACCTTCACTTGGTCTTACCATGCCAAGCAGCAGTTTAAGGTTCTCACATGTGGCATTAACACTCTGCACTCAGCCATCTTCACGGCCATTGCCGCTGAGCCCTCCCTGCAAGAGTCTGGCATATTTCAAGGATGCTTATACCGGATTCATTAAAACAGGCGTTAGGCTCCTTAAATATGTAAATTAGTGGACTCATGCCTGTTGAAGGACCCCATCAAGAAATCTGTTCAGAATTCTTCAACAGCCCTTGTGGGGCCGTCTACATGAGGTAAGTTTAATTTATTTTTTAAAAAGTGTTCTTCCGACTTCACAGGAGTCACAATCAGAACCCCCCCACCCCCGACCCCCGCCACCCTGTAGCGTAATCCAATCCTCCAATCCCCCCTCTCAGGACTTACCTGAGGGCTGCTGCAAGGTGAGGCGGGCGGCCAACATTGACCTCCATGCTCGGGCGAGCTGCCTGCGGAAGAGTGACCAGTGGTGGCAGCTCGCTCCTGATGAGGCCCGAGGACCAATTTTCCATCGGTCCTCAGACCTCTCGGTTCGGGTTCCTGAGCACTGAACATATGATGAATTATTTTTGAAGTCCGGTTATGTCTGAAAACATGGCAGCCATGTTACACGCTACAAAGAGGAATGAGATGAATGACTAGTCAATCTGTCTTGGTGGTATTGTTTGACAGATTAGTGCTGGCCAAGATACTGGGAGAATAAGTGCTCTTCTTTGAATAATGCCATGACATCTTTAATGTCCACCGCAACAGGCAGATAGGGCCTCAGTTTAGCATCACCTCTGAAGGAGAGCACCTCCAGCAATGCAACACTCCCTCAGTACTGTGCTGACATGTCAGCCTACATTGTGTACTCAAGTCCGAGAGTGAGACGTGAACCTCAGTGACGAGTGCTACCAGGTCAGCCAAACTGACACTTATGTAAGCAAATGTGGCAGCTATTTGGAGCAGAGCGATATCCTACAAATAGCAATCAGACAAATGCTTAGTTAATCTGTTATGCTTGGTGGTGTTGGTGGAAGGAGCAGTGTTAGTCAGGACAACTCCTTGCTCTTTAATATCCACCTGAACAAGCAAATGGTATCTCAGTTTAGCATCTTATCTGAATGATGGCATCATGTGGCATCACTCTTGGAAGCAAAGCTGTCACTGCTCAGTCAAATACAGGTAGAAGTGCCTCTCCTTCAGGACGTCAATCAGACCCTGATGTTTTTAACATTGTTTGGCGCCTAGTGCCCAGTGCCAAGGGGGAGCAGGCCCAGAAGCAGACCAAAAAGGTAACTTTATTTAAGTTTTTAAAAATTCCTTGTGGGCCATGAGTAGCAGGAATGATCCTCTGGGCTCCACAAGGAAACCTTGAGCCAACCCTGCCCTGGGCTGCCCCCACCTCTCCCGACCATGGTCCCTGTCCGCCCCTCCCGCCGATCCACTTACCTGACTTCCGGGAACTGCTCATGCAGGTCCCCAGCTGCGGCCTCCTGCCATGCTCACCCAATTCCCACCCTCCAGCCTCATGCTATGTAGCCATTTTAACTTTTAGGCTGGGTTTGGGCGGGTGTCAGGCCTGGTGTATATAAATGAGGCCTAACAGTTAAAATGGCCTGGGTCTCATGTTGGCACTGGCTCCAAGGTAAATTTGGGGCTATTGTTTTACTAATTATGACCAGTATATTAGATAATACAATAATATGCTGCTCATAGGCCACCGTTCCTATTATGGCAACACTGAAGTGCAGCATCATGAAGTTACATGAGAGAGAGAGGTCTACATAACATGAGTGTTCTGAAAATGCCTCTTATCTGCTGTTTCCCAGCATAAAATAAAGTAACAAAGGGATTGTGGTGAGTGTACTAATATCTTCCTTTACATAATTTAGATCTTTAGTAAAATACAGTTCCCTTTAAGGACTCCTGCTCCCCCTGGCCCCGCAAAGGAAAGATTTCCACTTACCAAGGCCTGTTCATCCTTCTGACAGCTGCCGACCTGCTTTCACCTGAGAATCTTCCCCGCTCAGGCCCAGGATAAAATGCAATGGGAGATAATTTGCTTAAATTGATGAGGCTCCTGCCTGTTTCAGCCACCTAACTACAGTGATCAGCTAAAATGGTGGACAGCGGGATTCCAGTGGGAACGGGGCAGTGAGGCTGAATGTTCCATTTTAAAGGCCCCCCTACCCCGTCCCCGCTGGGCAGGTTGGGTTAACATTCTCCCCAATATTACTGCAATGGAGTATGGATGCGCATCGACTCTCTCATGCTCTCTCTTAGCCTAGTTGTCTCTGCTGGTCTAACATGCAGCCTTGGCACCATTTTTACTGGACCCATTTTTGTCACAATGAAGTCAAAAGACAAGCACAATTAAATTGTCCATGTAGGGGGAAACTGCAGTGTTATGAGCTGCACTTCTTCACAACATCACAGCACATGTTCAAAATATTTCATGGCAGGTTGCGTTTGTTAGAAAATGAATGGATCGTGTTATTTTTAAATGGGGAAAGGTCTCTACTGAGGAAGTTTGTCTTTTTTGGTCATGCAAAAGCTCATTTAACACCAGCTCTTCTCAATACCTTTGTTTCAGCTTTGGTTAGTATCCAATAAGTAGATCGGTCACGGCAACAGATTGCTGAGTTAAAGAAACTGTTGCATAAAGATATATATTATCTTCTCCGGATTACTCCCAGTGCCACGAGCTAGTGAGTATAGAAATAGGAGGATAGAGCAGATGAATACATGGCTGGAGAGATGGTGCAGGAGGGAGGGCTTCAGATTCCTGGGACATTGGGACTGGTTCTGGGGGATGTGGGACCTGTACAGCCAGACGGGTTGCACTTCAACAGAGCAGGAACCAATGTCCTAGTGAGTGGAGTTTGCTAGTGCTGTTGGGGAGGGTTTAAACTAATTTGGCAGGGGATTAGGCACCAGGATGTAGCATTAGAAAGGAGAAACAAAGTGCACAAAGGATGGGGAGAGACAGATAGCACTAGAGTAAGAAATAGTAAGGTATTAGGTGGGATCAGATAAAGAGAGAATACAAGAAGGTCTTCTTATGTTCATTAATAAATAGACATTCTTATTATGAACACAGCTAGCTTTTGCTAGACACTTTTATTGAGCACATGTGGACTAGGTACAGTATCTGTAGAGGCTTCCATCTTGACTGCTGCCTTGTGGGTAGCCTAGTGCCTCATGGGTAATGTAGTCTTAATATACATACAGCTGGGTAGTGTAGTCTTATACATACAGCTATATACAGCTCTACACAGCTCTACGGCTCCACCTAGTGTCCACTATAGAATGACATGTTATTGATCATTACAGGTCTAAGACAGGTTTACGGTGCATATGTGTAAATGCACGAAGCATGGTAAAAAAAGGTTGGTGAGCTGCGGGCGCAAATAGCTACATGGGACCACGATGTTGTGGCGATAACAGAGACCTGGCTCAAAAAAGGGCAGGATTGGGTTTTAAATATTTCTGGATATAAGGGGGGAAAAATTCGGTTGGTTGCGCCACCCATTAGCGCCTAAAGAGGTCGAGAAGTGGGGCGCTAACCAACTAGCGCCCGGGCGCAGCGAACCCTGCGCCTCTTCCCAAATTGAGCGGACATTTAGCGCCGGCGCTAAACTATTGCGCCCGCTCACCGGCACACGCAGATCATGACGTAATTTCAGTGTGCAACGCCGTTGGGGCACCCCGGACCGGAAATTCAGTGGCACCCCCCTCCGTTCCGCCTGGCGCTAACAAGGACAGGTTACCTTGAACGTTTCCCAGTCGCTGTTGGGCTAGGGGGGCGCTATTTAAAGGGGACTCTTCCTGGATTATTAGTGGTAGCCATTTTTGGACCACGCCTTCTGTGAGAGAGAGCGAGAGTTGCTCAGAGAGAAACGGAGAGCCATTTCTGCAGTGAGCCAGCGCTGGCTGAGGAACTTTAGCCTTCTGAACATTACTTTGCAGTTGGTAAGCTTCTCAACCGGCATAACTTTCAGTGTGCACTTACTATGGGGGCTGCTTTGGATGGGAACGCTGTCCTTCTCAATCATATTGACAGGGCACAGAGACGCAGGGATAGAGTGGCAGGCATGGCCAGACGGAGGAGGGCCTACAGACGTCGGCACACGAGACCTTACGCTGCCAGGGTTTTCCGCCAACAGTTTTCGTATATCAACATGTCGGAGGAGCAGTGTTTCCGAAGGCTGCGCTTCAGTAAGGAGGTGGTCACTGAGCTCTGCCACCTGCTTCAACCAGATCTGCAGCCTCAACTAAGGTGTAGGACATCTCTGTTGGTGGCTGTGAAGATCACTGTGGCTCTAAACTTCTATGCCAGCGGCTCCTTTCAGGCCGCTACTGGGGACATTGCCAACATCTCACAGTTTGCGGTGCATTGCTGCATCCGTCAAGTGACCAATGCCCTCTTTAAAAGGAGACGGCAGTACATCTCCTTCTCAATGACCCCAGACAAGCAGCGAGAGCGTGCAGAGGGCTTCGCAAGGATAGCGGGCTTTCCCATGGTGCAGGGCGCCATTAACTGCACGCATGTGGCTTTGCGGGTGCCTCTAGAGAATGCGGAGGATTTCCGCAACCGAAAGGGGTTCCATTCTTTGAATGTGCAGCTGGTCTGTGACCACCGACAGCTGATACTCACTGTCAATGCCCACTTTCCAGGCAGCAGCCACAACGCCTTCATCCTGCGCCAGACTTCTGTGGCAGACCTTTTCAAAGCCCCGGCTCACCCAGGAGGCTGGCTTCTCGGGGACAAGGGCTATCCTCTGTGCCCCTGGCTGATGACCCTGCTCCGTTCGCCCAGCACCCCTGCTGAAGAACGTTACAATGAGAGCCATCAAGCGACCAGGAACATCATTGAGCACACAATCGGCGTGCTGAAGCAACAGTTCTGCTGTCTGGACCATTCCGGAGGAGCCCTTCAGTACTCACCTGAGCGAGTCTCCCACTTCGTGGTTATGTGTTGCATGCTGCATAACCTGGCAATCCTCAGGACACAGCCAATGCCACCAGACATTGAAGCACCAGCAGAGGAGGAGGAGGAGGAGGAGGAGCACCAACATGGGAGGGAGGCACAAACGGCAAGGGCCGTCCGTCAGATGCTTATATCAAGTCGCTTCTAGGCCCCTCTGAGGGAATGCTTTCTGCCATTCCAAGAACCTGAATGGAACCGTTCTGCTACCCCTAAGCCAGTCAAGGCAATAATTAGTGCAAAGAACAGACATGGACATTGTGAATAAATCAACTTCTTTATTTAACAAAATGTGTATCCTTCCCGCATGACAAAGCAATGGAAACAAACAGCAAAACAAACAGACTGCCACATAACTGTCTCTCACACCCTGGAGACAATGTCCAAAACATAACCAACATTCAAACCAGCATCCTCGGCCTTGAATGAAAGAAATAACATAATTTAGCAGCACCTCCTACTTTTTGCCCCTCGATGGTGATCTGCTTCCCTTGCGGAATTGCCCCCTTCCCGCCCTGCAGCTCCTCCGTAATGGGACCCCAGTGGCTGCAGCAAGGCTGGGGGAGGCCTGCTGACTGTCCAAAACTGAGACCGCAGATGCCCTTGAGGTACGGCCTGGACCAGCTCTGGGCCTGGAGGGCCCAGCTGCTGACTGCTCCAACTCCACATGGGCGGAAGCAGTCTGTCCTACAGGTGGTGGCAGCTGCAGTGGAGAAGTGCCAGTGGTGGCATCAGGAATGCTGTCATCCTGAGAGCAGACAGCAGCTCCCTGGTCGGCCGACACACTGGCACTCTGACGGGGCAGCACCGCAGCATGCGCAGCAATCGGCTGGTGCACAGATTGCTGGCCTGCTGTGGCACGGCGAGGGCCCCGGGGAATCCTGCCCGATCCAGCGAGGGTGGCAGCAGTCAGTGCTCGCGTGGCCTCAATCTGCGTCTGCATGAGACCAGCCACTGACTGCGTGGCAGCACTCAGCACTTGCGTGGCAGGTGCCAGTGCTTCGCCGAAGTCCTGGAGAATCCTTGCCAGTGCTGCGCCGAAGTCCTGCACACTCCTTGCCTGTGCTGCGCCGAAGTCCTGGACACTCCTTGCCAGTGTCTCAATGGAGTCTGGCATCCTTACCACTGCAGCCATGAGCTCAGTGTGCCTCAGCCCAGCCTGGGCGCTCATTTCTGCGAGGGCACGCACCTCTTCTGCACTCTGTGCAGCAGCACTCACGGCCCGACTCGCCCTCCAGGGAGACGGCCCCCGAGCTTCCCTACCCCCCTCGCGTTGCTGCAGGCCGCTGGATCCTGGAGCTGCATCCTCCTCAGACCATTCCCACCCCGCTCCCCTCCAGGGAAGGCGTCTCCCCAGTCTGGACATGGGCTGGCTCGCCTGAGGGTGGTACGGATGGTCCAGCTTCCTCCTCCTCGTCGCCTCCAGAGTCACTCGCACTGGCAGCTTGAGGGCCCATCTCCCGAGCTGGTGATGCAGCATCTGAAAGCAGGGAGGTTCAAGAGTGGCTTTAGCGAAAGGACAGGGTGGCAGCAAGGGATGCATGAGTGCTGCAATGCTCTGAGTTGACTCGAGAGTGAAAAACCATGCTGGTGTGGGGAACAAGTGGAAGGAGAGAGGTAAAAAAGGTGATGACCTTACCATTGCTGTCCACAATGGGGTCGGCATCTCCAGAGGCGACGGGGCCAATCATCCGCCTTGCCACAATCCGGTGGACTCGCTCCTCCAGATCTGTAAGGGTCTGCAGGTGAGGCCGGCCTCCTCCGGTCCGATGCTGTTGCCTTCTATTATTGGCCAGCTTGGCCTGCAAGAGAAAGGATGGGGTGTGATGAAACCTGCAGCCCTGATCTGGCATGACATGCCTCCCATGGTCGATTAGCCCTTACATTATGCTGCCCTGATCTGGCATGACATGCCTCCCATGGTCGAATAGCCCTTACATTATGCTGCCCTGATCTGGCATGACATGCCTCCCATGGTCGAATAGCCCTTACATTATGCTGCTCTGATCTGGCATGACATGCCTCCCATGGTCGATTAGCCCTTACATTATGCTGCCCTGATCTGGCATGACATGCCTCCCATGGTCCAGGAGCCCTTACATTATGCACAGAGCTGAATGTGCGTGTGTGTTTCCAGAAAGGGCCATGGGTGCTGGATGACAGCTGGCCATTGGGGCTTTGTACACCCTCTGGCCATAAAGTGGGGTCCAGATGGAGGGATGAAGATGATTCTGAAAAAGGCACTCACCCTGACGACCCGAGTGAGGTCATTGAACTTCTCCCTGCATTGCACAGGAGTCCTGGGAACCATGCTGCTGGAGGTGACTCTGTGGGAAACCTCCCTCCAAGCTCTGCGATAGTCGCTGTGTTGAGGCCTCCTGCCATTCTCTGGGTAGAGCACAGATCGCCTGCGCTCCACCGTGCCAACCAGAGCAGCCAATGCCCCCTCGCTGAAGCGCTGCGCTCTCTCCCTGGCCCTCTCCATATTGATGCAGTTGTTGACGCCACAGGTAGGTTACCGCCGAGTTTGAGGCCTACGAGGCGCAGGGTGCGGCTGGAGATGATAATCGATCTGCCCCTTTAAGAGCTGGCCGGGTCTGGCTGAAATCGATAATTGACAGCACCTGCGCTGCGCCCGCCCGCGGAGAAATTGCGTCGCGCCGCCGGGTTAGTGCCTTAAGACTGTCGTGTAGTGCCTGATTTAGCGTCGCAATCACCTTCAGGGGCGCAGCTACCCAATATCGCTCGAGGTGGCGATAAATTGCGCCTGGCGCTAAACTTTGCGCACCGCCAATACTAGCGCCCCAAACGGGACGATACCGAATTTCTCCCCCAAGGTGTTCAGGAAAGGTAGGGAAGGAAAGAAAGGTGGGGTGGCAGTAATGGTTAAGGAGAATGTTACCGTGCCAGAGAGAAAGGATGTCTTGGAGGGGTGAAGAACAGAATCTATTTGGTTAGAGTTAAGAAATAATAGAGGTGCCATTACACTACTAGGTGTATTCTATAGGCCACCAACAAGTGGGAAAGATATAGAGGAGCAAATATGCAGGGAAATTAAAGAGAGGTGCAAGAACTATAGAGTAGTAATAATGGGGGACTTCAATTATCCTAAATATAAACTGGGATAATAATAGTGTAAAGGGCAAAGATAGGGAAGAATTTCTGAAGTGTGTTCAGGAAAACTTTCTTGATCCAGCCCAATGAGGAAGGAGGCATTGCTGGATCTGGTTCTGGGGAATGAGGTGGGTCAAGTGGAGCAAGTATCAGTAGGGGAACTTTTAGGGAACAGTGATCATAGTGTTGCAAGGTTTAGATTAGCTACAGAAAAGGACAGGGAGCAACCTAGAGTAAAAATACGTAATTGGAGGAAGGCAAATTTCGGCAGGTTGAGAACGGATCTGTTCTGGGTAAATTGGAATCAAAGGTCGACAGGCAAAACTGTAATCGAACAATGGGCTGCTTTTAAAGAGCAGATGGTTCAGGTACAGTTGAGGTACATTCCCACGAGGGGAAAGGTGGGGCAACTAAAGCCAAAGCTTCCTGGATGATGAAAGAGATAGAGAGTAAGATGAAGCAGAAAAAGGGGGCGTATGACAGATGTCAGGTTGAGAATACAAGTGAGAATCAGGCTGATTTTTTTTTTTTATTCGTTCATGGGATGTGGGCATCACTGGCAAGGCCAGCATCTATTGCCCATCCAAAGCTGCCCTTGAGAAGGTGGTGGTGAGTCACCTTCTTGAACTGCTGCAGTCTGTGTGGTGAAGGTACTCCCACAGTGCTGTTAGGGAGGGAGTTCCAGGGTTTTGACCCAGCGATGATGAAGGAATGGTGATATACTTCCAAGTCAGGATGGTGTGTGACTTGAAGGGGAACTTGGAGGTGGCGGTGTTTCCATGCGCCTGCTGCTCTTGTCCTTCTAGGTGGAAGAGTTCACGGGTTTGGGAGGTGGTGCCAAAGAAACCTTGGTGAGTTGCTGTAGTGCATCTTGCAGATGGTACACACTGCAGCCACGGTACGCTGGTGGTGGAGGGAATGGATGTTTAAGGTGGTGGATGGGGTGCCAATCAAACAGGCTGCTTTATCCTGGATGGTGTCGAGCTTCTTGAGTGATGTTGGAGCTGCACTCATCCAGGCAAGTGGAGAGTATTCCATCACACTCCTGACTTGTGCCTTGTAGATGGTGGAAAGGCTTTGGGGAGTCAGGAGGTGAGACACTCATCACAGAATACCCAGCCTCTCACCTGCCGTGGTTGCCACAGTGTTTATGTGGCTGGTCCAGTTAAGTTTCTGGTCAATGGTGACCCCCAGGATGTTGATGGTGGGGGATTCGGCGATGGTAATGCCATTGAATGTCAAGGGGTGGTGGTTAGACACTCACTTGTTGGATATAGTTAATGCCTGGCACCTGTGTGACGCAAATGTTTCCTGCCACTTATCAACCCAAGCCTGAACGTCATCCAGGTCTTGCTGCATACGGACATGGACGGCTTCTTTATCTGAGGAGTTGTGAATGGCGCTGAACACTGTACAGTCATCAGCGAACATCCCCACTTCTGACCTTATGATGGAGGGAAGGTCATTGATGAAGCAGCTGAAGATGGTTGGGCCTATGACACTGCCCTGAGGAACACCTGCAGCGATGTCCTGGGGCTGTGATGATTGACCTTCAACCATCACAACAATCTTCCTTTGTGCTAGGTATGACTCCAGCCAATGGAGAGTTTTCCGCAAGATTCTCATTGGCTTCGGTTTTACATGGGCTCCTTGATGCCACACTCGGTCAAGTGCTGCCTTGATGTCAAGGGCAGTCACTCCCATCTCACCTCTGGAATTCAGCTCTTTTGTCCATGTTTGGGCCAAGGCTGTAATGAGGTCTGGAGCTGAGTGGTCCTGGCAGAACCCAAACTAGGCATCAGTGAGCAGGTTATTGGTGAGTAAGTGCTGCTTAATAGCACTGTCAACGACACCTTCCATCACTTTGCTGATGATTGAGAGTAGACTGATGGGGTGGTAATTGGCCTGGTTGGATTTGTTCTGCTTTTTGAGGACAGGACATACCTGGGCAGTTTTCTACATTGCCGGATAGATGCCAGTGTTGTAGCTGTACTGGAACAGCTTGGCTAGAGGCGCGGCAAGTTCTGGAGTGCAAGTCTCCAGCACGATAGCCGGGATATTGTCGGGGCCCATAGCCTTTGCTGTATCCAGTGCACTCAGCCATTTCTTGATATCATGTGGAGTGAATCGAATTGGCTGAAGACTGGCTTCCGTGATGGTGGGGTCCTCAGGAGGAGGCCGAGATGAATCATCCACTTGGCACTTCTGGCTGAAGATGGTTGCAAAAGCTTCAGCTTTGTCTTTTGCACTCACGTGCTGGGCTCCACCATCATAAGGATGGGGATATTCATGGAGCCTCCTCCTCCCGTTAGTTGTTTAATGGTCCACCACCATTCAGGACTGGATGTGGCAGGACTGCAGAGCTTTGATTTGATCCATTGATTGTGGAACTGCTTAGCTCTGTCTATAGCATACTGCTTCCACTTTTTAGCATGCATATAGTCCTGTGTTGCAGCTTCCCCAGGTTGGCACCGCATTTTTAGGTACACCTGGTGCTGCTCCTGGCATGCTCTTCTACACTCATTGAACCAGGGTTGGTCCCCTGGCTTGATGGTAATGATAGAATGAGAGTTATCCCGGGCCATGAGGTTACAGATTGTGGTGGAATACAATTCTGCTGCTGCTGATGGCCCACAGCGCCTCATGGATGCCCAGTTTTGAGCTGCTAGATCTGTTCTGAATCTATCCCATTTAGCACGGTGGTAGTGCCACACAACATGATAGAGGGTGTCCTCAGTATGAAGACGGGACTTCATCTCCACAATGACTGTGCGGTGGTCACTGCTACCAATACTGTCATGGGCAGATGCATCTAAGACAGGTAGATTGGTGAGGATGAGGTCAAGCAGCTTTTTTCCTCGTGTTGGTTCTCTCACCACCTGTCGCAGGCCCAGACTGGCAGTTATGTTCTTCAGGACTCGGCCAGCTCGGTCAGTAGTGCTGCTATCAAGCCAGTCTTGGTGATGGATATTGAAGCCCCCCACCCAGAGTACATTCTGTGCCCTTGCTACTCTCAGTGCTTCTTCCAAGTGGTGTTCAACATGGAGGAGAACTGATTCATCAGCTGAGGGAGGGCAGTAGGTGATAATCAGCAGGAGGTTTCCTTGCCCATGCTTGAGCTGAAGCCATGAGACTTCATGGAGTCCAGAGTCAATGTTGAGGACTCCCAGGGCCACTCCTTCCCGACTGTATACCACTGTGCCACCATAGAAAGTTCAGAGGGGAAGTGAACAAGAAAATTAGAGGGGCAAAGAGAGAATATGAGAATAGAATGGCAGCTAACATAAAAGGGAATTCAAAAGTCTTCTATAGGCATATAAATAATAAACAGGTAGTAAGAGCAGGGGTGTGGATTAATTAAGGAAAGCCAGCACGGATTTGTTAAAGGCAAGTCATGTTTAACTAACTTGATTGAGTTTTTTGATGAGGTAACAGAGAGAGTTGATGAGGGCAATGCGGTATAAAAGCAAGGAAGTTATGACCAACCTTTATAAAATACTGGTTCAACTCAGTATTGTGTCCAATTCTGGGCACCATACTTTAGGAAGGATGTGAAGGACTTAGAGAGGGTGTAGAAAAGATTTACAAGAATGTTTCCAGGGATGAGGGACTTCAGTTACGTGGATAGACTGGAGAAGCTGGGGTTGTTCTCCTTAGAACAGAAAAGGTTGAGAGGAGATTTGGTGTGGAGATGCCGGAGTTGGACTGGGGTGGACAAATGTAAGAAGTCACACAACACCAGGTTATAGTCCAACAGCTTTATTTGAAATCACAAGCTTTCGGAGCACTGCTCCTTCTTCAGGTGAAGTGGAGAAATGCATAAAGACACAGCTTATATAGTCAGAGAATCATGTCAGATGTTTACAGGTAACCTTTCCAACTGCCATTTATCACACCTCGGCAGAGAGATAATCACAGCAGTCAAAGGTGTGAATGGTGTCCAAACAGGTCAGTCAGGGAAACATTACATCAAAGAACAATGAGGAGATTTGATAGAGGTGTTCAAAATCTTGAGGGGTCTAGACAGAGTAGATAGAGAGAAACTGTTCCCATTGGTGGAAGGATCGAGAACCAGAGGACACAGATTTAAGGTGATTGGCAAAAGAACCAAAGGCGACATGAAGAAAAACATTTTTACACAACGAGTGGTTAGGATCTGGAATGCACTGCCTGAGGCAGACTCAATCGTGACTTTCAAAAGGGAATTGGATCAGTACCTGAAGGAAAAAAAATTGCAGGGCTTCGGGGGAAAGGGCGGGGGGGTGGGACTAGCTGAGGTGCTCTTACAGAAAGCCGGCACGGATTCGACAGGCCAAATGGCCTCTTTCTGTGCTGTAACCATTCTATGATTCTATGATATTAAGATTGGATAGTGCTGTGAGTTGGAACACTGCATTTTCACCTTTGGGCCTTGGACTAAAATCCAGCTCCAGCTGGTGGGATGATAATCTCTTCACTCTTGACATCTCTAAGGGTCCTAAATGAAATGAGTTTGGACAGATTCAATCCAGTTCTAGCTGCCCATAATTTGCAACTAATTGGCACTAAATTGTTCGTCTCAATGGTATGGGAAAAGGAAGTGGAATCTTGGTGAAACATTGGGTACTTTACTACATTGGGGCAGTGTACTTCATCTTAACCATGTTAGGTCTGATTTGGAAGTAATTGAAGCTGGCACTGATTGAAGAAGTGGAAAAATGATCAATTCTCCTGACCTTGATAGGCACAAATTTTCAGCCCTTTCCACTTTTATTTGGGATTGATTGAAAAGGTGAATGTCTTATTATAATTTGGTACAGTACATTAAAACATTAACGGATCATGGCTTCACAATCAAAACAAATCATTGTTACTAAAAGTAATACCTAGCAGTCAATAAAATGTATATATTTTTGATCCATGAAATAATTGTTCCAGAAAGGTTTGTAGTATGGTTCTTATTATATTGTATGCTGTAAAGATTGTTAGTAATCCTTCGACCGCCAAAAGCTCCAGGCAATTCCAATGAATTGGCCAGTAATTTTTTATATACATTTTCAGCTCTGCCACTGACATTGAAATAAACAACAATCCTCTTTTCCACCCACTATCTCTTCTCTATATTCTCTCCATGGTACTTTCCACCTATATCTGTTTACTTCCCCTCATCCAATCCCGATTTTCATTTATAAAAAAAAGGTTTGGAAGTGGCTTTGATGAGGTAGCAAGAATAGGAGCTGTGTGAGTTGACACGTAAAAAGAAGGGTCTGTCGTTGATAGCAGATATGGTAGTCAAGAGAAAGCCTACTATTTCAGATTGGCATAGGTTGTCCTCTGTAACTTCTTCAAACTGCTGGGACCCCTTTGTTTGTTCTCCTACTGCCCTTGGGTGAATTCCTTGTCTGGGGCGTCCATTATGGGGTCTCTTTTATAAGGCAAAAAGATGTGCAGCAGTGAGCACACAACCATGATCTTGAGACCCTAGTCAGACTATATTGCAGATCGCTCCTCTAACCGATACCGGCACCTGGTGTGCCTTCAGCTTTCCAACTGTGTGCTATTTAATATCTCTGCTGGATGAAAGACAAGTCACTCCCACCCTAGTTGCTTTCAGGCCTATGAGGCGACAGGAGGAAAGGCATATTCATTGAGTTCATCTGAGAAACAGCATCGCGATGCATGTGCGCACTTACATGGCCACTAGTGCTGGGTGTAGGACCCGATCAACGGGAAAGCAGACCAAATGGTATCAATCAGTTCGCCAAGAGAATTTTCTGGATTTCAGCCATAATATATTGGAGCTATTCCACTCTCATCTGGTGCCAAGGCCTCAATGGCATCCATGGTGCTGGCAGCTCAATTATAACACTCTACGGGGGAGAAATTCAGTATCGCCCTGTTTGGGGCGCCATTACTGGCGGTGTGCAAAATTTAGCGCCTGACGCTAATTATCGCCTCCGACGGCAAACTTGGCTTTTATCGCCCCTGGAGGTGATTGGAGCGCTAAATCAGGCACTACACACCTCTCTTAAGGCGCTAAGACCGAGGAGCAAGGCGTTACCTCAGAGGGCAGGCGCAGCACAGGTGCTGTCAGTTAGCGATTGAACACAGACACACTGGCGCCGGTCAGTTCTTAAAGGGGAGGGTCGATCTTGCTCTCCAGCCACACCCTGCTCATTGGAGCCTTGAATCTCGGCCTGGACAAACCTGTGCCTAAATCTTCCAGCCAAGGACTATAAAGAGGGCCAGGGAGCAAGCACAGCACTTCAGCGAGTGGGCCTTGGAGGCTCTGGTTGGCGCGGTGGAGTGCAGAAGATCTATACTGTACCCAGAGAGTGGCAGGAGGCCTTTGCCACCCGAGTACAGAAAAGTGTGGAGGGAGGTGGCTCAGAGCGTTTCCTCAAGGAGCATGGTGCCCAGGACCCATACTCAATGTGGAAAAAAGTTCAACGATCTCACTCGGGTCGTCAGGGTGAGTGGCTTTTTTTCAAAACCGCTACATCCCTCCATCTCAACCTCACTCTATGGCCAGAGGGTCTTAAAAGCCCCAATGCCCAACACTCAGCCAACACCTATGGCCCTTTCATCAAACACACACGCACATTCCACACTTTGCATACAGTAAGGGCTATTCAACTATGGGAGGCACATCAGGCAAGACCATGGCTGCATACAGTAAGGACTATTCAAATATGGGAGGCACATCAGGCAAGACCATGTCTGCATACAGTAAGGACTATTCAAATATGGGAGGCACATCAGGCAAGACCATGTCTGCATACAGTAAGGGCTATTCAACTATGGGAGGCACATCAGGCAAGACCATGGCTGCATACAGTATGGGCTATTCGTCTATGGGAGGCACATCAGGCAAGACCATGACTGTATATTTACTCAGACGCCGTCCTTTTTCTTGCAGGCCAAGCTATCTCATAATTGGAGACAGCAGCAACGGACGGGTGGAGGGCGGCCTCAGCTGCAACCCCTCAGTGATCTTGAGGTGCGCGTCCAGAGGATTGTGGCAAGCCGGGTGATCGGCCCCATCGCCACTGGAGATGCCGACCTCGTTCTGGACAGCAATGGTAAGGTCATCACCTTCTTGTCCTCTCTCCTTCCACTTGTTCCTCACAACACCAGCCTTTGACACTTCCAATCCAACTTACTAAATCGCTGCACTCATTCCTCCCTTGCTGCCACCCTGCCCTCATGCTAAAGCCTCTCTTGTACCTCCCTGCTTTCAGATGGTGATTCACCAGCTGAGGAGATGGGCCTTCAAGCTGCCAGTGAGAGTGAAGCTGAAGGCGAGGAGGAAGAGGAAGCCGGAGCACCAGCGCCACCATCTCCCGAGGCAGCCCATGCCCATACTGGGGACACGCCTTCCCTGGAGGGGAGCAGGGGGGAAGGGTCTGATGAGGGTGAAGCTCCAGAACCCAGCAGGCTGCAGCAATGCGAAGGGGGTAGGGAAGCTCGGGGGCCTTCTCCCCGGAGGGAGAGTAGGCCATCGAGTCCTACTGCACTGGACGCAGAGGGGGAGCGGGTCCTCGCTGAAATGAGTGCCCAGGCAGTGCACAGGCACACTGAGCTCATGGGTGCAGTGGGAAGGTTGCCCCGAATGCATTGAATCACTGGCAAGGAGTGTGGAGCACTTCGCTGTAGCACAGGTGGATGCCACGCAAATGTTTAGTGCTCCAATGCAGTCACTGGCAGCTATGAGCCCATCTCTGACAGTTCTCATGCAGACTCAGATTGAGGCCATGCGAGCACTGATTGCTGCCATCCTCGCTGGTTCGGACACATTTCCCCGGGGCTCTCACTGCGCCGCAGCAGGCCAGCAATCTGTGCTCCAGCAGATTGCTCCGGATGCTGAAGTGCTGCCCCGTGGGAGTGCCAGTGTGTCGGCCGAGCAAGGAGTTGCTATCCTCTCTCAAGATGACAGCATTCCTGCTGCCACCACTGTCACTTCTCCACTGCACTTGCCACCACCTGTAGGACAGACTGCTGCCGCCCATGCAGAGTTGGTGCAGTCTGCAGCCGGGCCCTCCAGGCCCAGAGCTGGTCGAGGCTGTCCTTCAAGGGCATCTGCAGTCTCAGGTTATGACAATCAGCAGCCTTCCACCAGCCTTGCTGCAGCCACTGGGGTCCCATTACGGAGGAGCTGCAGGGTGGGAAAGGGGGAAGTGCGCAAGGGAAGGAGGTCCACCCTCGAAGGGCAAAAAGTAGGAGGTGTGACAAAATGTTGTTCATTGTTTTAATAAAGGCTGAGGTTCGTGGTCAAATTTTTGTTACTGTTTTGGACATTGTCTCCAGGTTGTGAGAGCCAGTTATGTTAATGATTGTTTTTTTTTGTGTTTCTTTCTATTAGTTTGTCATGCGGAAATGAGACACACAGAGTTTGTAAAATAAATAAGTTTCTGTATTCAAAATGTACATGTTTGGCCTTTGCAGTTATTGTTGCCTTGACCGGCTTAGGGGTTGCGGGTTGGTTTCATTCAGGTTGTTCTCAATGGCAGAAGCCATTTCATCAGAAGGGGCCTAGAAGCGGCTTGCTATGAGCCTTTGACGGACAGCCCTTCCAGTTTCTACACTGTGTGCCTCCGTCCCGCCTTGGTGCTGCTGATGATCATCCTCCTCATCTTCCTCCTCCTCTTCCTCCTCCTCCTCTGCTGGTGCTCCAATGCCTGGTGGCATTGGCTGGGTCCTGAGGATTGCAAGGTTATGCAGCATGCAGCACACAACAACGAAGTGGGAGACTCGCTTAGGCGAGTACTGCAGGGCTCCTCCAGAATGGTCCAGACAGCGGAACCGTTGCTTGAGCACGCCGATTGTGTGCTCAACAATGTTCCTGGTAGCTTGATGGCTCTCGCTGTATCGCAGCTCAGCAGGGGTGTTGGGCGTACGGAGCGGTGTCATCAGCCAGGTGCACTGAGGATATCCCTTGTCCCCGAGAAGCCAACCACCTGGGTGATGCGGTGCCTGGAAAAGGTCTGCCACAGAAGTCTGGCACAGGATGAAGGCATCGTGGCTGCTGCCAGGATAGTGGGCATTGACAGCGAGTATCAGCTGTCTGTGGTCACAGACCAACTGAACATTTAAGGAATGGAAGCCCTTTCGTTTGCGGAAATCCTCGGCATTCTCATGCGGAGCACGCAAAGCCACATGCGTGCAATCAATGGCGCCCTGCACCATGGGGAAGCCCGCTATCCTAGCAAAGCCCATTGCGCGTTCTTGCTGCTTGTCTGGGGTCATGGGGAAAGAGATGTACTCTCGTCTCCTTTTAAAGAGGGCATTTGTGACCTGACGGATGCAGCAATGCACCGCGAACTGGGAGATATTGGCGATGTCCCCAGTAGCTGATTGAAATGAGCCGGTGGCATAAAAGTTCAGAACCACTGTTATCTTCACTGCCACTGACAGAGACATCCTGCTCCTCAGTTGAGGCTGCAGATCTGGCTGAAGCAGATGGAAGAGCTCAGTGACCACCTCCTTGCTGAAGCGCAGCCTTCGCAAACACTGCTCCTCAGGCATGTTAATGCATGAGAACTGTTGGCGAAAAACCCTGGGAGGGTAAGGTCTCCTGTACAGAGGCCTGTTGGCCCTTCTCCGTCTGGCCATGATTGCCACTCTCTCTCTGTGTCTCTGTGCCCTCCGAATGTGATGGAGCAGGACAACACCCCCATCCATTGCAGCCCCCATAGTATCTAGGCAATCAGAGTTATGAAGGTCAAAACCAAAGTACCTGCAAAGTTATGGTCAGAAGCCAAAACTACCTCAGACAGCATTGACTCAATGCAGAAGTCTCTCTTTCTCTCTTTGTCTCTCTCAAAGTCTCTCTCTCTCTCTTAGAATGAGTGGTGCAAAAATGGCTACCACACAAAAGCCAGGAAGAGGCCCCCTTTAAATAGCGCCCCCCCCAGCCCCACAGTGACTGGGAAGCGTTCCAGTCTACCTGTCGTTGGTTGCGCCAGGCGAAAAGGAGGGGGGTGCTGTAATGATCAATAACATGTCATTCTATAGTGGACACTAGGTGGAGCCGTAGAGCTGTGTAGAGCTGTATATAGCTGTATGTACAAGACTACACTACCCAGCTGTATGATATTAAGACTACATTACCCATGAGGCACTAGGCTACCCACAAGGCAACAGTCAAGATGGAAGCCTCTACAGATACTGTACCTAGTCCACATGTGCTCAATAAAAGTAACTAGCAAAAGCTAGCTGTGTTCATAATAAGAATGTCTATTTATTAATGAACATAAGATGGTACCAGGATACCAAGAGTTGTAAATATCTGCTAAAAAATTGTGAAAAGCGACATGGAGAATTTGAAGCCACCAGAGCGTTTGAATCTCGAGGGAAATGTCGACTAAAATTGGCGGATTTTTAAACAACAATTCGAACTCTACATTGCTGCCATCGGATTCGGTACGAAGCCAGGTGCAAGGAAGATAGCGTTGCTGCTTACGGTTGCAGGCCCACAGGCAATAGAGGTATTTAATACATTTGTATTTAATCCAGAGGAGAACAGAAAAAAATTAGAAGATGTGCTAAAAAAATTTGATGCACATTGCTCTCCCAAAAAGAATGAGACCTATGAAAGATACATGTTCTGTTCAAGGACACAGCAGCAAAATGAGACTTTTGATAGTTTTATAACTGATCTGAAACTGAAAGCACAGACATGTAATTTCTCTGAGCTGAAATCATCCATGATTCATGACCAGATTGTATTTGGTATTCATGATAAAAAAGTCAGGGAACGTCTGTTGAGAGAAACCGAACTAAATTTGGAAAATGCGGTGAAAATATGCCAAGCCAGCGAGCTAGCTCGAAAGCACGCGAAGACTTTCAGTGAAATCAATAATGATGCGATTGTAATGAGTGATAATGCTGCTGTCAGTGCTGTGTCCTACAAGGGGAAGAAACATGGGCAGAACAGAAATGAAAAGCAATCGGAGGATGAAATTTCTAATTGTAAACGCTGTGGTTACAAACACCAGTTAAGACAATGCCCAGCGTTTGGAAAAATGTGCACAAAGTGTAATGGAAAGAATCACTTTGCCAAACAATGCTTTTCAAAAGTACAAACTAAGAAAGGGCAACGAGTTAATGTAATTGAGGACACTGATTTAAGTGAGACATTTTTTGTCGGAATGGTGTCATATGACAATATCAAAAAGGATACAGAAAATGTGCAGCCCTCAGAAATGGACAATGCTGAACATAAAGTTAATGCAGTAAAAGAGGACAAATGGATGATCCCACTGCAGGTAAATGGAGCATTAGTTACCTTGAAACTAGACACTGGGGCAAAAGCAAACTTAATCAGTATGAGTGACATTAACAATATGAAAGAAAAGCCCAAAATACAGAAAAAGTCAGAACTACTGAAGAGCTATAATGGACAGAAAATAGATAGCTTAGGTGTATGCAGACTTAAAGTGACAGTCAAAGACAAAGTGCATCATCATGTTTTCTGTTGTGGCTGAAAGACTTGATTCGATACTAGATGACAAAGCTTGTGAAGACTTAGAACTGGTCAAGAGAGTCTACCGTATAAACTGTGCCATAAGCAGACCAGATGACTCAGGTGATGAAGCAGAGAGCCCATCAAGGATGAAAAGGCCAAAGGGTATCCATGTCTTCAAAAAGCCTAGTTTCTCCAAGAAGAAAGAAAAAGACTTTAAGGTCAAAGAGAAGCCAAAGGAAGAAAAGCACAAAGAGGAAAAACACAAGGAGAAAAAGTCCAAAGATATAACCGCAGCAGATGTTGTTAAGCAGTGGAAAGAGAAAAAGAAAAAGAAGAAGCCTGCACCAGAGCAGGAAGCAGTTCCGGTGGATACTCCTTCTTCCCTCAGGTCAATCTTTGGTGTTCCATTAGCCGAGGCTGCTGAGAGGACTATGCTGTATGATGGGATCCAGCTGCCAGCAGTTTTTTCGAGAGTGCATTGGCTACATTGAGAGTTATGGCATGAAGAGTGAAGGAAACACTGAAACCCTCTCCAAGCAAAGATCGCAAGGAGACCTCGATCTATACAAGAGCAGATCGATGACAATGCCGCAACTGCATCTTGTCATTCACCGCCAGAACAATCTCATGAAGACACATCAGACTTACCTGTGTTGAGAAGATCCACACGTGAAGTAAAAGAGCCTGATAGACTTAGGCCTAGAAATTGGGTTTTGGCGCAGCAACGGCTTTAGCGCCGGAAGTTAGTGCCGGAGCTAAGTCGCGCTGGTCGGGCCAAAAATTCAGTACTTCTGCGCCCAAACGGCTGCCGGCACTGCTGAAAGCTGTTAGCGCCTGAAAACTGGCGCTATGCGCTGAATTTCGGCGCTATTCCGGCGCTGCGGCGCCCGCTGCGGTGCGGCAGGTTCGGGAAGTGCAGGCCTCCTCCTTCCCTTAAGGAGGACCTGCCTGCACCCGGCCGCGGCCCGCGATAATCTTATTAAAAATGAGCCCGGCACCTCGGACAAGTGCCGGGCTTGCTTCTGTTCCGGGGGGGGGGGGGGGGGGAAGTCCGGGGAGGGAGCTGCGGCCAGGCGGGCGGCGGGAAAGCGGCCGGCCGCCGCGGGGCCTTTAATGCGCCGGCGCAAACTTGTGCAAGGCACCTCTGCCAGAACGTTGCTTGCGGCTGCCACGGGCGAGGCGGCCGCAAGTCAATTTCCCAGGTCGGGCGGGTTACCATGGCAACCGGGACGCTGCGCACACCGATGACGTCATCGGTGCCGGCGCAGCGCTACCGGTCTACCGCGGCGGAAGGGCCCCAGGCAATTTAGGCGCCGGCGCCAATTGCAGCGCTAGGCCCTCTAGCGCCGCAAAATCGGCGCTAAGGGCACTGAATTTCTAGGCCTTAATCTTTGAGTACAATGTAAAGCTTTGAAAATGTGTTGGCTGTTTTGAAAATGTTTATGTTTATAGAGCACTAACAAAAGTGTTACTGATATTATCTTTATTGTTTTCTTGAAAGTTGATTGATATTGATTTTGTTAAACCGCAAAGAAAGGGGGATGTAATGATCAATAACATGTCATTCTATAGTGGACACTAGGTGGAGCCGTAGAGCTGTGTAGAGCTGTATATAGCTGTATGTACAAGACTACACTACCCAGCTGTATGATATTAAGACTACATTACCCATGAGGCACTAGGCTACCCACAAGGCAACAGTCAAGATGGAAGCCTCTACAGATACTGTACCTAGTCAGCATGTGCTCAATAAAAGTAACTAGCAAAAGCTAGCTGTGTTCATAATAAGAATGTCTATTTATTAATGAACATAAGAGGTGCCACTCAATTTCCGTTCCGGGGCATCACAAGGGCGTTGCACTCTCGAATGACGTCAAGATCTGCGTGCGCAGGAGATCGGGCGGTATTGTTTAGTGCCGCCACAAAATGTCTGGTTAATTTCGCGAGCGGCGCAAAACTCGCCGCGCTCGGGCGCTAGTTGCTTTGCGCCCCATTAGCACCCTCTTAAGGCGCTAACAGGAGGCGCAAACAACTGAACTTTTCCCCCTAAGAGTTAGACATTTTTGTTGCTAGCAAGCAGTAGTTTTGCATTCCACTGTGGTCCTATACAAACTTTTAGATTGTAAATTTTGTTATATTATACAAACTATGGCTACAAATTTTCTCAAGTGTCTTCTAGGTTCACTATAGCTGGAAATTGCTGGTTGAGGGGTTAACCAAAGGTTACTTTCGTGTTTCGAGAGTTACAAAGAAAGCTGCTGATCACAAGGGGGCCGAAGACCAGTGGCCGCTCTGGCAGACTCTGGCAGTACCTGTTAAAGAATTGGAGATACAGCAAGGAAAGGTTTTATAGTTCACAAAGCGAGAACTGGAACTACTGCTGCAAGAAGTGAGTTAAAGGAATGTTGCCCTATTCAGCACTTCAGGACATATTGGCTGCAGGAGAGAAGTGTACAGTGCTTGAGAGTAGATGGCGGGCATCATGAATGCCAACAACATCACACCTGGAGGCAGATATGCAAAATGTACTAAGTAGATGGGCAAAGTATGTACATCTCAAAGATTTCTTCTCAGATTGTTATGCATTTACTGCAGCTTCATGCAAAGCACCCAACAACCATACAGCTCTTTCATTGCTCTACATGCATACTCATTCTGCAACAGAGCACGCTTTCCAGCAGGAATTTACAACTGGAAATCATGTCACATTTACATCTTTAAAGACGTGCCCTGTAAAAAGTCTTCCAACAAAACCTAGCTGCTGGATGGACATTCATTTTCTCTCACTCACACCAGGACGCAGGTTGGGCACGAGTGTTACTGTATTTGCTCATAGGATTTCTAAAATCTGTAATGCTACTTCTTTGCTTTCAGCAAAAGTCAGCAAACAGCAGGAGGGGGCAGAGGTACACTCTTTTAAACCCTTGACTGCTTTTGAAGAGGCAGGCAGCTGTGGGGATCTTTGATGATGAGAGCAGAGGGAATGGTAGAGGATGAAGCTTTATGCCTCCCACACACTGAGGGCAAGTACCACATTTTTCTGTTATTTCTTCTTCCCAATATTCACTCAGTCAGTGGGGGTAAGTTGGGCTTTGTGCGATAGTGTAAACTGTAGTGGCTTTCTGGCACCTCTGTCATTTGAGTGTGGCACTGAATGGCCTGTGTGTGGTGTTACCCTGAGAGACAAAGACCTCATCGCAAATTGGCAGCCAGTGACAGAATTCCCAAGCCGATTGTAGCATCAGAATTTTCAGACTGCTGCTCAAGAGGGCTTTGGCTTAAAGGTATAACGGGATCTCTTGTCCGAATTCAACACATTGGGTGGTCGGATTGAGAATGCAATTATGCAGAGCTTCAGTGCTCTCATTGCTGCCCAGAGGTTTGCTTGCATGCACACCAGTGAACATTTTGAAGGAGTGCCCCATGGCAGGAGCATGGCTGGATGAGGTGCCGATAAGGTCTCTGTCTCTCAGGGTAACACCACACACAGGCCATTCAGTGCCACACTCAAATGACAGATGTGCCAGAAAGCCACTACAGTATCAAATGTTGCAGGACTACCTTTTGACCACAAGGAGATACAGGGCCATTTCAATCCCAAGCAGCTCCTGCTGACAACCTGCAGCTAGCTCCTTCACATACTCCTTCCACCAGGGAAGCACCCAGAAGAAGCACTGAGGTACATTCTAGAAGACATATACACTGTCGCCAGGAAGATGCACTGGGGGAAATACATGAGGCACATACACTGATCACTTGTAGGGTAATAAACTGGTTTCACTTTATTTCAAACTTGACCAGAGAGTTTACTTCAAGGATGCAAATCTTAATAGCAGCAGATCAAAGGTTGCGCATCTATGGTAGTTAAGGTAGTGCAGAGGACAATGGTATGAAGGTGTAATGGGTCACTGCATTGTGCACAAGTTGACACATCTCTTTGTTACATGGGAGGTTCAGGAATGTGTACGTCTCCTCTATGGCACACTGAAGCAGGCAGCAGCAATGAAATGTCTGGGTCATTATCAAAGTTCTGATCAGACCTTATCTGTTGAAAGACATCCTCATGCACCTGCTCCATGGCTAAGCCTCTTTAGATGGCAAAGTTGTGCAGCATGTAACAAACAATGATGATTTGGGTAACCATTGCAGGGCTGTACTTCATAACTCCTCCTGATGCATCAAGGCACTGCTTCAAAAAGTATCATTTGCCAGGGGCTAAGGGGTAGCTGTGATCTCCTAGGAGCCATTCTTCAATTCTGCCTTCTCTTTCAAATAAACCAGGCACAGGATATTATATCTCAATATTGTAAAGTCTGTGGGTTGTTTAGTTAATTAATACACAGACTACCAGAGTAACTTAAAACAGGACTTTACTATTCGAAGGTCAGGGCGAATCTGCCCAATAAATCCTGACACAACACTTATATACTGGTGTGGTCACTGTCGGTATTACAGTATACAGAAGCCAAACAAAGTAGTGCCACACCTAAAATAGTTCTCTTAAAGGTGAACGGTTACATACAATAGTTCTCTTAAAGGTAGACAGGTACATACACTACAATCCTCCCTTTTTAGCTTACAACATACTTATTCCCCATTAAACATAACATATAATCAACTTCATGTAAAACAATTCACAGATTCAGTCTCTGCGGGAACAGTTCACAGATTCAGTCTTTGGTCTTGACTCGGTCCGAACAACATCTCTGTGGTGTAGCCGGTTCACATTTCTAGCGTGACTCATCCAATAGTCTTTCCCTTGGCTTAACAGCTTGAACTTCCGTCCTGCTGAACCAGCAGTGCTGACTTTTACAAACAGCTGGACTGCCTTGGTAATTTTTCCTACTTTCCAACTGATTTGGCCCCCTTCGTAGGGCCCACGTGCATGATCTGATAGAAGTGATAATGATTTAGATGGTTATCGTCTTCTGCTTCGTCTTTTTCTTTTCTGCTTCTTGGAGACTCTCGGGGCTCCCTTATCCGCTGCCAGCTGTAGCGCCACCATCTCCCTATGTTCCTTAGACTTTAAGTGCTTCATCCTGATTTCTGCACTTTGGGAGTTTTCATCACAAGCTGGGCAGACCAAGTCATCGTAATATTCCGTGTCACTCAACAGGTCATGGTAATATTCAGTGTCGTCCTGAGCTAGTCTAGCGAGAGGGCCTGCTACTTCTTCCTTACCCAACTGGACGTTAGCCGACTGTTGTTCCCTCCCTAGACATCTTTCCTGAAGAGACTTCTTCATGCGTTCATATTCATCCCGCTCTTCCTGGGTTTCCTGCCAATCCTTCACTAATGACCTCATTTGTGATTCCAATACTTCCCCTTCCGTCGGGGATTGATTGATCGGGCTATTCAATCCTTCTACTGGAGCAGCTGTTTCAACATTCTGTAGTTCACATTGACGTGATTCAGCGTACTTTCGGCAGCCCCGTAAAATCTGTGTTGCAACCTCAACTATTCCCCAAAATTTTGAGAGCTCCGAACCCCTTCCCTTTGAAGATTGAAACTCGTGTTCAAATGGTTCCCATTGCAGAGTCTTGTCTCTCAGCATATGAAGGAGTTGGCTGACCGTTAACTCTTCCACGGGGACCCTGTGGATCAGAGTCTTCTCCATTTCATCCACCTTTTCCTCCAATGCTTTCACCTTTTTTTCCTCTTGTACTTTGGCTTTAAGCGCTCGGAGAAGTTGCGCCTTGATGCTCTCTAGCTCATGTTCAGGGGCCATTCTTACAGTCTCTGTGTTTCTTACAGTTGCCTTTTCTTTCACTGAAAGAATTCCCAGTTGAATCTGTTCTTCAAGTTGTTGAACCTCGGTCATTGCCGCCTCATATTTGTCTTGGGTTTCCTTCAATATTTTTATGAGTTCTTGGACATCTTGACTTTCATGTTCTGCCATGTCTTTCACCTCTAATTTCTCACCTATGGATGGAACTTCTACCGATGAGTCTGTCTTGGCCTTGAGCTCATCAAGAATTTCCTGCAGCCTTTGGACTTCTTGCTCATGTTCAACCTTTAGTTGCTCATATGCTTCCACTGAAACTAGCTTTTCGGAGGTTGCCGAGTTAACCCCCTCCAGGATTGTAGCCTGGGCCTGTTCATACTGTTCCTTCAACTTCTCAAACTCTGCTTGTAAGGAGCCGTAGAGAAGAACTGGAATAAAATCCTGGCTTCCTGAAGATTCCTCTTCATTTGCTTCTTTCTGCAAATATTCTAACTCCTGAACATCATAAGGGAGATGTGATCGGTGATTGGTCATGATGGCTCTATGGTCGCTCTCTGCTTGAGCTAGCTGCTTCTGTTGTCTTTCCAGATTCTCCCATTCGGTGTCATAGAACTTTTTCATTGTTTTCATCTCTTGTACGAGACGGTAACTCAATTGTTCTAATTGTTGTCGTAATTTGAAATAAAGTTGAGTCCGAGCTCGGTGTTCTTCCGTCATGGATATGTCCTTAAACTGAACAGACTCAGAATTCTCTGTCAAACTATGTTGTCGTTGTTCGGTGGAGATCTGTTCTGAAACTTTGTTCTTCTCTGGAGCATAAGCCTTTCTGCATGCCTTCGTTTTTCCAACCTTAGTCGGCAAGTCCATTTTAGCCTTGTCTTTCACATTTGGGTTGGTCTTATCGTCATCCGATTCAGAATCTGAGCTGATTGTCTGCACCGAGTCCTCACTCGTTATGGCTTTTAGATAGTGCCATTCCATGTCTATTTTCTTGATCCACTCCCGTCCTAGAAGTGGTGGTCCTCCCTCAGGTAGTACGTATAAGTTCATTCTTGGGTGTTCTTTACCCCTATCTCTCACCTTGACTCTTATCTTCCCCATGGGGTATACTTTATGCCCCGTGTATGTCTGCAATACGAACTTGGTATCTCTTAAGGGTATATGTGAGAATAGCTGGTGGTAATCCCTTCGATTTATGACTGATAGGGCTGATCCAGTGTCCAACTCCATTTTCACTTGGACTCCAGCTATTTTTAGCATGACCCAGATAGTTTGTAGGTCAGCTTCCTTACTCGCATTGTGAATTCTCAGACTACCCAGCTCCTGGCCGTTTGGGTCTGAGTCCGAATTCTGTTCGTCTGAACTCTTCTCAGCCACCTTGTGTACCTTGTTGTACTTTTCCTGTGATGGCTTCCTTTGGTTGTTGGTCCTTTGGTTGTTGGTCTTCTTCCCTGACCGGCATACCTTAGCTATGTGACCCAGTTTGCCACATTTCCTATATTCCTGGTTCTTAAACCAGCATTGGTTCTGGTCGTGTGTTGTCTTCCCACAACGATAACATTTTGTTGTTGTCGAGGTAATTTGATCCACACTGAGTGCCGCTGTCTTTAGCTGCATTTCCGCAGTTCCCTTCGTTGCGGCTTCGTGCGATGCTGCAATAAGGACAGCCCTGTCAAGTGTAAGGTCGTTCTCTTCGAGTAGTCGCTTTTGCGTTCCTTCCTTTGCCAATCCGCACACGAACTTGTCTCGCAATGCCTCTGTCAGATTCCCTCCAAACTGGCAGTATTTCGCTAGTCTACGCAGTTCGACCAAGTATTCTGCGTTGCTTTCGTCTTTCCGTTGCGTTCTCGCATAGAATTTGAATCGTTCTGCCAACATCAACGGTGTGGGGTTCAAGTGATCCTTCAGAACAGCCACAATATCATCGAAAGTCTGATCCGCCGGTTTAGCTGGTGATAGTAGATGCTTCAAGAGCCCGTATGTCTTCGCGCCCATCGAGTTTAGCAAGGTTATAGCTTTGTCATCTTCTTCTATTTTATTGGCCTCACAATAGATCTCCATGCGTTCCACATACGTGGCCCAGTCTTCTACCTCGGAATTAAAATCGTTGATGTTACCACGCTTAGGCATCTTCCTCTCTTCCTGATAAACACCACGAATTATTTCTTTAAAATTTTTTTTTTTTTTCCAAAATGGCGGTTCCCGCGAAAATGGTGGTTTCCCGCGCTTATCTTCTCTCCCCGCCCACTTCAATGGCGGTTTCCCGCTTCTGTCTTCTTCCCCACCTAATGGCGGCTTCCCGCGTTTCTTCCCTGGCGGGAGGGGTACACTTTCCCCACGGGCGACGGCCGCTGGCTTTCAGGTTCACAGCCTGCGCGTCGGCTTCTGTGCTTTCCCTTTTCTCGGCAGGGCAACCAGCGCTGGGTACACCCCGTTGACGGCGAACAGTTTCAGCCGCTGGGCTGGCTCTCGCTCAGTTCCCCTTGCTCGGGCTCTGTCTCTCTCCCGCTCGCTCGGCTCTACCGGTGCTGGGTACACCCCGTTGACGGAGAACAGTTTCAGCCGCTGGACTGGCTCTCGCTCAGTTTCCCTTGCTCGGGCTCTGTCTCTCTCCCGCTCGCTCGGCTCTACCGGCGCTGGGTACACCCCGTTGACGGAGAACAGTTTCAGCCGCTGGACTGGCTCTCGCTCAGTCTCCCTTGGTCGGCTCTGCCTCTCCCGCTCGCTCGGCTCCCAATCGCGCCTCCCAGCCCTCTCGCAGTCCGGTGCTTCCCTCCCCGGCTGCGGCTGAGTTTATCTCTTCCCGCGCCTACGTTCCCGGTCGCAGCGCTTCATGGCTTCGATCGCTGCCCGGCCTTTTTCGCCGGTCGCGGTCTAGCTGTCTCATGACGCCGTTGCGTCCCCCAGCCTGTCTGTACCGCGGCTTCCTTGCTCCACGCTGCCCCAGTCTCAGCGCCTCTGGACCCGACTTCTGTCCGGCTCCTTTCCCCCTCGACCGTGGTCGAGTGCACTGCCCTTATCCTCCGGTTATTCTTTTTACTTTCCCTTACTCACAGTCACCGTGGCCGCCTTGCTTCTCGTGCTGATCGGCTCACTCCTCACCGTGGCAGAAGGGACAGTCAGTGCCTGTTGCTGATGGAAGTCTTTGTCTCTAAATTCTTCCTCCTTTCTAGTTCTGCAGCCTCGAGTTTTCTCCCAGCAGAACGACGAGGGCGGTTGCCTCTTCTCGACGCTCGTTAACTGCTTCGGAAGTATTGTTGCCGCAGGGTACGATCGGACTCGTCGCCACTGTAAAGTCTGTGAGTTGTTTAGTTAATTAATACACAGACTACCAGAGTAACTTAAAACAGGACTTTACTATTCGAAGGTCAGGGCGAATCTGCCCAATAAATCCTGACACAACACTTATATACTGGTGTGGTCACCGTCGGTATTACAGTATACAGAAGCCAAACAAAGTAGTGCCACACCTAAAATAGTTCTCTTAAAGGTGAACGGTTACATACAATAGTTCTCTTAAAGGTAGACGGGTACATACACTACAAATATAAAAGAATGACACTTCTTTTTTGGGGAAACAGGCATTGAGCTGCAACGATGGAGTGGAAGCCCTTGGAAGATGAGCACCTTGGCATTGTCTCTGGGAGATTGGATAGCTCAATACACCTTGGACTTGGGGAAACTGTGTAAGCTGGAAGAATTGCAGTGTGCTCTGATCTTGCTGTTGCTTTTCTATTGGGAAAGTGATGAAGGTGTTTGCTCTGGTGAACAAATCATCAGTGGTCTCCTTGATAGATCTGTGCGCTGTGTATTGAGTGAAGCTGCAGATTTTGGCATAAAGGTTCAGATTGGTGATGACTTTGATTGTCACTGGCAGTGCCACCACAGCGGTAGAGATTGTATACAGCTCAGATTGATGAATTCTTGTAATGAATTAACCATCAGATTTTATGCTGGAATCAAAGACAGACAGCTAGTTCAAACATAAGGTAAGAGCCAGGGAGTTGAATTACTCAACTACATTGTTCTCTTCACCACTTGGCTCAGGCTGAGTCACCTTAACATATATATTTGATGTAAAAAAAATGGTTTTGCTTTTTGCTGTTAGCAGTTAAAACTGTTAAGGTTTTTATTTTAAAATATATTTTTCTTTCTGTTGCCATTTAGGAACGTAGAATCGATCCCTGAATATTTTTGCTGTTGTTTGCACTTTGTTCTTGACTGGTTAAAAAGGTAAAATTTGTTCCCAAAGACTTTTACTAGGAATGAATGATCTTTGGCCAGACATTACTCAAACATGCATTAATAAATACTAGAACTACTTTTACATTCATTAGATCAACAGGGCAAAGGATTGCTTAAGCATTGCTTGGGCAGAGCGCAGAAAGTAAATTCCATCAGGAAGATTGCACACCCTTACAGAACCTGATGGATTTTGCTTCTATGAATTTCAGTGGAGGAAAATCAGACGGGTTCTGTTACCGATGTAACTCGGCCAAACTTTCCTTTCTGCACTCCGCCCAAGTGATGTGTTACACCCAGGTGGTAAAGATGAAAATCTGCTCCAGTGCCTTGCAATGCAAGCTCTGTTTAAAGGTGTGATTGGAGTCAGCGTTTTAACTTGCTGTTCCTATCATTGTAGACTTGTAAGGGCAGACTCACAGCACTGCCAGTGGCTCAGAACAAGACAGCATCTCATAGCACCTCTCTTACCAACATTTTCAAGCACCAGCACAACTACACACACCTGGGGAATACACTCAATGGCTTGAAGGGGTAAGTCACAGTGCACAGGTCACATGGTGGAGCAAGTGGCGGTGGCAGAGGAGGAGCAGGGACCTAATACCCAGAAGGCCACATGACTGCCATCAATGATACAGCAGTGCGGTCACATTGGGGAGCCACAAATGGAGAGCTATATCTGAAATATAATAGCCATGATGTGTGTGGAGATGCACATGACGAAGGAGCAGCACTCCGAAAGCTTGTGATTTCAAATAAAGCTGTTGGACTATAACCTGGTGTTGTGTGACTTCTTACATTTGAAATATAATAGACAGGAAGTGCACAGGATGTTTCCATAATATAGGCAGATATAAGCAGATTTCTCAGAGTTGCTCGTGGAAGTCAATGGTTATGTTATTGTAATGGGGTGGAAAGATTGTTGCATATATCCAGTGAAAGAAATTAGTAAGAGATCTTCGCAAAGATAGTGAGGTGAGTATTTTATGATTGCTTATCAGAAAATAAATAGTTGAGGTAATTTTCACCCTCACCACCTGGGTGGTAATCTGGCTGAGCGGATTGCCCACCCGTTGTAGAACATAGCATTACATAGGATTTTCATCTGGAGGTAATGGTGTGGGTCAGCAGGAGAAACCATTACCAGAGATGCTTTCACTATGATCAGATGGTTAAGAGTGGAGCCAGATGAGGGCAGTCCCATTAAGTTGGACAACAGAGGAGAGGTGTTGGAGAGGATGGTGTGCTCAACTGTGTCACGGGTTGCAGAGAGGTCAATGAGGCCAAGGAACGATAGTGAGCCTTAGTCATCATAAAATTTAAATAATGGTACAGGCCTTGCTGGACTTATTATTTGTTTATACGAATAATGATTGTTTTGGAGTTCTGACTATAAATATACATTTATAAAGTTAGGTACCCTGACTTTGAACACATTGCAAGTATAAAGAATTGCTCTGAGCTGTACCCCACTCATCAGTTTTCTCTACAGCTACAGGTATATGTGTTTGTCTGTCTTACTGACTGAAATTTTGGGAGGTCAGCTAGTGTATACCATTTTTGCTTTCAAAGCTACCCCAGAAAAAGGTGAAGAATTCATACTTTATCTTGTTCCGATGATTAATCTCACGCTCCTCCAATCTTTGATAACTCTGATTCTCTTCAGTTCCAGGAATCTACGTAAAGTTGAAGCTCAGGCTTCGCTATAATTATAGGCTTCCAATAGGAAACATTTTTTTAATGTTTTAATTCGTGGCTATGCTGAATGCCCATGTTTGATTCTTAGTTCCCAGATGGGTACCTGTTCATTTGTTGCTTTTTTTTATAAATTTGAAATTTCAATTAATCAGATGCAATTGTGACACAGGATTAGAACCCAGATAAAATGCACACTCAACATTTTACATGTACCCATGATTCATGGTCGCTCACAGCGAGTCGGGGATTATGCTGTTGCAATGGGGCGGGGTTAACTGATTGATTGGGGTAAGTGTGGAATTTCAAGTGAAAGAATTTGGAAAGAAGTTAATAAGAGATTTCACTGAAATGAATGGTTCCGATAAAATAAGTAAATAAATATTATTTTCCTTACCAACTGCAGATAAACACATAAATAAATGGCTTCCCTTTACACGCCACACTTATATAAATAAATAAGGGGGAGAAATTCAGTATCGCCCCATTTCGGGTGCTAATTTTGGAAATCCTGAAAAATTAGCGCCAGGCGCTAATGATTCTGAGCTTCCCCTAAATTGGCTGTTTGCACTCCAGGAAGGAAGTGGAGTGCTAAATCAAGCGCTCCATTTCCTTCCTGGAGCGCTACAGGGCGCAGGCGGGGCAGTAGTGGTGCAGCGCTGCCGGGATCCGAGGCTCCTTCCCTCCCTTAAAGGGAAGGGCCATCACTGCAGCCTCTGCATTGGGACCAGTTAGCTGGTCCCCGACGGTAGCCGCGATCTGGCCCGATCAGCCCCATACACTCCAGCAGAGTGCCGGGCTGATCGATCGCGGCCGAAGAAAAATGGAAAAAATTCAAATAATGCATTGCAACAATTTTTATACTTACTGCGCCAGCATCCCCTTTAACTTGCACCCCCGAAGTGCCCGGCCTCCCAAACAACGCCTCCTGCAGCTGTCGGTGTTGTTGCCCGGCGATGCTGCAGGGGGCAGAACTGAAGTTTGAGTCTGGGGCACTACAGGGGCGATGCACAGGAAAATTATGTCATGATCTCCAGGTGCAGGAGATCATGGCGCAATGTGTTACCGCGGCCGCACACCTCTCAGCCAATTTAGCGGGTGTCGTTTATTTCGCCGCGCCCGGTCGGTAAGTCATTAACACCCCATTATCGCCCCCCAGAGGCGATGACAGGAGGCGCTATGGTACCGAATTCCTCCCCCCAAATCTCTGCATGTAATATGGAGGAGTAGCATTTTACTTTCAGTATCTATTCATTTATGGTATGGCTTTTTATAGAATAGGTCAAGATATGTTGGGATTTCATTATTTCTTTTTTATTTGCATCTTTCCTTCTTTAACAAATATCTCTGGAACATTACTTAGTACATTTAAAAAGGCCCTTTTGGTAAAATAGTTTAAATGCCAGACTTTTATTCAGAACCTCCCTCCAAACTTGAATAATGGTACAGTCCTTCCAGCATTTGCTACCTGTCCATATGAACATTTTTTGAGTTCTCAGTGTACATATAGGATAGCAGATGCTGTAAGCATTTAGATTACATTAGAAGAGATTAAGATTCTACTTCAAAATTTGGTTTTATTTAAAATTGAATTTGTTGCACATGCAACATGCTGGAAACAATCTCTTGATTATAGCAGCATGCATGTTTTTTCAAGAAAGTTACCACAGAAAGAAGTTGAATAATTCATATTTTATTTCAATTTTGATGTTTTATACCCAAAAAAACCCAAATTCTGGTTATTTTCACTGTGCTAAAAATGGTTCCCCAGGGAATTTTCATTCTCAGCAATTTTCCATTGATGCACCACAGTGGAGGAAAGAGCATGGTTTACAAATCGCAAGCCTGCGCATATGCTGTGAATGGCCTGACTTGTTGTCAATCATAAAAAGATTAACAGTTGTACACACAGGTGCACGCTGGAAGCTATAAGCTGGCTTAGCTTCTTTGGCTAACAGTTATGGAACAGCAGCAAGAAAGAGCATCCAGAGCTTTATGGATGCAGCAATATATGTGTGTGGCAAGGAGTGGGGGAAAGAAGGGTTGATGTATTTGCCATTCAGGGCCACCCTCCGCATAGGAGAATAGTACAGAATGTCTGGCAGGAGGTACTGCAACTTGTCAATGCAGATTGCACTATCCAGAGAGCATGGCACAAAATTCATAAGAAGTTGTTGATCCTGAAATAGTCAGACAAGGTATCACCTCCATGGTGAACCTTATATTCTTCAATTCTTTTTGATACGCCCAGGTAGTTGCATCTGGGTCTATCAACACAGGTCTATGAATGAGAACAGGTCCAGGGAGACCACTTTGGGTAGAGACAAACCTCCTTAGCATCCGTTCATTCATCCTCTTTATCTGTTTCCAAAAACACAGGAATAGAGGAGCACGAAAGATTAGACCTATTTTCACAATAAAAATTCAAATAGTTCAGCTTTAAGAAATACTTCCTGAAAGGTCAGAATATTACTGGGGTTTTAACTGGCAGGTTAGGCACATCCGTAAAAGTCGGAAAGTTGCCCGAGAATTAATTTGCATATTATTAACTATATTAATGGAGCTCTGACACATTTTGTGAGGTAACACTTTATGCTAGCATAAAAGGCCAGCTGGAAAAACATGCAATGCATAAGTGATGACATTGTGTGAATTCCCATCTCCTGCACAACCAAATTGTACCAATGGAATCAATCTCACCGGACACGAAATCTTCCCCTATATCTCTGCATCAGTGCACGCTGATAGCCTGGACACAGCCAAGCAATGTTGCTCAGTGATCAATCTGCCTACTCTGGCCTTCAACTAGGTCGCCTCCTCTGTGCAGCTTAGGGATGTTACCAGTTAGACTCCCTTTGAATGTTATGGCAATTCTAGTAGGATTAAGAGGAGTACTATTCAATTCTAAGGATGACAAGGAGGCTTGTTTGAATGATGCTGATCCAAATACTAGTAGTACATTCACGCTTACAAAATAAGTCACTGCACTTCAAAAAATAATTATTTTTGTCATGTGCTTTGAGATGTTTCCACATGAAAAAGCACTTTATAAATATATGTATATAATATTAGTGTAAGATAAAGTTTAGTAGTAAAGGTAGAAACTAGCTTCATTTCAAAAAGTCAAAACAGAATTTATTTACTTTTTTCATTACGATTGGAGAAAGAAACTAAAGAATATTTGTGGAAAATATTTCAATGTAGCAATGCAGGATACAATATGCTATTTGAAAGTCACTTAAATAGCATAAACGTTTAGCACCTCTGCAAAATACCATTCTGACTTATTACATTAAGATCCATTCCTTAATAAACTGTTTCCTTAGTGTGTTAGGTAGCATGGGATATCCTATTGCACTGAGAATGTGAAAAATACTACGCAGCATTAATTACAATAGGGTAGAAATTCTGATCAGCAAATTTCACGCACAAACACATTCATATTACATTCCTGTGTGTGCTATTAAAATAAATGGTTAATGTCAGTGTAATAATAACACAGGACTGTAGTATGAGTACATTAAGCATTTGTTTAAGAACCTCGCCAATTGGAATTTCTACCCTCGTAAATGTTACATTACTGTCAGTGGTCGCATGGAACACAAAGTACAATATTGCAAAAGGATGACATAGGCACACTTTTTCAGCATGTCTTGTTTGTGAGTTAATAGCAAATGTTGTCAGCCAGGTGTAATGATTGTATTCCTTTAACTACATAGCAAAAATATAACCATTTCATTGTTTCTCTCCTTTTTATTTAGATTGGCTAGGTAGATGAAAGAAAATAGGTTGAAGAGCTATGGGAACAGAGTGGGTAAATGCTATTAGAACTATTTGCTCACATGGAGATTAAATGCCAACATGGACTGGTTGGACCAAATGGCCTGGTTCCGTGTTGTAACGTCTATGTATTTATGGGAATATAGGGAGAAAATACAGAAATACCACCAAAAAATTCAAGTTAAAAAGAATAGCTTGGTCTTGGAGTACTCAACTAAGGTTAGCATTGAAAGGGCTTGAAATTTCCACTAATGAACTAATCAATTTGGTTGGTTCTATATTCCTGTATTATCAGTCTTGAATAGTTGATTAGGCTGTCAGTCTTAAGCATGTGCAAATCCTTAGAAGGATAAAGTGCCTGCCTGGGTAATTAATTTTTAATTTAAAAAACAAATTTAGAATAACTTGTTATACTTCAGCTTGTATAGAACACAGCACTATCAATTGATTTTTATTTTATTTTCATTGGCCTTGCCAGATGAGACCTTGCAGCTTAATCTTTAAATCTTCTAACACCATTTACTTTACATCATTTCCACAGATTAGATATTGGCAAATGCAGCTGAGTTGTTTCATAGGCATTCTGCTGCTTTTAAAAAGTTCTGCTGCATTCAATCTGCACTTTTTGATTTAGTCCCTAAGGAAGCCAACTTTTACACATAGCTATCAACCGTAGCAAGTCAGATACAACTACTTCTTACATATTAGGATCAATCTAATATTTCTGACACTGACTTCGCCACCAGGACATGTTATGCTGGACAATATCAGTGCACCACAACAATAAGAACTTCAATGGATCCTCATTTTCTTTCAATTTTTCTTCCTTTGGCATCATGAATTCTTCCCTTCCTACAGGAAGGTGGGATCTGCCTAAACCATTGATTTAACAGAAATTTTAAATGCATAGCAATATGACACGTAATTTAGGACTTGAACTCTCAACTTTCCAATTGGAAATCAAGCAACCTATACTCATTGGAATTTAGAAGAATGAGAGGTGATCTTATTGAAACATATAAGATCCTGAGGAGGCTCGACAAGGTAGATGCAGAGAGGATGTTTCCCCTCGTGGGGGAATCTAGAACGCGGGGGCACAGTTTTAGAATAAAGGTTCGCCCTTTTAGAACTGAGTTGAGGAGGAATTTCTTCTCTCAGAGGGCCATAAATCTGTGGAATTCTCTGCCCCAAAGAGCTGTGGAGGCTGGGTCATTAAATACATTTAAGGTGGAGTTATCACATTTTTGCAAGATAAGGGAGTGAAGGGTTATGGGGAGCGGACGGGGAAGTGGCTTTGAGCCCAAGATCAGCCGTGATCTTATTGAATGGCGGAGCAGGCTCGAGGGGCCAAGTGGCCTATTCCTGCTCCTACTTCTTATGTTCTTATGTTCTTATTCAATCACCAAAATGAGTTTCCATTGAAAATGAACTGAAAACTACAGATACCATAATGGAGGGATGTGGTGAATCAATATCACCAAGTTTAACTGACATCAATGCTGCTGATATTCAGCTCGCATACATCCCACTCATTTTTAAGACCAGGGACAACTAACGATATTGACTTTTTCTTCAGATGTAATGATGTAATGGTGAACAAGAATTTCCATCATCATATTTCCTGGATTGGAGACAATAACACAGATCTCTCGCGGAAATTATTGAAAAAGGAAGTTGCTGCCCACAGTAAATACTTCCAAGGTGATTTTTTTTTAAGGCTTTGAACAAATATAAAGGAGCCTAGTCACGAGCAGACATTTCACGGTAAAACTCTGACAGGCTCATTGATAGTTTCAGGCATGGCAAATTAATCTGATGTCACTCTTCATTCTTGACCATATTTCATGCACCTGTGATTATCACTACAGGGCTGGGCGGAAAATTTGTAATCTGTCATCGACATTTTTGTTGGCCAAACTACCTGGGCAGACAGGAAATTAGAATAGCTTTTTTCAACAGTTAAGGTTGAGGTCTTTCATAGAACTGGTGCCACGCTAACACTGAGCCAAACACATGAAGTAAAAAAAAGAGCGGATGTTGTATTTGGCTCTGCTTATATTTAACTGCAGCTGTTAAAAAATGTGGCAGAGCTAGAATAAGCATGCCAGACATCTGGGTCTAATTAGACGAGTATGCAAGGTAGAAAAGAATTTCTAAACTACTTCACGAAGTGCGAAAATCTGCCAGGTTCAATCCTTTTTGCTAAACAAAAGGATGAACATGAACGAGGTTAGCATGCTGGAGAGCAGTGTATGACAGTGCTCATTGCATCTGTTCCCCTCAGGCTGACCTTGCCAGCAGAGATACACTGTGAATGGTGCTACTAATTGCCTGGAATATTAAATAAACCTACTCCACAGCAGGTAAGTGCAAAAATCAGCTGTGCTCTATACAAACAATAGGGGCTAGATTTTCAGTTGCTTGCGCCAGCAGTTAGCGCCTTAAGAGAAGTGATTTTCGGGCGCTATGCGTGTAGCGCCTGGGCGCAGCGCAGTTTGCGCCCCGCCCCAAATTAAGTTGCCCGTTAGCGCCGGCGCAAAGTTTAGCGGCCGCCCGGATGCGCGCGCAGACAATGACATCACATCCTCGTGCAACGCCCTTTGGCCGCCCCGAATCCAAACTTCAGTCGGACCGCCCCATTGTGCGGCTGGCGTCCAGAGCGTTTGTAAAATGGAACGCAACACACCCTGGGGAGCGCAAATTAAAGGGCACTCCTCCTGCACTATAAAAGGCAGTCTGCATGTGTTGTTGTGTACGGTCTATTTACGTTTCCGGGCACCAATTCCTCCTCCTCCTCCTCCTCCTCCTCCTCCTCCTCCTCCTCCTCCTCGTCGTTCCGTTTCCCCCCAGACTTTGCATTTGAAAAAAATACATGCACCCTTCCCCTTTAAGAGCTCACTGGCACCAGAGTGTCTGCCGTACGCTGCGCCCGAGCTCGGGTGTTGCGCTCTCCACCGCCGGCTTAGCGCCTAAAGATACTAGTGGAACGCCTCTTTTAGCGCTCCACCAACCTCTTAGGGCGAAGCCACTGAATTTCCGGCAACAGGGCGCTACTTTGGGGCGGGCGATAACTTCGGGCGGGCGCTAAGCTTAGCGCCCGAAAACTGTCTATACTGAAAATCTAGCCCTAGGTATTTACACATGATGTAAAAGTACATTAATCAGGAAAAATCCATGATAATGGCCTTTTTGAGATGGTTTGTAAAATGACATTCAATTTTACATGTACTTTTTTTCAGTTTAAACTAGTTTCAATGTATGTTCCCCCAACCCCACCTCCATCACTCACACACAAAAAAGGATCAAGTAGGTTTTAATAAAAATGCTTGTCCAGGTTCCCTTCCCCCTTCCTTGGAGATGTTACATTATGGCACTGATACTCTGACACATGGTGAAAGACACACAATAGATAATGCATGCACAGTTTGGCTCTCAATATTCCATTTTGTGTGTTTCGCTGATGAAACAGAATGCATTTCCTATGTTTCACCCAGTTTCAAACTAACTTTTGTCTATTTTCTGACATCTGGTTTCCACTCAAATTTTATAGAAGGTGGGAGCCAAAATGTTTAGAAATACATAAAATAAAAATTAATTTGTGGTTGTCTAAATGTCTACATTTCAGCCTTGGCAACAGTGATTTGCTCGCAAATGGAAAAGCTAATTGGTTGCTGTTTGCGTTAAGTTAATAAAAAGAAAATCACTTCAGGCTAATTTAACTGATTTTGTTTGTGCGGCAGCAGGTGATGTATGACAGTACAGTGAAACCTAATTGTACTTCAAACCTTGGAGACTTTTTAAGGTGGTCTTTACAGGCAGGCGGTCAGTTAATATGGGCTAAAGTCTGTTTTATTGATTTATCATTAAGAACTAATGCTGGGTGGGCAGTAGAGAAGGGTTGTTTTTAATGCAGGATTCAATGTACTTTTACTGACAAGTAGAATATTCATCCATCTTGATTTGCAGATTAGTATATACCATCCATCCTCTCGTTAAACATTCTGAATTATTTTCATTTCTAAACAAACAATCAGCTTAATTATTTAGTTAACTTGTATCAAAGTAGATATTTTATATCAAAAGGGTTGTAACAACTCAACATTTCTGGGGGCCTAAAGTGGCCGCTGGTGATTTAAATACACCTTGTGCTTTGCTATTTTGGCTGAATTTTAATCCTCATGAAATTTTCCTCAGGTTGGAATTCCTGCCTCGTGCAGAAATACAAGTCATTTTCTCAATGTTAGGTAGTCAATATTACGCTCAGGGGGGTAGATTTTGACTTTGTGCGATAGTGTAAAACGGGTGATAGCAAATCGGCCGCCCGTTTTTACTTCTCTCGCGATTTTTAAGCATTGAAGTCACCCATTTTACATGATCGCACAAAGTCAAAATCTACCCTAAGGTCATTTAGTCTATATCATATAGCCAGCATAAGAGTAATGCTCTACTACATGCTGGAATATGTCCTGCATGTGTGTTTCATCACTGCCCAACCAGAATGGTGAACTGTACCAAAGTGTCAGCAGTCAGAAGTATCTGGTGAAAACTTTTCCAGACAGAGCATCAGTGCCTTTGATGCCAACAGCTTTGCTTTATTTACATGGTCACCTCCAACAGAGCTCTTGCTGTCAGAGGCAAGCCGGTAATGTAAATGGGGTTTGAGTAACATAGATACCAAATAATACATATGGGAGGATGTTACAAGGCACTAACATACATTGAGGTTCAGAAGACATTGATAAATCACTCAAGCTTTGCTTTTCCAGTTTTTGACACCATCCAAACTCTTTGATGTGCTGGTGACACATAACACATTCTTGATGATGCATTATAGAGGTAACTGTGCGAGGCGAGGCTCCTGGCATGAAGCTGCACTAGACAGGGGCGCAGCTCAAAGATAAGGCTATAACACTACAGGGCCAATTCTGCAGCCTGCACTCACCTTGCAAAATTGCCCCTTAAATATTGTCTTTATTTGCTGGATAGCTTATTGAGCAGGTTTCAGCCTGTACAGCAAAGTTAAAAGATTGTTACTGTTGGTTTCATAAGCAAAACATGATTAACACAAATCCTCACAAATGGTGCTTTAGTCCATACATCTCCTAAACAACCTGTAGTGAGTTTATTTTCCGTATTGCATCTTTTGCTCAGGATTGCTGGCCATAATCATGGCTCAGTGATTCAGAGCTGAATTTTGTTTGACAGTGACGGAGGTGCTGAGCAGCAACTACTGCCAGCCTAGTTCCCCCTCCCCTCAACTGGACCACCTCCCTCGGTCACCCTCAGCAAGTTCAGCGTGGAAGATGGCCAGGACCGCGAGCTGCAGCGGGACACCCGATTGGCCCTCACAGCTTCAAAAGGGGTTGGGCCTCATGATGGCAAGAACAAGCCAAAGATGGACATGTTAAGAGAGGGGACCTGACCAAAAGCTTGGACAAAGTGGTTGATTTTCAGACGGTTCTTAAACTAGAGAGAGGTGGAGGGCTGGAGGGGTTCGGGGAAGGTATTCTAGAGCATGGGACACGGTGGCTGAAGCCACAGCCGCCAGTGTTATGGGAAAGGGAAGGGGGAACACACTAGAGGGCAGCAAAAAGGAATTGGAGAGTTCCGGGGGGGGTGGGGGGGGGGGGTGGGCTGTAGGGCTGGAGGAGGTTACAGAGATAGGGAGTGAAACATGATAAGTAGAATTTTAAATTTGAATTGCTGGGGCATTAGCAGCCAATGTAGGATAGTTCAGGACAGGAGTAATGGTTTAGCTGGACTCGGTGTGAGATAGGATTTGGGCAGTAGCAGCGTTTTGAATGAGCTGAAGTTTACGGAGGAAAGGAGCCCAGCCAGGAGGTGGACAAAGGCATGGATGAGGGTTTCAGCAACACATGGGCAAGGGTATTCGTGGAGGCAGGCAATGTTATGGAGGTGGAAGTAGGCGGTCTTTGTGATATGGGGTCAGAAGCTCAGCTTGAGATCAAATAGGACAGTGGCCGGGGAGGAGATAAAAGCTGTGGTGGGGGCTGAAGTTGATGGCTTTGGTCTTCCCAATGGAGGAAATTGCAGTTCATCCAAGACTAGATTTCGGACAAGCAGTCTGGCAACACAGAGGCAGTAGAAGGGTCGAGAAAGCTAGCATGGAGGTAGTGCTGTGTGTCTTCAGCCTACATGTGGAAGCTGACCCCAAGTCTGAAGATAATGACGCCAAGGGGCAGCATGTAAATGAAGAAGAAATGGGGCCATGGATAAATCCTTTGGGGGACTCTGGAGGAAACAGTGCGGGAGTGGGAAGAGAAGCCATTGCTGGAGATGCTTTGGCCACAATTGGATAGGTAAGAGTGAAACCAGGTGAGAGCAGTCTCTCCAAGCTGCATAACGGAGGAGAGGCGTTGGAAGAGGATGCTTTGGTTGATCATGTCAAAGGCTGCAGAGAGATCGAAGAACATGAGGAAGAATAATGCACTACGCTCACATTCCTTTCATTTCTTTTGCTCCCATCATTGATGTCCCAATTTATCCCTGGTAAACTGAATTTGACCATAACAATTACATTTTATCCCTCACCCTTATTTCAATATAAAATTCCAAGTCCAATTTTTCTCCTCGACTTGGTGGCCAATAACAGATCACAATAGTTTTTTCCCTTAGTTCCACTTAGCTTGACACACAGGCCTCGATTTTAACCCCCGTAGCCCAGCATGGTGCATGGGAGGGGTTAAGATTAGGCCGAGACTACTTACCGGCCTGAGGTCATTCTGGTCCCGCCCACCACCATTTCATCTCCGTTGACTTTCAAGTGGTCGAATATCCTGCTACATGCAGGCAGAGGCTACTTTAAAAGCAAAAGTCACAGCCCGATGACGGCATCAGCGCGCGGCGTGATCTTAGCGAAAAGTCAGGGCGTGTTCCACACTGTCTGGAGCCCAACAGCAGAACCACTGTGGGAGGCATCGACTGGCCAGAAGAGGCCACGGTAAGTTTTTAAAAATTACATTTGACAGAACTCCTTGTGGGCCAGGAGGAGCAGGATTGATGCCCTGAGGCCCCACAAAGAGGCCCTGGGCATCGCCAGGCCCGGCCTCCCCCCAATCGCGATGAAAGCCCTCCTCACTCTCCCCGACTCCTCCTTCCACTGACTGCCGGGGCCCGTCACATGGCTTCCCACATTCTGGCACCCCCCCACCCCCCGTCTTTTGGATGAGACGTTAAACCGAGGTCCCATCTGCTCTCTCAGGTGGACGTAAAAGATCCCATGGCACTATTTCGAAGAAGAGCAGGGGAGATATCCCCGGAGTCCTGGCCAATATTTATCCCTCAATCAACATGACAAAAACAGATTATCTGGTCATCATCACATTGCTGTTTGTGGGAGTTTGCTGTGCACAAATTGCCTGCCGCGTTTCCTACATTACAACAGTGACTACACTTCAAAAGTACTTCATTGGCTGTAAAGCGCTTTGGGACATCTGGTGGTCATGAAAGGCGCCTTTAAAATTGGGCCCACAAGGTCCGCACCTGATTTGGATTTCTTGTCCTTCTACACATAAAAAGCCACTCCTCAAATTTGGCTTTCCTATCTTCACAGATAAATTTATATCCTGTGATTTTACCTCCCAATCTTAGTTATTTCGTCAAATCTATTACACTATACCTTCCCTTAGTAGCAAGAGCTTATAGATCCCCAATTTTTTCTTAAGATTCCTGACGTTTGTGTACAGAATTTTGAGCCATCAGCCCTATTCTCTAGCCTGTCATTTCTTTTTCATTCTATTATTACTTTTCCATGCGGCCGTAATGTTATACTCCGCCCATGTTCTTGTTGTATCACAGTCTGCACTCAACTTACCATTTAATTGTCTCTACCTCCTTTACATAATGTGACCTCTGTATCTTTTCTAAGTCCTGTTTTAGTTTTCTCTTATTTTCAGTCTCCTCTGTTTGCCTCTTCCCCTCCTCCCCACTCCCCTATGTATACATTCAGCAAGAGCATCTGTTGTAACCTAGAGTCAGGTACATGATTGCAGAAACCTGTTTAAACACACAGCTTTTCCCACCTATGTGCCATTAGCAATGTTCACAGCTGTTTAAACTAGCTAGGACTCTCCCCTCTCCTGTCCGACCCTATTCTGTGTACACTCTCTGACCCTTGCTGCTGATCAAGATTTTAACCCTTTGGAAAAACTCGTGTATGCAGTTTGTTGTATAATTTATATGGTAATGTATATGGTGGTGTGCGTTTCAGCTATTCTGTTCATATTATTTGTTGCTATGTTGAAATCAATCAACTGAGTGGCGAGGAGGGGATTGTTGGACCCAGTGACCTTTTCTTGTTCCTAAAATTCCTTATGTTTCTGCTTTTCTATTTCTGCTTTCTCCTGTACTGCCAAAATCTAATCCCTCTCATAAAGTTAACATTAAATGTAATTCAATTCAATTTGATTTTAGCTTAGTCATCTTATGGGTTGCTGGTGATAAATATTTCTTGCTGATCCTGTTAACATTTGTTTACACCAATGTTGATGGTGATTTTCATTTGTTTTAAGCGCTGACGAATGCAACTTCTGGTATATTGGGGGAGAAATTCATTATCGCCCCATTTGGGGCACTAACTTTTAAAAGTTGAAAAAATTAGCGCCAGGCGCTAATGCTTTTCAACTTTTAAAAAATTCGGTTTTGCGCTCTGGGAAGGAAATGGAGCGCTAAATCAACCATTCCACTTCCATCCTGAAGCGCAACAGGCAGCAGGCGGGGGCGGTGGGTGTGCAGTGCTGCACAATGGGCCGTGCAGCGCTGCCGTGTTGGAAGGCTCCTTCCCCCCCTTAAAGGGAAGGGCCATCGCTGCGGGCTCTGCAAGAAAACGAATCCCTTGATCGCCGACAGCACCTCTGATCGGCGCTGATCAGCCCCAAGCTCTCTAATAGAGTGCAGGGTTGATCAAGCGCGGCATCTGAGAAATAGAAAAAAAAGCACAGAGTCTTGATGAAACATTTTTCGACGACCTCACTAGCAATCCCTTTAACTACCACTCCCCAGGTAGCCATCCGTGGTGACAACGCCACCTGCAGCTGTCGGTGTTGACGCCCGGCGATGCTGCAGGTGGTGGAAGCCAAGTTCGCATTCAGGACAGTACTGGGGCGCTGCGCACCAGATGATGTCACGATCTCCAGGGCACAGTGGATCATGGCGTTAGGGTTTACCGCCACCGCTAACCTACAGGGTAAGTTTGCGGGTGTCGGTACTCTCGCCATGCCCGGCCGCAAAGCCGGTAGTGCCCCATTAACACCCCCGGAGGCGCTAATGGGAGTTGCAAAGCAGGCCAATTTCTCCCCCATTATTTCCCTGATCAAGTCCTCAGAAGTGAGAAGGGCAGTGTTAGTTGTTCCATCTACAATCTTGTTATTTATAATTGCAAATCTTAGGACTTATGTGCTTAACACTATTAATTGCAAATACACCAAAACATTGTTAATACTAGCACCAGATAAATGCTGCATAAAGAAAAAAGGTAAGTTCAATTTACAAGGGTTGCTGATGGGATGGTGTCAAATATCAGACACTACATCCTGTAGGCTGAGGAGAAGGTGTATCATTATTGGATCAAAGTCCACAGGTCAGATGAATAGGAACATCATTTAAGATCTAAATCTAAATTCCCCAGACAGTTAGAGGGTCATGAGAGGGAATGTCCATCAAGATTAATGAGTCTCTTAAGGCCCATCTATTCCTCTATTCAGTAGGTACCTTTGAGGCAGGAAATGTGTAAGAAAACCACAGTAGGAACTCATAAGTGTTTTTGAAGACACAGTAACTGCTTGATACTTTCCATAGAATGGCCTTTTACCATTTCAATATGAGGACCCTCAAGTCTCAGCCAATTTAGTATGGACTGCAGCTTATATTAAATCACCATGGGTCAATCACACTGCTTCCCCACATGTTGTCTAGTGGCCAGTTATAAGCCAGCATAGGGTGATGCCTAAATTAGGTTATTTGGCCACCCTCTTAGGAACATAGGAACAGGAGTAGGCCATTCAGCCCCTCGAACCTGTTCCACCATTCATGGCTGATCTGCGACCCAACTCCATATGCCCGCATTTGGCCCATATCCTTAATACCTTTGGTTAACAAAAAGCTATTAATCTCAGATTTAAAATTAACAATTGATCTCGCTTCAATTGCCATTTGCGGAAGAGAGATCCAAACTTCTACCACCCTTTGCGTGTAGAAGTGTTTCCTAATTTCACTCCAGAAAGGTCTGGCTCTAATTTTTAGACTATACCTCCTCGTCCTAGAATCCCCAACCAGCAGATATAGTTTCTCTCTATCTGCCCTATCTGTTCCTCTTAATATCTTGAAAACTTTGATCAGTTCACCCTTTAACCTTCTAAATTCTGGGGAATACAACCCTAATTTGTGTAATCTCTCCTCATAACTTAACCCTTGGGCCACGATTCTGCTGACCAAGGCGGGTCCAGGGTGGCCAGGGTCGGTGTCATAGAATCATAGAAATTTACAGCATAGAAGGAGGCCATTCGGCCCATCTTGTCTGGTCCCAGCCAGCTGCCTACTGCAGCCCGCACCCTCCAAGTGATTTTATGTTGATTGGGCTTGTTAAGCCCACCCTGCGAGGTTCCCAGGCAAGTAATAGGAAGCGGGTCTGATGACATCATTTTATGACGCGTCATCAGCCGATTTCCTTAAAGGGGCCGTGTCCAAATTGATCTTGACAGTTCTGCTGTCAGTGTTCTACAGCATTGAGGTGCTGCAAGCACTACACAAAGGTCTACGGCTGCACCCAGGCTCTCCCATGATTCCCTCCATATGCTTATGGAGGGAGTCACAGCACGCAGGGAGGTTCTCTTCCCTTCCCATGGGCGGAAGAGACCTCCCCAGGAGACCAATGCAGCCTGGTTGCTCATTGCACAGGAGGGCACAAGCAGGGATGTCATCAGGAGGACCAGGCTGCAGTGGCACAAACCTTTCAATGATCTGAGTAGATCACGAAACATTACTGCCAAGCCACACTCTGAAGGGATATTTACTAGTCCTAGCCATCTTTAGGGCTATCCCAGATCAGGCGTATTTCTCAGATGTTCACTAAAGTTTGAGGTAGCTATTACGTTCGTGAATGATTGAGGCACGGACAGCAGGAGTTGAACAAAACAGGTCTTTACTGATGGAAGTCAATAGTGAAACTGAAAACAACAGAGGCTCACTAGCGCCTTTTATACAGGGGTGGTCACTGCCGGTACTGCAGTCTGAGACCAGTTATTCTCTTAAAGGTACATACACAACAATTCCTCCCCTTTTAGATAAACAGTACATAACATTCATTTAACAACTAAATGATAACTAATTACAATCACAATTACGGTTGCTAGATACATTGGTTAAGTTTAAGCAATTATAAGTTCAGTCTTTGAGGAGGCTTCCTGATTCTGTCTGGATAACGCCTCTTTGGGGTATCAGGTTCTTCTGGCAATGTTGAGTCGGGATCAATGTCGTTGTTTGGTTCATCTGCTTCCAATATTACCGGTTCTGCGGTAGCTGCAATTGGAACGTCGATTTCATTACCAGGTGTATCAGATCGTGGTGTGGAGTTGACGTTTTCCAGTGACTCTAGAATCTGGTCAGCATGGCGTCTTACAATGCTCTCCCCAACATCCACGGTATACATGAGAGGTCCTTGCCGTGTACAAATCGTTCCTGGCTGCCATTTCTCAGTGCGGTAGTCCCGGGCCAAAACTGGTTGACCTATCTTAAAACTCCTGGTCGGCCTTTCATTCATATTCTGAAACTGCCTGTTCTCCACATCTCTTCGGACGTTTGGCTTAACCAAATCCAAGTGGCATCGTAGTCTTCGATTGAGGAACATCATGGCTGGAGTTTGGTTGGTAACTGCATGTGTCGCATTCTGGTAGGCAAACAAGAAGTTGTCCACCTTGTGTTGTAGGGGTATATCTTCATTACGCATTACCTTGAAAGCCTTCTTGAATGTTTGGACAAACCTCTCGGCCAATCCATTAGTGGCTGGATGATATGGGACAGAAGTGTAATGCTTAAAACCATTGTTCTTTAAGAACCTCCGGAACTCTTCAGACACAAACTGTGGTCCATTGTCAGAGCAAATCTGTTCAGGCAGCCCATTCCTGGTGAATATGGTTCTTAAAACTGTGATAGTTTTTCCGTGGTGGTTGAGGACATTTTTATTACCTCTGGCCACTTTGAATGTGCATCCACCGCAATTAAAAACATCGAGTCCATGAAGGGATAAGCAAAATCAATGTGCACCCTTTGCCATGGAGATGAGGGCCACTCCCATTGATGCAGAGGAGCTTGTGGTGGGGCGTTTTGGACCTTCTGGCATCCTGCACAGCTCTTGGTCATCTCTTCGATTTCTCTATCAATTCCCGGCCACCACACAAACGCTCTGGCTAAGTTCTTCATTTTTACCCCACCCAGATGACCCTCATGAAGCTCATTGAGCACTCTATCCGTCAACTTAGGTGTAATTACTACTCTGGATCCACACATCAAGGTTCCCCTGCACACTGACAGCTGTTCTCTTCTTGGCGAGAATGCTGGCAGCAGTGGTTCGCCATGTGCTGGCCATCCCTTCACCGTTAAATCATAGACCCGTGATAGTGTCGGGTCATTCCGTGTTTCCTTTTCTATGTTTGCATTCGTCACAGGGAGACATTCAACTATGGTCGAGTGGAATAACTCCATTGGATCCACTGCAAGGTCTTCTTCCACCGTCGGCAACGGTAGGCGTGACAATCCATTAGCATTTCCATGCTGTTTAGTTCCTTTGTACTCGAGGTCATATTGGTGTGCCCCTAGGAAAAGGGGCCACCTCTGCAGCCGTTGTGCTGTCATTATCGGTACACCCTTCTGAGGGTTGAAAATGGAGACAAGAGGTTGATGATCGGTTAGTAGAGTAAATTTTTGACCGTGCAGGTAGTGATTGAACTTCTTCACCCCCCACACTAGGCTGAGGGCCTCTCTGTCAATCTGGGCGTAGTTACACTCGGCAGAAGTTAACGAGCGTGACGCAAAAGCTATCGGCCTCTCTAAACCATCAAGGAATTTATGTGACAGTACCGCCCCAATGCCGTAGGGAGACGCATCACACGCCAGTCTGATCGGCAGTGCTGGGTTGTAGTGAGCCAATACTTCCTTTGAAGTGATTAAGTCCTTACTCTTCTGAAAGGCCCGCTTACAATCATCGCCCCATTTCCATGCTAACCCCGTTCGTAGCAGGGCGTTCAGTGGGTGCAGAACTGTCGACAAATTCGACAAAAACTTATGGTAGTAATTCACCAATCCGAGGAATGACCTCAGTTGCGACACATTTTCAGGCGCTGGGGCCTTAACAACCGCTTCAATTTTGTCAGGGGACTTATGTAACCCCTCTTCATCAATCACGTGGCCACAATACGATATCTGTTTCTTAAAAAATTCGCACTTGGGGCGGTTGGCTCGCAGCCCATGTTCCCGTAGTCTAGTGAGCATCTGTTCTAGGTTGTTAAGGTGTTCACTGTCATCTTCACCTGTCACAAGGATGTCGTCCAAGTAACACTGAGTCCCCGGAATCCCTTGCAGGACTTGTTCCATCGCTCTTTGCCATATCGCCGGAGCCGATGCTACTCCGAATACCAATCGATGATACTGGTAAAGACCTTTGTGAGTGTTTATCGTGAGATACTTCCTAGAGGACTCTTCAACCTCCATCTGCAAATATGCTTGTGCTAGGTCAATTTTTGTAAAAGGCTTCCCTCCAGACAGTGAGGCGAAGATGTCTTCTATCCTTGGAAGAGGATATTGTACTGTGTGAAGGACTGGGTTCACCGTCACCTTGAAATCCCCACAGATGCGAATCTTCCTTGGCTCCCCGGACTTATTGCTTAACGTTTTCTTCATGACAGGAACGATGGGTGTCGCCCACTCGCTCCAGTCGACCTTAGACAACACGCCTGCCTTCTCCAGATTCTCCAGCTCTGCCTCGACGGTTGGGCAAATTGCATATGGTACTGGTCTTGCTTTGAAAAACTTGGGAACTGCATTCTCTTCTATTTTTATTGAGGCGGTTACGCCTTTAAGAGTTCCCAGTTCTTGTTGAAATACCTCTTTGGCGTTAGCAAAGATTGTTGACAATCGTCCAGGAGTGACGTCTTCATCTTTTTTACCGTCCACCGTCATTGCATGAATGGAGTGCCAATCTAAGCTTATCTTCCTGATCCATTCCCGTCCCAATAACGGTGGTCCACCATTTGGCAGTATGTAGAGATACAATTTCCGTATTTTCTTGCCGTTGTATTCAACAGGCACCCTTATTTTTCCTCTGGGGTATACTGTTTGCAAGGGTATGTGTGAAAATAGCCGCTCGTAGTCTCGTCGATTCATGACGGTTAGCGCTGATCCTGTATCCAATTCCATTTTAACTTGGGACCCTGCTATCGTGAGGGTGACCCAAATGGTTTGGTGATCCTCTTTTGCGATTACATTGTGAAGTTTGAGACAGCTTAGTCTCCTGTTCCCGGATTCACTATCGCTCATCTGGTCTTCGGAACTACTGTCCGTCATCTTTTGTACTTTCTTGTACGGTTCCTTAGTAGCCTTTTTGTTGTCGCTGGTCTTCTTCCCAGACCTGCAAACTCGTGCAATGTGTCCCATCTTCCCACATTGCCTGCATATTTTGTCTTTGGACCAGCAGTTCTTCTGGTCATGGTTAGTTCTGCCGCAGCGATAACATTTTGCAAATCCCCGTGTCATTTCGTGGGTGCCGTATTCCTGTGGTTTTTGTTGAATTTCTGCAGCTCCCCTGGCTGCTGCTTCATACGATACTGCCACGCTGAAAGCCTTATCTAGCGTCAGCTCTTTCTCTGAGAGTAACTTCTTCTGTGTTCCTTCACTCAGGAGTCCACAGACAAATTTGTCCCGTAGGGTATCTGCCAGTCCTGCTCCGAACTGGCAGTGCTTTGATAGCTTGCGTAGTTCCGTAAGGTACTCAGCATTGCTCTCATCTTTATGCTGAGTTCTCCTGTGGAATTTAAATCTTTCTGCTATCAACAGCGGTGCAGGGTTTAGGTGTTCCTGTAGGACAGCAACAATTTCATTAAAACTCTTCGCCTTCGGTTTGGCTGGAGCAATCAGGTCCCGCAATAGGCCGTACATTCTAGCGCCCATTAAATTTAGCAATATCGATGCCTTTTTCTCCTCCGCTATTTCATTTGCCTCGAAATATACCTCGACTCTTTCCACATACGTGGTCCAGTCCTCTATTGTATTATCAAAAGCAGTGATACAGCCAGTCTTCGGCATCTTGCAAATCTAAATTGGCGCCTCCCGCACTTTGCCTTCTTCCCCGATTTAACAAAATGGCGCCTCCCGCGCTTTGCCTTCTTCCCCGCTGATTAAGATGGCGCCTCCCACGCTTTGCCTTCTTCCCCGCTGTTGTTAGCACTGCTTTCCGCGGTTCCCGTTGCAACCTGCAGCTCCTCGCGGTTTCTTGCGCGTTTAATATTTCTTTTTTTATTATTTTCCCGTCGTGGAACAACCCTGTGGGACTCTTGCCTCCCTCTTCGCGGGTCTATATGCAGCCCGGCTTCGTAGCACCGGCCGCGCCCTGTGTGCTCCACCCTCTCTCTCTCTTCTTCCCGACAACGCTGCTCGGCCCTGTTGCAAACCACCCGCTCGAGTTCGCGACCGCCGCAGCCCAGGAAGGATCAGTGCACTACCTGCCACCAGCCCGATTAACTGAAGCACCGTCGACAGGAACCAGGCCCCGCTTCCGACAGCTTCTCCAGCAATCTTCAACTCCACAAACACAGGGGCGGATGCCCACAGTCGACGCCCGTTTCTACTGCCTCTTACTTTCTTTTCTTTCTGGCCTCGACCTCTGCTCACTTCGCTGTAGGAATGGATCCCAGGAGGTGGTGCAGACTGTAGGTAGGTTCGTATCTGCTCGTCGCCAGTATTACGTCCGTGAATGATTGAGGCACGGACAGCAGGAGTTGAACAAAACAGGTCTTTACTGATGGAAGTCAATAGTGAAACTGAAAACAACAGAGGCTCACTAGCGCCTTTTGTACAGGGGTGGTCACTGCCGGTACTGCAGTCTGAGACCAGTTATTCTCTTAAAGGTACATACACAACAGTAGCCGAATCCTAAAGACACTTAATTGGGTCGAAAGGTCTGGGCTATCTCTCCCTAAAGGAACGGAACAACCCAGATAGCGCTTTTAGCTAGACTGTAATGGCCTGGATATTATGAGGGTCCGGAAAACTCCCTCAGAATTCTGTAACTCTCCACCAAAGAGTTTACAGAGATTGAGTTCGCGAGTTTTTGATACAGAAGTCTTATGTGAGGCAATTCTAAAAATATATAGAGATTTATTAAAAGAACTGGCATGCAATTTACAGTTGGTGAATCAATCAATCGCAACATTAACAGTTCCAGAAAGAGAAAACATACTGGGCAGGATTTTTATTGAGCCATGGAGGCGGGATTGGAGGCGTGTGGGTGGTTAAAATCACGAAAACTGGCGGGCGGGACCATCCCCGCCTCCATCCCGCCTCCAAGCAATTTTAATTCATTCGTGTCTAACTGTCCCGTCTCCGTCCCGCCTCCAAGAGGCGGGATAGGCCGTTAAGGCCCTTAACAACCACTAAATTGCCTCTATAATGCCATTTTGAAAGGTCTTTGCGATTTTAACCCTTTTCCCACGTGAAACACGCCTGGTGTGAAACACGCCGGTGAAACCTGGCGGGAGCACATTTGGATTGCTGACTATCAGCTGCAAGTCAACCATTAAAGAGGAGATTTGATCAGCCATCATTTGCAGGTGGCAGGACTTTGTTGTCTCAGGTCTGGGGGAACTTTTAGAAGGCTTAACCACAGCTGTGGAAGTTTGGAGCCTGACATGCATCTCCAGTGTGACCTCCTGGGAAAGCCCTCTCGCCACCTTCACTGAGCGCTTCCTCAACTGAGGCATATACCAGAAGCATGGGAGCCATTTATTTCCTTCCGTTCTGGGCATTAGATGAGCTCGAGCACCAGCCGCAGCACCAGCAGAACCAGGAACAACAGCAGCACCAACAGCAGCAGCAGCAACAGGAGCACCAGGCTGCTGCTCATCCACCTGAAGCTGCACAGGCCAGAAGGAGCCAGCACATGGAAGCCCGTCGGCGCAGGAGATACCCCCCAAACAGGGTCTACAGACACAGGGTCAGCTACCTCAACATGTCTGAGCAGCAGTGCCAAAGACGGCTCCGACTTTCGCGAGAGGTAGTGAGTGACATCTGCGCAATGCTGCAACAATACCTGCAGCCCAGAGGACCAGGTGGACAAGCCTTACCAATGGCCGTCAAAGTCACCACCACACTCAACTTTTTTGCCTCAGGCTCATTCCAGCGATCAGCAACAGACATCAGCGGCATCACCCAGGCAGCTGCACACACTTGCATCACGCAGGTAACCGATGCCCTCTTTGCCATCGCGCACAATCATATCCATTTCACCAAGGATCAAGCTAGCGTCACGGCGCGAGCGGTTGGATTAGCTAATCTGGCAGGCTGTCCAAAGGTGCAGGGCGTCATTGACTGCACACATCTGGCCCTTAAGGCACCCCATCGCAATCCAGTTATTTTTGTCAACCGTAAGGGCTTCCACTCCCTTAACGTTCAGCTGGTGTGTGACCACAAGAAAGAAATTTTGCATGTTTGTGCCAAGTACCCTGGCACTCCTTCATACTGCGTCAGTCTAGTGTGCCTCCGCTATTCAGTCCGCCAGACCAACTTAACGGATGGCTACTTGGAGACAAGGGCTATCCCCTGAGGACGTGGCTAATGATGCCATTGTGGAGCCCATCCAATGAAGCAGAGGAGCGCTACAACTCCAGCCACATGTCCACCAGAGCCATAATCGAGCAAACCATCGGTTTGCTGAAGATGCGCTTCAGATACCTGGATAGATCCGGTGGAGCCCTGAAGTACTCAGCAGCCAGGGTCTCCAGAATCGTCGTGGTTTGCTGTGCACTTCACAACATTGCACAACGTCGTGGCTTGCAGATTCCTGAGGACCAAGTGGCTCCTCACATATCCTCCTCACATATCCTCCTCAGATGATGATGAGGAGGAGGAGGAGGTGGAGGAGGAGGAGGAGGAGAAGGAGGAGGAGGAAAGCGAAAACAAACATCCTGCAGAGGCCCATCAAGCAGCGGCAGCATTACGCGAGAACATTGTTGCCCAGGATGCAAGGAAGGCACACATCTTGGCCAGATTTGCTTAGCCTAGCTGATCAAGCACTTTTGCCTTGCAGCTTCTTACCTGAGCATCGACAATGGCCAAGACCCTACGGATTCCTAGCTATTTGACCAGTATACTGACAATTGCAAGTAATCCTAAGCCCTCAATGTGAAAGTCCCATTCGCGAAATGACACATGCCACAACTACAGCAGTAGCCATCAGAATTTTTATTAACATTATTAATCTGATGGCTTTTTATAAAAATACATCAAATTTCACCCAAGTGACTACCCTTGTGACTATTTGTGCAGTATCTTTCTCTTACGCATGCTCCTATGTGGTGCTTCCCCTGTGGCTTCAGCAGGTGTGGAGGCCCCTTGCTCACTTTCCTGCTGCTCCTGTCTCAACACCTTTGGCGGGCGTCCTCTGGGGTTGTGAGCCTGTGAGGGCTCGTCAAAAGTCTGCTGCTCCTGCGGCTGTCCAGGGGTTGAGACGCCGATCTCAGTTGGGTGTGGACTCTGGTGGGGCTCTGACCGAGAGCTCTGCAGTGGCATGGAAGTGTGAGTGCTTGGAGAGGAGCCCCCACTTCCTTGATGTCTGCCACCAACTTCCCTCTCATGGGTCAGGTCCCCCTCAGCGCCTGCAAGTGGCTTGAGAGCACCTTGCTGCACATCAGGGGAGCCATGGGGACCCGTATCTGCACTGGCAGTCCTACTCAGAAGGGCTTCCATGAAGGTCTGGTTTCTCTGTTCAATAGATGACTATCGCTCCTCCAGAGATGTCATTCTATTCTGAACACTCACCATGTTTTCTGCACTCTGGCGACTTATCTCCTCCATGGCCACAGCCATCCTCTCGTCTACTGTAGCCATCCTTTCGACGGAGGTTGCCATCATTTGCACGGAGGGTGCCATCATTTCCGTGGTGTGCCAATGGCTCCACAAAGGCTCTGCTCATGTTCGCTATGGACTCCTTCATTCGCTCCACACTCGCAGCGACCCTAGAGACAAAATCTGCCAGAGACTCCTGCATCTGTTCCTGGAGTTCCAGCACCACTGATCTTATGGATGGACCCAGATGCAGAGGGTCGACATGCAGCTGAGCCGAGCTGGCAGAGTCCTGCGCCCTCTGACTGGGACTCTCCACTGCTGTCCCTGTCTCCACAATCTGCTGATGCTCACTTGTGAGCTGTGATACACCAGGTGACAACACTACTCTATGTCCTGAAGGTCCCACCGAGGCGTGAGTGTCTGCGCTGGTGCTGGGTGCGCTGAATTCTGCTGACAAAGTGGATGACCTCACATTTGCTTACATTGAAATCCTTTTGCCACAGTTTTGCCCATTCACTTAGTCTATCAATATCCCTTTGTAATGTTATGCTTTCATCTACACTGCCTACAATGCCGCCTATCTTTGTGTCATCGACAAATTTGGATATATGACTTTCTATGCCATCATCTAAGTCGTTAATAAGTATTGTAAATATTTGAGACCCCAAAACAGATCCCTGCGGGACACCACTAGTCACATCCTGCCAATAATTTGCCTTGAATTCCGGGGACTTCTACCTTAGAGAACAATCTCTTACGTGGGACCTTATCAAATGCCTTCTGGACGTCCATATAAATAACATCCATAGACATTCCCCTGTCCACTACTTTAGTCACTCTTCAAAAAATTCAATCAGGTTTGTCAGGTACGAACTACCTTTCACAAATCCCTGCTGGCTCTTTCTGATCAACTGAAAATTTTCGAGGTGTTCAGTCACCCTATCCTTAATTATAGACCTAGCAATTTCCAGACAACAGATGTTAGGCTAACTGGTCTATAATTCCCTGGTTATCCTCTCTCGCTATTCTTAAATGGTAACATGCGCAATTTTCCAATCTAAACGAACAGTTTCTGAATCTAGAAAACTTTGGAAGATTATAGTTAGGGCATCTGCAATGTGCTCACCTACTTCCTTTAAAACTCTGGGATGGAAACCATCTGGTCCTGGGGATTTGTCACTCTTTATTTCCATTATTTTCTTCATTGCTGTTATTTTACTTACGTTAATTTTATTGAGTCCCTGTCCTTGATTCAATATTAGTTTCTTTGGGATTTCCGGCAAGCTATCCTCTTCTCCTACTGTAAGTACTGACGCAAAGTAATTATTCAACATGTCCGCCATTTCCCCATTGTCATTGACAATATCACCACTTTCAGTTTTTAAGGGGCCAACCTTGCTCCTGACTACCCTCTTTTACCTAATGTAAATGTAAAAATTCTTTGTATTGATTTTGATATCCCTTGCAAGTTTCTTTTCATACTCCCTTTTTGTAACTCTTACTGTCTGTTTTGTGACCCTTTGCTGTTCTCTGTATCTTTCCCATTCGCCAGGATCTGTGCTATTTTTTGCATTTTTATATGCTTTTTCTTTTAGTTTCCTGCTGCCCCTCACCTCTAGTCATCCATGGCTGTTGTTTTTGGTAAGTAGAACTCTTGCCCCTCAGGGGTATAAACTGGTTCTGTATCACCTTGAATTATTTTTTAAACATCTGTCGTTTTACCCATTAACAGATTTGACCAGTTTACTGTGGACAGTCTCTGCTTCATCCCTCTGAAGGCGGTCTTGCCTAAATCTGGAATCTTAGTAGCTGTTTTGCATTTCTCTTGGTTAATGAATGGTTAATAACATGGGAATAAAAAGAGTGGGGACAAAACTAAAAGGTTAAAATGGGGGCAGGTCTACAAAGAAAAACATTAGCCGAGATTTTCCGGGGTGTCAGCGGACGGGATCGGTGGCGGTTCGGGTGGGAAAAATGTTTTTTTGACTGCGGGCCAGGAACCTGCTGTCAACTCAATGCCTTTCCCAATGTTGGGTCTGTCAGCGCTGAGGAGACCCGACAGGCAGCGGCGGGCGACCCAATTAAACTCATTAGCATTTAGTTGACAGATGATTAACAGGCTTTTTAAACTTACCTTTTGACTTTAACTGCATGACCACGGGAACCACACAGTTCGGGGCCACGACTGTCAACCTGAGGTGGGAGTTCAGTGGCCATTGCTCCAGCTGATTACTTGACAGCTTCAAATGTACAGTAAAAGCTCCCACCTGACAGATCATCACTTTCCTCAGCCACAAGCTGTTTCTCAGTCCTATTCCAGCACAGATTCTGCAGGCTTTCCACTTTCCACTCTCCATCCACTCTCACCTCATTGGAAGAACTCTCTCACCATTGATAGAATGCTTCTGTCATCTCTACTTCACCTGCCATCTATTCCACCAACATGGGTGCCCTTTATACTGTCTCACCTTGGTCCTCAGAATCCGACCACAATCGGCCCCAACACCAGCAGCATCAGGCACACCAGCAGCACCAACAACGACACCAATGTTCTATGCAATCACCTGATGCTGCACAGGACAGAGATCATCAGCACCCAAGCACATTGCTGCCCAGGAGGCCAGAGATGGCCTCACCATGACCAGATTTACTTCACTTGACGCTATACACCCTGGCTGCCACAAGATGCACCAGGTTGGCACCAGCACCACAAAGCATCCCTACAATGTCCAAGTCATTCCTGTCACACTCACCACCATTGCGGGGGGTACCGTTATGTCTCACCATTCACTGCAACTCACTAAGCCACTTCCAATGGTACACACAAATCTTTCCAAGAACGGAAATTGTTAAAAATAAAGGTTTCAATGTTTGACAGCACATCAACAGAAACTTTACATGAACATTGGATAAAACACCCAAGTGGCTACCATTGTGTGTTGTTAGTTGATATGATTGCAGTAGGATGAGGGTGAGTGTGAGGGGTGGCTAGTGAGATGGGGAAGTGATAATGTAGATAGAGAGGGATGGTTGGAGGTGCAAGGTAATTTGGTGTGAGTAAGGATGTTAAGGAGTAGGGTAGGGAAGGATCAGTGATGGGGATGTGATGAGAGGCACAGCAGGATGAAGGTCAGTGTGGCTTTGTACTTACATTTTGTGATCTAATGTGATCATTGAAAGGTTTGTGCCACTGCACCCAGGTCCTCCTGACCACATCCCTGCTTGTGACCTTCCCTGCAATGTGCAACCAGGCTGTGTTGGTCTCCTGGGGAGGTCTCTTCCGCCCATCGGAAGGGTTGAGGACCTCCCTGTGTGCTCTGACTCCTTCCATAAGCATATGGAGGGAGTCATGGGGGAACCTGGGTGCAGCTGTGCACCTCTGTGTAGTGATTGTCAGTGTTTGCAGCACTTCAATGCTGTAGAACACTGACAGCACAAATGTCAAAAGTAAGGTGGCCATGGTCCATTTAAGGAAACCGGTTGATGACGTATCATGAATGACATCACCAGAACCGCTTCCTCTAATTGGGCCAGGAAATGCGCTGGGCGTGCTTAGCAAGCCCTATCAATGTAAATTCATTTTCCAGAGTGGGATGGAGCTAGCAGCAGGGCCACGACCTGCCCCGACATCGCCCCGGACCCGCCAAGGTAAGGAAAATCTCAGCCATTGTCTTTCAAAGAAATCTCTTATTTGAAATTGAATTAATTTTCTCACATGATATTGCCTATATATGGCAGCCATTAAAATGATGTTAAAGTTCTATTTGTTAAATTAAATAATTCATGAATGCTTATTGCACCAGAATGGCCTTTTTATTTGCCCCATTTCCAGTGCTAGATTCCAGATGAAACACAGCCCTTTCACAGATGATAGTTTAAAAATAAAGTACAAGTCCTAAATCAGTGTCAATGTTTTGCAATTAAACAGATCACACTAAAACACAAATGTTTCGAAAAATGAACCCAATATGTAAGGGATGTAAAAGATTTGTGATGGAGAAGCCCTTGTTAATGCATTCTTGAAGAATAATGGCCAATAGCTCCAAAGTAGTTTTGCCAAAGTATTTAGACTCCCAAATTAGTTGTGGCTTGCCTTAGGTGCAGAGTAAATCTTTTTCTACTCTGCCCCAATAATATGTCTCAATCTCTAACGTTCTCCACTACAACAGTGTGACATTTCCATTTTTTTCGTAACATCCATTTGCAGGGCCTTTCTCAGCACAATGGCCAATTTAGTGCTAATTAGAAATAACAACAGAAAATGCTGGAAAAACTCAGCAGGCCAGGCAACATCCGTGGAGAGAAATTAAAAGTCAACGTGTCGGGTTGAAACCCTTTTTCAAAACTGGAAAGGAAATAAAATAGAAAATAAAAGCTGAATAATGGGTGGTTTTGTGCTGTTGACTAATGCATATTAAAATCTAGGCTAAAACAGCCCAAACATTTCACATAGAATGCTTATAGCCAACAGAGATTTTTCCCATCCACCAGTATTGAATCCCAGGCCCCAGAAATGAAAGAACATTGTGCAAACATATTACACCACCCAGGCCCTGACTTGTTGTTTTAATCATTTTAAATAGATTTTGATAAACTAGATGCAATTTCAAGAGTACGAGATGGATCTAACCAACTTTAATTTGAGTATTTCCCCATAATTGTTGAGGGACCTCTCCTGGTCCCTCAACACCTCCTCTCTGGTGAAGAAGGCCCAGCAGCGCCTATATTTCTTGAGGAGGCTGAAGGGATGTAATCTGTCACCCCTGATCCTCTCTAACTTCTACCGCTGCACTATAGAGAGCATCCTGACAAACTGTATCACGGTATGGTATGGCAGCTGTAGCTCCCATGACCGGAAAGCCCTGCAGCGGGTAGTCAAAACTGCCCAACGCATTACCGGCACCCGGCTACCGACCATAGAGCATATATATCAGAAACGCTGCCTACGGAGGGCACGGTCCATCATCAAAGACCCTACCCACCCCAGCCACAGTCTGTTCGCCCTCCTACCATCTGGAAGACGCTACAGATGCATTCGCACCCGTACGACCAGATTTAGGAACAGCTTCTTTCCCAGGGCTGTCATCCTACTGAACTCCACAAATAAACACTAAAGCCTGCACATCTGCCAATGCACTTTATTATGGTCATATTTATGCTAATATACTGCAAGCCAAATGTATAAATGTATGTTGAATGTTTAAGTGTCCTAATCCAAATTGTACACTCTCGGGAGCCGCAAGCCTACATTTCGTTGTACTGCACTTGTGCACTAACAATGACAATAAAAGTTGATTTGATTTGATTTGATAACCTTTCGAGCTGTTGTTCTCCTCCGGTCACCCTCTATATTACCAAGTAGGCAAGTGGGTCAGGGAACCTTTGCTGCAAAGTAAAAGAAAGAAAGACTTACATTTATATAGCTCCTTTCATGACCACCAGACCTCTCAAAGCGCATTACAGCCAATGAAGTACTTTTTGAAGTGTAGTCACTGTTGTAATGTGGGAAACGCAGCAGACAATTTGCACACAAACAGCAATGTGATAATGACCAGATAATCTGTTTTAGTGATGTTGGTTGAGGGATAAATATTGGCCAGGACACCAGGGATAACTCCCCTGCTCTGGTCAAAGTACAGTAGTTAGGTTTTCTGTGATGGTAAAAACACTGCTTTTCGTTTGTGGCTGACTGATCCGGGAGATTTATCTTTTGAAAATAAGGAATTGATTTTGAAGTGTATCTGTCCCATATCTAAAGCACCGTTTTTTTAAATCATTACTTTGGAGAATTTGCAAGGGATGCTGGCATATTTGAGAAATAAGAACTATTTATGTAAAACTTTCCCTCATGAGATTAAATACATGCAATAAAACTCTCAGGTTTGATTCCTGGTAGTGGTAGCACACCTAACTTTGTCGGAATAAAATTCTGAAGCTCAGCATCAAAATGATACTTTATTTTTTTTAAGTCAACCTTCACTTACAACTTGCTCATGCAATATGTTCATTCTTGGCAATAAATATTACCAAAAAATATCTTGATTCTAATTGCACATCAGACACAAGTTATAAAGAAAGATTTAAAAAACTTGGATGTTTCAGGCTTGAATGAAACCGACTGGGAGATTACATTGTAGAAGTGTACGTGGCACAGAAGAAAAGTAGATTCAGAATGCTTTTCAAACTAAACGGTGAGAATACTAATATGGGTGTGAGCAGGAGAGTGGGATTAAACTAGGTTGCACAAACCAGATTGGTCAAATGGTCTGCATCTGTATGGTAACAGTCTATTATACTGATAGGACAAGGGGACACAGGTTCAAACTATAAAAGGCACATTTAGGATTGATATCAGAAAGCTCTTCATACAATGAGTGATCAACACATGCAATGAACATCTGGGTAATGTAGTGGAAGCAAAAATCCAGGAGTCATTTAAACAACAGTTGGATGGTATAAAGGGGCAATTGTGGGCTATTTCTGGATGGTTGAGCTGAGATGGGCCGAATGGCCTTACTCATCTGTATCTCTATCTTGTGACAGTCATATTTCAAACTCCCACCCCCCCCCGCCTCAAAAAAAAATTACATGCACAAGGGGTTCAGGGAGAAGACGAACAAATGAATGTTTCTTACTTTACTGTGGGTTACATTATATTTACTCAATCTCAAAACACCGAATATATCCTATTCCATGGTGAACAACTTGAACTTAGTTTAATTTTAAGCTAAAGCTGATTTGGCAACAATTCCTTAGATGTGGATTCACTTTCAACAACATTGAGCAAAAAAACCAATAATAATAATAATAGCCTGGGCCTGGCCTGACATGTCAACACTAACCAAGAACTATGATAAGGAACTTTAATATCTTCAGGTAACTTTCATTCATCCTCTGTAATTTATTCACTTCACTTTCAAACTTCCATCTGTTCAGTTGCTCTTTGTAAAATAGGGGTAAAATAATCCTCTCACTTTAAGTAGTTAGACTCCTGTGACAGCGCCAACTTGTGGCAGTGGAAGAGGCATCACAAATAGAGAGGGTGTCGAGCAGGAAGCTGAATCGGATGTTTTCTCTTGGGAAGGAGACCTCTTACAGACAAATGCAGGCGGAATTTTATCAGCAAAGGGTGAGTGGGTTTGGGAGCGGGTGGGTGATTAAACTTGCTGAAATAGACAGCGCATCGGGAAGCCGGCTCCAACCCGCCGACTTCCGCATTTAACTTCCGCACGTTCGGCTGTGTGCAAGAAACCCCTGCAGGAGAGGCGGATTGCTAAGTTAAAGATGTTAAGAGGTAGTTAAGAGGTAATAAACAGCTTTTTTAACAGTGGTATTCAAGTTTAACTGTGGGTGCACGGGTTTTCCGGGCTTCCTGCACCTCGCCAATGAAAGCAAGGCGAGAGCACAGCGGCTATTGAGGGGGGCTGAACTATTGACAGGCAAAAAATCGCATAAATACTGAGACCTCACACCTACTTCCTTGCCTAAATGAAAGGTTTTTGCTCACAGCACTTGCTCTGAGAGTCTGCTTTCAGTACTTTGCAGGTGATTTCTACAACTTTGCAGGTGATTTCTACTACTATGGAGGTGACTTTCACTACATTAGAGGTCACTCACACTGCTTTGGAGGATTGTGCGTCTGATCTCCACTTTCCATCTGTCATATATCAGTTCAGCACGGGTGCCGCTTTTGTTTCACCTTGGACCTCAGCTGAGGACTAAGATGAGCAGCAGCAGCAACAGCACCAGCAGGAGCAGCAGTAGCCTTCTCCTCACCGACCTGCTGCCCCACAGGAGACAGGAGATGAGCACACAGGTGCAACTCACAGGAGGCGATACCCGCAATACAGGGTACATAGGCAGAGGATCAACTTCCTGGACATGTCCGAACAGCAGTGCCTCAGGAGGCTCAGGGTATCGCGTCAGGTTGTGGCAGACATTTACAGCCTGCTGGAACAAAACCTGCTGCCAAGTGGACCTGGTGGCTGTAGTGTATGTGCCTTTAAGTCAGAACTACTTTTTACAGCTCCTGTATACTGTAGTACCGGCAGTGACCACACCGGTATATAAGCTGTGCGCATGCCTCTGTACCCCAGTCTAGAGATTACCCTCCTCCAGTAAAGACCTGTTATTTGTTAATGTACAGCATCCGTGTGATTATTTATCCACTGAACCACGGATCTAACAGTGGCCATGCTTTACCATTGGCTGTCAAAGTGACCACTGCCCTCAACTTCTTCGCCTCAGGCTTCTTCCAGGGATATGCAGGAGACATTTGGAGGATTTTGCAGTTGGCCACCTAAAAAATGCATCACCCAGGTGACCAATGCCATGTTTGCCAGGGCAGACAATTATATACACTTTGCCACTGATGAAGCCAATCACAATGAGTTGGTGCTTTGGTTTTTGGCTCTGGCTGGCTTCCCACAGGTGAAGGGCAACATCAACAGCACAAATGTGACAACCTAGGCACCCCCAGATCACCCAGGCATGTTCATGAACCATAAGGGCTTCCACTCCATCAATCTGCAGCTTGTCTGCAACCACAAAAAGATAATTATGCGATTCCCAGGGAGCTGCCATGATGCATTCGTCCTGCGCCAGTCCACCCTCCCTTAGCTCTTCACACCTCCAACCAGACTTACCAGCTGGCTACTTGGAGACAAGGGCTATCCACTGAAGACGTGGCTGATGATACCCATGAGGAGCCTAAGCAAGGAGGCCCAAGAGCACTACAATCAAAGCCAGATGTCGACGAGATGTGTTATTGAGCAAGCAATCGGGATGCTGAAGATGCGCTTCAGGTGCCTTGACAGATCTGGAGGAGCCCTTCAGTACTCACCAGCCAGGGTCTCCAGAATGATTGTGGTGTGCTGCACTCTGCACAACATAGTGTAGCAGCGAGGATTGGAGCTGCAGGAGGAGCAAGGTGCAGAGATCAGTGTCTCTTCAGAGGAGGAGGAGGAGGAATACTATGTGGCCATGGCACCAGCAGCGGCGCACATTGCTGCCGGGGATGAACTCATCATGGCAAGATTTAGTTAGGTTGCACCACTGCACCCATCTGGCAGCCACATGCTGATCCCGCTCCCCCCACCCCCACCACCTCCCCAACCACAAAGCGGTCCTGCAAACAACAAAGCATTCCTTTCACAGACAACCAATGCTCAGCTTTAAGTCTGAGAAGGCCACTTGCGAGACTGCAGGCAAAAATGGGCAAGACGGGAAAGTGGTGCAAAGAAATAATTTTTACATGACTGCAAATTTAAACATAAACTTAACGGTGCAACATTGTGTAACACACTCATGTACATACCCTTGTGCAACTACTAATCTTTCATCTTCCTTTTTCTACTATTCCTACGTTGTTCAATCCCTGTGGCTTCAGCAGAGGTAGAGGCACGCTGCTCAGATCCCTGCTCGGACTGCTGAGATGCTCTTGGCCAACGTTCTCTGGGATTTGGAGCCCATGAAGGCCCTGTACCTGTGCAGGGGCAGACTCAGCCATGAGGACATGAGGCAGCATCTGGGGCTCTGACTGAGGTTTGGGGGACGGGGGCCGGTGTGGGCAATGGATGAGACGTGGAACTGCTTTGAGCAGAGTCCCCACTTCTCTGTCGCTTTTCTCCATCTTCCCTCTCATGGCTCACCCGCACTTCCCTGCTAGCAATGAGCTGGAGAGCACTTTGCTGCACATCAGTGGGGCGATGAACGGCCAAGGCTAGGTTTTGATCAATCCTAGTTAAGGTGGCATTCAGAGTGTGCAAACTACTGGTGAGGGGCAGCATGCACTCATTTGACTGCCGCGTTTAATGCTCCGTGCAGGTGGCCACTCTTTCCATGGACGAACACATCATAGCAAAGGCCTGCAACATCATGCCACTCATGCTTGAGATGGACTTCTCCATTTTCTCTGCAAGCGTGCACAGGGCGGCTGGAACTCCTGCCAGAACCTCACACATTTTTTGCTGATGCTCCTGAATTATCTTTTTCGTCAACAGCCCTCGAGGCTCAGCAGCTGCGTCCAGCTGAGCTGAGCCTAGAATGTCCTGTGCCCTCCGATGTTGACTCTCCACTGCTGTCCCTGTCTCCACCATCTGCTCTTGCTCACATGTGATATGTGAGACACCAGGTGACAACACTACTATTTGTCTTACTGGCCCCGCTGACGTGTGTGTATCTGTACGGGTGCATGGTCTGCATGAGTCCTGTGACGGTGCATCCTCAGAATGAGTGATCCCTGAGGAGTCATCCTCCTCCTCCGGCACCACCTCCTGCAGGACACTTGATGGGCCTGTGAGAGATTAATGACATGAATTATAACTGTCACAGTAAGAATGTGCGTCGGCGGGTAAATATTCCAGCCATGATTATTTTGTTAGCATTCACACCTTTTTATCTTCATAAATTCTCACATTTGCAAAAACAAAAGCCGGAATTTTCCTTCCCTAGGCGGGTTGGGTGTGTGCGGGCCACGTAGTGGGTCGGAACCACGTTGTCCTTATCATCCCGCTCCTTTCGGTTAATGGCACCTATTAAGGCAGGTCTGCATGTTTCCCGGCGCTATTAAATGGTGCGGGTCTGACGACGTCATCGATGGCTCATTTCCAGCGGGGATATTTAAAGCAGCCTTGGCCACATTGCATTTGAAGTTTCATCTGGGAGTGTACAGGCAGTACATATCACCATTTGGTTATTGCTGAGATTTGCAAAGATGGCTTCACAAAGACAGAGGGCTGCACCCAGGTTTTCAGATGAATCCCTACATATTCTTCTGGAGGGAGTCAGAGCATGCAGGGAGGTTCTCTTCCCTGCTGATGGGTGGAAGAGACCTCCTCAGGAGACTAAAAGAACCTGGTTCCAAATTGCAGAGGAGGTGTACAGTAGGGATGTGGTGAGGTGGACCTGGGTGCAGTGCCGGAAGCGCTTCAGTGATCTCATGAGATCAGGAATGATGAGCGAAAAGCCAGCTCAACATCATCCTGCTATGCCTCTCATCACATCCCTATCACTCTGCCTTCTCAAGCCTGCTCCTGCACATCATTACTCACACCAACATACCTTGCACATCCACCCATCCCTCTCTCTCTATCTACATATTCATATCCCCATCTGACACCACCCCTCACACTCACCCTCATCCTAATGCAATCATACCAACTAACAACACACAAGGAGGCCAGTTGGCATTGGCACTTTGGCATTGGCACCACACTCCCTTAGTCACCCTCTAAAGATGTTACCCACACCTTCTTTACACTCATGCCATCACTCTCACTCAAACTTCCCTTCTTTCCCTCCTTGCAGGAGAAATGAACGCACAATAACAGGGCGAGGGAGAGAATCGGAGGTGGCCCTCCATCCTTCGCCACTTTGACAGCAGCAGAGGAGGTGGCCCTGGAGGTGCGGAGCAGCTGGCGGTGGGAGACGGAGAGAGGGGAACCTCTCAGCAACCTGGTGACAGAGTTACATCTCATCCAGCCACATGGAAACAGCAGTCACTCGTCTGGGAACTGATGTCAGCAGCTAGTGAATGTTCATCATGTGCATAATGGTATCGTTACCCATTCTTAATATAACATTTTCAAATCATCTCTTTACTCTCTCACAGGTCCATCATAGAATCATAGAATCAGAGAATGGTTACAGCACAGAAGGAGGCCATTCGGCCTGTCGAGCACGTGCTGGCTCTCTGCAAGAGCACTTCAGCTAGTCCCACTCCTCCGTCCTTTCCCCATAGCCCTGCAATTTTTTTCCTTCAGGTACTTATCCAATTCCCTTTTGAAAGCCAAGATTGAGCCTGCCTCCACCACCCTTTCAGGCAGTGCATTCCAGATCCTAACCAATCGCTGCATAAAAAAGTTTTTCCTCATGCCGCCTTTGGTTCTTTTGACAATCACCTTAAATCTGTGTCCTCTGGTTCTCAACCCTTCCGCCAATGGGAACAGTTTCTCTCTATCTACTCTGTCTAGACCCATCATGATTTTGAATACCTCTATCAAATCTCCTCTCAACCTTCTCTGCTCTAAGGAGAACAACCCCAGCTTATCCAGTCTATCCACGTAACTGAAGTCCCTCATCTCTGGAACCATTCTTGTAAATCTTTACTGCACCCTCTGTAAGGCCTTCACATCCTTCCTAAAGTGTGGTGCCCAGAATTGGACAATACTCCAGTTGAGGCCGAACAGTGTTTTATAAAGGTTCATCATAACTTCCTTACTTTTGTACTCTATACCTCTATTTATGAAGCCCAGGATCCCGTAAGCTTTTTTAACCACTTTCTCAACCTTCCCTGCCACCTTCAATGATTTGTGCACATATACCCCCAGGTCTCTGTTCATGAACCACCTTTAGGATTGTACCCTTTAGTTTATATTGCCTTTCCTCGTTCTTCCGACCAAAATATATCACTTCACACTTTTCTGCATTAAATTTCATCTGCCACATGTCCGCCCATTCCACCAGCCTGTCTATGTCTTCTTGAAGTCTATCACTACCCTCCTCACTGTTCACTATACCTCCAAGTTTTGTGTCATCTGCAAAATGTTTTAATTGTGCCCTGTACACCCAAGTCCAAGTCATTAATATATATCAAGCAAAGCAGTGATCCTAGTCCCGACCCCTAAGGAACACCACTGTATACCTTCCTCCAGTCCAATAAACAACCATTCACCACTACTCTCTGTTTCCTGTTACTTAGTCAATTTCGTATCCATGCTGCCACTGTCAACTTTTATTCCATGGGCTTCAACTTTGCTGGCAAGCCTATTATGTGGCACTTTATCAAATGCCTTTTGGATGTCCATGTACACCATGTCAACCGCATTGCCCTCATCAACCCTCTCTGTTACCTCATCAAAATACTCGATCAAGTTAGTTAAACACGATTTGCCTTTAACAAATCCATGCTGGCTTTCCTTAAGAGCCTCAAGAGGCACCTCCCTGCCACCCCCCTCCCCCCTGCCCCACCCCACTGTCCAGCCGGTGGAGGAAGACGACTCCTCAGAGGAATCTCCAGCTTCTGAGGGAGCACCATCACCAGACCTAAGTGCACCTTGTTGAGATAGAGTAATGTTGTTGCCTGGTGTCTCACAAGTCACATGTGAGCAAGAGGAAATTGTAGAGACAGGGACAACAATGGAGACTCCTCGCCAGAGGATGGGCGAGTCTGCCCCTGCACAATCCCAGGAGCAGCAGACTTTTGTGGAACCATCATAGACTCCAAAACCCAGAGGATGTCCACCAAAAGTGTCTACACAGTCACAGCAGGGAAGTGAGCAGCCTGCCTCTACCTCTGCTGAAGCCACAGGGGTTGCAACTTATAGAAGCACGTGTACACGGAAAATGACACAGAAGTAGATGCACTAGGGTAAGCACATGGGCATTTAAAGAAGTGTTATTTTTACCACTTTCCGATCATGCCCATTTTTGTATGTTACTTTGGAAGTGGCTTAGTGAGTTGAAGTGAATGGTGAGACACAACGTTACCTCCAGCAATGGGGGTCAGTGTGAAAGGAATGTGCTGGTCATTGTAGGGATGCTTTATGGTGTTGTTGGCGGGCGGTGGGGGGCTGGCACAGCATGTGGCAGCCATATGGATGCAATGCAGGAAGTTAAGTAAATCTGGCCATGATGAGGCCATCCCTGGCCTCCCAGGCAGCAATGTGCTGGCATCTGGACCCCAACTTCCTCCTGCTCCTCCTCCTCATCTTCCAGCTGATGCTCCTCCTCCTCCTCTTCCTCCTCCTCCTCCTTCTCCTCTGAAGAGGCTGTGCGCTCAGTGCCGTGCTCCTCCTGCAGTGCTAATCCTCGTAGCTGCCCTATGTTGTGCAGCATGCAGCAGACGACAACAATTCTGGATACCCTGGGTGGTGCATACTGAAGGGCTCCTCCAGATCTGTCAAGGCATCTGAAGTGCATTTTCAGCATGCCTATTATTTGCTCTATGACACATCAGGTGGTCATGTGGCTTTCATTATAGCACTCCTGTGCCTCAATCCTTGGCCCCCTCAAGAGTGTCATGAACCACGTCTTCAGTGGATAGCCCTTGTCTCCAAGCAGCCAGCCAGTAAGTGGTGGTGCGAAGTGCTGAGGGAGGGTGGACTGGTGCAGGACAAAAGAGGCATGACAGCTGCCAGCGAATCTGGTGCAGACATGCATGATGATCTTCCTATGGTTGCAGACCAGCTGCACATTGAGGGAGTGGAAGCCCTTGCGGTTGACAAAGACTCCTGGGTGATGATGGGGTGTCCTGATGGCCACATGTGCAGTCGATGATGCCCTGCACCCGTGGGAAGCCAGCCAGAGTGGCAAAGCCGAGCACCCAGTAACACTGGCATTAGTGGCAAAGTTGACATAATTGGCTGACTTGTAAAACATGGCATCGGTGACCTGGGTGATGCATCTGGGCGGCCGACTGCGAGATGCCGCAAATGTCTGCTGCAGATCCCTGGAAGGAGCCTGAGGTGAAGAAGTTGAGGGCGGTGGTGACTTTGACAGCCACTGGTAAGGCGAGTCCACCCGCTCCTCTGGGCTGCAGGTCTTGCTCCAGCAATGTGCAAATATCTGCGACAACCTGGCGCGATAGCCTGAGTCTCCTTTGGCACTGCTTCTCAGTCATGTTGAGGAAGCTCATCCTTTGCCTGTATCCCCTGTGTTGGGGGTGCAGCCCTGCGCTGATGCCCTCTGTCCTGTGGAGCATCAGGTCATTGAGGAGAAGTTTGGTGGTGTTGCTGCTGCTGGTGTTGGGGCTCATCTAGGTCTGATTCTGAGGACTAAGGTGAGATAGTATAAATGGCACACATGCTGATGTAAGAGATGGCAGGTCAAATAGAGATCAGAGAAGCAATCTGTCAATGGTGTGATAGTTAGTAGCAATGAGGTGAGAGTGGCTTCCGAAGTTACAAAAAATACTTGCAAACTCTACACATCTAAATCTGTGCTCAAAATGCACTCAGCAAGAGCCTTTCCCTTAGGCAAGTAATGAGGTGTTATGTGGCAGTATTTATTGGGATTTCCATGCTCCGCATTAATGACCTCGCACAATGGCCACTGAGCTTCTGCCTCAGGTTTACAGACGTGGTTCCTGAGCTGCGTGATTCACGTGGTCATCCAGTGAAATTCCAAAGGTCTGGTTAGAAACACTTTTAAGGGTCTGACAACAAGGTTTTAATGAGCTAAACTAGGTCGCGCGCCTCTGCCGTTTGGGTCTGTGCCGCGCTGGCAAACGCGCCCGAGGGAAAGGCACGAGGAGGCGGGATGACGGCTGATTCCCGACGTGCTTCCTTTTTCTCCGACTTTTACTGCTGACCCGCCTCCAATCCCACATGCATGGCAGTGGGAAAATTCAGGCCAAAGTGACTTTATAACAGGATATCCACCCCTGTGCTAATTATTGCACATTTACTCAGGCCAGTGCATACTGGCTCCCGAGGCCTTAGGTTAGGGAGGGGGCCAGAGTTCGTTCTGCTGTTAGTCAGCAGCAACTCCTGCTGGACATGTGCATATGTGGACGTTGGGTAAGGACAGAATCATGCTCAGCTGCAATGCTCCTCTACTGTATGGTCAAATATCCTGTCAACACTCATTGTCAAGGATCATATATTAATAATAATCGCTTAATTGATGTCAACCAGCCTGTGGAGCGGAGGGAAGAAAATTAGTGAAGATGGGCTGCCGATTCACTATTAACCATTTTACACTATTGCCCAAAGGCAAAGTAACCTCCCACCCTTGTTTTCTTTTGTTCTTGTGTCTTTAATAGTTCCAAAATGCTGACAGAATTTGGGTTAAACTGTACCGAGGCAGGGAGCTTCGGCATTCCAAAGATTCTCCCTTCTGCCTCTCACCGTTATTTCGAGACCAGTTTGCAAGGCAGCCCAGTTCCATGGACCAGAAAGGATTCAGTCTTTATTCAGGATTTTCCATAGGCTCAAATGTAAAAGGAACTGGCATTTGCTTTTTAAAACCTTATTATTTAGATTCCCCAAAAAATCAATTTTTTTCAATGATGTTCAAAAGACATAAAAATTTGGTATCGACCATTTTGGAGCGCTAACATTGCCTGGGCGCTAATTAGCGCCGGCAACCACGAAATTGAGTTTTAATGCCCCAAGAGGGAAGCAGAGCACTAAATCAAGCGCTCCACTTCCTTCTTAGGGCGCAAACATCAGAGCGCAGGATGGCGACTTCAGCAGCGCTGCACACAGGGCTGTGCAGCGCTGCCACGTTCAAAGGCTCCTTCCCTCCATTAAAGGGAAGGACCATCCCTGCAGGTTCTGCAATTTAAAAAGTACCTACCTGGATCACCAAGGCAGCCGTCATCCCGTGTGATCAGACTGGCACTAAAGCAGAGCACCGGGCTGATTGATCGCGGGCAGGAACCCACGAAAAAAACTAGAACAAGAAAGGTAAGCTTTTTTTCCACTTACCTCGGCCACCTCGCCTTTAATCATTACCCCCCCAAAGCGGCCGGTCACCTGATGCACACCTCCTGCAGCTGTCGGCGTTTTCAACCAGCGCTGCTGCAGGGGGCAGAAGTCAATATCGGGTCCAGGGCTGTACCAGGGCGATGTGCATGGTGATGATGTCACGGGCGAAGGAGATCGGGGCACAATGCCGTAGCGCCGCCGCAAAACTCCTGCCGAATATGGCGGGAGTCGATGTCAGCACCGCACCCGGTCGCAAAGCCAATTGCGCCCCGTTAGCGCCCCCGGGGGCAGTAACGGGAGGTGCAAAGGCACCCAATTTCACCCCCAGTGTTTCAGCATTCAAATGTTTGATCTAATTTCTAACGTCCAGGTGATCAATCTTGGAATTAATCTTTCACTCTCCAATTCTGGCTTGCCTCTATGCAGAAAAATTATGATTCCAAGAACATGGAATGAGAAATGAATTTTTAAAAGACTACAGCCTAGAAATTGAGTGCCCTTAGCGCCGATTTTGCGGCGCTAGAGGGCATAGCGCTGCAATTGGCGCCGGCGCCGAAATTGCCTGGGGCCCTTCCGCCGCGGTAGACCGGTAGCGCTGCGCCGGCACCGATGACGTCATCGGTGTGCGCAGCGTCCCGGTTGCCATGCCGACGGGCCCCAGCGCCGAAATTCAGTTGCGGCCGCCTCGCCCGTGGCAGCCGCAACTAAGACTCTGGCAACAGAGTCTTACAAGTCTTTGCGCCGGCGCATTAAAGGCCCCGCGGCGGCCGGCCGCTTTCCCGCCGGCCGCCTGGCCGCAGCTCCCTCCCCGGACTTCCCCCCCCCCCCCCCCCGGAACAGAAGCAAGCCCGGCACTTGTCCGAGGTGCCGGGCTCATTTTTAAAAAGATTTTCGCGGGCCGCGGCCGGGTGCAGGCAGCTCCTCCTTAAGGGAAGGAGGAGGCCTGCACTTCCCGAGCCTGCCGCACCGCATCGGGTGCCGCAGCGCCGGAATTGCGGCGCGAAACGGCAGTTAGCGCCGATTTACCGCCGCAAAGACCCTTCAGTAGCGCCGGCAGCCGTTTGGGCGCGGCCCTGCTGAATTTTTGGCGCGCGCAGGGGGACTTAGCGCCGGCACTAACTTCCGGCGCTAAAGCCCTGGCTAAGCCAAAACTCAATTTCTAGGCCTACGGCCTAGAAATTCGGTAGGCTTAGCGCCGGTTTTGAGGTGCTAGAGGGCCTAGCGCCGGAGTTATGGCCAGTTTGGAAATTGAGTGGGTCCCTAAATCGGCGTTAGGCCGTTAGCGCTGCGCCGGCACCGATGACGTCATCGGTGTGCGCAGCGTCCCGGTTGCCATGGTAACCCGCCCGAACTCCGAAATTGACTTGCGGCCGCCTCGCCCGTGGCAGCCGCAAGCAACGTTCTGGCAGAGGTGCCTTACTGGACTTTGCGCCGGCGCATTAAAGGCCCCGCGGCGGCCGGCCGCTTTCCCGCCGGCCGCCTGGCCGCAGCTCCCTCCCCGGACTTCTCCCCCCCCCCCCGGGACAGATGCAAGCCCGGCACTTGTCCGAGGTGCCGGGCTCATTTTTACAATGATTTTCGCGGGCCGCGGCCGGGTGCAGGCAGCTCCTCCTTAAGGGAAGGAGGAGGCCTGCACTTCCCGAACCTGCCGCACCGCAGCGGGCGCCGCAGCGCCGGAATAGCGCCGCAATTCAGCGCGTAGCGCCAGTTTTCAGGCGCAAACAGCTTTCAGCAGCACCGGCAGCCGTTTGGGCGCAGAACTAGTGAATTTTTGGCCCGCCCAGCGTGACTTAGCTCCGGCACTAACTTCCGGCGCTAAAGCCGTCGCTGCGCCAAAACCCAATTTCTAGGCCTACATCTTTGTTATACATTTACAAAAAATAACTTCTATTTTATACACCACTGGGAGATCGAAATTCATCTTACAACTGCCAAATTTCATTGCACATTACGGTAAGTGTGTTTATAATTGCGTTCCAACATCTTCTTCACCCCATTAAGATCTGTGCCCTTCTCTTTGGGGGAAATTTTTCGGGGGATCAGCGGACTCGTTTGGTGGCAGGTCAGGTGGGAATTTTTTATTTGACTGCGGGTAGGGAACCTGTTAGAGAATTTTGAGCTCACCTTACCATTTTACGATGTTGCCCAAGGGGTCCATGCTGCTCGGGGATCACGTCAGGTAAGGAGGTCGGGAGTTGTATGACCATAGGATCATCTTATTACTTGACGGCTGCAAATGTGCTATAAAAGCTCCCATCTCACAGCTGTTCACTTTCCAAGCTCAGAAGCTGTTGCTTACTGCATTTGGAAGACAGATTGAGCTTTTTGCAGATTGCAAGTGTTTGGAGTAAACTCTCTATCTAGTGTCACCTCATTGGAACAACCTCACTCACCATTGATAGATCACTTCTGTCATCTCAAGTTCACCTGCCATCTATTACATCAGCATCAGTGCCCTTGAAACTATCTCACCTTCGTCCTCAGAATCCCACCATGATCAGCCCCAACACCAGCAGCACCAGGCACACCAGCAGCACCAGCAACAACACCAACATTCTCCGCAATCAACTGATGCTGCACAGGACAGAGGGCATCAGCACCCGGCCACATTGCTGCCCAGGAGGCCAGGGATGGCCTCAGCATGGCCAGATTTACTTCACTTGATGCTGTGCACCCTGGCTGCCACATGCTCATCCACCCAGTTTCTGCCAGGTGGCGGCAGTTAAAATTGGGCCCAATATTCTGAAAGACAAAGGCCGCGATTTCGCCTAACTTGGCAAGTTCAGTACGGCCGGGGTCGGTGGCGGCTCCCGACCTCACTGCTGGCTCCAGCCCACTCTGTGAGATGATTTTACGTTGATTGGGCTTGTTAACCCTGCCCAGCACATTTCCTGGCTAATTGAAGAAAGCGGGTCTGATGATGTCATTTGATGATGTGCCATCAGCCGGTTTCCTTAAAGGGGCCATGCGCAAATTGATTTTGACATTTGTGCTGTCAGTGTTCTACAGCATTGAGGCACTGCAAACACTGACGAGCACTGCACAAAAGTGTACGGCTGCACCCAGGCTCTCCCATGACTCCATCCATATGCTTATGAAGGGAGTCACAGCACGCAGGGAGGTTCTCTTCCCTTCCCATGGGCAGAAGAGACCACCTCAGGAGACCAACACAGCCTGGTTGCACATTGCACAGGAGGACACAAGCAGGGATGTCGTCAGGAGGACCAGGCTGCAGTGGCGCAAACCTTCCACTGATCTCAGTAGATCATGAAACGTTACTGCAAAGCCACACTCAACCTCATCCTGCTGTGCCACTCATCACATCCCCATCACTCTGCCTTCCCTACCCACCTCCTGCACATCCTTACTCACACCAACTTACCTTTCTCCTCCAGCCATCCCTCTCTCTCTACATTATCACTTCCCCATCTCACTAGCCACCCTTCACACTCACCCTCATCCTAGTCCAATCATACCAACTAACAACACACAAAGGTAGGCACTTGGGTGTTTTCTGTAATGTTCATGTAAAGTTTCTGTTAATGTGCTGTCAAACATTGAAATCTTCATTTTCAACACTTTGCATTCCTGGACTGATTTGAGTGCACCTTTGGAAGTGGCGTAATGAGTTGCAGTGAATGGTGAGACATAAGCATACCCGCTGCAATGGTGATGAAGGTGAAGGGAATGGCTTGGGCATTGCAGGGATGCTTCATGGTGTTGGTGTGAAGTGGTGCTAATCTGGTGCATCTTGTGACAGGCAGGGTATACAGCTTCAAGTTAAGTAAATCCGGCCATGGTGAGGCCATCCCTGGCATCCTGGGCAGCAATGTGGTCGGGTGCTGTAGCTCTCTGTCCTGTGCAGTATCAGTTGTTTGTGGAGAAGATTGGTGTTGTTATTGGTGCTGCTGGTGTGCCTGGTGCTGCTGGTGTTGAGGCTGATCATGGTGGAATTCTGAGGACCAAGGTGAGATAGTTTCAAGGGCACCAATGCTGATGTAATAGAAGGCCGGTGAACTTGAGATGACAGAAGCGATCTGTCAATGGTGAGAGAGGTTGTTCCAATGAGGTGACACTGGATAGAGAGTTTGTTCTAAACACTTGCAACCTGCATAAAGCTCAATCTGTCTTCCAAATGCAGTAAGCAACAGCTTCTGAGCTTGGAAAGTGAACAGCTGTGAGATGGGAGCTTTTATATAACATTTGCAGCTGTCAAGTAATAAGATGATCCTATTGTCATATAACTCCCGACCTACTTACCTGACGTGATACCCGAGCAGCGTGGACCCCGTGGGCAACATCGTAAAATGGTAAGGTGAGCTCAAAACACTTTTTAATGGGCTGTTAACAAGGTCATAATTACCTCAATTGCCTCCCCCGCCACTGTGTGTTGGGTCTGTTCAGCCCTAATAGATCTGACATCTGGGAAAGTTGCGTGGTGGCGGATTGACAGCGAGGTCCCGACCCACTGTCTAAACATTTTTTTTCCCCACCCGACCTGCCACCAAATGCACCCGCTGACCCCTGAGAAAATCCCCCCAAGGGAGTCTCACTCTGCTTCACTTTTGACTTAGTTCGGGCCTTATCATCCAATTTGCAGTATGCAAGTTTAGTATAATTGCAAAGCCTAAACCATTTCACGCTGATGTTGAATTTGTAGTGTGAATGAATCCCAAGATGCATTATCTGCCAAATCAGTGCTATAAATTGAAGATATTTTTACTTTCCTATTACAATTAAAATCAATAATCTCATTTATTTTCTGTTCTTCAATGGTAATTACAATGTAACTGATGTGCATTCAGGCTTATATTCATTTTATTACTATTTATTATAAACACACATACACTTTGTAAAATGCTAAATTTGGCACTTGTGTTCCAACCTATTGTTTTGGCTCATTGCAATACATTTTCAGCTAATTCCTTCCGTAAATATATAAAACTAAAGCAGCTTTCTGCATGCCTTCATGTTATTGAGTATCAAAGAGAATGGTTAAAATCCAAAGGGGATGAGTATCCATTCTTTTTGCTGCAGATGAATCTAAGTTTTGTATCAATCATAGAATAGAAATCAAAGGTCACTATTTCTTCCTTTGAAAAACAAGATACTGTTTCTCTTTCATTTGCTCATCAAAGTGATGAACCCTTTATACAAACTGACTACAGGGGTAACATAAATATACCAGCAATGACTGAGTGTTGTACTCTACTTTGATTTTTTCTGGTACACAATAGTATAGCTGTCTTTTCATAGCTGCCCCTGAAACTTGATATAGAGCTCCCAGCTGGTGGTAAGTGTGCATGGTCCAGTGCATGTTGTCATACTGCACGTCTTACTGCAATTATATAGGGCCCTGGTGAGACCACACCTGAAGTATTGTGTACAGTTTTGGTCTCCTTACCTAAGGAAGGATATACTTGCCATAGAGGGAGTGCAACAAAGGTTCACCAGATTGGTTCCTGGGATGGGGGGATTGTCCTATGAGGACAGATTGAGTAGACTCAACCTATATTCTCTAGAGTTTAGAAGAATGAGAGGTGATCTCACTGAAACATACAAAATTCTTACAGGGCTTGACAGGGTAGATGCAGGGAGGATGTTTCCCCTGGCTGGGGAGTCTAGAACCAGGGGTCAGAAAAAGGGGCCAGCCATTTAGGACTGAGATGAGGAGAAATTTCTTCACTCAGAGGGTGGTGAATCTTTGGAATTCTCTACCCCAGAGGGCTGTGGAGGCTCAGTCGTTGAGTATATTCAAAACAGAGATAGATAGATTTTTGGATATTAAGGGAATCAAGGGACATGGGGATAGTGCAGGAAAGTGGAGTTGAGGTAGAAGGTCAGCCATGATCTTATTGAATGGCGGAGCAGGCTCAAAGGGCCGAATGGCCTACTCCTGCTCCTATTTCTGATGTTCTTATGTCATGCATTGGTCTTTGATTGACGGTTGCTTGAATATTTTGCTGATTAAACTAGCTTTAAATCTCTGTCAAAACTAAGGGATTTTCAATGATGCTGAGTTTAAAAACAGTGTACATTTTAAATATATTTTTTTAATGGAGGATTTCTTCTGGCATTAGTACTAATACAAATTAGTATGAACAGCTCCTGTCCATCTCTGGTGGTTATAGAGATGCTTAGTAGCCCCTTAAGTATTTAAGGTGTCAGTCATGCCTCAGTGGTAGCACTCTTATCTCAAATCCCACTCCAGAGACTTGAGCATAAAATATAGGCTGACACTCCAGTGCAGTACAGAGGGAGTGTAAAATTGGAAATGTAGTCAATGCACTGGTCCTGTTGTAAGGGGTTTTAGATCGCAGAGATTTCTCTCTCTAGAGACCTCTCTCTCTTGCACAGTAAAACCGTGAGTGGTTCGACCCCCTCGCCCCTTAGATTCTGTACTCTGGACTTTGGGGCAGGAACTACAATGTAGAGAAAACTCTTATAGACCAAGTTTGATGAAATGAAATGGAATTTTATTGCATAATGTAAAACAAATCAAAATGCAAGCAAATAAGAGGGTACATGGGAGGGGAAAACACAAACGAATCATAACGACACAATACTAACTAAGGCAAGTACAGGCATATTATACTCTACAAAGATCATCATGAAATGGGGAAAACACACGGAACATCGAGGGACAACAACTCATGTTAATTATACCCTTAAATGTCCACCCCCTTAAACCTATCTAGATCTGATTATGAAGGGCCAGAAACATGCTCACCAATCCAACTAGGAAGTGTAAGGTTTTGAAACAGGCCTGCGTTTGATCCTTTCAGGCGTCCTGTCTCCACGTGGCTGGTAGAGCCCCAGCGAGCTGCGCCACACCTCTCTCCTGAGGTGGGGGTCGGGGATGGCTGGACACCGGCTGGTCTGGATGTCGGCGAGGTCGGGGATCGTCTGCTCAACCCCGGTCAGAGGAGCCTCGGGCTGGCCCCCATCGTTTCTTCAGTTTCTTATTGTCTCTTCTCCTGAGCCAGAGTGGGTCGATGGCCTCCCGTTTCGCCAACGGCCCGGGGTTGGTCGATGATCTCCCGATGTTTTACCCCGGGGCGGGACGCCGGCTCGAACCGTCTTCTTCTCCTTCTTCTAGCGATGACGCCACCGATACGATGGTAGCACCACGATGACCGCTTTTCTTTCTACCCCTGGGTTCCCAGATATACTTCTCATTAGAAGCCCTTATCTCACGCCAAATCAGGTTAGTCTTTTGTTTTATTTTTGGCGGGCTGTGAGCACAACGGGGTAGTTATTATATTTTAAACTGTTCTTGGATGGCCGGTAACTGGCCATCTCTGGTCTGGAATGACCTTCATTGTTTTTAATGTCCTTAACGGGTCCTTGATGCTCTTCTCATGAATATGAAACTGTTCCCTTTTGTCTGGGTAAACATTTAGATGGCCTTTATCTACAGGCCGATCTTGACTGGATCTGCATCCAATCTATATGTATATGTGGGTGTCTGGTTTCGTTCTCTCAGAAATGGCTTCCAGAACTTACTGTGGGCTGAAGCCACAAAGCTGTCTGAGGACTGCAGGAACCATTTTAAAGTGCCCCAATAAGTTGGTCATGGGGTCTGGCGGCCATTTTGAATGCCCCTTTTTCCTAGGCTTCTTTTAAAACAGTCTTTAAAATCATGGCCTCTTCTGCCATTCGACCCTTTATAATATAAAGTTCAATTTTGCGAATCCTACACTGTGCCAAAATTGGGGTTTGCACTAGCTCTGCACTGGGACACAAGAGGCTGGTGCTGCTGTATGGTGAAAACCCCATTAAAATATGTATTAGGGTGTTCTAGGATGTGTCCACACTTTTCCAAAAATTGCAATACTTTGCACCATTGCTGCAGTGCGGTTAAAAAAAGAGCTGTGGCAGACGGCGAGCTCGCCAGCAGAGAAACTTCCAGGTCCTCTTAACCATCAACTTATTGCCTTCAACTTTCCTGAGCTTGACCTTTGTTTCACAAATGTTTTTCTTGTTGCTATTTTGACTTGAGATAGTCTTGGATCTTCAGTTTAACGTGAGGTGGAATAGTGGTTTGTGTATAATTGTCTTTACAGATTTGGAATTCCCCACTGCAAAACGTTCAGCCGTATTACCTGACCAAAGTAATTTGAACTACATAGTCATTTCTTTACAGATTCCAAGAGCTTGTCTTGAGATGGAAGATCAGAACGAAATGAAGCAGCAGCATAGGAAGGGACCACACAACAAGAGACACAGGCCTAGAAATTCAGTTGGGCGCGCCAGCCGTTAGCGCCTTAGGGGGAGTAGATCTCAAGCGCTAGGCGCTTATCGCCCGGGCGCAGCGCGATCTGCGCCTCTCCCCAACTTCAGGACACATTTAGCGCCGGCGCAAAGTCTTAGCGCGCGCCCTGCTGCGCGCGCAGATCATGACGTCATATAATAGTGCAACGCCCTTTGTGCCACCCAAACCGAAACTTCACTCGCGCCGGCCCATTGTGCGCCGGGCGTCCCAAGCGACTGTGAAGTGGAACGGTACACAGGCCAGCCGGGCCGGGGGGAGCGCTAATTAAAGGGCACTTACCCAGCAGTATAAAGGCCAGCCATTTTGCAGCATTCACTCTTGTGCAACGGTTTTTTGGACAGAGACCAAGGAGGCACGGTGGCATAGTGGTTAGCACTGTTGCCTCACAGCGCCAGGGACCCGGGTTCGAATCCGGCCTCGGGTGACTGTCTGTGTGGAGTTTGCACATTCTCCCCGTGTTTGCGTGGGTTTTCTCCGGGTGCTCCGGTTTCCTCCCACAGTCCAAAGATGTGCAGGTTAGGTTGATTGGCTATGATAAATTGACCCTTAGTGTTAGGGGGATTAAAATATGTGGGGTTACGGGGATAGGGTGGGATATGTGTTGGTGTAGGGGTTATGGGGATCGGGTGGGATATGTGTCGGTGCAGGCTCGATGGGCCGAAATGGCCTCTATCTGCACTGTGGGGTTTCTGTGATTTCTGTGAGAGTTTACTGGTTTGGACCAACACTTGGACAGGTATTTTTGGCTCAGGCCAGAGCTTACCAATTATCTTAGCCTTCATTCAGAGCTCAGTGTTTGCCAGCATATAATGGGGGCTGCATTGGGTGGCAACGCTGAATTTCAGCCTTATGCCAGAAGGGCTTACAGACGCCGTGAGAGAGTGGCAGCCCTGGCTAGACGCAGAGGAGGCAACAGGCGTCGCCAACTGAGGCCTTACCCACGCAGGGTATACCGCCAGCAGACCTCCTATCTGACCATGTCTGCCGCGATGTGTGTTAGGAGGCTGCGATTCCGAAGGGAGGTGGTTACAGACATCTGCCGGCTGCTTCAGAGAGATCTGCAGCCACAGCTGATGCGCAGGACGTCTCTGTCGGTGGCAGTGAAGGTGACGGTGGCTCTCAACTTCTATGCCTCCGGCTCCTTCCAATCCGCTACTGGGGACATCGCTAACATCTCCCAGTTCGCCGTGCATTGCTGCATCCGCCAGGTGACCGAAGCCCTTTTCAGAAGGAGACATCAATTCATCTCCTTCCCCATGACCCTGGACAAGCAGCAGCAGCGTGCAGTGGGGTTTGCAAGAATAGCGGGCATCCCCATGGTGCAGGGCGCCATTGACTGCACGCATGTGGCTTTGCGGGCACCTCTTGAGCATGCCGAGGATTACCGCAACCGGAAGGGCTACCATTCCCTCAATGTACAGCTGGTGTGTGACCACAGGCAGCGCATCCTAGCTGTCAATGCCCGCTTTCCAGGCAGCAGCCACGATGCCTTTATCCTGCGACAGACAACTGTGGCTGACATGTTCCAGGCACAGCCTCCCCCAAGAGAATGGCTTATCGGGGACAAAGGCTATCCTTTGTGTACCTGGTTCATGACCCCGCTCCGCGCGCCCACGACCCCTGCTGAAGAGGCATACAACGAGAGCCATCAAGCGACGAGGAGCCTCATAGAACAAACAATTGGCGTGCTCAAGCAACGGTTCCGCTGTCTCAACCGCTCCGGGGGAGCCCTCCAGTATTCGCAGGACCGAGTCTCCCAATTCGTCGTCGTTTGCTGCATGCTGCACAACCTGGCTATCCGCAGGACTCAGGCACTGCCACCTCACGTTGGACCACCACCTCAGGAGGAGGAGCAGGAGGAGCATGAGGACGACGAGGACGAGGAGTGCCAGCCCAGGAGGGACGCACAAGGTCCAAGGGCCACCCGTCGTCGGCTTATTGAACGTCACTTCTAGGCCCCCAGTCAGGGAATGGCTTGTGCCAATGATAGAACATGATTGCAGCCGCTCCGCAAGCCCTCAGCCGGTTAAGGCAACAAACACTTCAAAGATCAAACATGGACAATGTGAATAAATAAAATGCTTTATTGTACAAACTCTGGGCCCTTCCCACATGAAAACCAAAAACAGAGGAAACCCCCAAAAAACACTCAAACACATTACTCGCTCCCACAACCTGGGGAGGATTAACAAAATAGGGCAACTAAAATGGCCGTCATTCTCGGCCTTCGTCCAAAACAAACATCACATCATCGGCCTTCAAAAAACAAACATCCAATTCTCGGCCTCAAGAAACAAACACAAATGGCCACACATTCGACTATTTGGCCCGCTAGGGCGATGCCTTGGCCATCTTTGGGTGGCCCCTGCCCGCCCTGCTGCTCCGCCTCAAAGTAAGACCATTGCCTGCTGCAAGGCTGGGGGCAGGCTCCTGAGGGGCACATGTCGTGACGGCAGATGCCCTTGGGGGTCGGCCTAGTCGAGGTCTGGGCGTCGAGCGGCCGGCTGTTGATTGCTGCAGCTGTGGCTGGCCAGCATCAGTCGCTGCAGCAGCTCCTGGCAGCTCCACTGGGGGAGTGGCAGTGGCAGCTGGAGGAATGGCGGCAAGCTGGCGGATGGCAGGCGCTCACTGGTCGCCTGAGACACTGGCACTCGCCCGGGCCAGCACTGCAGCATGCGCACCAATCTGCCGAGGGACAGACCGATGTGCTGCTGCAGCGCGCCGGGTGCCCTGGCGATGACTGGCTGACACAGCGAGTGTGGCAGCAGTGAGTGCCTGTGTTGACCTGTTCACTGACCGCAGCAGAGCAGCCAGTGACTGGACGGCACCACTAATCACCTGGCCAGTCGCTGAAAGATCTGCCCGGTATTCCGCCCGACTGGTGGCCTCTAAGGGCCCGAATTCGGCCACACTCCGAGAGAGGGAATCAATGGACTCAGGCAACCGTGCCACTGCCGCCATGAGCTCCGTGTGCTGGCGCTCCGAGTCCGCGGACAAGTCTTCGAGGCGTTCCATCTCCTCGGCGAAGAGCATCTCCTGACTGGAGGCCGGACTCTCCCTCTGGGGAGAAGGCCGCCGAGCTGGCCGACCCTTCCTGCATTGCTGGAGGCCGCTGGGCCCAGCAATTGGACTCCCCTCTGACGCATCCCCCCTCTGGGGAGAAGGCCGCCGAGCTTCCACCCCCCTCCCGCCTTTCTGCAGCACGCAGGTCCCAGGAGCTCCCCTCCCCTTCGACACTTCCACCACGCTGCCCTCCAGGGAAGACGTGTCCCCTACATTGGCCTGGGTGGCCACGGCTGAGGGTTCCCCTGATGGGCCGCCTTCCTCTTGCTCCTCCTCCTGCTCCTCCTTGGAGGGTCTGTCACTGGCAAGTTGAGGGACCTCCTCTTGACCATCTGAAAGCAGGAAGGCACAAGAGTAGCTTTAGAGTGAGGAGAGGGCGTCAGTGCGGGATGCATGAGTGGTGGCATTCAGCGCATTGGTCGGACAGTGGCAAAGGATGTAGATCTGATGCACAAGTGGGACGAGAGAGGTGCAAAAGGTAATGTCCTTACCATTGCTTCCCAGAACAGGGTCGGCATCTCCACATGCAACGGGCCCAATCACCCGGCCACCCATGAGGCGGCCACGCGATGTTGCAGGTCGGTGAGTGGCTGGATATGGGGTCGTCCTCCCCCGGTCGCAGTCCGGCTCTTGCGATTATTCACCAGCTTGGCCTGCAAGAGAAAGGACGGCCTCTAAGTACAGTGTGTCGCCGTGATCTTGTGTGCACTGCCTCCCATGGTGGAATAGCCTGGCCAGTGTGTCGCCATGATCTGGTGTGCACTGCCTCCCATGGTGGAATAGCCTGGCCAGTGTGTCGCTATGATCTGCTGTGCACTGCCTCCCATGGTGGAATAGCCTGACCAGTGTGTCGCCATGATCTGGTGTGCACTGCCTCCCATGGTGGAATAGCCTGGCCAGTGTGTCGCCATGATCTGGTGTGCACTGCCTCCCATGGTGGAATAGCCTGGCCAGTGTGTCACCATGATCTGCTGTGCACTGCCTCCCATGGTGGAATAGCCTGGCCAGTGTGTCGCCATGATCTGCTGTGCACTGCCTCCCATGGTGGAATAGCCTGGCCAGTGTGTCGCCATGATCTGCTGTGCACTGCCTCCCATGGTGGAATAGCCTGGCCAGTGTGTCGCCATGATCTGCTGTGCACTGCCTCCCATGGTGGAATAGCTTGGCCAGTGTGTTCAGTGCAGAATGTGCAATTGATGCTCATGCCTGTGCCATAGCTGCTGGATGAAGGCTGGCCATTAGAGCTTTCAGGCCCCTTTGCCCATAATGTGAGGTGCACATGCAAGGATGAGGAGGTCATTGGAAAGGGTACTCACCCTGACAATGCGTGTGAGGTCATTTAACTTTTTGCGGCATTGGGCACCGGTCCTGGGGACGTTGCTGTTGGCTGACAGCTTGCTGGCGACATGCCTCCAGGCTCTCCTGTAGACGCGGACCGTCGCCTTCTTGCCATTGTCCGGGTACAAAACATGGCGCCTCTTCTCCACAGCAGCAAGCAGCACACTCAGATCACGCTCTGAGAAGCGCTGCGCACGTTCACGGGCCTTCTCCATGTCTTCAGGCGCTATTTGGGTCCAGCAGCAGTGTTCAGGCCTAGCTGGAGGGCTCCACTATCCAGGGCGTGGCAGCAGACACAGTCGACCCTTCCCCCTTAAGAGCTGGCCGGTGCCAGGGTGTCTGCTGTCAGTCACAAGATGGCCGCACCTGCGCTGCGCCCGGCCTTGGCGCTATTGAGCACCACCTCCGGCTTAGCGCCCAAAGAGAGGCGTCCAACAGCAGTTTTAGCGCTCGCCTGAACTAGTAGGGCGAAGCTAATGAATATCGGAGAAGTGGCCTAGATTTTGCGGCGGCCGCAAACTTTAGCAGACGCCCCACTTTAGCGCCCCAAAAGTGGCGTCAATGAATTTCTAGGCCACAGTATGTGAATTTGTCAGCTCCCCTTGAGCAGCAACACGCTTGCGACTTGAGACAAAAATTAATCCACTTCACTTCATTTCAAAGGACATTGCTCTTGTAGAAACATTTCTGGATCAGGTTGCCCCTAGTCAGACACACCAACGCATTCTGTGCTGAAGCCCCACGATCTCTCAGCCACTGCAGCTTAAAGGATGCCCCTCCATGGAAACACAAGCACCAATACCCTTAGCAACCATGTCTGCTTCGTTGTGTTTTTGGTGGAGTGTGATCCACTTTTCTTTCTCCTGTGTTTCCCTTTGTGAAATTAGATACTCGGGGGAATTTTAACCTAAAAATAGGGTGGGTTTGGAGTGTGGGATTGGTTAAATTGTTAAACATCAGATTCCCGACCTGAACCCGCCTCAAATCCGACCACTTCCAGTTTTAATGGGGGCGGACAGCCAACCCGCTGCCAGGAGGTGAGGCGTCAATTTAAATATTACAATGAGGCTGGTAGCCTCTTTTTTAACCTCCATTTTGATTCTAACTGCAGCTGGCCGGGTTTTACAAACTTCGTAAAACCCGGCAGTTACAGGAAGGCAGGGATTGCTGCATCCAGGAGGTAAGTGCCTTTATACCTACCTCCTGGATCCAGGGTCCCTACCTAACCTGCCCCCGTGATCGGGGACCTCCCCACGAGGCCTCCGATCACCTTCCTGGACCCCGCACCCCAATAATCCTGAGGCTGGCCCAATCCTCCGGTGGCTGGCCCCGATCACATCCTGCCTGCCCGCACCCCCCCACCCGCCCCCCACCTCTGATAATCCTGAGGCTGGCCCAATTCGCCGGTGGCTGGCCCTGATCACATCCTGCCTACCTGCACCCCCCCACACCCCCCCCACCTCTGATAATCCTGAGGCCGGCCCGATCCTCCAGTGGACAGCTCCAATGTGATCTTCCCTGCGCACCGCGCCCCCCCCCACCAACCGATGACCTTGAGGCCAGCCACAATCCTTTGGTGGCCGGCCTCGATCTCCCCAAACACCCTCCCTCCCGTGTCCCATGTGGGCCTCGATCTTCCCCACCCTCCCCCTCCAGGTCGCACGCCAGCCTCAATCTTGCTCCCCTACCCCCGGTCCCACGTCAACCCCTGTCTTCTCTTCTCCACCCCCCCCAACCTCCAGAGGCCAACACCGGCCCCCACCCAATCCCTCCCTCCCTCCTCTGTGCGGTCTAGTCCCGCAGGTCTACCCGCCCGTAGACAGCCGTGTAAAGTCTGTGGGTTGTTTAGTTAATTAATACACAGACTCCAAGAGTAACTTAAAACAGGACTTTACTATTCGAAGGTCAGGGCGAATCTGCCCAATAAATCCTGACACAACACTTATATACTGGTGTGGTCACCGTCGGTATTACAGTATACAGAAGCCAAACAAAGTGGTGCCACCCTAAAATAGTTCTCTTAAAGGTGAACGGTTACATACAATAGTTCTCTTAAAGGTAGACGGGTACATACACTACAATCCTCCCTTTTTAGCTTACAACATACTTATTCCCCATTAAACATAACATATAATCAACTTCATGTAAAACAATTCACAGATATAGTCTCTGCGGGAAACAGTTCACAGATTCAGTCTCTGCGGAAACAGTTCACAGATTCAGTCTCTGGTCTTGACTCGGTCCGAACAACATCTCTGTGGTGTAGCCGGTTCACATTTCTAGCGTGACTCATCCAATAGTCTTTCCCTTGGCTTAACAGCTTGAACTTCCGTCCTGCTGAACCAGCAGTGCTGACTTTTACACACAGCTGGACTGCCTTGGTAATTTTTCCCACTTTCCAACTGATTTGGCCCCCTTCGTAGGGCCCACGTGCATGATCTGATAGAAGTGATAATGATTTAGATGATTATCGTCTTCTGCTTCGTCTTTTTCTTTTCTGCTTCTTGGAGACTCTCGGGGCTCCCTTATCCGCTGCCAGCTGTAGCACCACCATCTCCCTATGTTCCTTAGACTTTAAGTGCTTCATCCTGATTTCTGCACTTTGGGAGTTTTCATCACAAGCTGGGCAGACCAAGTCATCGTAATATTCCGTGTCACTCAACAGGTCATGGTAATATTCGGTGTCGTCCTGAGCTAGTCTAGCAAGAGGGCCTGCTACTTCTTCCTTACCCAACTGGACGTTAGCCGACTGTTGTTCCCTCCCTAGACATCTTTCCTGAAGAGACTTCTTCATGCGTTCATATTCATCCCGCTCTTCCTGGGTTTCCTGCCAATCCTTCACTAATGACCTCATTTGTGATTCCAATACTTCCCCTTCCATCGGGGATTGATTGATCGGGCTATTCAATCCTTCTACTGGAGCAGCTGTTTCAACATTCTGTAGTTCACATTGACGTGATTCAGCGTACTTTCGGCAGCCCCGTAAAATCTGTGTTGCAACCTCAACTATTCCCCAAATTTTTGAGAGCTCCGAACCCCTTCCCTTTGAAGATTGAAGCTCGTGTTCAAATGGTTCCCATTGCAGAGTCTTGTCTCTCAGCATATGAAGGAGTTGGCTGACCGTTAACTCTTCCACGGGGACCCTGTGGATCAGAGTCTTCTCCATTTCATCCACCTTTTCCTCCAATGCTTTCACCTTTTTTTCCTCTTGTACTTTGGCTTTAAGCGCTCGGAGAAGTTGCGCCTTGATGCTCTCTAGCTCATGTTCAGGGGCCATTCTTACAGTCTCTGTGTTTCTTACAGTTGCCTTTTCGTTCACTGAAAGGATTCCCAGTTGAATCTGTTCTTCAAGTTGTTGAACCTCGGTCATTGCCGCCTCATATTTGTCTTGGGTTTCCTTCAATATTTTTATGAGTTCTTGGACATCTTGACTTTCATGTTCTGCCATGTCTTTCACCTCTAATTTCTCATCTATGGATGGAACTTCTACCGATGAGTCTGTCTTGGCCTTGAGCTCATCAAGAATTTCCTGCAGCCTTTGGACTTCTTGCTCATGTTCAACCTTTAGTTGCTCATATGCTTCCACTGAAACTAGCTTTTCGGAGGTTGCCGAGTTAACCCCCTCCAGGATTGTAGCCTGGGCCTGTTCATACTGTTCCTTCAACTTCTCAAACTCTGCTTGTAAGGAGTCGTAGAGAAGAACAGGAATAAAATCCTGGCTTCCTGAAGATTCCTCTTCATTTGCTTCTTTCTGCAAATATTCTAACTCCTGAACATCATAAGGGAGATGTGATCGGTGATTGGTCACGATGGCTCTATGGTCGCTCTCTGCTTGAGCTAGCTGCTTCTGTTGTCTTTCCAGATTCTCCCATTCGGTGTCATAGAACTTTTTCATTGGTTTGATCTCTTGTACGAGACGGTAACTCAATTGTTCGAATTGTTGTCGTAATTTGAAATAAAGTTGAGTCCGAGCTCGGTGTTCTTCCGTCATGGATATGTCCTTAAACTGAACAGACTCAGAATTCTCTGTCAAACTATGTTGTCGTTGTTCGGTGGAGATCTGTTCTGAAACTTTGTTCTTCTCTGGAGCATAAGCCTTTCTGCATGCCTTTGTTTTTCCAACCTTAGTCGGCAAGTCCATTTTAGCCTTGTCTTTCACATTTGGGTTGGTCTTATCGTCATCCGATTCAGAATCTGAGCTGATTGTCTGCACCGAGTCCTCACTCATTATGGCTTTTAGATAGTGCCATTCCATGTCTATTTTCTTGATCCACTCCCGTCCTAGAAGTGGTGGTCCTCCCTCAGGTAGTACGTATAAGTTCATTCTTGGGTGTTCTTTACCCCTATCTCTCACCTTGACTCTTATCTTTCCCATGGGGTATACTTTATGCCCCGTGTATGTCTGCAATACGAACTTGGTATCTCTTAAGGGTATATGTGAGAATAGCCGGTGGTAATCCCTTCGATTTATGACTGATAGAGCTGATCCCGTGTCCAACTCCATTTTCACTTGGACTCCAGCTATTTTTAGCATGACCCAGATAGTTTGTAGGTCAGCCTTCTTACTCACATTGTGAATTCTCAGACTACCCAGCTCCTGGCCGTTTGGGTCTGAGTCCGAATTCTGTTCGTCTGAACTCTTCTCAGCCACCTTGTGTACCTTGTTGTACTTTTCCTGTGATGGCTTCCTTTGGTTGTTGGTCCTTTGGTTGTTGGTCTTCTTCCCTGACCGGCATACCTTAGCAATGTGACCCAGTTTGCCACATTTCCTACATTCCTGGTTCTTAAACCAGCATTGGTTCTGGTCGTGTGTTGTCTTCCCACAATGATAGCATTTTGTTGTTGTCGAGGTAATTTGATCCACACTGAGTGCCGCTGTCTTTAGCTGCATTTCCGCAGTTCCCTTCGCTGCGGCTTCGTGCGATGCTGCAATAAGGACAGCCCTGTCAAGTGTAAGGTCGTTCTCTTCGAGTAGTCGCTTTTGCGTTCCTGCCTTTGCCAATCCACACACGAACTTGTCTCGCAATGCCTCTGTCAGATTCCCTCCAAACTGGCAGTATTTTGCTAGTCTATGCAGTTCGACCAAGTATTCCGCGTTGCTTTCGTCTTTCCGTTGCGTTCTCGCATAGAATTTGAATAGTTCCGCCAACATCAACGGTGTGGGGTTCAAGTGATCCTTCAGAACAGCCACAATATCATCGAAAGTCTGATCCGCCGGTTTAGCTGGTGATAGTAGATGCTTCAAGAGCCCGTATGTCTTCGCGCCCATCGAGTTTAGCAAGGTTATAGCTTTGGCATCTTCTTCTATTTTATTGGCCTCACAATAGATCTCCATGCGTTCCACATACGTGGCCCAGTCTTCTACCTCGGAATTAAAATCGTTGATGTTACCATGCTTAGGCATCTTCCTCTCTTCCTGATAAACACCACGAATTATTTCTTAAAAATTTTTTTTTTTTCAAGATGGCGGTTCCCGCGAAAATGGCGGTTTCCCGCGCTTATCTTCTCTCCCCACCCACTTCAATGGCGGTTTCCCGCTTCTGTCTTCTTCCCCGCCTAATGGCGGCTTCCCGCGTTTCTTCCCTGGCGGGAGGGGTACACTTTCCCCACGGGCGACGGCCGCTGGCTTTCAGGTTCACAGCCTGCGCGTCGGCTTCAGTGCTTTCCCTTTTCTCAGCAGGGCAACCGGCGCTGGGTACACCCCGTTGACGGCGAACAGTTTCAGCCGCTGGGCTGGCTCTCGCTCAGTTCCCCTTGCTCGGGCTCTGTCTCTCTCCCGCTCGCTCGGCTCTACCGGCGCTGGGTACACCCCGTTGACGGAGAACAGTTTCAGCCGCTGGACTGGCTCTCGCTCAGTCTCCCTTGCTCGGGCTCTGTCTCTCTCCCGCTCGCTCGGCTCTACTGGCGCTGGGTACACCCCGTTGACGGAGAACAGTTTCAGCCGCTGGACTGGCTCTCGCTCAGTCTCCCTTGGTCGGCTCTGCCTCTCCCGCTCGCTCGGCTCCCAATCGCACCTCCCAGCCCTCTCGCAGTCCGGTGCTTCCCTCCCCGGCTGCGGCTGAGTTTATCTCTTCCCGCGCCTACGTTCCCGGTTGCAGCGCTTCGTGGCTTCGGTCGCTGCCCGGCCTTTTTCGCCGGTCGCGGTCTAGCTGTCTCACGACGCCGTTGCGTCCCCCAGCCTGTCTGTACCGCGGCTTCCTTGCTCCACGCTGCCCCAGCCTCAGCGCCTCTGGACCCGACTTCTGTCCGGCTCCTTTCCCCCTCGACCGTGGTCGAGTGCACCGCCCTTATCCTCCGGTTATTCTTTTTACTTTCCCTTACTCACAGTCACTGTGGCCGCCTTGCTTCTCGTGCTGATCGGCTCACTCCTCACCATGGCAGAAGGGACAGTCAGTGCCTGTTGCTGATGGAAGTCTTTGTCTCTAAATTCTTCCTCCTTTCTAGTTCTGCAGCCTCGAGTTTTCTCCCAGCAGAACGACGAGGGCGGTTGCCTCTTCTCGACGCTCGTTAACTGCTTCGGAAGTATTGTTGCCGCAGGGTACGATCGGACTCGTCGCCACTGTAAAGTCTGTGGGTTGTTTAGTTAATTAATACACAGACTCCAAGAGTAACTTAAAACAGGACTTTACTATTCGAAGGTCAGGGTGAATCTGCCCAATAAATCCTGACACAACACTTATATACTGGTGTGGTCACCGTCGGTATTACAGTATACAGAAGCCAAACAAAGTAGTGCCACCCTAAAATAGTTCTCTTAAAGGTGAACGGTTACGTACAATAGTTCTCTTAAAGGTAGACGGGTACATACACTACAAGCCGGCTTCTCCATCAGGTTGGCTGCGGGCGGGAAACAGAGGCTTCAGATGCAAATCAGGCCCTGCCGTTAAAGTCGGCAGGGTCTGCGGAAACCCGTTCTCCCGCGTTTCCCGACCACTTTGAAGCCTATCCACCCCCAAACCACCTTTCCCCATGAAAATCCAGCCCTCGGTGTCTCCTGCTGTCTAATCTAATGCTCCTTCTAAGTGCTACCCTAATCGGAGAAGAAAATGGGAGAAGACGCTGCACATCTCCGAGGGCTTCCTAGGATGGGGATGACTCCATAGCCCTTTCAACAGGGACATCTGCAAGGTCCAGGCTTGGTTGCTGAAGGTCTAACAGCATTTAGGCATTTGTAGGGTCCCTCTAGTTTTCAATCTCTCTCTTCTGCTACTTCTGAACCAACACGAGGGAAAAACCTACTTGACCTCGTCCTCACCAATCCACCTGTCGCAGATACATCTGTCCAGGACAGTATTGGTAGCAGTGACCACACCATCTTCACACTAAGGACACCTTCCATCATATTGTGTGGCAGTACCACCGTGCTAAATGGGATAGATTCAGAACAGATCCAGCAGCTCAAAACTGGGCTTCCATGAGGCGCTGTGGGCCATTCGCAGCAGCAGAATTGTATTCCACCACAATCTGTAACCTCATGGTCCGGCATATCCCTCACTCTACTATTACCAACAAGCCAGGGGACCAACCCTGGTTCAATAAGGAGTGTAGAAGAGCATGCGGGGAGCAGCACCAGGCGTACCTAAAAATGAGATGCCAACCTGGGGAAGCTGCAACACAGGACTACATGCACGCTAAAAAGCGGAAGCAGCATACTATAGACAGGGCTAAGCGAGCCCACAATCAACGGATCAGATCAAAGCTCTGCAGTCCTGCCACATCCAGTTGTGAATGCTGGTGGACCATTAAACAACTAACGGCAGGAGGAGGCTCCATGAATATCCCCATCCTCAATGATGGTGGAGCCCAGCACATGAGTTCAAAAGACAAGGCTGAAACGTTTGCAACCATCTTCAGCCAGAAGTGCTGAGTGGATGATCCATATCGGCCTACTCCCAAGGTCCCCACCATCACAGAAGCCAGTCTTCAGCCAATTCAATTCATGCCACATGATATCAAGAAATGGCTGAGCACACTGGATACAGCGAAGGCTATGGGCCCCGACAACATCCCAGCTATCGTGCTGAAGACTTGTGCTCCAGAACTAGCCGCGCCTCTAGCCAAGATGTTCCAGTACAGCTACAACACTGGCATCTATCCGACAATGTAGAAAACTTCCCAGGTATGTCCTGTCCACAAAAAGCAGGACAAATCCACTCCAATTACCACCCCATCAGTCTAGGCTCAATCATCAGCCAAGTGATGGAAGGTGTCGTCGACAGTGCTATCAAGCGGCACCTACTCACCAATAACCTGCTCACTGATGCTCAGTTTGGGTTCCGCCAAGACCACTCAGCTCCTGACCTCATTACAGCCTTGGTCTAAACATGGACAAAGGAGCTGAATTCCAGAGTGTAACATTTGCATATTGAATTATCATTGGCCCGTAGGCATCTGTAAGGAATACCTATTATATTCACATGTGATCACATGCTGAGTTGTCATTGGCCTGCAGGCATCTGTAAGGACTACTATTGTTTTGAAGACCCAGGCTAGGGGTCCTAATGCCAGGCTTTTCCCCACGGTGCTGCAATGAGTAAGATCAGACCTAATGCTTAATAAAAGAGTTAAACTGTAAGACTCCGTTGTCCTGCAAGTTATTATTTTTGTACAAAGTTTGCAAAACAAGACATGGTGTCAGAACAGGGATTTGAAATGGACATCGTTGGAGCTCCCTTGCCTCGAATCGATTGGGAATCTTTGAACTTACCTGGAGAATGGCGCAAGTTCAAGCAACACGTGGAGTTGATGTTCTTGGGTCCGCTGAAAAGCAAAGGGGAGGAAAAAAGATGCAGCTACCTACTCCTGTGGATCGGAGAAAAAGGGAGAGACATTTTTAACACATGGTCTCTCACCGCGGATGAAGCAAAGGTGCTGAAAAGTTATTTTGACCATTTTGAATCATATGTGATGCCCAAGACAAATACGATATTCGCTAGGCACAAGTTTCAGGAGAAAGTACAAGGAGCTAGTGAGTCATTTGAACAGTTCGTGACTGAGTTAAAACTGCTGGTAAAAGACTGTGAATATGCAGATAAAGATGAGATGGTCAGAGACCGCATCGTGTTTGGAATACATTCAGCTAAAGTGAGAGAGAAACTTTTGAATGTTGGGTCCGGGCTAACGCTGGACAAAGCTATGGACATAGCTAGATCGCACGAGATAGCCCAAGCACAGTTGAAAACCATAACCGGCGCCACGAGCAGCTCGCATGAACAGACAGTGCATGCAGTTAAGAGACACACACCAATGAACACCGCCCAGAGAGCGTGTTTCAGAACAGAAAGAACAGAGAGAGTTCTAAAAATGGGCGACACAGACATAAAACGCTTCAAAAACTGTGGACATTACATAGAAACATAGAAGATAGGAGCAGGAGCAGGAGTAGGCCATTCGGCCCTTCTCCACCATTCAACGAGATCATGGCTGATCAACCAAACCCTAGCACCCGGTCCCTACACCGACAGCCATCCCACCCAAGCCCTATCCCCATAACCCCACGTATTTAATCCCCCCTAACACTAAGGGTCAAATTTTTATCATGGCCAATCAACCTAACCCGCACGTCTTTGGACTGTGGGAGGAATCCGGAGCACCTGGAGAAAACCCACGCAAACACGGGGAGAATGTGCAAACTCCACACAGACAGTCACCCGAGGCCGGATTATGAACCCGGGTCCCTGGCGCTGTGAGGTAACAGTGCTAACCACTATGCCACCGTGCTGCCACCGACATTGTGGAAACAAGATGCATGGGGAAAAGGAGCAATGCCCTGCCAAAGGAAGGCAATGTGCTAAATGTGGTAAACGGAACCACTTTGCTAAAGTTTGCAGGACTGTTTTTGGAATGACAGTACACACAGTGAATGACAGCCAAATGCCAGATAGAGAGCCAAATGCAGAGGAACTGTTTATTGATTCTGTGTCACAGAAAAAACAGATTTCAGAGACTGAGCAAGCCTTTGCAGATATTGAGATAGGAAAACAGGGCACAGAGCTTAGGTTTAAACTAGACACTGGAGCTCAGGTTAATGTAATTCCTCTGAGTGAGTATCACACCTCACGCAGACTGACAGCTATAGGGGTGAGCAGCTCATTGTAAAAGGAACATGCATGATGAAATGCAAGTACAAAGAAAGCAACATGATGTTGGACTTTTACATTGTTGACACTCGAGCACCTCCAGTGCTAGGTCTAAGGGCATGTTTAGACATGGACCTCGTCAAGCTAGTGCTATCATTGACAGCACCAGTTGAGAAGCAGACAGTCATGGAGGAGTTTGCTGACGTTTTCAAAGGAATCGGACTATTCCCAGGTGAATGCACTATTCACCTTGACCCAGCAGCAACCCCTGTGGTTTGCCCACCGAGAAGGATACCCCTTGCTCTACGTAGTCGCCTGAAGGAGGAGCTGCAGAGCATGGAGAATAGAGAAATCATCGTCCGGGAAACAGAACCGACAGAGTGGGTCAACGCGTTAGTAGTGGTTGAGAAACCACGTACAGGCAAGCTCAGAGTCTGTCTCGACCCCAGAGATTTGAACAAGGCTATCAAACGCCCTCACTACCCTCTACCAATGCTAGATGACATCACACCCAAGCTAGTGGGAGCACGTTACTTCAGCGTAATGGACGCACGATCAGGATACTGGACTATCAAGCTCACGGAAGAGTCATCTAAGCTAACAACATTCAACATACCATTTGGACGCTACCGATTTCTGCATTTACCATTTGGTCTTATCTCAGCTTAGGATGAATTCCAGCGGAAGATTGACGAAACCTATGAAGGCCTCGACGGAGTAGTCGCAATCATAGACGACATCCTCATCCATGGCAGGAATAGAGAGGAACATGACAGGAACCTCTGTGCCATGCTATAAAGATCACGGGAGAAAGGTATTCGGCTCAACCTCGAGAAAAGCATAATCGGATCCACCGAGATCAGTTATTTCGGGCATCGCCTCTCAACTGATGGCATTAAGCCGGATCCAGAGAAAATCTCCGCCATCAAGAAGGTGGAGCCGCCGAAGAATCGCGCAGAGCTAGAGACAGTACTAGGCATGGTTAACTACTTAGCCAAGTTTGCCCTGAGCCTCTCCAAAATCAACGCACCCATGCGTCAGTTGCTTAAACAATCCAATGAGTTCCTGTGGGACAAACAACATGACACAGCATTTCAGAAAATGAAAGACCTAATCACCAGAGAACCAGGGCCAGTTCTTGCCTACTTCAACCCCAACAAAGAGCTCAGACTACAAGTGGACGCGTCAAAGTACAGACTAGGCGCAGTATTACTGCAAGAAGGAAAGCCCATCGGCTACGCTTCCAGATCTCTCACAGACAGTGAAATTCATTATGCTCAAATTGAGAAAGAGCTATATGCAATTCTGTTTGGATGTAAGCGTTTCCACCAGTACGTCTATGGCCGACAAGTCATTGTGGAATCTGACCACAAGCCCCTCAAGTTGATCATGAGGAAACCACTAGCCGCAGCCCCACCAAGGCTACAGAGAATGATCCTTCAGTTACAGAAGTACGACTTCACAATCATTCACCGTCCAGGCAAAGACATTCCTGTCACAGACACGCTCTCCAGAAAGTCTCTTAGCTACCAGGACAGCAGCCTCAGTGAAGGCATGGATGTGCAGGTGCACATGGTGCACAACAGCTTACCTGTGAGTGACTCAAAACTGAAGTAGATCCGAGCAGAAACAGAGAAAGATGCACAACTCACACTGCTGAGCAAAGTCATACATAAAGGATGGCCTGAGGAAAGGAGGAAATGCCCTCAGAGCATATCTGAATTCTGGAACCACAGAGACAAACTGTCACAAATCAATGGAATCGTCTTCAAAGGGGAGAAAATCATCATTCCTACCAGTCTCAGAGAAGAAATGTTGACAAAAATTTATGCTGAACATATGGGCATGGAAAAATGCAAACAAAGAGCACGTGACATTATGTTTTGGCCCGGAATGTGCAAACACATTGAGGACATTGTCGGAAAAAGTTCCATTTGTCTAGAACGCCACCCATCAAATGTCAAAGAGCCCATGATACCTCACCGTATCCCAGACAGGCCCTGGCAGGTCGCGGCAACAGATCTGTTCACATGGAACAACGAGGACTACATAGTGACTGTTGATTACTACAGCAGATTTTTTGAACTGGACAAGCTTCACAGCACCACATCTGCAGCTGTGATCCACAAGCTAAAGGCAGCCTTTGCCACGCATGGCATTGTAGAGACTTTAGTCTCAGACAATGGCCCCCAATACAAATCAAAAGATTTCGAGTCGTTTGCCAAGGCATGGGATTTCACACAGGTCACATCAAGCCCACATTACCCTCAAAGTAATGGCCTTGCTGAAAAAACTGTCCAGATTGCAAAAACACTCATGGACAAAGCCAAAGCGGACAAAAGAGACCCCTACATCAGTCTCCTTGAGTGCCGCAACACTCCAGTTGACAACTTCAAGTCACCAGCACAGCTGTTGATGAGCCGTAGACTTCGCTCAATCCTTCCAAGCACCAACCAGCAGCTGCAGCCAGAGGTCGTCAGCTGCAAGCAAGTGCATGCAAAACGTGAAAACGTGTACTGAGACAGCAACACCAAAAGAGATACTATGACAGGTCAGCTAGACTACTGCCGCCGCTGCACAATGGAGAATCCTTCAGAATCCAGGAGCATGACTACTGGAAGCCAGCAGTCGTCATCCAGCCAGCTGACACTGAGCGATCGTATCACGTCCGCACCCCAGAAGGGCAGGTGTACTGCCGCAATCGCAGGCATCTCCTGAACACCAAGGGACAACACCGTCATTCCGACGAGAGGATCAGTTCGACAGAGTGTGATGAACAGAGCAATACACAAAACACATCATACTTACCTGAACCTAAACCTGAACCTGAATTGTTGACCGATTCAGGAGCATGCTCAGTTTCATATCACACAAGGTCGGGATGAGAGGTCAAGCCTAGAGTTATCCTTGACTTGTGAAATGTCAAAGGGTGTAGGTGGATCGCTGCCCTAAAAAAAAACTGTACATCGTTATTGAAACGTTGAGATGTTTTCAGTGCTAGTTAAATGCTGAGTTTACTTATATGTTGATGCTACCGAGAACATTATATAGAAGAAAGGTTTAAAAGTAATGCATAACATTTTTCTTTTAAAAGAAAGGGGATGTAACATTTGCATATTGAATTATCATTGGCCCGCAGGCATCTGTAAGGAATACCTATTATATTCACATGTGATCACATGCTGAGTTGTCATTGGCCTGCAGGCATCTGTAAGGACTACTATTGTTTTGAAGACCCAGGCTAGGGGTCCTAATGCCAGGCTTTTCCCCACGGTGCTGCTATGAGTAAGATCAGACCTAATGCTTAATAAAAGAGTTAAACTGTAATACTCCGTTGTCCTGCAAGTTATTATTTTTGTACAAAATGTGCAAAACAAGACACAGAGGTGAGGTGAGAGTGACTGCCCTTGACATCAAGGCAGCATTGGATGAAGTGTGGCATCAAGGAGCCCTTTTAAAACTGAAGTCAATGGGAATCAGGGGGAAAATGCTCCACTGGCTGGAGTCATACCTAGCACAAAGGAAGATAGTTGTGGTGATTGACGGTCAATCATCACAGCCCCAGGACATCGCTGCAGGTGTTCCTCAGGGCAGTGTCTTAGGTCCAACCATCTTCAGCTGCTTCATCAATGACCTTCCCTCCAACATAAAGTCAGAAATGGGGATGTTCGCTGATGACTGCACAGTGTTCAGCGCCATTCACAACTCCACAGATAATGAAGCGGTCCATGCCCGCATGTAACAAGACCTGGACAACGTTCAGGTTTCGGCTGATAAGTGGCAGGTAACATTCGCGTCACAGAAGTGCCAGGCAATGACTATCTCCAACAAGTGAGAGTCTAACCACCTCCCCTTGACATTCAACGGCATTACCATCGCTGAATCCCCCACCATCAACATCCTGGGGTCACCATTGACCAGAAACTTAACTGGACCAGCCACATAAATACTGTGACGACAAGAGCAAGTCAGGGGCTAGGTATTCTGCGGCGAGTGTCTCACCTCCTGACTCCCCAAAGCCTTTCCACCAGCTACAAGGCACAAATAAGGAGTGTGATGGAATACTCTCCATTTGCCTGGATGAGTGCAGCTCCAACAACACTCAAGAAGCTCGACACCATCCAGGACAAAACAGCCCGTTTGATTGGCACCCCATCCATCACCTTAAACATTCACTCCCTCCATCACCGGTGTACCGTGGCTACAAGATGCACTGCAGCAACTCACCAAGGCTTCTTCGGCAGCACCTCCCAAACCCGTGAACTCTTCCACCTAGAAGGACAAGGGCAGCAGGCGCATGGGAACACCGCCACCTCCAAGTTCCCCTCCAAGTCACACACCATCCTGACTTAGAAGTATATCGCCGATCCTTCATCGTCGCTGGGTCAAAATCCTGGAACTCCCTACCTAACAGCATTGTGGGAGTATTTTCACCACACGGACTGCAGCGGTTCAAGAAGGTGGCTCACCACCATCTTCTCAAGGACAACTAGGGATGGGCAATATTATGTCCGTGAATGATTGAGACACGGACAGCAGGAGTTGAACAAAACAAGTCTTTACTGATTGAAGTCAATCGGGAAAACTGAAACTACAGAGGCTCACTAGCGCCTTTTATACAGGGGTGGTCACTGCCGGTACTGCAGTCTGAGACCAGTTATTCTATTAAAGGTACATACACAACAATTCCTCCCCTTTTAGATAAACAGTACATAACATTCATTTAACAACTAAATGATAACTAATTACAATCACAATTACGGTTGCTAGATACATTGGTTAAGTTTAAGCAATTATAAGTTCAGTCTTTGAGGAGGCCTCCTGATTCTGTCTGGATAACACCTCTTTGGGGTATCAGGTTCTTCTGGCAAGGTTCAGTCGGGATCAATGTCGTTGTTTGGTTCATCTGCTTCCAATATCACCGATTCTGCGGTAGCTGCAATTGGTACGTCGATTTCATTACCAGGTGTATCAGATCGTGGTGTGGAGTTGACGTTTTCCAGTGACTCTAGAATCTGGTCAGCATGGCGTCTTACAATGCTCTCTCCAACATCCACGGTATACATGAGAGGTCCTTGCCGTGTACAAATCGTTCCTGGCTGCCATTTCTCAGTGCGGTAGTCCCGGGCCAAAACTGGTTGACCTATCTTAAAACTCCTGGTCGGCTTTTCATTCATATTCTGAAACTGTCTGTTCTCCACATCTCTTCGGACGTTTGGCTTAACCAAATCCAAGCGGCATCGTAGTCTTCGATTGAAGAACATCATGGCTGGAGTTTGGTTGGTAACCGCATGTGTCGCATTCCGGTAGGCAAACAAGAAGTTGTCCACCTTGTGTTGTAGGGGTATATCTTCATTACACATTGCCTTGATAGCCTTCTTGAATGTTTGAACAAACCTCTCGGCCAATCCATTAGTGGCTGGATGATATGGGGCAGATGTGTAATGCTTAACACCATTGTTCTTTAAGAACAACCGGAACTCTTCAGATACAAACTGTGGTCCATTGTCAGAGCAAATCTGTTCAGGCAGCCCATTCCTGGCGAATATGGTTCGTAAAACTGTGATAGTTTTTTCCGCGGTGGTTGAGGACATTTTTATTACCTCTGGCCACTTTGAATGTGCATCCACCGCAATTAAAAACATCGAGTCCATGAAGGGACCAGCAAAATCAATGTGCACCCTTTGCCATGGAGATGAGGGCCACTCCCATGGATGCAGAGGAGCTTGTGGTGGGGCGTTTTGGACCTTCTGGCATCCTGCACAGCTCTTGGTCATCTCTTCGATTTCTCTATCGATTCCCGGCCACCACACAAACGCTCTGGCTAAGTTCTTCATTTTTACCCCACCCAGATGACCCTCATGAAGCTCATTGAGCACTCTATCCGTCAACTTAGGTGGAATTACTACTCTGGATCCACACATCAAGGTTCCGCTGCACACTGACAGCTGTTCTCTTCTCGGCGAGAATGCTGGCAGCAGTGGTTCGCCATGTGCTGGCCATCCCTTCACCGTTAAATCATAGACCCGTGATAGTGTCGGGTCATTCCGTGTTTCCTTTTCTATGTTTGCATTCGTCACAGGGAGACATTCGACTATGGTCGAGTGGAATATCTCCACTGGATCCACTGCAAGGTCTTCTTCCACCGTCGGCAACGATAGGCGTGACAATCCATCAGCATTCCCATGCTGTTTAGTTCCTTTGTACTCGATGTCATATTGGTGTGCCCCTAGGAAAAGGGACCACCTCTGCAGCCGTTGTGCTGTCATTATCGGTACGCCCTTCTGAGGGTTGAAAATGGAGACAAGAGGTTGATGATCGGTTAGTAGAGTAAATTTTTGACCGTGCAGGTAGTGATTGAACTTTTTCACCCCCCACACTAGGCTGACGGCCTCTCTGTCAATCTGGGCGTAGTTACGCTCAGCAGAAGTTAACGAGCGTGACGCAAAAGCTATCGGCCTCTCTAAACCATCAAGGAATTTATGTGACAGTACCGCCCCAATGCCGTAGGGAGACGCATCACACGCCAGTCTGATCGGCAGTGCTGGGTTGTAGTGAGCCAATACTTCTCTTGAAGTGATTAAGTCCTTACTCTTCTGAAAGGCCCGCTTACAGTCATTGCTCCATTTCCATGCTACTCCCGTTCGTAGCAGGGTGTTCAGTGGGTGCAGAATTGTCGACAAATTCGGCAAAAACTTATGGTAGTAATTCACCAATCCGAGGAATGACCTCAGTTGCGACACATTTTCAGGCGCTGGGGCCTTAACAACCGCTTCAATTTTGTCAGGGGACTTATGTAACCCCGCTTCATCAATCACGTGGCCACAATACGATATCTGTTTCTTAAAAAACTCGCACTTGGGGCGGTTGGCTCGTAGCCCATGTTCCCGTAGTCTAGTGAGCATCTGTTCTAGGTTGTTAAGGTGTTCACTGTCATCTTCACCTGTCACAAGGATGTCGTCCAAGTAACACTGAGTCCCCGGAATCCCTTGCAGGACTTGTTCCATCGCTCTTTGCCATATCGCCGGAGCCGATGCTACTCCGAATACCAATTGATGATACTAGTAAAGACCTTTGTGAGTGTTTATCGTGAGTTACTTCCGAGAGGATTCTTCAACCTCCATCTGCAAATATGCTTGTGCTAGGTCAATTTTTGTAAAACGCTTTCCTCCAGACAGTGAGGCAAAGATGTCTTCTATCCTTGGAAGAGGATATTGTACTGTGTGAAGGACTGGGTTCACCGTCACCTTGAAATCCCCACAGATGCGAACCTTCCTTGGCTCCTCAGACTTATTGCTTAACGTTTTCTTCATGACAGGAACGATGGGTGTCGCCCACTCTCTCCAGTCAACCTTAGACAACACGCCTGCCTTCTCCAGATTCTCCAGTTCTGCCTCGACGGCTGGGCAAATTGCATATGGTACCAGTCTTGCTTTGAAAAACTTGGGAATTGCATTCTCTTCTATTTTTATCGAGGCGGTTACGCCTTTAAGAGTGCCCAGTTCTTGTTGAAATACCTCTTTGGCGTTAGCTAAGATTGTTGACAATCGTCCAGGAGTGACGTCGTCATCTTTTTACCGTCCACCGTCATTGCATGAATGGAGTGCTAATCTAAGCTTATCTTCCTGATCCATTCACGTCCCAATAACAGTGGTCCACCATTTTGCAGTATGTAGAGATACAATTTCCGTATTTTCTTGCCGTTGTATTCGACAGGCACCCTTATTTTTCCTCTGGGGTATACTTTTTGCCCCGTATACGTCGTCAAGACGATGGATGTCTCTCTCAAGGGTATGTGTGAGAATAGCCGCTCGTAGTCTCGTCGATTCATGACGGTTAGCGCTGATCCTGTATCCAATTCCATTTTAACTTGGGACCCTGCTATCGTGAGGGCGACCCAAATGGTTCGGTGATCCTCTTTTGTGATTACATTGTGAAGTTTGAGACAGCTTAGTCTCCTGTTCCCGGGTTCACTATCGCTCATCTGGTCTTCGGAACTACTGTCCGTCATCTTTTGTACTTTCTTGTACGGTTCCTTAGTAGCCTTTTTGTTGTCGCTGGTCTTCTTCGCAGACCTGCAAACTCGTGCAATGTGTCCCATCTTTCCGCATTGCCTGCATATTTTGTCTTTGGACCAGCAGTCCTTCTGGTCATGGTTAGTTCTGCCGCAGCGATAACATTTTGCAAATCCCCGTGTCATTTCGTGGGTGCCGTATTCCTGTGGCTTTTGTTGAATTTCCGCAGCTGCCCTGGCTGCTGCTTCGTACGATACTGCCACGCTGAAAGCCTTATCTAGCGTCAGCTCTCTCTCTGAGAGTAACTTCTTCTGTGTTCCTTCACTCAGGAGGCCACAGACAAATTTGTCCCGTAGGGTATCTGCTAGTCCTGCTCCGAACTGGCAGTGCTTTGATAGCTTGCGTAGTTCCGTAAGGTACTCAGCATTGCTCTCATCTTTATGCTGAGTTCTCCTGTGGAATTTAAATCTTTCTGCTATCAACAGCGGTGCAGGGTTTAGGTGTTCCTGTAGGACAGCAACAATTTCATTAAAACTCTTCGCCTTCGGTTTGGCTGGAGTAATCAGGTCCCGCAATAGGCCGTACGTTCTAGCGCCCATTAAGTTTAGCAATACCGATGCCTTTTTCTCATCGGCTATTTCGTTTGCCTCGCAATATACCTCGACTCTTTCCACATACGTGGTCCAGTCCTCTATTGTATTATCAAAGGCAGTGATACAGCCAGTCTTCGGCATCTTGAAAATCTAAAATGGCACCTCCCGCGCTTTGCCTTCTTCCCCGATTTAACAAAATGGCGCCTCCCGCGCTTTGCCTTCTTCCCCGCTGATTAAGATGGCGCCTCCCGTGCTTTGCCTTGTTCCCCGCTGTTGCTAGCGCTGCTTTCCACGGTTTCCATTGCAACCTGCAGCTCCTCGCGGTTTCTTGCGCATTTAATATTTCTTTTTTTTTTAAATTTTCCCATCGTGGAACAACCCTGTGGGACTCTTGCCTCCCTCTTCTCGGGTCTATACACAGCCCGGCTTCGTAGCACTGGCTGCGCCCTGTGTGCTCCACCCTCTCTCTCTCCTCTTCCCGACAACACTGCTCGGCCCTGTTGCAAGCCACCCGCTCGAGTTTGCGAACACCGCAGCCCAGGAAGGATCAGTGTACTACCTGCCACCAGCCCGATTAGCTGAAGCACCGTCGACAGGAACCAGGCCCCGCTCTCGACAGCTTCTCCAGCAATCTTCAACTCCGTTAACACAGGGGCGGATGCCCACGGTCGACGCCCGTTTCTAATGCTTCTTTCTTCCTTCTGGCCTCGACCTCTGCTCACTTCGCTGCAGGAATGGATCCCAGGAGGTGGTGCAGACTGTAGGTAAGTTCGTATCTGCTCATCGCCAGTATTATGTCCGTGAATGATTGAGACACGGACAGCAGGAGTTGAACAAAACAAGTCTTTACTGATTGAAGTCAATCGGGAAAACTGAAACTACAGAGGCTCACTAGCGCCTTTTATACAGGGGTGGTCACTGCCGGTACTGCAGTCTGAGACCAGTTATTCTCTTAAAGGTACATACACAACAGGCAATAAATGCTGGCATTATGTTCCATAATGCGGTCTCACTGCTTGAACAGTGTTACTGGAGCTCATCACCCATTTCAATTGGAACTGACATACTTGGCCCATTTAACCATGTTGGTGTCTTTGGGTTTCATTGCAGCAGGTTTTCGCACCTCCTTCAAGCTGCACCCCATCTGCCACTTATGGTGTTAGCTGAGGTCACAGTAACTGAGCTCTCTGCCTAAATAGGATGAATAGGTTATCCGCTGCCCACCCCTCTCTAAGAGCTTGCTTTGGAAGAGGAAGGGCAGATGAAAGTAGGTGTTTGGCACAGGCTGGCTTAGGTATCCAAGATGATTACAAACTGATGCAGTTTACACAATCTCATTGTGAAAAGGCCCATTGCCATGAGACAGGTGAAGAGGAAAACCTGTCTCAACCAGTGGCAGAAGAAGACCCCAGCCATCAGCCATTTGATCTGGGTTTGTGAGCGTAAAGCATGCAGGTATCTTGTGTTAGCTACGTGCTTGATGTGTGTAACTGGAATTTGAGTTTCCATTTAATCATTTGGATATGTGTCCAATCTATTTTTTTGTTCTTAGTGACAACAGAGTGCTGAATCAATGCGCAATGGAAAAGTTTTAAAAGCTGTGTGTGTGCCAGGATGCCTCATGTAGCGAATCTGCGTGTAATGGTTAACATATGTTACTTTTGTAAACTTTAAAAATGTATTTTTTAATTATCCGGTTTTAAAGTATGGTATAGAAAAGCCACAAGACCAGTAAATGCTGCAGAAATGCTTCAGCTGCGGTACAGTTAGCAGCAGGAAGGTTTGAGACAGATACTGAGGTGGCCATGATTTTTGGTTGCTGCTTTGTCAGTCTTGTTGGCAATATCATCTGGGGATATAAACAAGATGCTGTCACTAGTAGAAGGTTGAAACAGCGAGTGTGCAGTGATGTTTTTCTCAGTAGCGCATTAAAACCATGGGCTGCTGCCGGCCACTGCCCGACCTCCCCCCACCCACCCCACCAAACACTACATTGTGCCTCCGATTGCAACCTTGACCGCCCTCCCAAATTGTCCTTCTCTTCCGATCGCACCCCCCGCCTGATTGGTCCTTCTCTCCCGATTTGGTCCTACTCTCCCAGTCGCCACCCCCCCCCTCCCCGATTAGCCCTTCTCTTACGGTCACCCCCCCCGCCCCGATTGGCCCTTTACTCTTGGTGGCGCCCCTCTCCCGGTGACCCCCTCCCTCCCGATTGGTCCTACCCTCCCTGTCGTTGTCCTCGATTGGTCCTTCCCTCACGGTTGCTGCCCTTCCCAATTGGCCCTTTTCTCCCAGTCAACCCCCCTCCCGATTGGCCCTTTACTCTTGGTGGCCACCCCCTCCTGATTGACCCTTCTCTCCCGATTGGCCTTTCTCTCCCAATTGGCCCTTCTCTCCCGATTGGCCCTTCTCTCCTGATTGGCCCTTCTCTCCCGATTGGCTGTTATCTCCTAGTCGCCCCCTCACCCAATTGGCCTTTCTTTCCCGATTGGCCCTTCTCTCCCAGTCGGCCCCCCCCCCCCAACCTCCCGATTGGCCCTTCTCATCTGCTGGCCCTCCACCCAATTGTCTTGCCTTTTAAGCAATTATCTGTGGACCGTTGCTGGCGAGGCAGCAGCCCGTTATTTGAAGTCTCTTAGCTGGCAATCTTCCTGGGGTGCCCAATAGGTGTTCTACACTAATGAGGGGCCTACTGTCTGTTTAAGGACCCCTCAGCAACATTGGTCAGCACTGAGTGAAGTAAGGATTGCTACGACCTAAGAAGTGACCCCCACCAGGAGTGTTCCTCTCTCTCCGCAGCACTCCTGAAGGCTGCTACCCTTCTCCCGTTCTTTATCCCTACTCCCAGGACTTACCTAAGGGCCACTGCCAATGAGGCAGCAGGCCCGCATTTCATCTCCGACTTCAGATGAGCTGCCTCTGGAGGTGTGACAGGGGCTGGCAGCTCACCTATATCAAATTCAGGTGAGCCTTAGGCTTCTGGCATCTGCCTCGTGCTGGCAGCGTGCTGCCCATTTTGGGTCCGAAAATGGGCCGAAACCATATTCCTACCAGGTCAAGTTGTAATTACACTTTCTCACCAGTGGAGGTTCTGCAATGCCACTACTGGCATAAGGGTGTAATTACAGCGTGACAAGTTTAGATAGGCAGTTTCCATTATAAATATGAACATTTGAAACAGAAATATAAAAATAAGAACAGACTGTATGACTTTAAAATGGGGATTGAATTACATCTGTGTGCCTTGATTCAATTATCCCCTGTACTCTTGCCCCACTGCACCTGAAGACTACGTTTGGTCATGATTTCCCCATATGCTACGTTATAATCGATTGACTGGTATATATAAAAAGCAATGTCATTTTCTATTGAATTAGTCAACTTGGACCTGAGGGAGGAAGCGGGGAATGGATGTTGCACCAATGTTTAGTCCTTGTGTAGACAATGGATCAGGCAAAGGATATATTTTGTCAAGTAGCGCCATAGTGCAGCATTCTGTTGCCTCCTCACACTTCTATTTCTCTTAATAGATGCATATTTTGGATCAGTCCTAAATTAATCATAAAGAATTGAGCTTTAGATGCAAAAGTTAGCTGGCTCACACAGGCTGCCAATATATGTACTGTCAGCTATGGCTCAGTTGGTAGCACCCTTGCCTCTGAGTCTGACGGTTGTGGATTCAAGACCCAGAGACTTGAGCACAAAAATCTAGGCTGACACTCCAATGCAGTACTGAGGGAGTGCTGCACTGTCAGAGGCGCCGTCTTTCAGATGAGACATTAAACCGAGGCCCCGTACGCTCTCTCAGGCAGACATAAAAGATCCCATGGCACTATTTCGTAGAAGAGCAAAGGGAGTTATCTCTGGTGTCCTGGCCAATATTTAATATTTATCCCTCTATCAGCATCACTAAAACAGATGTTCTGGTCATTATCACGTTGCTGCTTGTAGGAGCTTGCTGTGTGCAAAATTGGCTGCCGTGTTTCCAAATTTACAAAAGTGACTACACTTCAAAAGTGCTTCATTGGCTGTAAAGCACTTTGGGACATCCAGTGGTCATGAAAGGCGCTATATAAATGCAAGTCTTTCTTTTTTTTTAATGGCCCAGAAATTCGTGTCGGGGGCTTCCCGCGGGTGCAAGCCCCCGACCTACACTTACCTAGCGCGCCGGCAGTTGAAGCCTGGGCCTGCGTGGATTTCCTGTCTGTGGCCCGGTTCAGCTCCCAGTGCGCTGTGCTTGCGTGATCCAGCGGCGTACTTAGTGCGATGCGTCGGCTGGGATCACGTGAGCACTGGGCAACCAATCGGAGGATGCAAAAGCTCATTCATGAGTTTGACAGTAAGAACTGTCAAACTCATGAAAACTCCAGGCGCCCAAAACAGTACTTAAACTTGAAATAAAATTTAAAAAAATATCACACTATTTAAATGAACTATAAATAACATTAAATAACTATTTTAAACAATAATTTAAATTTTTGAAAAAAATAATGTTATAAAAAATCGGGGCTAAAAATACACTTACCTTACTGTAAAGTCTTTAAAAATAATAAACCTGTGGAAAAAAAATTCTAATTTTAATTAATAGACCACTTACCTTTTAAAATTAAGTCCTTACGTCTGGTTTTTTAAAGTGTAAAAAGTGGAGGCCTTCACGCACGGGCAAACCTGGGAAAAAAAAGGAAGTTCAACGCGCACGCGCAGACTCCTATGCGCACGCGTTCGACCTCTGAACCCCTTGGTTCAGAGGATCGGAAATGCCGGTTTCCCGCGCATGCATAGTGCTTGCAGAAAACCGGCAATTCCATCGGTCCCACACGTGAGTACATGGTGCTTACTCGCGCGTTGGGACACTAATTTCTGGGCCAATATGTCACTAAAATTAATGCAAAATTAAATGACTTATTTCAGGCATGTTTTTCTGATGAGAGAAGTATACAATGAGGCTCCCCAGGGGTCAGTGTTAGGACCCATTGTTTCCTCTAATATTTTTTTGGCCCGCATGGCCCCTTTAATGGGCTGCGCGGGCCATTCAAAATTCCACGCATGCGCGGTTTTTCTGTTTAAAGCCGGCACACCAGCTGCGTGGGACCTTCGGAGGACTGTGCGGCTGTGCAGTTTAAGGGAAATATTGGTTAGGACCATTGCTTTTCTTGTTATATATAAATGACCTGGACTTGGGTATAGGGAGTACAATTCCGAAGTTTGTAGATGATACAAAACTTGGCAACATGATAAATAGTGAGCAGGATAGTAGCAGTCTTCAGGAGGACATAGACAGACTGGTGAAATGGGCAGACACATGGCAGATGCAATTTAATATGGATACGTTTGAAGTGATGCACTTTTGGAGGAACAACATCTCAATGGTACTATTTTGAGGGTGTGCAAGAACAGAGGGACCCTGGAGTGCATATTCACAAATCTTTGAAGGTGGCAGGGCAAGATAATAAGGCGGTTAAGAAAACGTATGGAATACGTGGCTTTTTAAATAGGGTCATCGAATAAAAAACAAGGAAATCATGCTAAACCTTTACAAATCTCTGGTTAGGCCTCAGCTGGAGTATTGTGTACAATTCTTAGAAACAATGTTAATGCCCTGGAGAGGGTACCGAGGAGGTTTACCAGGGATGATACCAGGGATGAGGGATTCAGTTATGTGGAGAGATTGGAGAAGCTGGGATTGTTCTCCTTTGATCACAGAAGGTTAAGAGGAGACCTAATAGAGGTATTCAACATTATGAGGGGTTTTGTTAGAGCAATTAGAGAGAAACTGTTTCCCTTGGCAAGCGGGTCGGTAACCAGAGGTCATAGATTTAAAATAATTGGCAAAAGAACTCGAGGAGAAATGAGGAGAAATTTCTTCACACAGAGGGTTATTAAGATCTGGAATGCACTTCCTGAAAGGGTAGTGGAATCAGATTCCATAGGAATTTTAAAAGGCAATTGGACATGTACTTGAAGTGAACTAGTTTGCAGGGTTATGGGGAAGAAGCTGGGGTGTGGGACTAAATTGGGCAGTTCTTCCACAGGCACAACGGGCTGAATGGCCCCCTTCTGTGCTGTAAGATTCTGATTCACTGATCATTCAGCCCACGTTACTTTGACTTGCAGCTCAACAGTTATTGTTTTTTTTCAATTTTTGCACTAAGAAATTTTAGTTTAGAAAAAGGCTTTTAAGATCTGTGCAGATCTGTGCAGCACTAGGACAATACAGCGGAAACGTATTGCCGTGAAACGGCTTGGAAATGTAAATCAGCACGTTTTCTGAAAATGTCAAAATTTGCATATCCAGTAGTTGGAATAGAACCAGAGTATGTTTGTTTCTCTCTCTCTCGCTCTCTGTCCCTCCCACTCTCCCCACCATTTTCTGAGAATATCAGTAAGTACTCAAGGGATTATAAAACCTGGGGGAAAAATTCGGTTGGTTTGCACCTCCCGTTAGCGCCCTAGGAGGGCGCTAATGGGGCGCAAAGCAACTAGCGCCCGGGCGCAGCGATGTTTGCACTGCTCCCGAAATTGACTAGAGTTTTTGCAGCGGCGCAAAAGTTTACCACCCCGATCTCCTGCACCCGCAGATCGTGATGTCAGTCGAGTGGCGCCCCGGACCGGATATTGAGTGGCGCCCCCCTCCTTTCTGCCTGGTGCTAGCAATGACAGGGAGACTGGAACGTTTCCCAGTCGGTGAGGGGCTGGGGGGGGGGACGCTATTTAAAGGTGCCCTCTTCATGGCTTTTTCTGTGGTAGACATTTTTGCACCACTCATTCTGACAGAGAGAGATTCTGAGAGAGAGAGATAGAGAGACTTCTGCATAGAGTCAATGCTGTGTGAAGTAGTTTTGGCTACTGAGCATCACTTTGCAAGTACTTTTGGATTTGACCTTCATTACTTCGATTGCCAAGAGACTATGGGGGCTGCAATGATTCAGGGCATCGTCCTGCGCCTGCAGAATCGGAGGCAACAGAAACGCAGAGAGAGAGTGGCAATCATGGCCAGACGGAGGAGGGCCAACAGGCCTCTGCATAGGAGACCTTACCCTCCCAGGGTATTCCGGGAACAATTCTCCAACATTCATTTGTCTGAGGAGCAGTGTTTGCGCAGGCTGCACTTCAGCAAGGAGGTGGTCACTGAGCTCTGACACCTGCTGCAGCCAGATCAGCAGCCTCAACTGAGGACCAGGACGTCTCTATCGGTGGCAGTGAAGGTCACAATGGCTCTGAATTTTTATGTCACCGGCTCCTTTCAAGCAGCTACTGGGGACATCGCCAATATCTCCCAATTTGCAGTCCATTGCTGTATCCGTCAGGTCACAAATGCCCTCTATAAAAGGAGATGCCAGTATATCTCTTTCCCGATGACCCGGGCCAAACATCATGAACGCGCATTGGGCTTTGCGAGGATAGCGGGCTTCCCCATGGTGCAGGGCACCATTGACTGCACGCATGTGGCATTGCGGGCACCGCAGGAGAATGCAGAGGTTTTCTGAAACCGCAAGGGGTTCCATTCCTTAAATGTCCAGTTGGTCTGTGACCACAGACAGCTGATACTCGCTGTCAATGCCCGCTATCCTGGCAGCAGCCACGATGCTTTCATCCTGCGCCAGACTGGTGTGCCAGAACTTTTCCAGGCACCGCATCACCCAAGTGGTTGGCTCCTCGGGGACAAGGGTTATCCACTCTGCACCTGGCTGATGACACTGCTCCGTAACCCTAACACGCCTGCTGAGCTACGGTACAATGAGAGCCATCTCACCACCAGGAACATCACTGAGCAGACGATCGGCGTGCTCAAGCAACGGTTCCGCTGTCTGGACCACTCGGGAGGAGCCCTGCAGTACTCGCCTGAGCGAGTCTCCCTCTTCATAGTTGTGTGCTGCATTCTTCGTAACCTGGCAATCCTCAGGACCCAGCCAATGCCACCAGGCCTTGGAGCACCACCGGAGGAGGAGGAAGAAGAGGAGGAAGAGGAGGAGGATGATCAGCAGCAGCACCAAGGCGGGTGGGATGTCCACAATGTTGAAACTGCAAGGGCTGTCTGTCAGCGACTGATAACAAGCCACTTCTAGGCCCCTACTGAGGAAATGGCTTCTGGCATGGAGAACAACATGAATGAAAGCAACCCGCAACCCCAAAGCCAGCTAAGGCAGCAATGATTCCAAAGGCCAAACCTGTACATTCTGAATACAAAGACTTTTTTATTTTACAAACTCTGTGTGTGTCATTTCCTCATGACAAATTAATAGAAATAAACACAAAAAAACAGTCATTAACATAACTGGTTCTCACAACCTGCAGATAATATCCAAAACACTAAACAAAAGTTTGAACACGAACCTCGGCCTTTAATAAAAAAATTCCCAACATTTCGTCACACTGTAGTGTATGTACCTTTAAGAGAGAACTACTTTTACAGCTCCTGTATACTGTAGTACCGGCAGTGAGCACACCTGTATATAAGCCTTGAGTATGCCTCTGTACCCCAGTCTTGAGACTACCCTACTCCAGTAAATACCTGTTGATTGTTAAGTTACAGCATCCGTGTGGTTATTGAAAAACATCATACTCTCAGAGTCACTGATCTAACAGTGGCGACGAGTGTCGATTCGAATCTACCTGCAACTCTGCATTTCCCTTCGTGGATTCGCTCCGGGAGGGCGGTGGAAGAAAGTCGAGGCCAGAAATACAGGCATCGACCACGAGCAACCGCCCAGTCGTCCGGCAGAGAGTGAACATCGCAGGGGAGGCTGTGGAGAGCCGGGCTTGGTTCCCCAGCCACGACGATCAGCAATAGACTGACGACAGGTACAGCGCAGACCCTTCCCGGACAGCGGCGGCTGGAGCCGACCGACGGCGGAGAGAAAGCCGAGCAGCGTCGACGGGGTGAGACAGAGGGTGAAGCGCACAGGGCGCAGCTGGGGGTTGAAAACCGAGCGGCGTCGAGGAAAAACAAAACGGAGAGAGAGAGGGTAAAGCAACAGCCGGGATCAGGACCGAGCGGTGGAAACGGGAAAGGCGCACAAAAAAAAAGAACACGCAGAGCACAGCCAGGGCTCAAGGGCTGAACAGTGTCCGCGGGGAGAAGAAGGGAGAGCGCGGGAGACGCCATTGAGCGGCGGAGAAGAAGGAAGAGCGCAGGAGACGCCATTTTTAGAAGCCGCAGCGGAGAAGAAGGGCGAGCGCAGGAAGGAAGGAAAGCGCGGGAGACACCATTTTGTGCCAGCGGAGAAGAAGGGGAAGCGCGGGAGACGCCATTTTTGACAGTTAAATCACACCCAGGGATGCAGAAGAGTGGCAGTATCTCTACGTTCGACAATGAAGTCGAAGATTGGGCGACATATGTGGAACATATTGAGGTGTACTGCAGGGCGAATGAAGTGCCAGATGCTAGGAAAGCACTGGTTTTGTTAAATCCCATGGGTGCAAAAACTTATGGGTTACTGCAAAACTTAATAACCACAGAGAAGCCTGTGAACAAGAATTTCGAAAGCATAGTAGAAATCCTACAGGACCACTTAAACCCCACACCGCTGCTGATCGCAGAATGATTTAAGTTCCATAAAAGGAACCAACACAAAGACGAAAGCAATGCTGAGTACCTAACGGAACTGCGCAAGCTATCGAAACACTGCCAGTTTGGAGCGGGACTAGCAGATACGTTAAGGGACAAGTTTGTGTGTGGGCTGCAAAGTGAAGGAACCCAGAAACGGCTTCTATCAGAAAAGGATCTTACGCTGGACAAGGCTTTCAGTACGGCAGTATCACACAAAGCAGCCGCAAGGGGCGCTGCAGAGATACAACGGAGACCGCAAGAATATGGCACCAATGAAATGTCCTATGGAACAGGGAAGTGCTATCGCTGCGGCAGAACAACACATGACCAGAAGGATTGTTGGTTCAAGGACCAAGTGTGCAGACAGTGTGGAAAAGCAGGACACATACCAAGAGTCTGCAGGTCTGAGGAGAAAACCAACAGTAAGAAATCTCTACAGGAGAAGTACAAAAAGGTACACCAGGTGATGGACAGTAGTTCAGACGAACAGAAAAGTGACACAGACTCCGGAAGCAAGGAGCTGGGTTGTCTGAAACTACATAAGGTAACCAAAATGGAGGATCACCAGACTATCTGGGTTACACTCAAGATAGACGGAGTCCAAGTGAAAATGGAATTGGACACAGGATCAGCCCTAACAGTCATAAACCAAAGGGACTACAAGCGGCTATTTTCACATATACCCTTGAAAGCTACAGAGATTGTCTTGAAGACGTACACGGGGCAAAAAGTCTACCCCAAAGGAAAAATAAGGGTGAAAGTGATATATAAAGGCCAGGAAATACCTAAAATGGATATATATGTATTGCCAGATGGAGGACCACCACTGCTAGGACGTGAATGGATCCGGAAGATACAATTAGATTGGCATTCCATACAGGCACTGAAGGTTGAGGCCAAAAAGGATGACGACGTCACACCTGGACGACTGTCAAAAATGCTAACTGAAGCAAAAGAAGTGTTCCAGGAGGGACTCGGAACACTAAAAGGCATAACAGCAACGATTAAAATAGAGGAAAATGCAAGCCCAAAGTTTCTTAAGGCCAGACCAGTGCCTTATGCGATCAGACCAGCTGTCGAAGCAGAGCTGGAAGGGTTGGAACGTTCAGGAGTACTGTCCAAAGTAGACTGGAGCGAGTGGGCTACACCCATCGTTCCTGTAATGAAGAGGTCGTTGAGTAATACGCCTGGGGAACCAAAGAAGGTCCGCATATGTGGGGATTTTAAGGTGACAGTGAACCCAGTCCTTCACACGGTACAATATCTGCTTCCACGAATTGAGGATATTTTCGCCTCGCTATCTGGAGGTAAACGCTTCACCAAAATTGATCTAGCCCAGGCGTACTTGCAAATGGAGGTAGAAGAAGCCTCGAAACAATACCTTACGATTAACACTCATAAAGGTCTTTATCAATACAACCGGCTGGTGTTCGGGGTAGCATCGGCTCCGGCTATTTGGCAAAGGGCGATGGATCAATTCCTGCAAGGGATTCCAGGGACCCAGTGTTATTTGGATGACATCCTGGTCACGGGCGAAAATGGCAGTGGTCACCTCGCCAACTTGGAGAAGGTGCTCACCAGATTAAAGGAATATGGGCTACGAGCTAATCGCCACAAGTACGAGTTTTTCCAGAAGCAGATCTCGTATTGTGGCCACGTCATCGATGACGAGGGGTTACATAAGTCCCCTGAAAAGATTGAGGCAGTAGTCAAGGCTCTAGCACCGGAAAATGTGTCACAACTGAGGTCGTTCCTCGGGCTGGTAAACTACTACCATAAGTTCTTACCAAATTTGTCCACGGTATTAAACCCACTGAACACCCTACTGCAAACAGGGGCACCATGGAAGTGGAATGACGAACATAGACGAGCTTTCCAAAAGTGTAAAGAATTGATCACATCAAAAGAGGTGTTGGCCCATTTCAACCCAGCACTACCAATTCATTTGGCATGTGATGCATCACCCTATGGTATTGGAGCGGTGCTGTCGCACAAATTCTCAGACGGGTTGGAGAGGCCAGTAGCCTTTGCGTCTCGGTCACTAACCTCAGCCGAGTGCAACTACGCTCAGATTGACAGGGAGGCCCTCAGCCTAGTATGGGGAGTAAAAAAATTCAACCACTATCTGCATGGGCAGAAGTTCACCTTGCTGACTGACCACCAACCACTTGTCTCCATCTTTAATCCTAAGAAGGGCGTTCCAGTGATGACGGCACAACGGATACAAAGATGGTCCCTGTTTCTAGGGGCGAATCAATATGAAATAGAATATAAAGGCACGAAACAGCATGGGAACGCTGATGGGCTATCGCGCCTGCCACTGCCTACTGTGGAGGAAGCACCAGCAGTGGACCCTATCGAGATATTTTATTCGTCAATAATTGAACGATTGCCAGTAACGAACGCGGATATAGAGAAGGAGACCCGCAATGATCCAACGCTGTCTTGGGTATATGATTTGACGGTGAGGGGATGGCCAACACATGGCGACTCACTGTTGTCAGCATTCTCATCCAGAAGAGAACAGCTGTCAGTATGCCAGGGGACAGTGATGTGTGGATCCAGAGTGGTGATTCCACCCAAGTTAAGGGAGAGAGTGCTAAATGAGTTACATGAAGGTCATCTGGGGGGAGTGAAAATGAAAAGCCTTGCTAGGGCTTATGTGTGGTGGCCGGGAATCGATCAACAAATCGAAGGCCTAACCAAGAGCTGCTCAGGATGCCAGAGGTCCAAAATGCACCACCACATGCCCCTCTACACCCATGGGAGTGGCCCTCCTCTCCATGGCAACGGGTGCATATTGATTTTGCTGGTCCATTCATGGACTCAATGTTCTTAATAGCAGTGGATGCTCATTCGAAGTGGCCTGAGGTGATAAAAATGTCTTCAACCACTACAGAGAAAACGATTGCAGTCCTACGGACCATATTTGCCAGAAACGGCTTGCCAGAGCAGATTTGCTCTGATAATGGACCACAGTTTGTGTCCGAAGAGTTTCAAAAATTTATGAGAAGGAATGGGGTAAGGCATTACACATCCGCCCCGTATCATCCAGCCACAAATGGATTGGCTGAGAGGTTCGTACAAACCTTTAAGAAGGCGGTAAAGGCCATGTTCGACGATGAAATTCCACTACAGCATAAGGTGGACAATTTCTTATTAGCCTACCGAAACATGACACATGCAGTTACCAACCAGACCCCGGCCATGATGTTCTTTAACCGAAGGTTGCGATCTCGTCTGGACTTGCTTAGACCAAATGTGCGAAGAAATGTTGAGGATAAACAATTCCAGCACATCAATGAGAAGCCGACAAGGAGCTTCAATGTAGGACAACCAGTCTTGGCCCGTGACTACCGAACAGAGAAATGGCAACCCGGAACGATATGCACACGGCAGGGGCCATTAATTTACACAGTGGATGTCGGGGAGAACATTGTGAGACGCCACGTTGATCAGATCTTAGCGTCACAGGAACGAGTCAACCCCATGTCTTGCGTACCTGGGGATGAACCCGACATACTGGTAGCATCTACCTCCGAACCAGTAGCAGTGGAACCCGATGAACTAACCGATGAAAAGGGGCCAGAATCGCCTCCGCACCAAGAACAAGAACCTCAGGAAAGGCGCTATCCCAAAAGGATCAGGAAGCCGCCCCAAAGACTGAATCTATAAATGGACTATTGTTGTTTAATGTACATGTTAAAGTGTTAATTGTTATTTGAATATTATGGGTACTACTAATCTAAAAGGGGAGGAATTGTAGTGTATGTACCTTTATTAAGAGAGAACTACTTTTACAGCTCCTGTATACTGTAGTACCGGCAGTGACCACACCTGTATATAAGCCTTGAGCATGCCTCTGTACCCAAGTCTTGAGACTACCCTACGCCAGTAAATACCTGTTGATTGTTAAGTTACAGCATCCGTGTGGTTATTGAAAAACATCATACTTTCAGAATCACGGATCTAACACACACCTCCTACTTTTTGCCCTTCGAGGGTGATCTCCTTCCCTTGCGCGCTTCCCCCCTTCCCACCCTACTGCTCCTCCGTAACGGGGCCCCAGTGGCTACAGCAAGGCTGGTGGAAGGCTGCTGATTGTCAGAACCTGAGACTGCAGATGCCCTTGAAGGACGGCCTCGACCAGTTCTGGGCCTGGAGGGCCCGGCTGCAGACTACACCAGCTCTGCATGGGCGGCAGCAGTCTGGGCTACAGGCGGTGGCAAGTACAATGGGGAAATGACAGTGGTGGTAGCAGGAATGCTGTCATCTTGAGAGAGGATAGCAACTCCTTGCTCGGCCGACACACTGGCACTCCCATGGGGCAGCACATCAGCATCCGGGGCAATCTGCTGGAGCACAGATTGCTGGCCTGCTGAAGCGCGGTGAGAGCCCCGGGGAAATGTGTCCAAACCAGCGACAATGGCAGCAGTCAGTACTTGCGTGGCCTCAATCTGAGTCTGCATGAGACCAGTCTGAGATTGGATCACGGCAGCCAGTGACAGAATTGCAGCACTAAGCATTTGCGTGGCATCCGCCTGTGCTGCAGCGAAGTGCTCCACACTCCTTACCAGTGCATCACTGCATTCGGGCACCCTTCTCACTGCACCCATGTGCATGTCCACCATCTGGGTGTTCATTTCAGCAATGAGCCGCTCCTCCTCTGCGTCCAGTGCAGCAGGACTCGCTGGCTTACTCTCCCTCTGGGGAGAAGGCCCCCGAGCTTCCCTAGCCACATCGTGATGCTGCAACCCGCTGGGTCCCGGAGCTTCACCTGCATCAGACCCTTCCCCCCTGCTCCCCTCCAGGGAAGACGTGTTCCCAGTGTGGGCATGGACTTCCTCGGGAGAGTGTGGCGCTGATGCTCCAGCTTCCTCTTCCTCCTCGCCTACAGCTTCACTCCCACTGGCAGCTTGAGGGCTCATCTCCTCAGCTGGTGAATCACCATCTGAAAGCTGGGAGGTACAAGAGTGGCTTTAGCGTCAGGACAGGGTGGCAGTAAGGGAGGAAGGAGTGCAGCGATTTAGTAAGTTGGATTGGAAGTGTCAAAGGCTGGTGTTGTGAGGGACAAGTGGAATGAGAGAGGAGAGAAAGCTGATGACCTTACCATTGCTGTCCCGAATGGGGTCGGCATCTCCAGTGGCGACGGGACCAATCACCCGGCTTGCCACAATCCTGTGGACACGCGCCTCAAGATCGCTGAGGGGTTGCAGCTGAGGCCGCCCTCCACCCGTCCATTGCCGCTGTCTCCTGTTATGAGATAGCTTGGCCTGCAAGAAAAAGGATAGCGTCTGAGTAAATATACAGCCATGGTCTTGCCTGATATGCCTCCCATAATTGAATAGCCCTTAATGTATGCAGCCATGGTCTTGCCTGATGTGCCTCCCATAGTTGAATAGCCCTTACTGTATGCAAGGTGTGGAATGTGCGTGTGTGTTTCATGAGGTGTTGGATGAGTGTTAGGCATTGGGGTTTTAAGACCCTCTGGCCATAGAGTGAGGTTCAAATGGAGGGATGGAGAGGTATTGAAAAAAAGCCACTCACCCTGATGACCCGAGTGAAGTCGTTGAACTTTTTGCGACATTGTATATGGGTCCTGGTCACCATGCTCCTGGCAGAGACGTGTTGAGCCACCTCCCTCCACACTCTTCTGTAGTCGTGCGGCAAAGGCCTCCTGCCACTCTCAGGGTAGAGTATAGATCTTCTGCACTCCACCGTGCCAACCAGAGCCTCCAAGGCCCGCTCGCTGAAGCGCTGAGCTCGTTCTCTCACTCTCTCCATAGTCCTTGGCTGGAAAATGTAGTCACAGGTCTCTCCAGGCCGAGGTTCAAGGCTCCAATTAGCAGGGTGTGGCTGGAGAGCAAGATCGACCCGCCCCTTTAAGAACTGTCCGGCGCCAGTGTGCCTGTGTTCCATCGCTAACTGACAGCACCAGCGCTGCGCCCGCCCTCTGAGTTAGCGCCTCGCTCCTCGGCCTTTGCGCCTTAAGACAGGTGTGCAGCGCCTGATTTAGCGCTCCAATCACCTCCAGGGGCGATAAAAGCCAAGTTTGCAGGCGGAGGCGATAATTAGTGCCAGGCGCTAAACTTTGTGCCCAGCTGATAATCGCGCCCCAAACGGGGCGATACCGAATTTCTCCCCCATATCTTTCAAGAAACTCCAATCTGACTAAAATATAAACACACTTGGACTAACTTCTTGGGCCTAGAATTTCAGTTGCTTGCGCCAGCAGTTAGCGCCTTAAGAGAAGTGAATTTCGGGCGCTATGTGTGTAGCGCCCAGGCGCAGCGCAGTTTGCGCCTCGCCCCAAATTAAGTTGACCCTTAGCGCCGGCGCAAAGTTTAGCGCCCGCCCGGATGCGCGCGCAGAAAATGACGTCACATCCTCGTGCAACGCCCTTTGGCCGCCCCGATTCCAAACTTCAGTCGGACCGCCCCATTGTGTTGCTGGCGGCCGGAGCGTTTGTAAAAAGGAACGCAACACAACCAGCGCGGGCCCCGGGGGGCGCAAATTAAAGGGGACGTACCCTCCAGTATAAAGCCCAGCCATTTTGCAGCAAACACTCTTGTGCAACGCATTTCTGGACACACAACAAGGAGGATAGCTAACTGGTTTCAAGCAGCAACAGCTCAGGTATTTTTGGACTCAGGCCAGAGCGCTGCAAGTGGCCTTTTGGAAATTTGACTGTTTGCCAGGATTTGATGGGGGTTGCATGGGGTGCCAACGCGGAGCTGCAGCGCCATGTCCGTAGGGCTCGCAGACGCATTGTGAGAGGGGCAGCCCTGGCTAGAGGCAGAGGGGGCTACAGGCGTTGGCCACATAGGCCTTACCCAGTCAGGCTATACCGCCAGCAGCGCTCCTACCTCAACATGACTGACGCGCGATGTGTTAGAAGGCTCCGATTCCGAAAGGAGGTGGTTGCAGAGATCTGCCACCTGCTTCGCAGAGATCTGCGTCCAAAGCTCAGGTGCAGGACGTCTCTGTCGGTGGAAATGAAGGTGACGGTGGCATTGAACTTCTATGCCACCGGCTCCTTCCAATCCGCTGCTGGGGACATAGCGAACATCTCCCAGTACGGCGCGCATCGCTGCATCCGCCAGGTGACCGAAGCACTGTTCAGAAGGAGAAGCCAATTCATCTCCTTCCCCATGGCCCTGGAGAGCCAGCATCAGCGCGCATTGGGATTTGCAAGACTCGGGGACTTCCCCTTGGTGCAGGGCGCCATTGACTGTACGCATGTGGCTTTGCGGGCCCCTCTGGAGCATGGCGAGCAGTATCGCAACAGGAAGGGCTACCATTCTCTGAATGTGCAGCTGGTGTGTGACCACAAGCAGCGCATCATAGCTGTAAATGCCAGCTTTCCAGGCAGCAGCCACGATGCGTTTATCCTGCGGCAGAGTACTGTGCATGACATGTTCGAGGCACAGCCTCCCCCAAGAGGATGGCTACTCGGGGACAAAGGCTATCCTTTGTGTACCTGGCTCATGACCCCGCTCCGCGCGCCCAGGACCGCTGCTGAAGAGGACTACAACGAGAGCCATCAAACCACCCGCAACATCATCGAGCAAACTATTGGGGTCCTCAAGCAGCGGTTCCGCTGCCTTGATCGCTTCGGAGGAGCTCTGCAGTATTCGCCGGACCGGGTCTCCCAATTTGTGGTAGTTTGCTGCATGCTACACAACCTGGCTATCCGCAGGACTCAGGCACTGCCACCTGACGTTGGAGCAGCACCTCAGGAGGAGGAGCAGGAGGAGGAGCAGGAGTACATTCCCAGGAGGGAGCGACCAGTGCCAAGGGCAGCGCGACGCCACCTTATTACACGTTACTTCTAAGCCCCCTGTCAGGGAATGCCTTGTGGCCATGAGGGAAGATGAATGCAGCCGCTCCGCAAGCCCTCAGCCGGCGAAGCCACCAAACACTAACAAGAACAACCATGGAGACTGTATGAATAAAGATAATTATTTATTACACAAAAATGAAAACCCCTTCCCACATGAATCCCCAAAAATAATCAACGGGCCCCACAAAAAGCCCAACAAACGACTCACTCCCACAAACTGGGGAGGAGTAACTCCACATTTGTACAAACCTGGCCTCAACCTCGGCCTTAACGCAAAAAATAAGCCCACGAACCAAACAACCATGGGGAAAAGAAAGATGGCCACCGCCATATAAAACGAAAGCTGGCCACACCCTCTACTGAGTGGCCCGCGAGGGCGAGACCTTGTCCAGCCTTTTGCCTCCCCTGCCCGGCCTGCTGCTCCTGCGCAAGCTCTGCCCAGTGGCTGCTGCGAGGCTGGGGGAAGGCGCCTGAGGCTCAGATGTTCTTCCGCCAGATGCCGCTGGGGGGCGGCCTACACGGCCTTTGGGCCTCGAGGGGCCGGCTGCTGAGTGGCGCACCTGAGCCTGGCCACCATCAGCTGCAGCCGCTTGCCCTTGACGCCCCAGTGGGGGAGTGGCGGCGACGGATGGCGCAATGTGGGCAAGCTGGCGTCTGGGATGCGCTGGCTGGTGCTGTGGCGCGCTGGCACTCGGCCGGGCCCGCACTGCAGGATCCGCAACAATCAGCCGAGGGGCGGCTCGCTGGGATGCTCCAGCGCGGCGGCTGCCCTGGCGATGCCTGCCTGAGACAGCGCGTGTGGCAGCAGTGAGTGCCCCTGTTGTCCTGGTGTGCGCCCGCATCACACCTGCCAGGGACTTGACGGCATCAGTGAGCATGCGGCCACTCGCGGCAGTTGATGCCCCGAACTCGCGCACACTGGTCGCCAGCGACTCGATGGCCTCAGGCATGCGCCCCACCACGCGCATGAGCTCCGTGTGGCGCCGGTCCGAATCCTCGGCCACCTTGTCCAGCTTCCGCGCCTGCTCCGAGGTGAAGGTGTCCGGACTGGAGTCGGGACTCTCCCGCTGGGGAGCAGGGGACCGAACTAGGGGAACCTTGCCACGTTGGTGGCGGCGAGTGTCCCGATCAACTGCACTCCCCTCTGATCCTTCCCCCCTTTGGGGGGAAGGCCACGGCCCACGCGCAGGGCTCCTGGGTGGCTGGACGCCACTGGTGCCAAAAGCTGCAATCCCCTGCGACAGTTGGTCCAGGCACTCGTCCAGTGAGGACGTGTCAATCATTTTGTCCTCTCCTGCGGGACCTGAGTGTTCCCCTGATGGTCCGGCTTGCTCTTGCTCCTCCTCCTCCTCCTCCTCCTCCTCCTGCTCGGAGGGGCTGTCACTGGCAGCTTCAGGGTCCTGGTCATCACCAGCTGAAAGCAGGAATGCACAAGAGTAGCTTCAGAGTGAGGAGACGGCGTCAGCGAGGGAGTTAGGACTGGTGGCATTCAGCGCATTGGTGGGACAGTGGCAAAGGAGGTAGCTCGGATGCGCAAGTGCGACGCGAGAGCGCCAAAAGGCGAGGTCCTTACCATTGCCGGGCAGTGGAGGGTCGGCTACTCCGCACGCTGTGGGCACGATCAGCCGGGCTCCCATGAGCCCACACACGCGCTCCTCCAGGCTAGTGAGCTTCTGCAGCTTGGCGCGGCCTCCCCTGGTCCTGGCACGGGCCTGGCGATTATAGGCAACTTTAGCCTGCAAGAGAAAGGACGGGCTGTAAGTACGGAGTGTAGCCCTGATGTAGTGTGCACTGCCTCCCATGGTGGAATAGCTTGGCCAGAGTGTAGCCCTGATGTAGTGTGCACTGCCTCCCATGGTGGAATAGCTTGGCCAGAGTGTAGCCCTGATGTACTGTGCACTGCCTCCCATGGTGGAATAGCTTGGCCAGAGTGTAGCCCTGATGTACTGTGCACTGCCTCCCATGGTGGAATAGCTTGGCCAGAGTGTAGAGTGCAGAATGGGCAATTGATGCTCATGACTGTCCCAAAGCTACTGGCTGAGGGCTGGCCATTAGGACTTTCAGCTCCCTTTGCCCATCATGTCAGGTGTACATGCAAGAATGAGGAGGAGACTGGAAAGGTTACTCACCCTGACAATCCTGGTCAGGTCGTTGTATTTTTTCCGACATTGTTTGTGGGTCCTGGGGGCATCGCCGGTGAACGTCACCCTGTTGGCGATCTGCTTCCAGGCTCTGGTGTATTCTTGGTGGTTCGGATTCCTCCCAGTCTCTGGGAACAAGATCCTGCGCCTCTTCTCCAGAGCTGTCACCATTATTTCCAGATCACGCTCTGAGAAGCGCAGGGCACGCTCACGGGCCTTCTCTGGCGTTGCCATGACTCCCTGGGGCTGAGCAGCAGTGTTGAGGCCTATTTGCAAAGCTGCAGTGTGCAGGGCGTGGCAGCAGACCAAATCGTCCCTTCCCCCTTTAAGAGCTGGTCGGCGCCACGGGGTCTGCTGTCAATCAAAAAATGACCGCACCCGCGCTGCGCCCCGCCTCGGCGCTATCCCTCTGCACCGCCGGCTTAGCGCCTAAAGATAGTAGTGGAACGCCTCTTTTAGCACTCCACCAACCTCTTAGGGCGAAGCCACTGAATTTCCGGCAAGGGGGCGCAACTTTGGGGCGGGCGCTAACTTCGGGCGGGCGCTAACGTTAGCGCCCCAAAACTGGCTATACTGAAATTCTAGGCCTTGGTCTCTAAGGCTGCTGCTGAAAGTGCACATTACATTATATTGTTTACCAATATTAACACAGATTTGGGGAAAAATTCCCCGGTGTAGTATAATCATTCCACAAGCAAAATCATGTACCCTTTAGCAGATAAATGTAATACATTTGAATTTTCCCTGTTCTTTTGTGAGATATGAAATGAATTTTTCATTGAGCTCATTAGTATCCATTGTGGTTTCAGGTGTATTGTAATTTGTATCTCCCACCACCCAAGAGCTGTCAAATTCTAGTCTTTTTTGATTCTTTTTGTTGCTGGTATTGTCTGAGGTTTCTAGTCCAGAAATGAGAGTCGGTTTCAGTGCTGTCCAATAAATCATTCTGGTAGGCAAGAGTAAGTGACGTGAGAGGGCAGGACATCAAAGGAGAACTTGCTCTTTGAAGTCAAACTGTTGCCCTTTGTAGTGCTCACTGATCTGACATTTTACTTTTTACTGGTCAGTGAGAGGAGATCAAGGATATCAGAAAACATCGAGTTCAACAATTACTAACTCCAATTTTCTGGCATCATCACTAAAATATAAACATCCATTTAGGCGAATAAACTCTGATATGAAAATAGTGACAGAAAACAATTGTGCTTAATTGTACCATACATCCTTTTGTCAACAAGACTCTTTACAGACAATTGTTTGTTCTTGGCGCTGACATCACGTGACCTCAGTTCACGCGAAATAGAGTATCATAAAATATTTAACTTCAGTTGTTATTTTTTATTCAGCACACACACGCTATGAAGGAAGTAGACAGCTTTCAAGCAGTCACTTACATAAAAATATGTCCAGGTCTATGGGAAACAAGGTTTGTTGCAGTTACAGTGTTACTCTGAAGTCGAGTTTTTCATAAAAGCCAGCTCAGAGTAATTTATTCCGTTCACCTCTGTAACCCTAATATGACAAATATTTCAATATTATGGTTTAAACTCTGCAGCTAGTGTTCTTTGCTAATGTTTTGTCACGTGCTACCATCTGTTGCCAGTGATTACAGTACCTTAACAAGCAGTGCCCTTCATTGTGACATGTCTCAAGGTACTTCCATCAAAACCACACTACAAAGGAAGTAATCTTTTGTTCTCCTGCATTTCATACTACTGAACACCAAATCCCCTACAGCGAGCCAAGCAGTGGAAGGAGCAATGTGACTACAATTTTGATAACCACGTTGGGAATCCTAGTTCAAGACTATACTGATGTATAATTACACCCTCAATCTTTGGCTTAAATCTTTATAGCGTGCTACTAGCCTGAGAACTCATTTTTAATGTGGAAGCAAGTCATCCTCAGTTCCGAGGGACTGCCTAAGAAGAAGAAGAAGATTCATATCACCAACTAAACATGGTTTTGATGCAATTATCTTTTAACAACAGTTAATTTTAATGAATTATGACTTATTTTATTCCTTCACACAGTTCCATTGGCATACAACATATGGCCCTTAAATGCTGCTGTCTAGTCCTTGGCTCTACCGATTAACTAAAATTGCTCTTTGAGAAGATGCTAAATTAGCACTTTTTTTTCTTTTTGGCAAGCTGTACTGTTATGGGTGATGCCGTTTGCTTCAAATACATTTCATCGCAGGAAATTAAAAAGGTCTATGTGCAGGACTGGCTTCCAAAAATAACTCTCCAGCGCAGGTAATACAAAACCACTCCTGTGAAAAGTCTCCTTAAGTCACTCTGTACATTGGTTTCATTTACATCAGGAAGAGGTGGTCATCCAATTTTGTTGTGCAAATGAAAACTGCTGTGTACTGCCAGGCCGCTGTAGTTAAGACATCGCAACTATAATTCTGCGTTATGTTCACATTGCTCTTTTTCTTCAGCTCTGAAAGAATCCAGACCAATCTTCTACAAACACACCCTTTATACTGGAAACCATTTGAAACCAGCTGATGAGAGATGGTAAATATTGAGAGGAATGTTTGTGCAAGGGCAAAATACATTACAAATCAAATATTTCAATGTGGACATATGTGCAACAGAACTGATTCCATACAGCCTTTATCTGAATATACAGTACCCTTTTTTAATGTACTTGTTGAATTCAAATCAATTTTGCAACATAATCATTCCAGGCCCTGATAATTTTAGGTTGTCCATTTTAACTTGTAATAAAGCAAAGGTTTTACAAAAATATTTTTTTAATTAAACATTTTTAACTGATTGCATTCAATGTTTAGGTCCTACTCTCCTCCCTTAAAGCCATATTTTTGAAATGGTTTATTACCATTGGTTTATTTGCAAGAGATTGTTGTAAATTTTGACATAGAAGGGCATGAACTGCCATGTCAGTAGCACAATGAATGTGCCTGATCTTTCAAATGTTTTAAATGGAAAACAATTTTTAAAAAATCGAAATAACTGGAAACATTTTGTATAAAAGGCAGCACAGGGGCACTGAAGCAGTAACACAGAGTGACACGGAATGGTGCCTGTGATACCCCACGTCATGCAGTATCTGATTCCAGCTGTGCTGCTGTAGGGAGATGATGAGTGCAGGCCAGGTGCTAACAAATGGAAATTAGAATTTTGGCAGGACTAGTTATTTTAATGAATATAATTGACTTTAATAAAAATAATTGCCAGCCTTTCTCCATTACCCTCAATATAAATGCAAGTCTTTCTTCTTTCATACCATTACTTCCTCAGTATCTATCTCCCGTTTAAGTTTCGATTGATTCTGCATCTATGGCCTTTTGAGGCCGCACATACCCCTTATGTGAAGATTTTTTTTACTGGATTTGATTTGAATCAACTAAATTCAACATTTAAAATTATGCATTCTTGCTCTGTATTCCCCTACTTGAGGAAAGAATCAGACCCTATCAAACTTGTCAATTCCCTTCATTATTTTAAACACATCAAACAAACCCCTTAACCTCATCATTTTTGGGGCATATAACCCAAATTTACCCAGATAACATGATTGATTGGTTAAAGTTTACATATTAAATCCAAAATCCAGTCACCTAATGGGATCTTTGGAACTGAAAAACAATGTTACAGGAGGAACTGAGTTTGCGCACAGTCCTTTCAGCTCCAGGGCATGTTTGGAGCCAGCACCCCCCCCACCCCCTCCCATGTGATGAAAGTCTTCTCTCCTTCTCTCTATTTGTTGTAATGCTCCCAAGTGACATCAGTTGGCACAATCTTAGCCAGGTTCTTAATGAGTGTGTCTCCACAAAACTCCCCATCATTCATAGAAGTCAATACTAGTGTAGGTCTGTGGAAAATGGAAAACACGCTGACATATCCTTCAGGATTACGGCAAAAACATGCTGCTGGGAGAGAGTAATAGGAGGTTTTCTCCTCATAATCCATACTGTGTTTGACCAGGAAGTGTTTGACATTTACACTAAAACTAGAAAAATATTCCATCTCCAACACTGAAATGTCTTGTCTAGAAAAGCACAAAAAGTACAATGAAAAGCTAACTTCAATAGGTTATCTTCCATAACCAGAAGAACAGAAAAGATGCTGTGGCACAATTAAAACAAGTGCAGTTGAGGTTGCCCTGGCCAACATTGTCCCTTACCAAAAAGCAGCTTTTCTGAACGTTTATTTCATTGCTGTTTGTGGGGCCTTGTTGTGTGCAAATTGGCTGTTACATTTCCCTCTACATGTTGTTGCCCTGACCTTGCTAGAGCAGTCTTACTTATGCCAGAGTGTTTTCCATTTCCTACAGATCTACACCATCTTTAACGATAGGGCAGACAGAGCCTCAGTTTAATGTCTTATGTGAAAGACAGCATCTTTGAGTCCATCAGTACTGCACTAAAGTGTCAGCCCAGACTATGTGCTCAAGTCTCCAGAGTGGGGCTTGAACTCACAACCTACTGACTCAGAGAGTGCTGCTGATGAGCCAAGGCTGATACTTCTAAAAGTGTAAAAAAATAAAGTGAAAGAGTACAATAAAAATTAAGGAATAGAGGTAATGAGGAAAACCGGCATTAAGGAAAGAAAAGCCAGGCAAGGAGAGAAATTTCAAGCAGGGTTACTGATTTACATGGACTGAAGTCAAATCTTGTCCTTATTATGTAGGATTCTGATGTTTTGAGGATTGAATTCTATGACTCCATCCATTATACTAGGAAAATGCTTGTAAATATTAATATTTTCTTTTTTGTCTCAATATTTAAAAAATCACATATTTGCCTGAAATTTTACATTAACCTAGATGTAAAATCAGCTTATCTTACCCATGAGTTAACGTGCCAAACAAAGCTAGATTTTGCTCTGTTTTACTTTTTAAGACCAGCACGTCATGTTTTGTTCGCTTTCAGTTTGAAAAGATCATTCATTCGTACTGATCTTGTTCCAGCAACTGATCAACAAAATTGACAAATTCTTTTTAAAAAAGCGCTCCCTCAGGCAGAAGAGTAAACGCTGCGCACAAAGGGCAGCCTGGCCTTCACACACAAAGCGGCTGCTTGTAAAAGTGGAATCTGCTGAATAAGCAGTTTTCAATAGCAACAGCATGTATAAAGGCCCTGAAGGGAGCTCAGCTCCACAAACTGCGTGCACGAAAGGGAACTTTCCTTAGAACTATCAGTAGTGATTAGAGCCAACTGGGTGACTCCAGATTTTAATAAACTAAAATAAATACATGATTATTTTGTAAGTCTCACCAGATTTCTTTTTACAAAATGCAGTATTCTTTCTTCAGGCCCAATTGGACTTTTAGCAGTGAACGTATCTGCAGTTGCTATGTTCCCTCTTGCTTATTAATTACCTCAGTCATAGACAATTTCAATAAGTGCAAAACAGTAACATCAATCCTCATCTTTATGGATCAGTAAAATAATTGCATTGCAGAATTCACCCAGCATTGTGTAGAAATGTTTAGAGTGCTGCCTGGGTTTTTTAAAACACTCCTTCAAACTGCAATCTCCACTAAGCTGAGGAAAATATGTTTTCAAACTTAAAGCTATATTGGATGAAGGGTTGGAACTAGAAAGAACCAGAGCACCAGAGGGGATGATGCCCCAACAAGATGAATGCACTAGCCAGAACCCTGGAATTAAGGGCCATATAGCAAATTATATCAGAATGGCAAAAGTCTTCTAACTTTAGAGCATTACAATTGCAGAATAATTTTGCTTGTCTAATCATAGTGTTTTCACAAAATCTGTTTGTAGCAAACTTAGAATAGACACATTCATTTTAGCAAATGATCAAAATAATACTGTATTAAATAATACTGGCTTAGAAACTCCTCTGAAGGGAGGCACTCCCCTCCCCCATTACACTACCCTGCCTCTGACCATAACATTAGGTTTTATTGCTTCTTGTTTTCTTGGTTTGTCTGTTTTATTCTCTGTATTGTAAATGTCAGCTTTTTCAAACAGTCCATGTTAGTTATGAGTAAAACCCAGACAATTGTAAAGGTGATATTTTAAACCGTTGAAGCAAATCCTCATTACAGGTGAAACCGTTATTATTTTTAAAAAATCTGTATAATGGATAATTGTTACAAATATATATTGTGATGTTTGACTTTGGAGGAACCCTGCTTTAGGGGTATAGTGGTAGGACTTCCATTCATAGCCCTTAACACCCTTTCATACACGATTTCCCGCTCAGTTCTGGAGGCAACAGAACATTTTTCTATAATAGAGCACTGCATCCGAGAGACAGAGAAAATACTGATAGAACCAGTCGAATCCTGAAGAAATGTAGCCCTCATTAACCACCAACAAAGTTCACAGCCAACATGGTTCCACCACTCTGGGGTTAAAGAGCACTAACAGACAAAAATACAGTTAAAAGATGAAATAAGAAATTATCTCAGTGTAATCCGCTTAAAAGTATCACAAATCTTTAACATACGTTGCATTTAATGCAGAAAAATAGTTTGCAGTTAATTACTAGGATAAAACAGAATAAATTTCTGAACACTTGAAAACATATTAGCCCGGATATTGCGGTCCCGGCGAACGAACAGCGCCAGCCGTTTATTACACGTACACTTGCCCGCAGACTCGCTATGGGGTTTTGCACTGGAACTTGTGGTGATTAGAAATCTATTTTGATGCTGCGCCCTCTACAGGGATATGAGACCTGTGTGACCAGGGCAAGCAAATGTGTATATCCTTAACCAATCAGATTAAAGAACCCTTACTGATTCAGAGTCTGAACCAGGAAGTGTAAGTTAGAATAGTTAATTCAATGTCAAATCATGTACAGAAAGAGAAATAAAGAGAGGAAAAGAAAGATGGGATTAAGAGAGAGATAAAAAAAGACAGAAAGAAAACATTCAAAAAAATTATTTAAATGTTTACATTTTTTTTAAATTTCCAACAATAATTAAAATCTGAAGGAGTGAGCTCCACACTTGTAAAAGTAAATTTTCACTGCCAGAGAGGTTGTTTGGCAGTAATTTACTTACACATCGTTAAAAATTTACTTACACTGGAATGGACAAGCCCTAACTTTTTCTGGTGTGTTTAGTGGGTATCTATCGCGTAAGTACCCCAACTTCATGCCGTTCCATGTATTTCAATGGTGAGTCTCTTGGCGAGATACCAGTGTAGCGAAGCTTCTGGAGGAGCAAGGTAACTCAGACAGCAATTTCCTGATTTCCACGTTTTACTGCTCATGTGCAGTCACCAGAAGTTGCTGTCCGATTTACACTTGAATAACAGTGAGTGCTGTTAGCCTCACCATTATTGCTACCGCAAAATTTGGGCCCTTATTCCTTAAAGTACAAATAGACTTTACACTCAGTTTTGGACTTATGCAGTCTGTTATTTTCAATGTTTAACTGTTAAGGAGCTAACCTGATTACAGCATAAGAAAAGGTGAAAACAGGAAAAGCAATTCAAAGATGCCAGGGCCAATTTTCGTCCCTGTTTCAGGTTGGAATGGAGTGGTAGCACACTCAAAATTGCAGCATAGCACTTAGCGCCTCCTTGCTGCTACCAGTCCAGCCACTGCCATTTTGCTGAGGTCCCTGAGGTGCGAAACCCCAGAAGCAGGCAGGAGCCTCTTTAACGTATGCAAACCAGTTATTACATAAAGACTCCAATGCCATTTTGGGCTAATTAGCAAGAGGAATGCGTTGTGCTATTTTTAAAGGGGCACTTGCCTACAACTACTTAGATCAGTGGAATACATTTGGGGGAAAACCTGGTTTGATTTATACAGAGTTTTTTAACTTAGAAATCACTGTATCTCTGCTTGAATTTGGCTCAAAACCTTTAGGGTTACTGTTGAACATGGGAGTTATTCTGACCACTCCATTCTGGTCGGAGGAAGAGAAGTATCAGCAGCAACAGGTGGCAGGCCCTTATGGTGCTGCAGTTGGGGCTGCTAGGTGTCCAGAAAGGAGGAGGGCTACTTATAGGGTCCATAGTCAGGGTTGCCAACACCCCCCCCCGGATTGTCTGGGAACCTGCCGGAATGGAGCATGAATCTCCCAGACACTAGTGTTAGCAACCGGGGAGAAATTTGCGCTTTAAATTTCCTGTTGCCACACGGTGACATCATACCCCACCTGCCACAAGCAGCCAGCTCCCACTTAGAGGTGACTGGAAACAGGATCGGCTGCTTGCCGTGAATCTGGGGTGGGGGGTGCGGGGGTGGTGTTGGGCAGAGAGAGTTATGTTCCTAATGCGAATGTGGTGCATTTTCTGGAGGTTGTCCCCATCCATCTGTGTGGTTGCAGGGTTCAGTCGTTGGATGGACCGAGAAAAAGGGCAGAGTGACAAGTGTCAGGATGACATGGGAAGAGTGAGCAGCAACAGAGGAGTGGCAGAGCAATGCAACACCAAGTTGTCATGTTGTCTGTATGAGCGATTTTTTGAGGAAAGAGAAAAGGTAATGGAATTAGCCAAACACCCTGCCGCACCTGGCCTCCTGCCTCGCCATCCCCAATTCTCTGCATCTTCCCGGTGCCAAGAATCTCCCTGGCAGTATCCGCCATTGGAGTGAGGGCTTGGACAGTTGCCAGAACTTACCCCATTTCTGGTCTTCTCCCTTCTGTTTCTCCCCAGCAAGGGATTAAGTGTGTGGCCCAGTGAAAGGGTTGTGCAAATTTGTGATGTAGTGTGCATGCTGAGAAGGAGAAGCAGCAAGTTGTGAGCAAGGGGATAAGTGACTGTGTGTAAGAAACTGCTTCGGTGTGAAGTGTGAAAGCAGGTTGCTGAACAATAAAAGGCAGTCCAGGTGTAACTGGATAGAGTTAGAATGTTGTTTGTCCCAGTTCTGAGGGCAGTAGCAGGTGTTGAGTGTGTCACTGTAAGTAGAAGGAGGGGTGGGGCAGTGTCACATTGTGATTAGAGGTAAAGCATATGCAGTGGGGGAGGGAAGGATTAGGAGTGCTGGGAACGAAGTGTGACATTGCAAGTCTTCATTTAAACAAAGACAGCTGAAGAAAAAAGACTGGGGGGGAAAATTCTGTTGCTTTGCGCCTCCCTTTAAAGCAACTAGCGCCCAGGCGCGGTGCTGCCAACGCCTCCCACGAAATTCAGCGGGAGGTTAGCAGCGGCACTAACCGTTAGCGCCCCACGGCGCTGCGCCACCAGCGATGACGTCATCGCCATGCTCAGCGCCCTAGCCGCGATCTTCGGTAGCGCCCCCTGACTTGACGCAGGACGCTATGTCCGACGGGGTCAGGAGGACCTACCTGCGGCTGGGGCGAGGTGCCGGGCAGCCATTTTTGATGCTGACCGCCTGCCAGCACCTGCCCCCACTGCCATCCCTGGTCTCCTTACCCCCCCACCCTGCGGAGTGCCGGCTGCGCTCCATAAGCCCGGCACTTCTCTTGAGTGCCGGGCTCTTTTGCTGGCACTCCCGATCCCTGGGGGCCCAGCTGGGCCCTGGGTCACGCTGCGCAAGGCCCCTCCCCTTTAAGAAGGGGAGGAAGGCCTGCAATACCATGGCATGTATTCCCTTGCAGCGCCCCAAGAGGGAGGCGGGGCACTTCCAGTAGCGCCCCGCTTCCCTCTTGCGGTGCTACCACTCAATTTCGGTTGTGGGGGCGCTAATTTTTCCGGGGCGCTACCCGGCGAAGTTAGCGCCCCAAGGGGGGCGCGACTCAGTTTTTCGCCCTAGAAATTCAATGTATTTTGTTATTCGTTCATGAGATGTGGGCGTTGCTGGCAAGGCCAGCATTTATTGCCCATCCCGAGTTGCCCTTGAGGAGGTGGTGGGTGAGCCGCCTTCTTGAACTGCGGCAGTCCGTGTGGTGAAGGCACTTCCACAGTGCGGTTAGGGAGGAAGTTCCAAGATTTTGACCCAGCGACGATGAAGGAGTGGTGATATATTTCCAAGTCAGGATGGTCTGTGACTTGGAGGGGAACTTGGAGGTGGTGGTGTTCCCATGCGCCTGCTGTCCTTGTCCATCTAGATGGTAGAGGTCGCGGGTTTGGGAGGTGCTGTTGAAGAAGTCTTGATGAGTTGCTGCAGTGCATCTTGTAGATGGTACACACTGCAACCATGGTACACCGATGGTGTAGGGAGTGAATGATTAAGGTGGTGGATGGGGTGCCAATCAAGCAGGCTGCTTTGTCTTGGATGGTGTCGAGTTTCTTGAGTGTCGTTGGAGCTGCACTCATCCAGGCAAGTGGAGAGTATTCCATCACACTCCTGACTTTTGCCTTGTAGATGGTGGAATGGCTTTGGGGAGTCAGGAGGTGAGACACTCGCCGCAGAAACCTAGCCTCTGACCTGCTCTTGTTGCCACAGTATTTATGTGGCTGGTCCAGTTAAGTTTCTGGTCAATGGTGACCCCCAGGATATTGATGGTGGGGGATTCGGCGATGATAATGCCGTTGAATGTCAAGGGGAGGTGGTTAGATGCTCGCTTGTTGGAGATAATCATTGCCTGGCACTTGTGTGGCACGAATGTTATGGTGCCACGCAAAACAGGTGCCTAAGTTTCCAATATGGTGGGCAGGGATATGCGCGCTCATTACATGCCGAAAGTGCGCTGCCTGCCATATTGTTAAAGGCAGATAAAGACGCGTCCAGGGCCCGCACCTGAAACAGTCGTTATTACCTTTGCATATGCAAATAGGAGGCGTAACGCCTGTTAGGGTCCCCTATGCAAATTTGGCTGCCCTCAATGCAGCTAGCCCAGTGGCAGCTGCGTTCAGGAAAACGTGGTCTACATGTGGCCTAACCAGCGGTCATTAAAGCAGCCCAAAATTGAAATCCTTTGACAGTGAGCTGCCTGGGTCACCCAGCAGGCATCTGCAGCTCGCCAGTCTAAGCCAATTGCTAGGCCATTATTCTCACGTTGGCTGTCCTGGTCAAATTGGTGAACCTATTCCAACATGGCAGGCAGGATGACTTGCTTCCACACCAAAAATGAGTTCTCAGGTGACTGATGAGTCCAATGTGGGACCTGCAGCCTCTGTCACCGGTGGGGCAGATGGTGGTTTAAGGGGCGGGTGGGTGGGTTGCTTGGGTTGACGTGCGCTCCTTGCGCTGCTTGCGCTTGGCTTCTGCTTGGTCCCGGCGAAGAGACTCGAGGTGTTCGGCGCCTTCCCTGATACTTCTCCTCCACTTTGTGTGGTCTTGGGCCAGGGATTCCCAGGTGTCGATGGGGATGTTGCACTTTTTCAAGGAGGCTTTGAGGGTGTCCTTGAAGCATTTCCTCTGCCCACCTGGGGCTCTCTTGCCGTGTCAGAGCTCCGAACAGAACGCTTGTTTTGGGAATCTCGACATGGCAGCCAATTGCTGGATGTACTGCTGCAGGCATTGATATGCTCAGGAAAGAGGACCTCCTTCCTGGTCATCACTTGCTCCAGTAGCACCTCTACAGGGAGTCCTAGACATTGACATTCTTCTCAGCAGCATTTGAAAATCACACCTCCCGCAAACCACCACTGAAAAGATACCTTCCCTTTAAGAGGAGCAAACTCAATTTAAATGCGCATCAAGTCTGTTATGTTCATTAATAAATAGACATTCTTATTATGAACACAGCTAGCTTTTGCTAGTTACTTTATTGAGTACATGTGGACTTGTACAGCATCTTGTAGAGGCTTCCATCTTGACTGCTGCCTTGTGGGTAGCCTAGCCTCATGGGTAATGTAGTCTTAATATAATATATAGCTGGGTAGTGTAGTCTTATACATACAGCTATATACAGCTCTACGGCTCCACCTAGTGTCCACGATAGAATGATGACATGCTATTGATCACTACATCCCCCTTTCTTTGAGGGTTAACAAAATCAATATCAATCAACTTTCAAGAAAACAATAAAGATAATATCAGTAACACTTTTGTTAGTGCTCTATAAACATAAACATTTTCAAAACAGTCAACACTTTTTCAAAGCTTTACATTGTACTCAAAGATTAAGTCTATCAGGCTCTTTTACTTCACGTGTGGATCTTCTCAACATGGGTAAGTCTGATGTGTCTTCATGAGATTGTTCTGGCGGTGAATGACAAGATGCAGTTGCGGCATTGTCATCAATCTGGCCTTGAATAGTCTCTTGTGTTTTTAGGAGGGAACGGCGGTTCCTCCTGAGAATCTGTCCTTCCTCAGTTCTAACAGTGTATGACCTTGGTCCTACTTCCTCAAGAACTGTAGCTTTCCTGTTCCATGCATCTGGATCCTCAATCCTGACAACATCATCCTTTGTCAATGGTTTTAGAGTTTTGGATGACTTGTCATAGTATGATTTCTGTTTCAGCTTTAACAGTTGAAGTCTCTGTCTCAGTTCCTCACTTTGCTGTTCTTTTGTATAGCAGGGTAGCGTGGTGCGCAACTTGCGACCCATTAGTAGTTCAGCAGGTGAAGAACCACAGTCTAAAGGTGAGGCTCGGTAGCTCAGCAGGGCGAGATAAGGATCAGACTTGCTTTCTGTCGCTTTCTTCAGTAGCTGCTTGAGAACTTGAACACCTTTCTCTGCCTTACCATTTGACTGAGCATACAAAGGACTGGATGTGATGTGCTGAAAGTCATAATGTGCTGCAAACTGTTGCCACTCCTTACAGTTGAAGCGTGGACCATTGTCGCTAACGGCGATCCTGGGAATTCCATGTCTGGCGAAGATGGATTTCACATGCATTATGACACTGCTTGCTGTGGTGCTTGAGAGCAGCGCCATCTCAGGATAGTTAGAATAGTCGTCAATCACTATTAGATAGTCTTTACCATTTAAATGAAAAAGGTCCATACCAACCTTTTGCCATGCTGCTGTTGGTATGTCAGCTACTATCATTGGTTCCTTTGCTTGTTTGTTTTGGTATTTCTGACATGTCTCACATTTGCCTATCATGTTCTCAATGTCCTTATTTATGCCAGGCCAATAAACAGTGTCTCTTTCTCTCCTTTTGCATTTTTCAATTCTGAGGTGTCCCTCATGAATCCTTTTGAGCATGTCTTGACGTAGAGCCTGTGGAATGACTATTCTGTTCTGTTTTAGTAATAGTCCACTTGCGACACTCAATTCTGACCTTATGTGAAAATATTTTGGACAGGAACCTTTTGGCCAACCATGATGAATATTCTCTATTACTGTTTGTAATACTGTATCTTTTACTGTTTCTTCTGCTATTTGCTTTGATTTTGTATCTGACACGGGCAGCGCAGCAGTGACCATACTCACATGAACATCCACGTCTTCTTCAGTAGAGCTCACATGACTCATTGTGGGTGCTCGGGATAGTGCATCTGCTAACACTATGTATTTGCCTGGTGTGTAGATCAGTTCAAAGTCATATCTTTGCAGCTTCATCATCAGTCATTGAATCCTTGGAGACATCTCATTCAGGTTTTTTTTTATGATGGCAACCAGAGGGCTGTGCTCTGTCTCAACTGTGAAGGTGGGAAGTCCATATATGTAGCCATGAAACTTTTCTAGTCCAACTACCAAGCCTAGACATTCCTTTTCAATCTGGGCGTATCGACACTCAGTATCAGTCATAGACCGGGAGGCATAGGCAACAGGCTTCCAATCTTCACCCTCTGCTTGTAGCAAGACCGCACCTAGGACATCTTTTGATGCATCCGTTGACACTTTGATTCTTTTGGTTGGGTCAAAGAAGGTGAGTACAGGTGTGGTTGTCAGCACTGTTTTGAGGTTTATCCACTCTTGTTCATGTCTTTCTGTCCATGCGAATTCATTTGTTTTATGTAGCAGGTCTCGCAGACAGGCTGTCTTGGCTAACAAGTTAGGAATGAACTTTCCAATGAAGTTTATCATCCCCCATGATGCGTAGCACTCCTTTTTTGTCAGTGGGTCGGGGCATTTTGAGTATGGCGTTTACTTTTTCCATATCTGGCTCTATTCCTTTACCAGATAGATTATCTCCTAGGAAAGTGACTTCCTGGACGCCAAACTGACACTTGGCTTTGTTGAGCTTCAGTCCATTCCGGCGTATGCTCTGTAGCACTTTAGTCAGTCTCTCATTGTGTTCTTTCAGTGTGGAGCCCCAGATGATGATGTCATCAACATAGACCTGAACTCCTTCCAGACCTTCAATTATGTGTTCCATCGCTCTATGAAAGATTTCAGATGCAGATATTATCCCGAAAGGCATTCTGAGGAAACAATACCTGCCAAATGGTGTGTTGAAGGTACAGTATTTGGTGCTCTCTTCATCCAATTTTAGTTGCCAAAATCCTTGTGAGGCATCGAGCTTTGTAAAGTATCTGGCACCTGACATTTCACTGGTGATTTCTTCTCGCTTGGGAATCTGGTAATGTTCACGTTTTATGTTTGCATTTAAGTCCTTTGGATCCATGCATATTCTTAGATCATTGTTCTTTTTCTTTACACATACCATGGAGTTAACCCAGTCCGTTGGCTCTTCGACTTTCCTGATGACTCCTAGTGTGGTCATTCTGTCCAGTTCATTCTTGAGCCGGTCACGCAGGGGTGCTGGAACTCTTCGTGGAGCATGTACCACTGGCTGAGCATCCTGCTTTAGCTGGATCTTGTAAGTGAATGGTAGAACTCCAAATCCTTTGAACACATCCTGGAAATTATTCACTACAGAATCCACCGAGTCATCTGGTCTGCTTATGGCACAGTTTATACGGTAGACTCTTTTGACCAGTTCTAAGTCCTCACAAGCTTTGTCACCCAGTAGTGAATCAAGCCTTTCAGCCACAACAGAAAACATGAGATGATGCACTTTGTCTTTGACTGTCACTTTAAGTCTGCATACACCTAAGCTATCTATTTTCTGTCCATTATAGTCCTTCAGTAGTACTGACTTTTTCTGTATTTTGGGCTTTTCTTTCATATTGTTAATGTCACTCATACTGATTAAGTTTGCTTTTGCCCCAGTGTCTAGTTTCAAGGTAACTAATGCTCCATTTACCTGCAGTGGGAGCATCCATTTGTCCTCTTTTACTGCATTAACTTTATGTTCAGCATTGTCCATTTCTGAGGGCTGCACATTTTCTGTATCCTTTTTGACATTGTCACATGACACCATTCCTACAATAAATGTCTCACTTAAATCAGTGTCCTCAATTACATTAACTCATTGCCCTTTCTTAGTTTGTACTTTTGAAAAGCATTGTTTGGCAAAGTGATTCTTTCCATTACACTTTGTGCACATTTTTCCAAATGCTGGGCATTGTCTTAACTGGTGTTTGTAACCACAGCGTTTACAATTAAAAATGTCATCCTCCGATTGCTTTTCATTTCTGTTCTGCCCATGTTTCTTCCCCTTATAGGACACAGCACCGACAGCAGCATTATCACTCATTACAATCGCATCATTATTGATTTCACTGAAAGTCTGCGCGTGCTTTCGAGCTAGCTCGCTGGCTTGGCATATTTTCACCACATTTTCCAAATTTAGTTCGGTTTCTCTCAACAGACGTTCCTGACTTTTTTTATCATGAATACCAAACACAATCTGGTCACGAATCATGGATGCTTTGAGCTCAGCGAAATTACATGTTTGTGCTTTCAGTTTCAGATCAGTTATAAAGCTATCAAAAGTCTCATTTTGTTGCTGTGTCCGAGAACGGAAGATGTATCTTTCATACGTTTCATTCTTTTTGGGAGAACAATGTGCATCAAATTTCTGTAGCACATCGTCTAATTTGTCTCTGTTCTCCGCTGGATTAAATACAAATGTATTAAATACCTCTATCGCCTGTGGGCCTGCAACCGTAAGCAGCAACGCTATCTTCCTTGCGTCTGGCTTCGTACCGAATCCGATGGCTGCAATGTAGAGTTCGAACTGTTTAAAAGTCTGCCAATTGTAGTCGATTTTTTCTGTGAGTTTCAAACGCTCTGGTGTCTTCAAATTCTCCATGTCGCTTTTCACAATTTTCAGCAGATCTTCACCACCCTGGTACCATGTTATGTTCATTAGTAAATAGACATTCTTATTATGAACACAGCTAGCTTTTGCTAGTTACTTTATTGAGTACATGTGGACTTGTACAGCATCTTGTAGAGGCTTCCATCTTGACTGCTGCCTTGTGGGTAGCCTAGCCTCATGGGTAATGTAGTCTTAATATAATATATAGCTGGGTAGTGTAGCTATACATACAGCTCTACAGCTCCACCTAGTGTCCACTATAGAATGACATGCTATTGATCACTACAAAGTCCGCAGAATATCCTCCCCTCCCAAATGATGAGCTGCCCATCAGCTCTGGAAACTCTCCAATAGAATGGAAATGAGGCCTGGCCATTAAAATGGTTTGGGCCTCTTGCCGACGACACAAAGCAGTTATCTCGGTCGCTTGCCCGATTTCCATCAAAAGTGAAAATTGGCACCACCATGTTTTCCATTGTTCCCATTTTGTCACATTTCCCCAGGCCTCCCATTTCCTCAGCTATTTATATACTCTTTGTCTACTTAATGTCTTCATATTTCTATCCATTGCACGACTGAGATGATTGTTATATCATTGCCCTTATGATTCCTCTCTCGGTTTATCCCCTCTCCTTTTTGATTGCATTAATACACCTGATGCCTCTGTTGTTTCAGTTTTAAGAAAGGGTTCACATCCGAAATGTTAAGATTGTCTGTACTCTTCACAGATGCTGACTGATGTGCTGTGCGTTTGCAGCATGTTCTGTTTTTAGTTCAGATTTCTAACAGCTAAAGTATTTGGCTTTGTACAGAGATGCCATCGTGATGTATTTAATTGAGAAGAGAATCAGTATGTTGGGTCTCTAGGAACAGTGAGGCCATCACTTCAATTTACAACATCTGTGATTTTTTTTCTGTAAGTGTCTTAACATTTATGTGTTTTTATTGTGTACAGATTTCAACATCGGTTAAACTTAATGCCGATTTTTGCCCCCATTTTTGGACAAGAACGGGGCAGTAGTGTGGTGAAAATTGCAGTGCCCCAGTCTGGCCACGGCCATTTTAGTGGGGTCCTTGAGGTGGCTGACTTAGGCAGCCAGCAAAAATGAGGAGAAAGCTGCATTACAATATGCAAATCAGAGTGCTATGACATAAATAGAACATCAACGCCATTTTCAAGCAAATTAGCAAGAGAACCACACAGGCAGCTCACCAATAGAGCGTAAAGAAGGCCAGAGCATCGAAATGGTTCGGGCCACTCGCTGACGACTTTGGGTAGGTGTCCTGATCACTCTGCCCGCAAACCACCCAATATCCACCAAAAATGAGTATCAGCCCCATGGTATATTTTGACAAATATGAATTAGGGGTAAGGACGTGCCAGGAGCACTTAACTCAAAATTTAAATTTTAAGTTAATGCACAGAAAAGTGCAGGTGGAGAGTAGAGTTTTGTGATATGCACTCCTGGTGCAAATCAAGGAGGGCCTCATTGGAATTTGTACAGTTGTACAGGGCCTTGGTGAGACCACATCTTGAGTATTGTATGCAGTTTTGGTCGCCTTATCTGAGGAAGGATGTTCTTGCCATGGAAGGAGTTCAGCGAAGATTCACCAGGCTGATACCTGGGATGGCAGGAATGACGTATGAGGAGAGGTTGGGTCGATTGGGCTTGTACTCGCTGGAGTTTAGAAGAATGAGAGGGGATCTCATTGAAACTTATAAAATTTTGAGAGGATTGGACAGGCTAGATGCAGGAAGGATGTTCCCGATGGTTGGGGAGCCCAGAACCAGGGGTCACAGTCTAAGGATAAGGGGTGGGCCATTTAGGACAGAAATGAGGAGGAATTTCTTCACCCAGAGAGTGGTGAACCTGTGGAATTCTCTACCACACAAGGCAGTAGAGGCCAATTCATTAAATATATTCAAGAAGGAGTTGGATATATTTCTTAAGGCTAAAGGGATCAAGGGATATGGGGAGAATGCAGGGACCGGGTACTGAATTTGGATGATCAGCCATGATCGCATTGAATGGCGGAGCAGGCTCGAGGGGCCGAATGGCCTACTCCTGCTCCTATCTTCTATGTTTCTATGTTTACCCTTTATCCTGCTGTTCACACTGTTTAGAAATGGTCTGGGGGGGAGTAATTATGGAAATACTAATTTTTCTGATGATGTAATGCTGTATGGCTAAGTGACCAGTACAGGGCAGATAATGAGGATCTCAATCAATTAAGTATATGGATTGAGGATTGGCAGATCTGTTTTAATGTAGATACATGTAATATTTTATAGAAACCAGTAATGCCAAGAGCAGCTGTAACTGCCCCTTCCACAGGAAGGATACCACTGACAATAAAAGGGGTCTGTCCAATCCTAAAATAAACATAAAGTACCTCAGAAGCCATGGCGGGAATTTTCTTTACCTGGGCGGGTCAGGTGCAGGCAGGTCGCGACCCCGTTGTTGCTTCCATTCCGCTGCAGAAGTCGACTTTGCGATAATGGGGCCAATTAAGCCCGCCCTGCGCGTTACCCGGCCCTATTAAATGATGCGGGACTGATGTCATCATCGATGACGTGTCTTCAGCTGGGATATTTAAAGGAGCCATGGCCACATTGCATTTGAAGTTTCATCTAGGAGTGTGCAGTCATTGCACTGGAGGCTTTGATTGCTCCAAACAGTTGGAGAGATGACTGCACAGAGGCAGAGGGCTGCACCCAGGTTCTCAGATGACTCCATATGCTTGTGGAGGGAGTCAGATCATGCAGGGAGGTCCTCTTCCCTTTGAATGGGCGGAAGAGACTTCCCCAGGAAACAAAAAGAGCCTGGCTCCAAACTGCAGAGAAGGTCAACAGCAGGGATGTTGTGAGGAGGACCTGGGTGCAGTGCCAGAAACGGTTCAATTATCTCATTAGATCAGGAAAGGTGAGTACAAAGCCACACTCAACTTCATCCTACTGTGCCTCTCATCACATCCCCATCAATCAGCCTTCCCAACCCTACTCCTACACATCCTTACAACAAAATACCTTGCACGTCTTCCCATCCCTCTCTCTCTATCTACATTATCACATCCCCATCTTACTAGCCACCCCTCACACTCACCCTCATCCGAATGTAATCATACCAACTAACAACACACAAGGAGGACACTTGGCATTGCCACCCCAATCCATCATAGTCTCCCTCTAAAGATGTAATCCATCCATTCCTTACACTCATTCCATCAACCTCACTCTTCCTTCTCTTCTTTCCCTCCTTACAGAAGAGAGCACACAATAAGAGGGAGAGGGAGAGAACTGGAGGTGGGCCTTCATCATTTGCCATCCTCACAACAGCAGAGGAGGCTGCGTTGGAAGTATCGGGAGTGGCCGAGCAGCTGGAGGTGGGCGACGGAGAGAGGGGAACATCTCAGCAACCTGGTGACAGAATTACATAGCATACAACTACATGGCATACATCAGTCATGCATATGGGGACTGATGTCATCAGCCACTGAATGATCATCATGTGCATAATGGTATCTGTATCCATTCTTCATAAGGCATATCTAACTCATCTCTTTACTCTCCCACAGGTCAATCAAGAGCCCCTCCCACTGTCCAGAAGGAAGAGAAAGATAACTCCTCAGAGGAGCCTCCAGCCTCTGAGGTCAGAGTGTCACCAGACATGAGCGCACCCAGCACCAACGCATAGACACACACCTCGGTGGGTCCCATGCGAGATAGAGTAGTGTTGTCACCGGGTCCGTCACAAATCACAAGCGAGCAAGAGCAGACGGTGGAGACAGGGTCAGCAGTGAAGACTCCTCGCCAAAGGGTGCAGGACACTCCCAGCTCTGCTCAGCTGCATGCAGACGCTGAGCTTCAGGTGGGGGAAGGGGGGTGGGGCATCCAGAAAGAGGGCGATCCTGGAGGTGCAGGAAGAAGTTCAGGAGGCTCTGACAGGTTTTGTGACTGTGATGTCTGCAAATGTTCAGAGAATGGTGGAGTCCATCTCCAACATGAGCATCACAGTGTCGCAGGTGATGGCAACTGTATGCTCTTCCATGGATAGGATGGCCACCTGCATGGAGCAGCTAATGCACCACTCACAGGAGCAAATGGTCTCTATGGAGAATAGATGGCTATCTATGGAGCATAGATGCAGAGGCTCATAGATCTCCTCTCTAGGAGGCATGTCAGCGTAGATGTGGGTCCTCATGGCCCACAGCTGTGCAGCAAGGTGCTCTCCAGTTCCTTGCTAGCAGGGAAGTGCGAGTGTCCCATGAGAAGGATGACGGTGAGAGGGAACATGGAAGTGGGGGCTCCTCTCAAAGTGCTTACACTTCTCCCCCATTGCCACCCCCTCAGTCAGAGCCCAAGATGCCTCCTCAGGCAGCGATGGCCAAGTCTGCCTCTGCACAGTCGCAGGAGGAACAGACTTTGGCGGGGCCATCACAGGCTCGAAAACCCAGAGGACATTCGCCAAGAATGTCTAAGCTGTCGCAGCAGGTAAGTGAGCAGGCTGCCTCTACCTCTGCTGAAGCCACAGGGGTAGCACCTCGTAGAAGCACACATAAGAGAAAGATGACACACAAGTAAATTCACAAGGGTAGTCACTTGGGTGTTTATTCAAAATTAATGTCAAGTTTCTGTTAATGTATTGTCAACCATAAAAATCTTTATTTTCACCACTTTCTGGTCTTGGACAAATTTGTGTGCACCTTTGGAAGTCGCTTAGTGAGTTGGAGTGAATGGTGAAACATAACAATACCTCCAGCAATGGTGGTCAGTGTGAAAGGAATGGCTTGGTCATTGTAAGGATCCCTTCTGGTGTTGCTGTGGGGTGGTGCCAACCTGGAGCAGCATGTGGCAGCCATATGGGTGTACTGCGTAAAGTTAAGTAAATCTGGACATGATGAGGCCATCTCCGGCCTCCCGGGCAGCAATGTGCTTGGGTGCTGGTGGGATTTGGCCCGTAGGTTCCTCCCATTCCTGCTCCTCCTTGTCTTCCAGCTGATGCTCCTCCTCCTCTGAAGAGGCTGTGCGCTCAGTGCCTGGCTTTTCATGCAGCGCTAATCCTCACTGCTGCGCTATTTTGTGCAGGGTGCAACAGAACATGACAATTCTGGAGACCCTGGCTGGTGCATACTGAAGGGCTCCTCCAGATCTGTCAAGGCATCTGAAGCGCATTTTGAGCATGCCTATTGTCTGCTCTATGACAAATCAGGTGGAAATGTGGCTTTCATTGTATCTCTCCTGGGCCTCAGTACTTGGCCTCCTCAAGGGTGTCATGAGCCACGTCTTCAGTGGATAGCCGTTGTCTCCAAGCAGCCAGCCGAAAAGTCTGTTCGGAGGAGCGAAGAGCTGAGAGAGGGTGGACTGGCGAAGGACAAAAGAGTCATGACAGCTGCCAAGGAATTTGGCGCACACATGCATGATGATCTTTTTATGGTTGCAGACCAGCTGCACATTGAGGGAGTGGAAGCCCTTGCAGTTGTGCCCCAGGTTCACCTAGGCAAGCAATCAGCCACTCTGCCCAGCGATCCTACACATCCTGGACCTATGAATGGCTGATTTAGCCAAGTCCAGTAGTAGACCTATAAGTGGTCCTCTGACATGTTTGCCTTGTGCGCCAGGTGAATGAAAACTATTATGGTTGGTAAAAGATGCTAACAAACCAGAATTTATTTTTGAGTCAGCAAGGTGAAGGACATGCATGGAAAGCCATCATCATATTTAAGAATCTCCAAGACTTAGGGAAACTCAGTCCAGTCAACCCTATAAAGTCCTCCTCACTAAAACCTGGAGACTGGTGTCCAAGTTAGGAGAGCTGTCCCACAGTTTAGTCAAGCAACAGCCTGACATAGTCATACTCACAGAATCATATCTATCATTCCAGACTTCTCCATCACCATCCCTGGGTATGTTAGTCATAGAGTCATAGAGTTATACAGCACAGAAAGAGGCCCTTCGGCCCATCGTGTCCGTGCCAGCCATCAAGTCCTGTCTATTCTAATCCCATTTTCCAGCACTTGGTCCGTAGCCTTGTATGCTATGGCATTTCACGTGCTCATCTAAATGCTTCTTGAATGTTGTGAGGGTTCCTGGCTCTAATACCCTTTCAGGCAGTGAGTTCCAGATTCCAACCACCCTCTGGGTGAAAAAGTTTTTCCTCAAATTCCCTCTGAACCTCCTGCCCTTTACCTTGAAACTATGCCCCCTGGTTATTGACCCCTCTACTAAGGGGGAAAGTTCCTTTCTATCTACCCTATCTATGCCCCTCATAATTTTGTACACCTCAATCAGGTCCCCCTTCAGCCTTCTCTGCTCTAAGGAAAACAACCCCAGCCTGTCCAGTCTCTCTTCATAGCTGAAGCACTCCAGCCCAGGTGATATCCTGGTGAATCTCCTCTGCACCCTCTCCAATGCAATCACACATCCCTCCTATAGTGTGGTGACCAGAACTGCACACAGTATTCCAGCTGTGGCCTAACTAGTGTTTTGTACAGCTCTATCATAACCTCCCTGTTCTTATATTCTATGCCTCAGCTAATGAAGGCAAGTATCCCATATGCCTTTTAACCACCTTATCTACCTGTCCTGCTGCCTTCAGGGATCTATGTACATGCACACCAAGGTCTCTCTGATCCTCTGTCCTTCTTAGGGTCCTACCATTCATTGTGTATTCCCTTGCCTTGTTTGTCCTCCCAAAATGCATCACCTCACACTTTTCAGGGTTAAATTCCATTTGCCACTGTTCTGCCCACCTAACCATCCTGTCTATATCGTCCTGCAGCCTGAGGCTTCCCTCCTCGTTATTTACCACTCCACCAATTTTCATGTCATCTTCAAACTTACTGATCATACCTCCTACATTCATATCTAAATCATTAATGCACACTACAAACAGCAAAGTACCCAGCACCGATCCCTGCGGTACACCACTGGACACAGGCTTCCAGTCACAAAAACAACCTTCGACCATCACCCTCTGCCTCCTGCCACTAAGCCAATTTTGGATCCAATGTGCCAAATTGCCCTGGATCCCATGGGCTCTTACCTTCTTGACCAGTCTCCCATGTGGGACTTTGTCAAAAGCCTTACTGAAGTCCATGTAGACTACATCAACTGCACTACCCTAGTCACCCCCTCGAAAAATTCAATCAAATTGGTCAGACATGCTCTCCCCCTGACAAAGCCATGCTGACTATCCATGATTAATCCCTGCCTCTCCAAGTGGAGACTAATTCTGTCCCTCAGAATTTTTTCTAATAATTTCCCTACCACTGATGTTAGGCTCACTGGCCTGTAATTCCCTGGTTTATCCCTACTACCCTTCTTGAATAATGGTACTACGTTAGCTGTCCTCCAGTCCTCTGGCACCTCCCCTGTGGCCAGAGGGGTTCTGAAAATTTGTGTCAGAGCCCCTGCAATCTCCTCCCTTGCCTCACACAGCAGCCTGGAATACATCTCGTCTGGGCCTGGGGATTTATCCACTTTTAAGCCCGCTAAAACTGTTAGTACCTCCTCCCTCTCAATATTGATTTGTTCAAGTATATCACAATCCCCCTGCCTGATTTCTATGCCTACATCGTCCTTCTCCATAGTGAACACAGATGCAAAATATCCATTTAAAACCTCACCTACATCTTCCGGCTCTACACAAAGATTGCCACTTTGGTCCCCAATGGGCCCTACTCTTTCCCTGGTTACCCTATTGCCCTTAATCTATATATATAAAAGGATCCATCCATCTGTCTGTCTGCATGTCTGTCTGTCTGTGTGTATATCCGCTATACACTCAAAAGTTATAGAGCGTACCTACACATATGTTGTATCAAAAGAAAGCTTATGATTAGGGGAGTGTCATAGGCGTATTTACTTTTTGGTCAGACAAAAACTGTTCGGACAGTATACAAAAAACATTGACCAATCCTACGGGGGAATCCGCTCATTAGCGTTGATTGACTTGACGGTTGACCAATCCTATGGGGTGGGCGGGGCCTAATCCTTCAAACTGCCGTTTTACAAAAAAGCCTTGGCAACGCCGGGCCCCCCAGCTAGTATTCTTATAAAACACTGGGATTTTCCTTTATTTTGCCCGCCAGTGTTTTTTCATGCCTCCTCTTCGCTCTCCTAATTTCTTTTTTAAGTACCCCCATGCACTTTCTATACTCCTCTAGGGCTTCCACTGTTTTTAGTTCTTTGTATCTGCCTAAAACCTCCCTTTTTTTCCTAATCTATTCTTGTATATCCCTTGACATCCAGGGTTCCCTGGGTTTGTTGGTCCCACCCTTGACCTTATGGGAACATGTTGGCGTTGTACTCTCTCTCTATTTCCTTTCTGAAAGACTCCCACTGCTCTGATGTGGATTTTCCTACAAGTAGCTGATCCCAGTCCACTTTGGCCAGATCCTGCCTTATCATTTTAAAATCGGCCTTCCCCCAATTTAGAACCTTTATTTCCAGTCCATCTTTGTCCTTTTCCATGACTACCTTAAATCTCACCGAATTATGGTCACTGTCACCAAAATGCTCTCCTACTGACACTTCTACCACTTGCCCGGCTACATTCCCTCGAATTAGGTCCAGTACCGCCCCCTCTCTTGTAGAACGTTCTACATGCTGGCTCAAAAAGCTCTCCTGGATGCACTTTAAGCATTCTGCACCCTCTAAGCCTTTCACACTCTGACTATCCCAGTTAATATTGGGGAAGTTGAAATCCCCTACTATTATTACCCTATTATTTCTACACTTCTCTGAGATTTGCCTACATATCTGTTCCTCTATCACCCCCTGACTGTTTGGGGGGCCTATAGCAAAGTGCTTGCCCCCTTTTTGTTTTTAAGTTCTACCCATATGGCCTCATTAGAGGAACCTGCTAAGATATCATCCCTCCTTACAGCAGTAATTGACTTCTTGATTAATATTGCGACACCCCCTCCTCTTTTACACCCCACTCTGTCTCGCCTGAAGATTCTATACCCCGGAATATTGAGCTGCCAGTCCTGCTCCTCCCTCAACCATGTCTCTGTGATAGCAACAATATCATACTCCCATGTGTTCATCAACACCTTCAATTCATCTGCCTTACTCACAAGACTCCTTGCATTAAAATAAATGCCATCCAGCCTTGCCATATTCCCTTGTGCCGTTACATATTTGCTCTGCCTTCTAGGCTGACTTGTTTTTTTCTCTATATTTGGCTGTGCATCACCCCCTACTATAGCTCCACTCCATATCCCTTCCCCTGCCAAGTTAGTTTAAACCACCCCCCCTGCCCCCAATAGTACTCGTTCTGGTTCAGGTGCAACCCGTCCGACTTGTACAGGTCCCACCTTCCCCACAAGCAGACCCAGTGATCCAGGAAACTAAAGCCCTCCCTCCTGCACCAACTCTTTAGCCACGCATTCATCTGCTCTATCCTCCTATTCCTATACTCACTGGCACGTGGCACTGGGAGTAATCCAGAGATTACAACCTTTGAGGTCCTGCTTTTTAATCTGCTACCTAGCTCCCTAAATTCTTGTTGCAGGACCTCATCCCTTTTTCTACCCATGTCGTTGGTACCAATGTGAACCACTACCTCTGACTGTTCGCCCTCCCCCTTCAGAATGCCCTGCAGCTGTTCAGTGACATCCCTTACCCTGGCACCAGGGAGGCAACATACCATCCTGGAGTCACATCTGCGGCCACAGAAACATATCTGTTCCCCTTATGATAGAATCCCCTATCACTATTGCTCTGCCACTCTTTTGCCTCCCCTCCTGTGCAGCTGAGCCACTCATAGTGCCATGGGCTTGGCACTTGCTGCATTCCCCTGAGAAACCATCTCCCCCATCAGTATCCAAAACGGAAAATCTGTTGGAGAGGGAGATGGACCCAGGGGACTCCTGCACTACCTTCCTAGTTCTTTTACTCTGTCTGGCGGTCACCCATTTCCTGAATGCCTGTGCACTCTTTACCTGCGGTGTGACCACCTCGTTAAACTTGCTATCCACGAAGATCTCAGCTTCGCGGATGCTCCACAGTGACTCCAGTCACAGCTGCAGCTCTGAAACGTGGATTTCGAGTAGCTGCAGCTGGAGACACTTCCTGCACATGTGTTCGCCCTGGACACCTAAAGTGTCCCTGACTTCCCACATAGCACAGGAGGAGCACTCTATGCAGCCGAGCTGCCCTGCCATGTCCTACCCTTAATTTACTCCCTTTACTTCCTTTAAATTAAAGAATATTAAATACACTAGGGACCTTACTTCCCTTTAAACACTACGGCCTAGAAATTCAGTGGGCTTTGCGCCCAGTTACCGCCCAAAGAGGGCTTCTGCGCCAGTCTGGAAACTTCGGGCTAAATTCAGTGACGCGCTAATTGCGGTGGTAGCCGGTAGCGCTGCGCCGCCACCGATGACGTCATCGGTGTGCGCAGTGCCCCGGTTCCGCCCCGACACCGGCCCGACCCCCAAATTCAGTAGCGGCCGCCTCTTCCGTGGCGGCCGCTAATAACATTCGGAGACCGGGTCCGTACTGCAGCCTTAGTGGGGCGCTTTAAGGTGGAGGTGCGGCCGGCCGCTTTTTCGGCGGCCGCCTGCCCGCACCTCCTTCCCCGGCCTCCTCCACCACCCCCCCCGCGGCATTGCCGGCTGGTTTCCGGGAGCCCGGCACTTCTCCGTTGTGCCGGGCTCTTTTGCCGGCACTCACGATCGGGGCTCCGGCTGTTGCAGGCACCTCCCCCTTAAGAGAGGGAGGAAGGCCTGCAGGACCGCAGCCTGCCGCTCCGCTGCGGGTGGCGCTGCGGCAACTAGCGCGCCGATATTCAGTTTCAGCGCCCCAAGCGGGGGCGGCCACACCCTTGAACAGCGGCCGTCCTCGACTTGGGGCGCTGAAACTGAATATCCGATGGGCGCGAGTGGCTCCGCGCCCAGCGGTAAATTCTGGGCGCAAGCGAGCTGGCGGGGCTATACCTAATTTCTAGCCCTACATACTCTAAACTAGAGATCTTACTTTGACTTTACCGACTGGACTGTAGAAATACTTAGCAAGTCCTACTTACCAATCAGCTCCTTCCCTGGTTGTGACATCACTTTAGTGGTTTCACAGTTGTTGTTGTTTGACTGATCCCGCTCTCGGACTCTTTCCTTGGTGTAAAGTAAGAACCAATTACTACAGGGTGAAAAGTTAGGAAAACCAAAGGTGAAGCAAGGGAGCTCCTCCATCTACTCCTCACCTAACTCCCTGACTCACCCAACTCACAGCACTCTGTTTAAACCACACTTAGTGCAAAATCGCACTTCAAAGCCTGTTTTTATCGGCCCTGAAACAAAGGAGCTTGCTGGGTTCTGCTACAGGAGAACCAGTTTAATCTAGTTTCCCTAATTAACTGCCTTCATCTGTACTGAATTGTACGCCTTGTATATCCCTTTATAACCTTGCTTAAAGCTGGGAAAAATAATAAATCTGTGGAAAAAATGTTTTAATTTTAATTAATTCACCACTTACCTTGTAAAAAGCAGGCCATGCGCCTGCTTTTTAGATGTGTAACACCTGGAGACTTACCCTCCCGGGAAAACCTGCAAAAAAAATGTAAGTTCGATGCGCATGCGCTGCCTCTCCTGCGCACGCGTTCCACCTCTGAACCCCTTCTTTCAGGGGAACGGAAGTGCCAGTTTCCCACGCATGCACAGTGCATGCACGAAACTGGCATTTCCATTGGGCTTACGGGTGAGTACCCCACGCGTACTCACCCGTGGAGACCCGAATTTCTGGGCCATTAACTCTCAAACAACTACTCCTTCAAATATATATCGAGTTATCCTTTAAATTTTCCACACCATCTGCCTCCACAAGCTATTCCTTCTAACATGGTTTCCAGCCTCTGTGTAAAGTAGTTAAATCTAAATTGCCTATGCATCTTCTCTCTTCTAAGCTCAGAGACAAACTATAGCAAATCATAAGGTTATGCACACTCAAAGAGGAAACATTAAATGTGTACATATTTAAGTGATATCCATCAACAAAGCTGCAAATGGACAAGAACTTAGGAATGGTAATTGACCATTGCTGAAAGTATCGAATCAAAGTTAAACTATTCTTTAATTTTCCTCCATTCACCTTTGTTCGGCAGAGATACAGGGCCCAAAAACCCATGGACTGACATCCCACTGTCCCGGGGGATGCATCTGGTTGCAGCTTCTAGTGCTGATCCCATCAAAGTTTGTGGGGCGTGGGGTGGTTGCTTAATTTGAATAAAATGGACAGGTACTCATGCTACTAGAAACAGGTGCCTGCCTGTCCCAAGAGGCCACAATCTGCGGTGGAATGCGGCAGTTCAGTGGGGTGGGTGGTGGGGGTGGGGGTGGGGAGACTGTTGGATCCCCTCCTTGAAGCATAATTTCTGTGCCCCCATTGGCCTCTTTTGTGAGGGGCTGAGAAATCTTGAAAACGTTTTCCTGATCCTCAGGCATGCAGTTCATCGCCCAGACTCAGTCCCTCATGTGGGCCTCTGGCCATTCCTCCTTTATGCCGTAAGCTTTATTTGGAGTGGGCAGAGGCTATGCTCTTTACAAGGCCCTGTAGAAACTCCTGAGGAAGGCTGCGGCCGAGCATATCCAGGTCCCGGCCTAATTCGCAGCCCATCTGCCACATTCCCGTCAGAAATCTTGCCGATTTTCTGCCCCAAACATTCCAGAGTTTTTCCTCAGGAGATTAAATGAATCCATTATCAAACAAATTGCACCTGGAAGGAGTAGATGTGATGGGCCAAATGGTCTTTTCTTTTCCTGTTTCAAGTTTTCTCAGGTTTTAAAATGGCAGAAAGATTTTTTTCGTTGTTAGAACCACTAAAGAGGATTAAATAATTCAAGTGGTACAGTGCATTGACCTATCAACAACAACACAACAGTATAGTAGGATTTCCAGGGACTATCCAGGGATAGACATGGATGGGTGATTTACCAACAGATGGAAAATAGTGTTTCTGAAAAGTTATTTGGAAAACACTTTTTGCTAATGAAACATACAATGTGATGACATAAATTACATCAGAAAACCTCAGCATTGTGTAACATTATCAGAAAGGAATTGGTCAGTGGGTCTTCTGGCTATCCTTTCTCCCCAAATGAAAAAAAAAGTTTACCTGACGCTTTGACCTTAAATCATTGCTTCTTAAATTTTGAATAAACTTAAATACGAAAGACAAAAATTCCACGCAGAAATTTGCCAACGTTGCCATTATTGCGTCTTCCAAAAACATTGCACTCAGACTAAATTTTCTAAAGAGCCAGCCTTTGTTTGGTTCCAGAGCAAAGCTAATCATTTTAACAAGGTTTTTTACATCTTTGTTGAATGACACAAAGCTTATGGCCTCTTTTCTAAAATAAAAACACTAATAGCCAAACTAACCAACAATCCAAAATCTTGTTCGTTCACGTCAATGGCAAATATTTGATAGATCTGACACACAGCTGTATAACTTAAAACTACAAAAAAATAGATTACAAAATTGGCCTAGAAATTCGGTATGGCCCCGCCAGGTCTTTTGCGCCCGAAATTTTGCGCTCGCCAGGATTCCCGTAGCGCCCTCCTAAAATTCAGTTGCGACGGGCCAAGACGGCGGCGGGCGCTATTGCAGGGTTTGGCTGCCTCGCTAGGGGCGATGAATGTCACTTTCAGGCGTCCAGCTGCTGCTGCGGCTCCCGATGCGGTGCGGCAGGCTGGGGTACTGCAGGCCTCCTCCTTCTCTTAAGGAGGAGCTGCCTGCAGCCGTCAGATCGCCGGTGGATTCCCCCGGCAAATGAGCCCGGCACCACGGAGAAGTGCCGGGCTCGCGGGACTCAGACATCAATGCCGCGGGGGGGTGGTGCAGGAGTCCGGGGAGGGAGGTGCGGGCAGGCGGCCGCCGGGAAAGCGGCCGGCCGCCGCTCCACCTTTATACGCCGGCCTTTCGGAGCTGCAAGACCCCGTTTCACAAACGCTGTTTGCGGCTGCCACGGGCGAGGCGGCCGCAACTGAATTTGGCCATCGGGCCGGAATAGCATTGCAACCGGGGTGCTGCGCACACCGATGACGTCATCGGTGCCGGCGCGGCGCTACCGGCTAACGCCGATGTTAGGGTCCATCTGAATTTCGGGCGATAAAAAACTTCAGGCGCAAACCACTTTATAGCCAATAAGTGGGCGCAAATGCAACTGAATTTCTAGGCCAATATGTTTTAGCAGAAGTTTTAAAGAGACACTGGCGCGAAAGAAGCTTCCTTGACCTTTGCAGCCTAACAGATATCATGCTTTATTATGCAGTTTGAAAAAGAAGAAAAAGGTATTGTCTTAAAATCTTTTAAAACTAAAGGCAAATGTACTAATTAAAATGGGCGTCCAGAGGAAATGGTCGTGGTCGCATTTGTGGTTTTATACTGCCTGGGAAATTTTCAGCTTATGAGAGTGCCTTTTCTTCACAACTTCTGTTAACAACCACACCTTTTATTGTTCAGTACAGTGTGTTTGGTTCAGTTTATTTAACTTTAACAAGCATAGAAATACCGTGACATTTAGTTATTTCTCCGTATAAAGAATAAGCTAAAACAAACTCTAGGGGGTCATTTTATCGTTGGATCACGCAAACATGTACAAGTAATACACAGATTTGCAGCTGGAAAGTTATGTGGAGTTCGTCTACCAATTCTGCCATGTTGCTTTAGCAATACACCATTAGATTGCTAACCAGGAAGGCATAAATGTATAATCTCCACCTTCATTTGCCATTTAAACTTACCTGTTCAATTCGGAGAGCTTCTCCAATTCTGGTTTGGTTTCATTCCTATTTTTTATTTGTTCTTTTATTCTCCCATCTCTATATCTGTGCTTTGACCGACTTTTTTTCTCTCCTATAACCCAAGCAGGTTTCTGCAGCAGTGAAACTTTATTTAAAGCAAACATCCTAACCACCTGAACCAGTCAAATGTAATCACAGTGGATTTATTCAGTTGCATCTACCCAGATACATTGTGCACGTTTCAACAAAAAAAGGAAACATTAAACTAGCCAGCACAGCTGTTCTTTAATGGATTTTCTGTGGCACCTTAAACCTTCAAAAAATCTACTTGTATCATTCATTTCTAAGATGGATTTATGTTTAAAACAGGTCTATAAGGGCTATGTGTGTTTTCATTGTACAAGTTTTTATTAAGTTTTTTATGAATGAATTACATAATTAGATCTTCAGTTATGTGTGCCGACTTACAATTCTTTGGGGTAGATTTTTATTTTAAATTTCATTGATCAGGAGAGATGTAAAACGGGCTGTCAACTCGCTGTCACCCATTTTACATTATTGCACAAAGTCAAGGTCTACCCTGCTCCTGTTTACTACATGCGGAGTATGACCTTTCTGTGGAGAGCAAAATGTAAAATATTATTTACTACAAAATATAAAATATGTAGGTTTGTAAAAATCACTTTACAAAGTAACTTGGACTGTCCAGTGCTGATATAGAAAGTTTAACAAAAAGCTCAAGCTCTGATTTTAACTCTGGGTGAGTGGCGAGCGTGGTGCCGGTGGAGTGAGCATCACTCTCGCCCTGGCTCACCGACCTGAGGCCCAGGCCAATTTAACTCCTGGGCTTCATTGAAATAGACCAGGCCCGACTCCCGGCCCCCGAAGGTTGAGGGAGGTGCTGTAGACGGCCGTGTCAATGCCTGCAGACAGGTCAAGGGACAGAAAGGTTAGGGTGTTTCTCCTTATTTACTCTACCAATCCCCTTCATGCTTTTAAATACCTCTATCAAATCTCCTCTTAGCCTTAGAATCATAGAATCACGGAATGGTCACAGCACAGAAGGAAGCCATTCAGCCCGTCGAGCCCGTGCCGGCTCTCTGCAAGAGCACCTCAGCTAGTCCCACTCCCCCGCCTTTTCCCTGTAGCCCTGCAAACGTTTTTTCCTTCAGGTACTTATCCAACTCCCTTTTGAAAGCCGTGATTGAGTCTGCCTCCACCACCCTTTCAGGCAGTGCATTCCAGATCTTAACCACTCGCCTTCTCTGCTCTAAGGAAAACAACCCCAACTTCTCCATTCTTTCCACGTAACTGAAGTCCCTCATCCCAGGTAACATTCTAGTAATTCTCCTCTGCACCATCTCCAAATCCTTGACATCCTTCCTAAAGTGTGGTGCCCAGAATTGGACACAATATTCCAACTGGGGCCTAACCAATGTTTAGCATAACTTCAATGCTTTTGTACTGTATGCCACTATTTATAAAGCCATGGTACCAGTGTGCTTTTTTAACATCCTTCTCAACTTGTCCTGCCACCTTTAAAGATTTGTGTACATACACTCCCAGGTCTCTCTGTTCCTGCACCTGCTTTAAAATTTAGCTTATACTGCCTCTCCTCATTCCTCCTTCCAAAATGTATCACTTCTCACTTCTCTGCATTAAATTTCATCTGCCATCTATCTGTCCATTTCACCAGTCTATGTCCTCCTGAAGTCTGTTACTATCCTCCTCACTGTTTACTACATTTCCGAGTTTTGTGTCATCTGTAAACTTTGAAACTGTACCAAGTCCAGGTCATTAATATATATCAAGAAGAGCAGTGGTCCTAATACCAACTCCTTTGGAATACCACTGAATACCTCCCTATATTCTGAAAACAACCTTTCACCACTACTCTCTGCTTTTTGTCCTTTAGCCAATTTCATATCCACGCTGCCACTGTCCCTTTAATCCCATGGGCTTCAATTTTGCTAATAAGTCTATTATGTGGTACTTTATCAAACGGCTTTTGAAAGTTCATATACGCATCATCCGCACTACCCTCATCAACCCTTTCCATTATTTCATCAAAGAACTCAATCAAGCTAATCAAACACCATTTGACTTTAACAAATCAGTGCTGGCTTTCATTGATTAACCCATACTTTTCTAAGTGCCAGTTAATTTTGTTCCGGATTAATGTCTCTAAATGTTTCCCCACCACTGATGTTAGACTGACTGGCCTGTAGTTGCCGGGTTTATCCCTTGCCCCTTTTTTGAACAGGGGTGTAACATTTGCAGTCCTCCAGTCCTCTGGCACTGCTTCCATATCTTGTGAGGATTGGAAGATTGTGGCCAGAGCCTCTGCAATTTCCACCCTTACTTCCCTCAGCAACCTAGAATGCATCCTACTTTAAACACTGCCAAAATGTTACCTCTACTTTATCTATTTTTCTCCTATCCAATATCCGTACGACCTCCTCCTTTACTGTGACATTAGCAGTATCCTCTTTTTTGTGAAGACAAAGCAAAGTATTCATTTAGTAGCTCAGCCACACTCTCTGCCTCCACAAGAAGATCTCCTTTTTGGTCCCTAGTTGGCGCCACCCTTCCTTCGACTACCCTTTTACTATTTATATGTTTATAAAAGATTTTTGGGTTCCATTTTAAGTTAGCCACTAAGCTGTTCTCAAACTCTCTCTTTGCCCCTCTTATTTTCATTTTCAGTTCTCCTCTGTATATTCTGTATTCTACTCAGTTCTCTATTGTATTATGAACCTGACATTTGCCATAAGCTTCCTATTTCTGTTTTATTTTAATCTCTATACCTTTAGTCATCCAGAGAGCTCTAGCTTTTTTATGCCCTTCCTTGCCTCTCGTGGGAATGTGGTGAGTCTGTACCCAAACTATCTCCTCTTTGAAGGCCTCCCATTGCTCAATCATTGATTCTAATCCACTCAAGCCAGATCCCTTTTCAACTCACTGAAATTAGCCCTCCTCCAGTTGAGTATTTTCATGCCTGAATGTTCTTTGTCCTTTTCCATAACTACTCTAAACCTAATGATATTGTGATCACTGTTTCTCAAATGCTCCCCCACTGAAACATGATCCACTTCTTTCCACAGAACTAGAACCAGCACTCCTTCCTTCCTTGTTAGGCTGAAAACATACTGATCAAGAAAGTTCTCTTGTACACATTTCAGGAACTCCTCCCCCTCTTTGCCTTTTTCACTGATACTATCCTAGTCTATATTAGGATAATTGATATCCCTCATTATCATTACTCTATAGTCTTGCATCTTTCTGCATTTTGCCTGCATTTGGTGGCCTATTGTATACACCCAGTAGCAAAATATCTCCTCTATGAATACCTGCCGATATTGGGCCTCGGACCACTGAAGGCGGATCGATCCACTGCTAGCGCCGCAGTGGCTCTTAGGTAAGTGAAGGCTGGGGGTGAGTGATCTGTGGCCAGGAGGAATCAATGACCAGGTGTGGGGGAGACGTGTGTGATTGAGTGGGGCGGGGGATCACGCCTCAGGGGGGATTGATTGTGAGCCTTGGTGAGGGGGATTAAGCCTCAGGGTCAGTGCGATCGGTAGACCAGGGGGATTGGTAACCTGGATCAGAAATTAGGTATTGGGGATCACGAGAATTTGAGTCGTGGGGGCCAGGCAACGGGGATTGGGAGTCAGGGTCAGGGGGGAGAGAGGTCAAAAGTCAGGGCCGGGGGGTAGGGAGATCAGGAGGGTCCTTTAATATGGAATCAAGAGGAGCTCTCTTGCTTCTCCCGGCTCCACATTCAAGTAAGTTATTTACCTTCTTGGTTGCAGGTGTTCCATAGGGCCAGTTTCCCTGAGTGCCGCTGAATGGCACTGGCTACCTCCGGGTAAACCAATGTTAGAGCGGGGTCCTCAAGCAGGCATTATATTATCTGCATTTGCAAAGGGCCTAACGCATGCTTCATTCGTGGGTAAAGGACGCCTCTTGTTTGCACTTACCCAATATGGTGGCTGGTGCAGAAGTGCACTCCGGCTTCCTGCCCGCTGTTTTGGGGCCTTAGTAGGCTGCATAGTGCCTGAAAAATGGGAGCTATGCCGCCCAATTTCTAGGCCTATATGTTTTGAAGATAAAAACAAATGAATGAAACAGTGGGCAATGCATAAAAACAAATTGAAGGCTGGCATTAAGTCCTATCTATCCTATATTGCAGTATTACGGTAATAATTATAGATTAGGGATAGTACAGAAGAGAGAGCAACATTGATACAATGTTGCATATAATCAAGATAACATTTACAACAGTTATGCAGTGTAAAAGTGAAGGTAACAGATTATTTACAGGACATTTTACAAGACATTATGCAGGACTTTATCTCAGTTTTTAAAGATAAATATTCCACTGCACTTAATTTATATTTAACACACGCGCACCGTTAGTCTCCATTCATTAATTTTTGTCGCCTCATCTGCACAACAAAAGCAAGATCTTCAAGGGATGTTTTCCACTAAATGAAAGCAGCCAGCGAGACAGTGAGAGAATTGTCCAATCTGATGGGCCACCTATTTACAGTGACTCGATGAGTCAAATTCCATTTTAATTATTGAATTCCAGGATTTTTTTCAGTGTTTTGAGGATCAGGTTGTATAATTTGCGCTATTTTTCTGTGAAAACCATAAATCAGTGATTGATAAGGGCATTACGACATCAATGAGCAAAATTCACAGTTTACCACTGATTGGCATCTTGGTTTACTGACAGCGGCAAATTAAGTTATCCAGTTGAATGTTGCATGAAATTATGCAAATTAATTCATTGAATAACAGGATATGAACCATTTGACCTTTGCTGGTGAGTTACTCGTTTGGTCCTTTCATCTCAGTGCTTGAAATGAATCCAGATTTGGGGAGAGGCGACCGATTTATACCATTCTTCCACTTTTACATTTGGAGTGGGTAAGTTGCTGTATACTGAAAGCCGACAGACAGCAACAATGTGAGACCAGCTCCCTGTGTCCGCATTGCTCAAAACTGGCACCCTTATCTTGATGGTAGAACCAAAATCTGACAGCACAGGAGGAGGCCATTCGGCCCGTCATGCCTGTGAAAGGGCTGTCCAATTTAGTCCCACCCCCCAGAATTTCCCCATAACCCTGCAAATTAGTCCTCTTCAAGCACATGTTCGATTGCCTTTTGAAAGTTCCAATGGAATCTGCTTCCACCACTCTTTCAGGTAGTGCAGTCCAGATCTTAACAACCCTCTGGGTGGAAACATTTCTTCTCATTTTCTCTCTAGTTCTTTTGCCAATTATTTTAAATCTATGACTTGGTTACCGACCCACTTGCCAGAGGAAAGTTTCTCCTTACTTGCTCTATCAAAACCCTCATAATTTTGAAAACCTCTGTTAGGTCTCCCCTTAACCTTCTCTGTGCTAAGGAGAACCTATCAGGTAGTTGTAGTGTATGTACCCGTCTATCTTTAAGGGAACTATTGAATGTAACCGTTCACCTTTAAGGGAACTACTTTAGGTGTGGCACTATTTGTTTGGCTTCTGTATACTGTAATACCGATAGTGACCACACCAGTATATAAGTGTTGTAGCAGGATTGCTGGGGCAGATTCGCCCGGACCTTCGAATAGTAAAGACCTGTTTTGTTTGTTACTTCTGAAGTCTGTGTATTTATTAACTGCACAACCCACAGACTTTACAGTAGTGCATTCCAAATCTTAACAACCCTCATAGACCCACATTTGTGATGTCATTGGTATTACATTAAGGGGAGCTTTCTGGAGCAGTCTGTGAAGTGTAATTATGCTGGCTTGCCTTCTGTCTTTTTCAGGATTTTATGGCATAGGCTATAATATGCGTATAATATTAATCAAATATGCAGCAAACCCTCATTTTACAAACCTGAGACAGAGCAACTATTTTAATAAATGGATATGTTCATTTCCAACATTTATTTCATATAGCCAAAATGCTACATCTACAAAGTATTCAAATTTGTAGGCATTATTAATATTTTATGGAGAAGGGGGACCCTCTTTAAGAGATTTATTGCACAGATATCCATTCTACCCAGTCCTTCATCTCCTTTAAGTTCCATAGCACAGTGCCTATGTTGTTAACGAATCAACATGCATCAGCCTAAGGGCATACATTGGTAAACTCCTTTGCGGTCACTTTGCTTACTCGGCATCCAGGTTACTGACTATGCATTCTAAACAAAAGTCACTATCAGTTAACTATCAATGTTTTATTTCTGTTTTGGTCAATGAATTTGCCAATTTTCTCCATGAATTTTTCTTTT